>NW_020824787.1:0-720000 GCF_003285875.2 Drosophila novamexicana | reverse complement strand
TTTATTATTATTATTTTTTTTTACTGAGGTCGCTTCATTATTCCATTTTGTAGACTGCGCAAATTATGGTTTTAATATGTTTTTTATAGTATAGCGTGTGATTTTAGTTGCAAAAAATAAGAATCAAAGATGATTAATAAAGTCAAATAGAATGGATTATTGTGAGTTGAGGTCTTAAAATGCTCTTGCCTGGGATAGTTTGATCAAGCATAATTTGGTATGAATTGGTATTATTCAATTTTATACTTTCAAAATGATTTAATTTGTTATTTTTATTCATTTTAAGGTACAAGTTATAAGGTGAATTTGAATTTGTTTCATTTTGTTACTTTTAAGAATCCAATTTGTTTTATTAGGCGCGGGAATCAATATATCTGATCGATTCTGATCTCTGCCAGCCGAAAGACTGTGGTATAAAGTAGTATAGTAACAATGTTTGTTAGTTTAAATGGTATTTACAATTGTGGTACATTTACAATGAAGGGATTAAAGACGTGGCCTAATACTGTAGGGTTTTTAGATGATTCGCCTAGGTAGCTCGCAGGAGTGTAACCTTTGGAGGCGCCTGGCTGATGGGGTCAGCCAGGACACTGGCGCCGCAGATCGCGTTCGAGATTGCTCTACTTCTGCCCTTATTTGAGGGAATAAGTGTCTTTCTTTAATTCACAAATAATTATACTAACGAATTAGCGAATAGTATTGGGAATAAAAGTCGCTGTGTGACATACATGAGCATATGTAGATTCAGGAACGTTCGCCTATTCTTGGGCAAATATATCGTAATATATCGTAAATATGTCGCAGATCAATTGTCAGGCAATTGCAACACACAAATTTAATGATCTTTGTAGAATGAATTGTAGCCGTGGGTCTCGAGCTCTTTAGCCAGGCGATCATTTATCAATATCAACGAATCGCTTCCCATTCGATTTGGCCTCGTGCCACACATCCGTTGAGTGCTGCAAGCTCTCAAAGCGTATTTCAATTTGACCGCATATAAATTGGAGAGCGTTGAAATTGGAGTATTGCCGCGTTAGCCATATTGTTCTAATTGCTGCCATTTGTTATGAATAAAATCGACTGAAATGCGTGTCGTTATTTTGAAATCTGCTGGCACATTCGAGAGGGGGCCCCTCTAATTGATATTAAATAATAACACAACAAGAGCACGACAACCTGTTACGCAAATTGGTTTTAGCCCTTCGCTCGTATGAATATATATATATATAAATATTTTTTTAATATATGCAAAGCCATAAATAAACTGACGCCCAGGTACAAAAATGGGGCGAGAGAAAAAAAAACACGAAGAAACACGCAAATTAATAAAGAACCTCAACACAAAGACGTGAAAACCGAAAGAGCTCCCCATCAAAAAAAAAAAATCTTTTGTAATATCTCAAATTTCTCAAACGTTTATCATACGATTTGTTTTGTATTTATTTCTTTTTTGTTTTGTTTTTGTTTTTTTTTTTTTTTTTTTTTTGCCACATATTTTATATATTATTTACGCATATTACAGCCGATGGGCAGCGTGACTAATTAAGCAATTTCTGAGCCAATCTGAGCTTGGTTCGGTCTCCCCCAGTTCCCAGTCTCCCCCACCCGCCGCTCGCCTGCCCTCTTGCGTTTCGCGGCTACAATTTTATTTTAACGTTCAGCTCCACTAATTATTTATGGCTTTCCTGATTAAATAAATTTTTTCTTATGGCTCGGCCTTTGTTGCTGCGCTGTTGGTTAATTTATTTTTTATTTTTATCGCCATACGAACTTTAATTTTATTGTGCGCTCCATTTGGAAATCCGTGCAGCAGCTACTCGTATCATATGCGAAGACTTGCCCCTTGAAGTATCTCAACTATTTGCTGCAGTCTGTTTTAGCTATGTCCGATTAAAAGTGTTTCCGTTCTTCAAGCTCATCATAGTTGGATCGTTTATAGTTGCTGCAAATTTGTTTCAATCAATGCTCATTGGAGTTTAACATATTTCCAGGAATTCAATGCATTACATGCTTCATAAGTAGTCGTTGCCCTTTAGAGTCGTGCCTAAGCACTTCTGAAATTACCAAGAATGAATAAATTCTCTTTTAGAATTATTGCCAAATTTTATCAAACGATTTTAAACATTTAAGTTTGCTTTTAGACGGTAAATCTTAGACAAAATAAATAGCTCCCATGAAGGTAAACATTTTACCCGTGTGTCCTGAGCAATATTGCCAGCTAAATGTTCAAATAAAGTTCCTTGAAAAATAAAAAATTCAATCTTATAATTTTCACATGCATATATAGTTTATAGAGTGTTATATACTTCAAACTGCACAAAGCTTTGGATAGGAATTATATTTAAGATCTTATTCAAAAATCAAATCTATATATATATAAATATAATCAATTTTAGTTGTTTGTTTAGTTTAGTTGTAACCATCGATATTTGTACAAGTCGATCGATATGTTTTCTATCGAAGAGGCACGAGCTTGAAAGTGCGATCTCAAGAAATCTAAATAAAAAATGTATTGTAAAATAAAATACCCAACTTAGATACAATTTTACACTATTTATACAATAATTATTAACGTACCTCTTGCTACTTTATGCCGCACATCTTTCGTTTTTGTTAAGCCCAAATGTTGATTTACTCTTGCATATCTCGGATTCCACGTTTAAGAGTATTTTAAGTTCAGTCATTCATCGCGTAGTTTTTCGATTGTTACTTTTTTTTTCCCCCTATCTGCTTTTTATGAAGTTTAGTGCTTCATTAAGCATCAGTTCGAACCGTCTTCGACTTTTGTTTTAGCATCGTTCTTGGGTTACGTTTTTTTATTTTCTTTGTTGTCTTCGTTTTTTCCATTTTCATAAGCGCGTAATTTACTTAAGCTGCTTTTGGCTTAATATGCGCATTTTAATAGATTTGTTCCACTATCGTCAAGGCAATAAATTATAAAATTCTACTCTTGAACGTTGCAAGTTCCCAACTCTAAACCCTGCCCTTTCAGCTCCGCGCCAGACCTTGCCCTGTGCGCATGCACTTGCGCTGTATTTTGCTGCCTGCCAGTTTCTGAAAGCTATTGAAAGCGGCTGAGTGCCTCTAAGATGCAACTAATGATAACGACAGAGCCGCAGCAGTTGTGCAGCAGGTTGGGGCAGGTAGCAAGGGGCAGCACGATTAAGCTGCTTACCTGTGGGGCGTAGCTTTTTGGGTGTAGCTGCCGCATCAGCGACCTCCACACTCACTCACACACAACTAACAGCTCAATGGCCGTTGCCCCTTCTCTGTGGGTGTGAGTGTGTGTTGGTTGTGTGTGGGTTGAGTTTGTTTTGTGTTGATTTACAGTTGGCTCCATTCATAATTATCAGCGTTGGGCGACGGCAGCGTTGCGCTTTTTCACGCTTTGGCGGCTCATTAAAAGCGACGCATCGCTGCCCGCCTCCACCCAACCCCCCTCTTTGCGGGCTTGCGAGTGTATTTGCCACTTGCCACGCCCCAGCATTACGCTAGTGTGTGTGTGTGTGTTTGAGTTTGACATTAGAGTTTGGCACCACAGTTATAAATTATGTTTGGCTATGCAACAAGATTGATAGCTCTCCACAGGCCTTCGCGCCAGCAGAGAATGCCGTTAGTTGTTGTGCCTTGCCTCCTCTGCCGCATGTGTCATCATCTGCGCCTACATATTTGGCGGGCCCGTGTGTCTTGTGACCCAGTTAGGACCTTTAATTAGCATATGCAACGCCGCTCCAAGCATTTGCTGTTTGCATAGGCGAACGCGTTCCGCTAATTTTCGTGCACCACAAATGCACAAAAGCACGTGCCCCAGCATCTATGTACCTCATATGTGTATACAGTCGCCATATCCGCGCAGCGTATTTCTTAACACTGCGACAGGGAATTTCAAATTTGCGGTCGTTATTTCAAATGCATGCGTAACCCCCAAAATCGTGCTAGCCAGAGAGATTGAGGTAGTACACCGGAGCTGGGGCTTTCGGTTAGCGGGTTCTCTCTGATCGGCCAAACGGAATGGCTAATGCACTAAAGTTCGCTTTATCGTTATAATGTTGAAGCGAACTGTTTTCCAAGCTCCTGCAAGGCTAATGTTTGGGAATTGCCTTTAAGAATTTGTAAATATTTATGATAGTGTTACAAAATGTGGGTGTTGCACTTCTTACTATATTATAAAATAGAAGTAGTACTTGAGTGAATCTTTGGAATTTATGAAATGCTTCGTTTATGAACGTTGTATCGACAAATTTAGTTAAGTTGTTACAATTTAACTAACATAAGTGTTATGGTAAATACAGTGAACTCTTCTTCGGCGGCCACCCATCTTGGACGGACATTTTTGCTCATATCATTATAAATCAGTTCACAATTCCCCATTCCCCTCTCCCCGATAGTCGCTGTACACCGTACACAGTTTTCACTGGACAAAGAAGTGTCTTTGCAGGACTACATGTGATGTACTTTTTGCGCTCGTATTTGAAGAAACTATCGTCTAATCGTCTATAAATCGTCTGCCAAGAGTAGAGGGCAAACAATCAGGTTTCGTGCTCTCTAGGACTTTTTTTCGCCAACAAAAAAAATTTACGCCATTAACAAACAGCTGTTTCATAGATTCCGCAAGGTAACACCTTTCATTGCTGAGTAATTTTCACGCTGTTTTTCTCGCATTTCCCGCTCAATCTCTCTCTCTCTCTCTCTCTCTCTCTCTCTCTCTCGGCGGCCCATAAGCATGCCTTGCACGCGTTCAGCCCTAATCCCAGGCCCATCCATCAACTCTGCGGCTACAAAGCAAATCCGATTCGCTTCAGTTTTGTTTTTTTATTTTCTTGGTGGCAATACCACACAATGGCCGCAGGTCATGCAACACAGAGAGCCAAAGCAAACCAGAGCAGGCAGCTGAGTAAAGCGCTACAGAAACCACTTCAATTTCATGTAATCTCTTTAAATGTGAAACAACACACAAAACAAACACAAAAGCAACAATAACAACAAGAAGAAGAAGAAGAAGAAACGACAACAACAGCTGACCGCATACAACTTACATGACAAGCTGCACTTGAATCGAATTTGATTAAAAGTTGATACAAACAAATTCTTTGCTAGTGAAAATAAGAAACTTAAATGAGTTTCAATTTCGTGAGTGCCTGCTGTGTCCAGTGGTCGAAAACGTCATTTCATGTACAGTTAAAAATTGTATAAATCTATTAGAAGCAGTTGTTGCTGTTGCTGTTGCAATGTCACAGTCGACTACACTTTATTTGATTTCATTACGAACATTTTTCAGCTTTTGTTGACAAAGCGCTTCAGAGAGGGAGGGGGAGAGAAAGATAGAAAGAGAAAGAGAGAGCCGTGCTCCTTTTATTGCTTTTCATATACATATGCATTCATGTATATATGCATGTGTGAGTGTGTGCACAATCAAACATTGATGTCAGAATTTAATATGCTGTATAAATCGTTTTGAGCCATTGACACATTCATGCATTCGTTTCATATTCGTGGAAAACAGCCACAGATACACAGTTACTGTTACAAACAAGTGTGTGATTGCTCCTGGCTGAGAATGCTCGACTTGAGATATGCTGTAAAGCAATTTTCTTAAAATAACTCATGATTCAAAGCATTAAGAAGGATTTTACGGATGAGCGTTAAGTAAATGATTGAAGTTTTGAAAAAAGTTCTCCTTTTAAATAATTTTATGGTCCATAGTCAAAGCAATAGACATTCTGAGGGAAAACTGTAGACCTATCGTAGTTATCGATTGGTCCAACTATCGATTAATTTGATTCGCCGAAAGTGAGAGCCTGCTCTGACCTATAAGACCCCACAAACATTGTTACCCTGCGCAATTACGAGGTTAAAAAACAACAACCAAAGAGTCGTGACATGGTCGTAACTCTCTGCTCCTATATGAAAAAATATTTATATTTACACGCAGCTCACACACACACACACACACACATACATACATACATACATACAGCATACAGAGAAACAAGTTCTTGTTTTTTATACATTTTTCATATTTCTTTGTTTTGTATATGAAAAAAAAAACAACAACAACAACAAGAAAACAAAACAATTTGTTCACTCTTATTGCTTTTCGAAGCTTTTCCATTGGTTCACATTTCATTTATTTTCACTTGCAGTCGACTCAACAGGGCGTGTATTTGTTTGTGTGTGCGTGCGTGTGTGTTGGTGTATCTGTGTGCACTTCACAACTTAATACACTTTATTATTGAAAATATTTTTTTATTACCAAGTGGGCTGTGTGAAGCGCTTTTCCCAGAATTTGGCCCTGACACGCTGCGCATAGTTAACCCCCCACAAACCCCCCTGCTCCTACCATCCACTCCGCGCGCAACTTGTTGTTGCTGTTGCCTGGCACATTGATTTGCTGCACTCGTTCCATGAAATATAAATACCGAGTACAAAGCACTTCTCTCAACATCATCGAACTTTGCCCCATTATACGTGTACAATTTATTTCTTTTTAATACCCTACCCAAATGTATTATGATAAAATTTAGAATAGATACGTCTTATTGCTGCAGGCAGAGCATATCTGAAAATAAGCTGGATCGAATAAATATCCTATATGCAAACATTTTCAGGACGATCGAAGTTAAGGGGGAGAGTTTTCATAATACAAGCTTGCCCAAAACCTGACAATCTTTTCAGTTTTATTTTACCATACAATAGAAAGAATCTACGACTAAATTCCATAATATTACTAAGTTAAGAGTATTCTATATTGTGGGTAAGAGTATTGAGTTTTCGACTCTCGGCGTGGAACTTTATTTTTCTTCCTTTTTTATTGCTCGGATTTTGATATTCATGTTGCATGTTGCTGACTTTTGAAGTTTTCGCAAGTGGAAAATTTTTTTTGATTATTATTATATTTTTTTTGGGGGTTTTATTCAAATTTTTGTTGCTTCCTTTATTTTGCTTGTTGGGTGTTCAATTTGTTTATTTTAATTTAAATATTTTTTGTTATGTTCTGAGGATATGCGAACCATTTTATCTGTGCTGATTATTGCTCAAAGTTTTTGTAGGCTATATTTTTGTTTTTTATTCTTTGGATTTTTATGCAAATGCCACTTGGAGCCTCTTTAATGAACTACTTTTTGTGGCCGGTCCCGTTCGACTGCTCACATTCAATTGAATTGTGCGTGTGCCACGCCTGCTGCCACCTCCGCCCCTCAGTATCCTGTTCCCATGTGCATAATTTATGTGCCCGCTTCTCGCTGGCTCATTTGCCAAAGTTTCTATATATATATGTATATATTTATATATACATTACACACAAACGCACAAGATTCGCTCGATTCGTTTCTGTGTGCGTCACTTTGATAAATGATATCAATTTCTTATGAACTCTCCGGTACATAAGTAGCATAGTATAGGCGTCAAAGTTTGTTTTCCGAATGTTTTTTTATTTCGTTCTTGCCTCGTTTTGTTTCATTTTGTCTGTGTGTGTGTGTGTGTGTGTGTTGTGTTTTGTTGTGTTTATTGTGCAACTGTCGTCATTTTGCCAATTTGACACTTTTAACGGCTGCGCACTTGAAATTCAAATGCTCCCCGGCGCTTGACGGTTGAGCATATGAATTTTTAATGTGGCATGTGGCAGGCTTTTAGAGGCACGCGAAATCTACATATGGTTAAGCTTATCAATATGCTAATCGTTCAACCGTGTGTGTGTGTGTTTCTGCATAATGGGGATGTTAACTAAGGTACTCAGGTGGATTCGGGCTGTTAGCAGGTACACGTTGTTGTCTTTTACTTTTCCATCAGACAGCAGAAAGGGGTTGTCGTACCTGGAAAATTTGCTATAAATAGTACGCATACATTTTTAATGCGTACAATTCGGTTGAAATTTAAAATTAGAGTAAAGGTATGATATAATGAATTAAGATTTCGCTCGTTTTGTACTGAATATCATGGCGAAAAGAAAGTTGACATTTCCAGATTATGTACTAAACTTTTTAAATTATACTGACTCACAATTAATACAACACAACATCAATACACTCCTTCTTCTTGCCTGAAAGACTGGGATATCTTAATTACCAAAGATAGATTCCATATTTTTGCTTTATAACTTATCTAAAACCTAATCGAGATGAATATTGTCCTCTTTCATAATTTCTCGTAGATAACTTTTACTTATTTGTTTTGTTAGTTTGTGTTGTTTTCTCAATTATTTGCAGATAAATTAGAGTTATTCCATTAAAAGCTAGGATTACCGGGTCTATAAACTGGGTGAAACCAATTGGGCCTCTATATTTATAGTTTTTATACAGTTTTTAATTAGCTTAGCTAAGAGTAGAATTAACAATGCAATTTTGTAATTTGTAGCAATTTATCCATGTCTGCTTAAGAGTCATGTATTATTTTTATGTTAATTAGTTATGTGCTCTAGTACTTTTCATTTATTAAAAGCTCCTAATCAAATCAGCCATTTTAGCTGCCAACTTTTACCAATTTCTCGTAAACTAACATTTCTAACGAGCCAAAAATGAAGAAAACAACAAATACGAAAAACAGAACATGTTGATGTGTGGCCAGTTGGCTAGCAGACCGTCGGCTATTAGCCCAGAAAAAACACACACATTAGCCAGAAATGAAACGAGACGCAGACCCACCAAGTAGCCAGACGACAAAAGTAACCGAAAAAAAAAATAGCCGCCAGCCAAAACAGTTCCCAGGCAGGGCCCGGGCAGGGGCGGGGCGAACTAGAAAAACTTTTGGACGCTAATCTATAATGCTGTCAGCCATTAAACATTAAACAACTGAAAAAACCAAATTTGTAACTCATTAAAAAACAAAAGGAAAAAAACGAAACGAAACGAAACGAAATGGAACTAGCTGAAAGTGAGTCGAAATGACTGATAAATGCCACTCGGCTGCTCTAGCGGCTGTCTCATTTGGGCTGCCAAATAATATTTAATTATAAACAAATAAACGCAAGTCGAACAACTTTTCTGAGAGCCCGGGGGCAACTCAATGGGGTCGTATCTATGTTGTTTCTATCTGCGTTTCTTTTTGGAGACTGCTGTAAAAGGTGCAGAGTGATTAATTATATGTCAGAGGAATTAAATCAAATATTTGAGTTGACACACACACACACACACAGGCATACACACACAGAGAGAGAGAAACACGTACACTTACAAAGCGAACCGAATGGTCTTAGCGGCTCTGCGGCTTATCTGTCTATACGAAATCACGAAATGCAAATAAAAATGACTTAAAAATGCCATAATAATTTTCCGAAGCGTGCGTGAAAAATTGAAAAACCAACGAACAGAGAGCTGCGCAGCGGCAGGGCAAGTCCGAAAGATAACAAAATTCTCAACCTTTTCCGCTGTTAGATCAGGCAAGAAAGCAGACAGACTGAGTTAGGGCGAGCGAAAGGTAGGCAGGCAGACAGACAGTCATGACAAAGAGAACAAATAAAGAGGAAGAAGAAGAAGAAAAACATTAGCATATATCAATGCCAAATGCAAATAAATCATCAATAACATTTCTTTTCCACTTATGCACCACTTACAGATACTTAACCGCGAGCAAGACAAAGACGCTGAGTAGCGACTGCAGCTGCATTTATTTCCAACTTCTTCTTCGTCTTGGAGACGGAGCGCAGGAGTGAGAGAGTTTTGTCATATGCCTGGCAGCATTTGGAAACGGCGCCTTTTGCATAAATTGACGCCAGGCGGGCGGATAAGCCGAAAATGGGAGCACCAGCAGCAGCAGGCGCTGTGAGTGTGAGGCAGAAACAAGCCCAAAATGGAAAGGCAAACATAAAGCAATTTTATGCGTTTTTAAAATACGTCAATTGACTGAAACAACAAAAGCTGCTGTTGAAATTCAAGAGAACCGCGTGTGAGCACGTTTTCCAGCAAAACGAGGAAAGGAAAAAAGGAGACGCACAAATCAAATACAGCCATATAAGCATATCGAATAGGAACCGCAGGACGAAGACGTCGCTGATAAGAAGGCAACTGCGAGGAGCCAAGCAGAACGCTTGATGGTTTGTTGACGACCAACAAAAAGTTGTTGAGCGTGTAAACATTTTCAGCATACAAAGGGAAAAAGGGAAAATGTAAAAAGGAAAAGGGAAAAGCCAAGGCAGCAGCCAGCCGGCGGCACGAAAGGAGCTGCGAGCCACATTTATAAATGCGCTACAGTTACAAATTGTAGCCACAGCTGTGCGTGTGTGTGTGAGTGTGTACAGCACATGTGCTCTAAACCATTTATAAATGTAACAAAAAGCAGACAGAGCCAGTTGGGCGCAAGTGCAATGCATAAATATAAACAAAGATACAAGTTGAAGAAGGAGCTAAACAAGATACAACAACAACGGCAGCTACAACAACAACAACAACAACAATAATAACACGGACGGGGGAGCTGTATGCCATAAACAAAACGAAAAAAAATCAATATTTTTTAAAGCGCCAACGAATTATATTTGTGTATCTGTAAGATAGCATTTAAAAGAGACGTGCAATCCAGTTCGACAAAAGGAAACCCACAAGCAAGGTTCAATTGCAGCAACAATTGCAATTTTTGCAGTTGTATCTGCAAGATACATTAACGTCGAGGGTGTGTCGCGTTAAAACAAAAAGCAAAAAAAAAACAAAAAACAATACGCGGCGTGCAGTGCATAAAATAAGTGAATTTATGTGCCAAAAGTGCATTTTGAAGTCGTAGATACATTTGTATCCGCAAGATACAATTGTGACAAGTGCAGCTTGAGGCAGTCGAAAGCCCAAAAGGCCCAAGGCAGCTATATTCGTGCAGCCAAATACAATTCTATATGTGAAAAATAATTGCAGTTGAGATACATAAATAACTGAAATACTTAAAGGTACAATGATATAAGTGCTAAAGAGCAGTTAAGTAGTCAATCTACTTTTGCATAGTAAGATACATATATATCTTAGAGATACATTTTCAACAAAGTGTTATTGCAGCAACCGCTGCAATTGAACAGTAAAAAATCCAATCAAAATAAAGTGCTTTAACAAATTTGCTCCAATAGATACTTTTGCATCTGTGAGATACATAATAGAAAAGGTGCAACTACTGCGTCAATAAGTACACAACAGTATTTTAAGTGAGATACTTTTGTATCTGTAAAATATTTTTGTATCCTAAAGATACATTTGCAACAAAAATCCGTTTAAAAAGCAACCAAAATGAAGTGAAGCACCAACCACGCCAATCGCCAGCCAACAATCAGCTAAAATCAAATCAAATAGAAAACACAGCGAAAATCTCTAACGCATTTTCACCTGATAATACAATTTTTTTCTTCTTTTCTGTCCAATTGATTTGTAGAGAATTCACAATTGGCGCCAACGGAGCCGCACAGTCAAGCAACAACAAATGGAACATGTTGATGCCGGTGCTGGAATACAACAAACACATTGCCAAAATACCAAATTGCAAAATGAGGTCGCTTAGGGCGTGTATGCAGCAACTGCTGCTATTGCTGCTGCTGTCCGGCCACAGCGACGTCTGCCGGGCGCTGGACATTGCGACCAGCAATGGCGGAGGAGGCGGTGGCAGCAGCACCGGCTCCGGCTCTGGCTCTGCCCCTGGCATGGGTGCGGGTGGCAGCACTGCGTTGAGTGGTCCGCCGGGCGCACTGAATGCCAATCTCACGGAACTGGGCAGTCCCGGTGTGTATAATTCGACAAATGGTTTAATGCTAATTACATGTAGAGCTGAGCTGTTTAACTGTTTACTCCCCGACCAAAATCGAGGCGACGCCGCCATTTTGGCAATTTCATGATGTTTGCGTGCGTGTGTGTGTATTCTTGTGCGCACTTCCGGTTTCCTTTTCCGCTGGCCACTGGCCGGTTGCCTTGGCAAAAAACTATTAGCCACTTTTAGCTAAATAACCACGCCCAGCCACCCCAACTCTTATGTGTATATATATAACAGCACACCTACACACTCACACACACACTAGCAAAACACTAAGCATCAATTAACCCAATTTTCAGAATCCATTTTCACCTGACTCCGGGCACTGCTCTCTGAGCTTTAGCTTTTCTCTATATACTTTGCAAGCTACACTTCTTTCATGTTTTCTTTTATTTTATTTTATTCATTTTCTTTTTCTGTTCTAACCCCCACCCAATGCAGTAGTGTGTTTGGCCATGCTGTTCTTTTAGATGTATTTTTTAGGATATTTTGTATACCCAGCTCGACAAATGCAACTCTCAGGGTCCCATGCTGAAAAGAGTCTTATTGATGAAAGTTCTTTGAATATCATAAGCATGATAGGAGATTTCTTCACCCAAGACATTCCAAGAAGAGGCCAGGATATGTAATTAGAAATTTATGAGTCTATGTTAGGCTAACAACCCTATTTTTTGTACTACTGGGTATCTGCTGGTTGGGCTGCAATGACTACAGCACACTGCTTACTATGCTGCACCATCACGAATCCCAAGTGGCGACGTCGCCGTACGCCAAACTTTAATCCCAGATATTCCATACACACATACTAGTACATAATGTGGCTCGCCTCTAGCCGGCAGCTTCTCTTGGCATTTTTTCTTTCTTTCTCTCTCTTTCGCAGGCGCTGACGTGTTCTGTTGTAGTTTGGTTTTGGTTTGGTCTGGAGGATTGGATGGGAACGCCTTCATAGAAGCTGCCAGCAATGATTATAATTAATCTATTGATTTTAATTTGCAGCTTACTGAATAATTCACATAAATATTGCAATTAATTTTTTCCAGCATTTAACATGGCATATTTAAATAACTATGAACGAAATTTTTTGATGTAAATTCCGTTTATTTAATTTCTTTTTTGTTTTTGTTATTCCCCAGCTCAGCAAATGGAGCTTATTACGAATTGATGAGCTCGTAATCAGCAGCAACAACTACTTTTAATAAAATTTAATTTCAACAGGCATTTTTATTACAGTTTTCACAGTTTCTGATTTGCATTTAATCATAAATAATAAATACTTACACATTTCACAGGATTTCTTTTTCTATTAATCTAATTATACAATTTCATAGACTAGTTTTTATTCCGCATCTTTAACATGCGGGTGACATTGGCCCTGGACAGCTGGTACAAGCGCTGCCGAACAGACATTTGATTGATTTGCTGCCCAGCATTTATCAGCCCGTCCAGCCAGAAGCAGCTGCTGCAGAGACCAAACGCTGCTGGGAGCACTGGGAATGTCAACTGGTAAGTTTTATTGGGTGCGCCCTTCGGCCAGTTTTTAATAGCAGAATTTGACATACATTTATGTAGGTGGTGGCAACTTCCTCAACTTATACGGGCCAGGCCTACTCTGAAGTCGAGAAACTGTGTGAAAGCAAAAGTAACGCAACTCTTGAAATAATTTAAATAGAGGTTTCATATGCTATATAATTTATATATGCACTAATTCGTCTAATTTACATAATTAAAGTAATTGCTATCTCTTATTGCATTTTAAATTAGCTCAAAAACACATAAATATTAATGTAAATATATTGAAAATCGCTTTGATGATTTTTGTTAATTAAATTTAATATTTAAATCGACTTTTTAAAATTTGATATATTAACTAAGCGCTTCATTTTGATTTGAGCGAAGTGAACCTAATCTATTCGTGTTCATATTTAACAAATAAATATTTTAAAGTCTTAGTCTGTAAAAAAAAAAAATAAAAAAAATATCATCTCACTAAGAAACTCATTATCCAATAATTTCATTTAAAGTTTCAAGCTCGTAAAATATTAAATCATTCATCAAAATTGTTTGTATATTTCACTATTTTGTTATTTTTGTAAAAATACTTTGAATAGTGAAAGAAAATGAATAAATTTTTTGTATTTAAATATAAACGAAATATTGAGTGTGATTTTTTATTAAATGGGAACATTTGCAGATTGAACTCCCAAATGCCTCCATAAATGTATGCAATCAATATCCAAATCAAAGTTTATCAGGTTAAAGACAAGCTTCCTAATTTACTATAAAATATATAAATCATATTTGCATATTTTGTTGGTTTAACTCTCTAGACATGATCTAGATTTATCAAACCGATAAGTATTCAGTAAATATAATCCTTATGTCCAAATCTATTATGCGATCGAAGATAGCTCTCTTGTTATTACCCTCAATCTGGTATTGTACGCTTCACTCAGCGAACGGGGTGGGCAGGAAGTGGACTGCAGGCAAATGCCTTTATAAAGATAACGCTCAGCCTACGCGACTGCAGCTAAGAGAAACGTGTTTCAGGCCAACTCTTGGCCAGCCTTTCAGCTTGTTGTGTAGCCTGAGATACGGATATTTTTAATGCGTTCGCTGCAACTTGAAAGCCAAACATGGCACAAAGATCGATTGGAACGAAAGTGTTGATAAGGTAAGACCAAGAGATAAAGTCAATCAATCAGCGGAGACAGCGTCTTTTTTTAAATTGACTTAATTATCTAGTCTAGAGACTAAAAATAGTTGCTTCACATCGAAATTGGTAACTTAATATGCCAATTGGCTGCGAACAAGCCAATGACTTGAGCTTATGAACATATTAAGAGCGCTTGGACACGACTCTGAATGGGTTTTATTAACAAATTATACAAAATATTTGGACAGCAAAACAATTTGCTGTGAATGACAACAAAAGATGGTATTGAGTTTCAATAGAAACTGGTTTGTGGTCTTATCAGTTGTTATTTTTCTTTTGTTGTGTTTCGTTTTCCGAGTTAAGAGCATTTCAGAAATTATTGTTAAATTAGCTTGAAAATTGTCTGATCAATTTTCTAAGCCAAAAACTTGGCAAATTCCCGAAACTGCTGAAATACACGAAAACTTTCACATTGCGTCCTTTCAACTGCCACACACATACACACACAGAAAACTTGCAACCAAACAAATAGCTGGCCATAAGAAGTTGTTCAAATATTTATTTACTTTTTCAAGTTGTTTCTTTATTTCATTTTTTTTCTTCTCTCTTCTATTCTTTATGTATAAGTCCTTGGGGCAAAAGTTGGCCGCTACTTTTTGCACCTGGCTTAAGTTGTGCTGCTGCAAAACTAATAACAAATCTTTTCATTAGTTGCGTTAGACAAGTTAGTTAAAAAGTGCACTTTAGGCAAACAAATGGGAGTCTATATACAGAAAACAATAGAGCAGAACAGCATAAGGAGAAAAAAATTGTCTAAGCCAATAACCAGCAGGCAGCTGCCGAAAAGCCACAGTTGGAGTTAGAAAACTGACTGCAAGTTGTCGAAAAGTTGCCACTACCCTAACCATAATGAAAACACAACATTTAGTTAGCACTTGTATTTATCTAAGGCCAACACACACCGACACACATACAGAGTGCAGCAAGCACTGAGTAGGATGGCCAACAGTTTTCCATTAATAACTCAAAAATGTTTTCACTTATATAAGTTCAGTACACCTTTTAACTGGCTCTCTGGGGATGACTGCTCGCAAGTGTCCTTTAAAAAGTTGTGTGTTTCTTGTTTTTCATATTTTTCCTTGGTCCCATGTTTGTTGGGCAACAAACAAATCAAAGGAGTTGGCAACTTGCTTTGCCACTCTATCGACTTGTTGGTAGGGGGTATAGAAGGCGTGGCAGTACAATGACTCTAACAACAGCAGGGACAAGTCATGACAATGGCAATTAAACCAACAACGTTGGCAACAGACAAACTTTGGCCATAAAAAAACATTAAAAGCAAAAAAGAACCAACAGCAACAACTATGGCAAAATGGGTAAAAACTCTCGTAATAAACGAAAATTATGATGATTTTCTATTTGGCGTCGCGTTTTACAAAATCATTTTCAAAGTCCAAGCGCAAAAACAAAGCAACATAAAAGCCATTCGACAAAGGAGCTGAAAGACAAACACACAGCCTGAAAGAGAGCGATAAAGAAGAAAAGAGGGGCAGATGGAGATTAAGACGGAAAAACCGAATGGAAAAAGAAATTAAATGACAGGAAAATATATATTAAATGATAGCAACAATGTTTATTGTCGCGAGTGCGTTAAGTGAAATCATTTACAGCTGGCTTAGCTTACGCTACCCATGAGAAACTTAGAAGGAGAAGCTTTTTTCGACACGCCGCATATTAAATACCCTTGTTATAATACGGCTTAAAGAATTGCAGTTGGATATGAGAGTATATTATAATATGGTTAGAAAGAAACAGATGAAATTTAGTTAAATAGAACAAATGTATTTAGCCACACAAGAACTCGTTCCTATGGCAGCTATATAATATAGTGGTCCGATCCCTAACTATAGTGAACTATCATAGTACAGAAAACAGAGTGCTAAGCAACACCTATGTTAAAATAGGGCAGCAACAAACAAAATAAGTTCCTAGTGGTTAGGTTCTTCGAATCACCTATTTGCATCAAGCTTTCTTAACCTAGATTTCCGCAAACATAATATCAGCTGTTTTTTTCCATTTGTCATATATTTTCAAAATTTAATGAAGCAATTTATCAATTTACGTTTGCCCGTTGTACTGAGAAAATTGAAAGCTGTACATTTTTTCATATACAAAATGCGGGCTACATTTGATCTCGATAGTACTGATCTTTACTAGTGCAAAATGGTATAAAATTCAAAAATCGGACATTATTTGGCCGATATATGCTAAAATATCATCAAAAAAGGTTGACTTCAAACGAATCGTTCTTAGGTCAACAACTTTTTTTAACCAATCGATTTTCAATTTGTTTGATCCGTACGCAAACCTGCCTGATATCGGAAATTGCATCCCAACTCATGGAAAAATGTGGAACAATAGTTTTTAAATATTAAAGCTTTTGGGAAAAGTCGCTTTTGATATTCTAATCAGTTGGCGTGTCTCTGTCCAGAGCTTTCAATTGTATTTTTGAGAACGCAGTTCGTAATCGAGAACCTTCAAATACATTTCAATTTGTATTGAAATTCATATGAAATGGAAATCCAAAACGAGTATGAGCCTCCGAAACCAAAGGGCAGGTGGGCCCGGCTGATGCAAATGGTTGACCGCTCGAAGAAAATACGATACAGTTCGATCAGAGAGGCACGCCGAGCAGTATTAAATTTCTTTATCTATGTAATATTTCTGGCACTGGCATCAGTTGGTAAGCGATTAATTGGCATCTTTAGCGTAGGAATAATCCAGCCTCATCCTGCAGTGACACAGACAACCAACAATGTTCCCATGTACTATTTAAACGATGCTATGCACAGGCAGGTTATAGGTCGTCGGGTGCCTATGGAGCCTGGATTGATTAGCAAATATACGGATATCGACTCATTGGATAGGTATTGGGACTTCGTTCTGTACACGTTCCTACCATTGCTCTCTTCAGGCGACTTTAAGTCGACCGATAAAGAGTCCATCTGGGAGTTCACCAATGAGACAAATCAGTTCAATGGGATCTATGGCGACATCTACAATCGAGTCATACTGCATGGAAATGTGCTGCTCGGACCCCCACGTTTTAGGCAGATTATGGTGGAGAGGGGTCACTGTAAAAAGTGTGCCCCCTTCACGAAACACATGGACACCTGCTATGCTCCCTACACGTGGTCCAATGAGCGCCGCTCGGACTACCGCGGCACCAAGTGGGTCGGCATGTGGGCGGACGGTGCGTTGCCGATCATTGGCGAGATTGAAGTCTATTTGGGCGCCGGCTATATAAAGAGCCTCAGCTATGACAATGAATTTAACTTTCGCCTAGTTAAACACTTACGCGACACCAAATGGATCGGTCGCTCCACACGGATTGTCCTAATCGAGCTTAGTTTGTTTCACGTCAACACTCGCCTCTTCGAGAGCGTCAAGTAAGCAAAGACTAATTAGTTTTTCTTTGTTCGATATAATTTTATTTGAATACTTAAGTTATGGAACTTTATCTTTTTATACCCTGAACCCATTAAAAATGGGCATAAGGGTATATTGTATTTGTGAGAAAGCCAAATGTATGTAACAGACAGAAGGAAGCAACGACGACCCCATAGAGTATATATATTCTTGATCAGCATAAATAGCTGAGTCGATCTAGCCATGTCCGTCTGTCTGTCCGTCCGTCCGTCCGTCCGTCCGTCCGTCCGTCCATATGTATGAACGCAAGGATCTCAGAACCTATAAGAGCTAGAGACCTGAAATTTTAGATGTAGATGCTCCTAGCTTCCGCGCAGATCGAGATTGTTTCCGATAATCGATACCTAACTCCGTTTCCAAGCAATCGATAAAAATCGATATCGATATCCTGTTTTTTGGGCAATTTTGGTAAATAATAAGATCTAGAGTCACCAAACTTGACATATAGCTTCTAGAATATATATATGATTTAGGATTTTTCTTCACGGTTTTCCCTCTAGATTAATCTGACATTCAAATCTGAACACCGATTTTTAGTTGAAATTCATGTCCAAATCTTACCCCAAGATTTGTGTATATACATGGGTCAAAAGTTACCACCCCCATAACTCGGTCAAATCTGATCCGATTTCCACGAAGTTTGGCTTTTTCTTCATGGTTTTCCCTCTCGATTAATCTGGCATTCAAATCTGAACACCGATTTTTTAGTCGAAATTCATGTCCAAATCTTACCCCAAGATTCGTATATAGACATGGGTCAAAAGTTACCACCCCCATAACTCGGTCAAATCTCATCCGATTTCCACGAAGTTTGGCTTTTTCTTCATGGTTTTCCATCTTTATTAATGTGGCATTCAAATCTGAACACCGATTTTTAGTTGAAATTCATGCCCAAATCTTACCCCAAGATTTGTGTATATACATGGGTCAAAAGTTACCACCCCCATAACTCGGTCAAATCTCATCCGATTTTCACGAAGTTTGGCTTTTTCTTCATGGTTTTCCCTCTCGATTAATCTGGCATTCAAATCTGAACACCGATTTTTAGTCGAAATTCATGTCCAAATCTTACCCCAAGATTCGTATATAGACATGGGTCAAAAATGACCACCCCCATATCTCGGCCAAATCTCATCCGATTTTCACGAAGTTTGGCTTTTTCTTCATGGTTTTCCATCTAGACTAATCTGGCATTCAAATCTGAACACCGATTTTTTAGTCGAAATTCATGTCCAAATCTTACCCCAAGATTCGTATATAGACATGGGTCAAAAATGACCTATAACTCGGTCAAATCTCATCCGATTTCCACGAAGTTTGGCTTTTTCTTCATGGTTTTCCCTCTCGATTAATCTGGCATTCAAATCTGAACACCGATTTTTAGTCGAAATTCATGTCCAAATCTTACCCCAAGATTCGTATATAGACATGGGTCAAAAATGACCACCCCCATATCTCGGCCAAATCTCATCCGATTTTCACGAAGTTTGGCTTTTTCTTCATGGTTTTCCATCTAGACTAATCTGGCATTCAAATCTGAACACCGATTTTTTAGTCGAAATTCATGTCCAAATCTTACCCCAAGATTCGTATATAGACATGGGTCAAAAATGACCACCCCCATAACTCGGCCAAATCTCATCCGATTTTCACAAAGTTTGGCGTTTTCTTCGTGGTTTTCCCTCTAGATTAATGTGGCATTCAAATCTGAACATCGATTTTTAGTCGAAATTCATGTTCAAATCTTACCCGAAGATTCGTATATAGACATGGGTCAAAAATGACCTATAACTCGGTCAAATCTCATCCGATTTCCACGAAGTTTGGCTTTTTCTTCATGGTTTTCCATCTAGATTAATCTGGCATTCAAATCTGAACAGCGATTTTTTAGTCGAAATTTATGTCCAAATCTTGCCCCAAGATTCGTATATAGACATGGGTCAAAAATTACCACCCCCATATCTCGGCCAAATCTCATCCGATTTCCACGAAGTTTGGCTTTTTCTTCATGATATTCCCTCTAGATTAATGTGGCATTCAAATCTGATCATCGATTTTTAGTTGAAATTCATGTTCAAATCTTACCCCAAGATTCGTATATAGACATGGGTCAAAAATGACCACCCCTATAACTCGGTCAAATCTCATCCGATTTCCACGAAGTTTGGCTTTTTCTTCATGGTTTTCCATCTAGATTAATCTGGCATTCAAATCTGAACACCGATTTTTTAGTCGAAATTCATGTCCAAATCTTACCCCAAGATTCGTATATAGACATGGGTCAAAAATGACCACCCCATAACTCGGTCAAATCTCATCCGATTTCCACGAAGTTTGGCTTTTTCTTCATGGTTTTCCCTCTAGATTAATCTGGCATTCAAATCTGAACACCGATTTTTTAGTCGAAATTCATGTTCAAATCTTACCCGAAGATTCGTATATAGACATGGGTCAAAAATGACCTATAACTCGGTCAAATCTCATCCGATTTCCACGAAGTTTGGCTTTTTCTTCATGGTTTTCCATCTAGATTAATCTGGCATTCAAATCTGAACAGCGATTTTTTAGTCGAAATTTATGTCCAAATCTTGCCCCAAGATTCGTATATAGACATGGGTCAAAAATTACCACCCCCATATCTCGGCCAAATCTCATCCGATTTCCACGAAGTTTGGCTTTTTCTTCATGATATTCCATCTAGATTAATCTGGCATTCAAATCTGAACACCGATTTTTTAGTCGAAATTCATGTCCAAATCTTACCCCAAGATTCGTATATAGACATGGGTCAAAAATGACCACCCCATAACTCGGTCAAATCTCATCCGATTTCCACGAAGCTTGGCTTTTTCTTCATGGTTTTCCCTCTAGATTAATCTGACATTCAAATCTGAACACCGATTTTTTAGTCGAAATTCATGTCCAAATCTTACCCCAAGATTCGTATATAGACATGGGTCAAAAATGACCACCCCATAACTCGGTCAAATCTCATCCGATTTCCACGAAGTTTGGCTTTTTCTTCATGGTTTTCCCTCTAGATTAATCTGGCATTCAAATCTGAACACCGATTTTTTAGTCGAAATTCATGTTCAAATCTTACCCGAAGATTCGTATATAGACATGGGTCAAAAATGACCTATAACTCGGTCAAATCTCATCCGATTTCCACGAAGTTTGGCTTTTTCTTCATGGTTTTCCATCTAGATTAATCTGGCATTCAAATCTGAACAGCGATTTTTTAGTCGAAATTTATGTCCAAATCTTGCCCCAAGATTCGTATATAGACATGGGTCAAAAATTACCACCCCCATATCTCGGCCAAATCTCATCCGATTTCCACGAAGTTTGGCTTTTTCTTCATGATATTCCATCTAGATTAATCTGGCATTCAAATCTGAACACCGATTTTTTAGTCGAAATTCATGTCCAAATCTTACCCCAAGATTCGTATATAGACATGGGTCAAAAATGACCACCCCCATATCTCGGCCAAATCTCATCCGATTTTCACGAAGTTTGGCTTTTTCTTCATGGTTTTCCATCTAGACTAATCTGGCATTCAAATCTGAACACCGATTTTTTAGTCGAAATTCATGTCCAAATCTTACCCCAAGATTCGTATATAGACATGGGTCAAAAATGACCACCCCCATATCTCGGCCAAATCTCATCCGATTTTCACGAAGTTTGGCTTTTTCTTCATGGTTTTCCATCTAGACTAATCTGGCATTCAAATCTGAACACCGATTTTTTAGTCGAAATTCATGTCCAAATCTTACCCCAAGATTCGTATATAGACATGGGTCAAAAATGACCACCCCATAACTCGGTCAAATCTCATCCGATTTCCACGAAGTTTGGCTTTTTCTTCATGGTTTTCCCTCTAGATTAATCTGGCATTCAAATCTGAACACCGATTTTTTAGTCGAAATTCATGTTCAAATCTTACCCGAAGATTCGTATATAGACATGGGTCAAAAATGACCTATAACTCGGTCAAATCTCATCCGATTTCCACGAAGTTTGGCTTTTTCTTCATGGTTTTCCATCTAGATTAATCTGGCATTCAAATCTGAACAGCGATTTTTTAGTCGAAATTTATGTCCAAATCTTGCCCCAAGATTCGTATATAGACATGGGTCAAAAATTACCACCCCCATATCTCGGCCAAATCTCATCCGATTTCCACGAAGTTTGGCTTTTTCTTCATGATATTCCATCTAGATTAATCTGGCATTCAAATCTGAACACCGATTTTTTAGTCGAAATTCATGTCCAAATCTTACCCCAAGATTCGTATATAGACATGGGTCAAAAATGACCACCCCCATATCTCGGCCAAATCTCATCCGATTTTCACGAAGTTTGGCTTTTTCTTCATGGTTTTCCATCTAGACTAATCTGGCATTCAAATCTGAACACCGATTTTTTAGTCGAAATTCATGTCCAAATCTTACCCCAAGATTCGTATATAGACATGGGTCAAAAATGACCTATAACTCGGTCAAATCTCATCCGATTTCCACGAAGTTTGGCTTTTTCTTCATGGTTTTCCATCTAGATTAATCTGGCATTCAAATCTGAACAGCGATTTTTTAGTCGAAATTTATGTCCAAATCTTGCCCCAAGATTCGTATATAGACATGGGTCAAAAATTACCACCCCCATATCTCGGCCAAATCTCATCCGATTTCCACGAAGTTTGGCTTTTTCTTCATGATATTCCATCTAGATTAATCTGGCATTCAAATCTGAACACCGATTTTTTAGTCGAAATTCATGTCCAAATCTTACCCCAAGATTCGTATATAGACATGGGTCAAAAATGACCACCCCCATATCTCGGCCAAATCTCATCCGATTTTCACGAAGTTTGGCTTTTTCTTCATGGTTTTCCATCTAGACTAATCTGGCATTCAAATCTGAACACCGATTTTTTAGTCGAAATTCATGTCCAAATCTTACCCCAAGATTCGTATATAGACATGGGTCAAAAATGACCACCCCCATATCTCGGCCAAATCTCATCCGATTTTCACGAAGTTTGGCTTTTTCTTCATGGTTTTCCATCTAGACTAATCTGGCATTCAAATCTGAACACCGATTTTTTAGTCGAAATTCATGTCCAAATCTTACCCCAAGATTCGTATATAGACATGGGTCAAAAATGACCACCCCATAACTCGGTCAAATCTCATCCGATTTCCACGAAGTTTGGCTTTTTCTTCATGGTTTTCCCTCTAGATTAATCTGGCATTCAAATCTGAACACCGATTTTTTAGTCGAAATTCATGTTCAAATCTTACCCGAAGATTCGTATATAGACATGGGTCAAAAATGACCTATAACTCGGTCAAATCTCATCCGATTTCCACGAAGTTTGGCTTTTTCTTCATGGTTTTCCATCTAGATTAATCTGGCATTCAAATCTGAACAGCGATTTTTTAGTCGAAATTTATGTCCAAATCTTGCCCCAAGATTCGTATATAGACATGGGTCAAAAATTACCACCCCCATATCTCGGCCAAATCTCATCCGATTTCCACGAAGTTTGGCTTTTTCTTCATGATATTCCATCTAGATTAATCTGGCATTCAAATCTGAACACCGATTTTTTAGTCGAAATTCATGTCCAAATCTTACCCCAAGATTCGTATATAGACATGGGTCAAAAATGACCACCCCCATATCTCGGCCAAATCTCATCCGATTTTCACGAAGTTTGGCTTTTTCTTCATGGTTTTCCATCTAGACTAATCTGGCATTCAAATCTGAACACCGATTTTTTAGTCGAAATTCATGTCCAAATCTTACCCCAAGATTCGTATATAGACATGGGTCAAAAATGACCACCCCCATATCTCGGCCAAATCTCATCCGATTTTCACGAAGTTTGGCTTTTTCTTCATGGTTTTCCATCTAGACTAATCTGGCATTCAAATCTGAACACCGATTTTTTAGTCGAAATTCATGTCCAAATCTTACCCCAAGATTCGTATATAGACATGGGTCAAAAATGACCACCCCATAACTCGGTCAAATCTCATCCGATTTCCACGAAGCTTGGCTTTTTCTTCATGGTTTTCCCTCTAGATTAATCTGGCATTCAAATCTGAACACCGATTTTTTAGTCGAAATTCATGTCCAAATCTTACCCCAAGATTCGTATATAGACATGGGTCAAAAATGACCACCCCATAACTCGGTCAAATCTCATCCGATTTCCACGAAGCTTGGCTTTTTCTTCATGGTTTTCCCTCTAGATTAATCTGGCATTCAAATCTGAACACCGATTTTTTAGTCGAAATTCATGTCCAAATCTTACCCCAAGATTCGTATATAGACATGGGTCAAAAATGACCACCCCATAACTCGGTCAAATCTCATCCGATTTCCACGAAGTTTGGCTTTTTCTTCATGGTTTTCCCTCTAGATTAATCTGGCATTCAAATCTGAACACCGATTTTTTAGTCGAAATTCATGTTCAAATCTTACCCGAAGATTCGTATATAGACATGGGTCAAAAATGACCTATAACTCGGTCAAATCTCATCCGATTTCCACGAAGTTTGGCTTTTTCTTCATGGTTTTCCATCTAGATTAATCTGGCATTCAAATCTGAACAGCGATTTTTTAGTCGAAATTTATGTCCAAATCTTGCCCCAAGATTCGTATATAGACATGGGTCAAAAATTACCACCCCCATATCTCGGCCAAATCTCATCCGATTTCCACGAAGTTTGGCTTTTTGTTCATGATATTCCATCTAGATTAATCTGGCATTCAAATCTGAACACCGATTTTTTAGTCGAAATTCATGTCCAAATCTTACCCCAAGATTCGTATATAGACATGGGTCAAAAATGACCACCCCCATAACTCGGCCAAATCTCATCCGATTTTCACAAAGTTTGGCGTTTTCTTCGTGGTTTTCCCTCTAGATTAATGTGGCATTCAAATCTGAACATCGATTTTTAGTCGAAATTCATGTTCAAATCTTACCCGAAGATTCGTATATAGACATGGGTCAAAAATGACCTATAACTCGGTCAAATCTCATCCGATTTCCACGAAGTTTGGCTTTTTCTTCATGGTTTTCCATCTAGATTAATCTGGCATTCAAATCTGAACAGCGATTTTTTAGTCGAAATTTATGTCCAAATCTTGCCCCAAGATTCGTATATAGACATGGGTCAAAAGTTACCACCCCCATAACTCGGTCAAATCTCATCCGATTTCCACGAAGTTTGGCTTTTTCTTCATGGTTTTCCATCTAGATTAATCTGGCATTCAAATCTGAACAGCGATTTTTTAGTCGAAATTTATGTCCAAATCTTGCCCCAAGATTCGTATATAGACATGGGTCAAAAGTTACCACCCCCATAACTCGGTCAAATCTCATCCGATTTCCACGAAGTTTGGCTTTTTCTTCATGGTTTTCCCTCTCGATTAATCTGGCATTCAAATCTGAACACCGATTTTTAGTCGAAATTCATGTCCAAATCTTACCCCAAGATTCGTATATAGACATGGGTCAAAAATGACCACCCCCATATCTCGGCCAAATCTCATCCGATTTTCACGAAGTTTGGCTTTTTCTTCATGGTTTTCCATCTAGACTAATCTGGCATTCAAATCTGAACACCGATTTTTTAGTCGAAATTCATGTCCAAATCTTACCCCAAGATTCGTATATAGACATGGGTCAAAAATGACCACCCCCATAACTCGGCCAAATTTCCACGAAGCTTGGCTTTTTCTTCGTGGTTTTCCCTCTAGATTAATGTGGCATTCAAATCTGAACATCGATTTTTAGTCGAAATTCATGTTCAAATCTTACCCGAAGATTCGTATATAGACATGGGTCAAAAATGACCTATAACTCGGTCAAATCTCATCCGATTTCCACGAAGTTTGGCTTTTTCTTCATGGTTTTCCATCTAGATTAATCTGGCATTCAAATCTGAACAGCGATTTTTTAGTCGAAATTTATGTCCAAATCTTGCCCCAAGATTCGTATATAGACATGGGTCAAAAATTACCACCCCCATATCTCGGCCAAATCTCATCCGATTTCCACGAAGTTTGGCTTTTTCTTCATGATATTCCCTCTAGATTAATGTGGCATTCAAATCTGATCATCGATTTTTAGTTGAAATTCATGTTCAAATCTTACCCCAAGATTCGTATATAGACATGGGTCAAAAATGACCACCCCTATAACTCGGTCAAATCTCATCCGATTTCCACGAAGTTTGGCTTTTTCTTCATGGTTTTCCATCTAGATTAATCTGGCATTCAAATCTGAACACCGATTTTTTAGTCGAAATTCATGTCCAAATCTTACCCCAAGATTCGTATATAGACATGGGTCAAAAATGACCACCCCATAACTCGGTCAAATCTCATCCGATTTCCACGAAGTTTGGCTTTTTCTTCATGGTTTTCCCTCTAGATTAATCTGGCATTCAAATCTGAACACCGATTTTTTAGTCGAAATTCATGTTCAAATCTTACCCGAAGATTCGTATATAGACATGGGTCAAAAATGACCTATAACTCGGTCAAATCTCATCCGACTTCCACGAAGTTTGGCTTTTTCTTCATGGTTTTCCATCTAGATTAATCTGGCATTCAAATCTGAACAGCGATTTTTTAGTCGAAATTTATGTCCAAATCTTGCCCCAAGATTCGTATATAGACATGGGTCAAAAATTACCACCCCCATATCTCGGCCAAATCTCATCCGATTTCCACGAAGTTTGGCTTTTTCTTCATGATATTCCATCTAGATTAATCTGGCATTCAAATCTGAACACCGATTTTTTAGTCGAAATTCATGTCCAAATCTTACCCCAAGATTCGTATATAGACATGGGTCAAAAATGACCACCCCATAACTCGGTCAAATCTCATCCGATTTCCACGAAGCTTGGCTTTTTCTTCATGGTTTTCCCTCTAGATTAATCTGGCATTCAAATCTGAACACCGATTTTTTAGTCGAAATTCATGTCCAAATCTTACCCCAAGATTCGTATATAGACATGGGTCAAAAATGACCACCCCATAACTCGGTCAAATCTCATCCGATTTCCACGAAGTTTGGCTTTTTCTTCATGGTTTTCCCTCTAGATTAATCTGGCATTCAAATCTGAACACCGATTTTTAAGTCGAAATTCATGTTCAAATCTTACCCGAAGATTCGTATATAGACATGGGTCAAAAATGACCTATAACTCGGTCAAATCTCATCCGATTTCCACGAAGTTTGGCTTTTTCTTCATGGTTTTCCATCTAGATTAATCTGGCATTCAAATCTGAACAGCGATTTTTTAGTCGAAATTTATGTCCAAATCTTGCCCCAAGATTCGTATATAGACATGGGTCAAAAATTACCACCCCCATATCTCGGCCAAATCTCATCCGATTTCCACGAAGTTTGGCTTTTTCTTCATGATATTCCATCTAGATTAATCTGGCATTCAAATCTGAACACCGATTTTTTAGTCGAAATTCATGTCCAAATCTTACCCCAAGATTCGTATATAGACATGGGTCAAAAATGACCACCCCCATATCTCGGCCAAATCTCATCCGATTTTCACGAAGTTTGGCTTTTTCTTCATGGTTTTCCATCTAGACTAATCTGGCATTCAAATCTGAACACCGAGTTTTTAGTCGAAATTCATGTCCAAATCTTACCCCAAGATTCGTATATAGACATGGGTCAAAAATGACCACCCCCATATCTCGGCCAAATCTCATCCGATTTTCACGAAGTTTGGCTTTTTCTTCATGGTTTTCCATCTAGACTAATCTGGCATTCAAATCTGAACACCGATTTTTTAGTCGAAATTCATGTCCAAATCTTACCCCAAGATTCGTATATAGACATGGGTCAAAAATGACCACCCCATAACTCGGTCAAATCTCATCCGATTTCCACGAAGCTTGGCTTTTTCTTCATGGTTTTCCCTCTAGATTAATCTGGCATTCAAATCTGAACACCGATTTTTTAGTCGAAATTCATGTCCAAATCTTACCCCAAGATTCGTATATAGACATGGGTCAAAAATGACCACCCCATAACTCGGTCAAATCTCATCCGATTTCCACGAAGCTTGGCTTTTTCTTCATGGTTTTCCCTCTAGATTAATCTGGCATTCAAATCTGAACACCGATTTTTTAGTCGAAATTCATGTCCAAATCTTACCCCAAGATTCGTATATAGACATGGGTCAAAAATGACCACCCCATAACTCGGTCAAATCTCATCCGATTTCCACGAAGTTTGGCTTTTTCTTCATGGTTTTCCCTCTAGATTAATCTGGCATTCAAATCTGAACACCGATTTTTTAGTCGAAATTCATGTTCAAATCTTACCCGAAGATTCGTATATAGACATGGGTCAAAAATGACCTATAACTCGGTCAAATCTCATCCGATTTCCACGAAGTTTGGCTTTTTCTTCATGGTTTTCCATCTAGATTAATCTGGCATTCAAATCTGAACAGCGATTTTTTAGTCGAAATTTATGTCCAAATCTTGCCCCAAGATTCGTATATAGACATGGGTCAAAAATTACCACCCCCATATCTCGGCCAAATCTCATCCGATTTCCACGAAGTTTGGCTTTTTCTTCATGATATTCCATCTAGATTAATCTGGCATTCAAATCTGAACACCGATTTTTTAGTCGAAATTCATGTCCAAATCTTACCCCAAGATTCGTATATAGACATGGGTCAAAAATGACCACCCCCATATCTCGGCCAAATCTCATCCGATTTTCACGAAGTTTGGCTTTTTCTTCATGGTTTTCCATCTAGACTAATCTGGCATTCAAATCTGAACACCGATTTTTTAGTCGAAATTCATGTCCAAATCTTACCCCAAGATTCGTATATAGACATGGGTCAAAAATGACCACCCCCATAACTCGGCCAAATCTCATCCGATTTTCACAAAGTTTGGCGTTTTCTTCGTGGTTTTCCCTCTAGATTAATGTGGCATTCAAATCTGAACATCGATTTTTAGTCGAAATTCATGTTCAAATCTTACCCGAAGATTCGTATATAGACATGGGTCAAAAATGACCTATAACTCGGTCAAATCTCATCCGATTTCCACGAAGTTTGGCTTTTTCTTCATGGTTTTCCATCTAGATTAATCTGGCATTCAAATCTGAACAGCGATTTTTTAGTCGAAATTTATGTCCAAATCTTGCCCCAAGATTCGTATATAGACATGGGTCAAAAATTACCACCCCCATATCTCGGCCAAATCTCATCCGATTTCCACGAAGTTTGGCTTTTTCTTCATGATATTCCATCTAGATTAATCTGGCATTCAAATCTGAACACCGATTTTTTAGTCGAAATTCATGTCCAAATCTTACCCCAAGATTCGTATATAGACATGGGTCAAAAATGACCACCCCCATATCTCGGCCAAATCTCATCCGATTTTCACGAAGTTTGGCTTTTTCTTCATGGTTTTCCATCTAGACTAATCTGGCATTCAAATCTGAACACCGATTTTTTAGTCGAAATTCATGTCCAAATCTTACCCCAAGATTCGTATATAGACATGGGTCAAAAATGACCACCCCCATAACTCGGCCAAATCTCATCCGATTTTCACAAAGTTTGGCGTTTTCTTCGTGGTTTTCCCTCTAGATTAATGTGGCATTCAAATCTGAACATCGATTTTTAGTCGAAATTCATGTTCAAATCTTACCCGAAGATTCGTATATAGACATGGGTCAAAAATGACCTATAACTCGGTCAAATCTCATCCGATTTTACATAGGCTTTTTCTTCATGATATTCCATCTAGATTAATCTGGCATTCAAATCTGAACACCGATTTTTTAGTCGAAATTCATGTCCAAATCTTACCCCAAGATTCGTATATAGACATGGGTCAAAAATGACCACCCCATAACTCGGTCAAATCTCATCCGATTTCCACGAAGCTTGGCTTTTTCTTCATGGTTTTCCCTCTAGATTAATCTGGCATTCAAATCTGAACACCGATTTTTTAGTCGAAATTCATGTCCAAATCTTACCCCAAGATTCGTATATAGACATGGGTCAAAAATGACCACCCCATAACTCGGTCAAATCTCATCCGATTTCCACGAAGTTTGGCTTTTTCTTCATGGTTTTCCCTCTAGATTAATCTGGCATTCAAATCTGAACACCGATTTTTTAGTCGAAATTCATGTTCAAATCTTACCCGAAGATTCGTATATAGACATGGGTCAAATATGACCTATAACTCGGTCAAATCTCATCCGATTTCCACGAAGTTTGGCTTTTTCTTCATGGTTTTCCATCTAGATTAATCTGGCATTCAAATCTGAACAGCGATTTTTTAGTCGAAATTTATGTCCAAATCTTGCCCCAAGATTCGTATATAGACATGGGTCAAAAATTACCACCCCCATATCTCGGCCAAATCTCATCCGATTTCCACGAAGTTTGGCTTTTTCTTCATGATATTCCATCTAGATTAATCTGGCATTCAAATCTGAACACCGATTTTTAGTCGAAATTCATGTCCAAATCTTACCCCAAGATTCGTATATAGACATGGGTCAAAAATGACCACCCCCATATCTCGGCCAAATCTCATCCGATTTTCACGAAGTTTGGCTTTTTCTTCATGGTTTTCCATCTAGACTAATCTGGCATTCAAATCTGAACACCGATTTTTTAGTCGAAATTCATGTCCAAATCTTACCCCAAGATTCGTATATAGACATGGGTCAAAAATGACCACCCCCATAACTCGGCCAAATCTCATCCGATTTTCACAAAGTTTGGCGTTTTCTTCGTGGTTTTCCCTCTAGATTAATGTGGCATTCAAATCTGAACATCGATTTTTAGTCGAAATTCATGTTCAAATCTTACCCGAAGATTCGTATATAGACATGGGTCAAAAATTACCTATAACTCGGTCAAATCTCATCCGATTTCCACGAAGTTTGGCTTTTTCTTCATGGTTTTCCATCTAGATTAATCTGGCATTCAAATCTGAACAGCGATTTTTTAGTCGAAATTTATGTCCAAATCTTGCCCCAAGATTCGTATATAGACATGGGTCAAAAATTACCACCCCCATATCTCGGCCAAATCTCATCCGATTTCCACGAAGTTTGGCTTTTTCTTCATGATATTCCCTCTAGATTAATGTGGCATTCAAATCTGATCATCGATTTTTAGTTGAAATTCATGTCCAAATCTTACCCCAAGATTCGTATATAGACATGGGTCAAAAATGACCACCCCTATAACTCAGTCAAATCTCATCCGATTTCCACGAAGTTTGGCTTTTTCTTCATGGTTTTCCATCTAGATTAATCTGGCATTCAAATCTGAACACCGATTTTTTAGTCGAAATTCATGTCCAAATCTTACCCCAAGATTCGTATATAGACATGGGTCAAAAATGACCACCCCATAACTCGGTCAAATCTCATCCGATTTCCACGAAGTTTGGCTTTTTCTTCATGGTTTTCCCTCTAGATTAATCTGGCATTCAAATCTGAACACCGATTTTTTAGTCGAAATTCATGTTCAAATCTTACCCGAAGATTCGTATATAGACATGGGTCAAAAATGACCTATAACTCGGTCAAATCTCATCCGATTTCCACGAAGTTTGGCTTTTTCTTCATGGTTTTCCATCTAGATTAATCTGGCATTCAAATCTGAACAGCGATTTTTTAGTCGAAATTTATGTCCAAATCTTGCCCCAAGATTCGTATATAGACATGGGTCAAAAATTACCACCCCCATATCTCGGCCAAATCTCATCCGATTTCCACGAAGTTTGGCTTTTTCTTCATGATATTCCATCTAGATTAATCTGGCATTCAAATCTGAACACCGATTTTTTAGTCGAAATTCATGTCCAAATCTTACCCCAAGATTCGTATATAGACATGGGTCAAAAATGACCACCCCATAACTCGGTCAAATCTCATCCGATTTCCATGAAGCTTGGCTTTTTCTTCATGGTTTTCCCTCTAGATTAATCTGGCATTCAAATCTGAACACCGATTTTTTAGTCGAAATTCATGTTCAAATCTTACCCGAAGATTCGTATATAGACATGGGTCAAAAATGACCTATAACTCGGTCAAATCTCATCCGATTTCCACGAAGTTTGGCTTTTTCTTCATGGTTTTCCATCTAGATTAATCTGGCATTCAAATCTGAACAGCGATTTTTTAGTCGAAATTTATGTCCAAATCTTGCCCCAAGATTCGTATATAGACATGGGTCAAAAATTACCACCCCCATATCTCGGCCAAATCTCATCCGATTTCCACGAAGTTTGGCTTTTTCTTCATGATATTCCATCTAGATTAATCTGGCATTCAAATCTGAACACCGATTTTTTAGTCGAAATTCATGTCCAAATCTTACCCCAAGATTCGTATATAGACATGGGTCAAAAATGACCACCCCATAACTCGGTCAAATCTCATCCGATTTCCATGAAGCTTGGCTTTTTCTTCATGGTTTTCCCTCTAGATTAATCTGGCATTCAAATCTGAACACCGATTTTTTAGTCGAAATTCATGTCCAAATCTTACCTCAAGATTCGTGTTTATACATGGGTCAAAATTTACCACCCCCATAACTCGGCCAAATCTCATCCGATTTTCACGAAGTTTGGCGTTTTCTTCGTGGTTTTCCCTCTAGATTAATGTGGCATTCAAATCTGAACATCGATTTTTAGTCGAAATTCATGTTCAAATCTTACCCCAAGATTCGTATATAGACATGGGTCAAAAATGACCTATAACTCGGTCAAATCTCATCCGATTTCCACGAAGTTTGGCTTTTTCTTCATGGTTTTCCCACTAGATTAATCTGGCATTCAAATCTGAACACCGATTTTTTAGTCGAAATTCATGTCCAAATCTTACCTCAAGATTCGTGTTTATACATGGGTCAGAAATGACCACCCCCATATCTCGGCCAAATCTCATCCGATTTTCACGAAGTTTGACTTTTTCTTCATGGTTTTCCATCTAGATTAATCTGGCATTCAAATCTGAACACCGATTTTTTAGTCGAAATTCATGTCCAAATCTTACCCCAAGATTCGTATATAGACATGGGTCAAAAATGACCACCCCCATAACTCGGTCAAATCTCATCCGATTTCCACGAAGTTTGGCTTTTTCTTCATGATTTTCCCTCTAGATTAATCTGGCATTCAAATCTGAACACCGATTTTTTAGTCGAAATTCATGTCCAAATCTTACCTCAAGATTCGTGTTTATACATGGGTCAAAAATTACCACCCCCATATCTCGGCCAAATCTAATCCGATTTTCACGAAGTTTGGCTTTTTCTTCATGGTTTTCCATCTAGATTAATCTGGCATTCAAATCTGAACACCGATTTTTTAGTCGAAATTCATGTCCAAATCTTACCCCAAGATTCGTATATAGACATGGGTCAAAAATGACCACCCCCATAACTCGGTCAAATCTCATCCGATTTCCACAAAGTTTGGCCTTTTCTTCATGGTTATCTCTCTAGATTAATCTGGCATTCAAATCTGAACACCGATTTTTAGTCGAAATTCATGTCCAAATCTTACCACAAGATTCGTGTATATACATGGGTCAAAAATGACCACCCCTATAACTCGGTCAAATCTCATCCGATTTCCACGAAGTTTGGCTTTTTCTTCATGGTTTTCCATCTAGATTAATCTGGCATTCAAATCTGAACACCGATTTTTTAGTCGAAATTTATGTCCAAATCTTGCCCCAAGATTCGTATATAGCCATGGGTCAAAAATTACCACCCCCATATCTCGGCCAAATCTCATCCGATTTCCACGAAGTTTGGCTTTTTCTTCATGATATTCCCTCTAGATTAATGTGGCATTCAAATCTGATCATCGATTTTTAGTTGAAATTCATGTTCAAATCTTACCCCAAGATTCGTATATACCCATGGGTCAAAAATGACCTATAACTCGGTCAAATCTCATCCGATTTCCACGAAGTTTGGCTTTTTCTTCATGGTTTTCCATCTAGATTAATCTGGCATTCAAATCTGAACACCGATTTTTTAGTCGAAATTCATGTCCAAATCTTATCCCAAGATTCGTATATAGACATCGGTCAAAAATGACCACCCCCATAACTCGGTCAAATCTCATCCGATTTCCACGAAGTTTGGCTTTTTCTTCATGGTTTTCCATCTAGATTAATCTGGCATTCAAATCTGAACACCGATTTTTAGTCGAAATTCATGTCCAAATCTTACCCCAAGATTCGTATATAGACATGGGTCAAAAATGACCACCCCATAACTCGGTCAAATCTCATCCGATTTCCACGAAGTTTGCCTTTTTCTTCATGGGTTTCCCTCTAGATTAATCTGGCATTCAAATCTGAACACCGATTTTTAGTCGAAATTCATGTCCAAATCTTACCTCAAGATTCGTGTTTATACATGGGTCAAAAATTACCACCCCCATATCTCGGCCAAATCTCATCCGATTTTCACGAAGTTTGGCCTTTTCTTCATTGTTTTCCATCTAGATTAATCTGGCATTCAAATCTGAACACCGAATTTTTAGTCGAAATTCATGTCCAAATCTTACCCCAAGATTCGTGTTTATACATGGGTCAAAATTTACCACCCCCATAACTCGGCCAAATCTCATCCGATTTCCACAAAGTTTGGCTTTTTCTTCATGGTTTTCCATCTAGATTAATCTGGCATTCAAATCTGAACACCGATTTTTTAGTCGAAAATTATGTCCAAATCTTGCCCCAAGATTCGTATATAGCCATGGGTCAAAAATTACCACCCCCATATCTCGGCCAAATCTCATCCGATTTCCACGAAGTTTGGCTTTTTCTTCATGATATTCCCTCTAGATTAATGGGGCATTCAAATCTGATCATCGATTTTTAGTTGAAATTCATGTTCAAATCTTACCCCAAGATTCGTATATACCCATGGGTCAAAAATGACCTATAACTCGGTCAAATCTCATCCGATTTCCACGAAGTTTGGCTTTTTCTTCATGGTTTTCCATCTAGATTAATCTGGCATTCAAATCTGAACACCGATTTTTTAGTCGAAATTCATGTCCAAATCTTACCCCAAGATTCGTATATAGACATCGGTCAAAAATGACCACCCCCATAACTCGGTCAAATCTCATCCGATTTCCACGAAGTTTGGCTTTTTCTTCATGGTTTTCCCTCTAGATTAATCTGGCATTCAAATCTGAACACCGATTTTTTAGTCGAAATTCATGTCCAAATCTTACCTCAAGATTCGTGTTTATACATGGGTCAAAAATTACCACCCCCATATCTCGGCCAAATCTCATCCGATTTTCACGAAGTTTGGCTTTTTCTTCATGGTTTTCCATCTAGATTAATCTGGCATTCAAATCTGAACACCGATTTTTAAGTCGAAATTCATGTCCAAATCTTACCCCAAGATTCGTATATAGACATGGGTCAAAAATGACCACCCCCATAACTCGGTCAAATCTCATCCGATTTCCACAAAGTTTGGCCTTTTCTTCATGGTTATCTCTCTAGATTAATCTGGCATTCAAATCTGAACACCGATTTTTAGTCGAAATTCATGTCCAAATCTTACCCCAAGATTCGTATATAGCCATGGGTCAAAAATTACCACCCCCATATCTCGGCCAAATCTCATCCGATTTCCACGAAGTTTGGCTTTTTCTTCATGATATTCCCTCTAGATTAATGGGGCATTCAAATCTGATCATCGATTTTTAGTTGAAATTCATGTTCAAATCTTACCCCAAGATTCGTATATACCCATGGGTCAAAAATGACCTATAACTCGGTCAAATCTCATCCGATTTCCACGAAGTTTGGCTTTTTCTTCATGGTTTTCCATCTAGATTAATCTGGCATTCAAATCTGAACACCGATTTTTTAGTCGAAATTCATGTCCAAATCTTACCCCAAGATTCGTATATAGACATCGGTCAAAAATGACCACCCCCATAACTCGGTCAAATCTCATCCGATTTCCACGAAGTTTGGCTTTTTCTTCATGGTTTTCCCTCTAGATTAATCTGGCATTCAAATCTGAACACCGATTTTTTAGTCGAAATTCATGTCCAAATCTTACCTCAAGATTCGTGTTTATACATGGGTCAAAAATTACCACCCCCATATCTCGGCCAAATCTCATCCGATTTTCACGAAGTTTGGCTTTTTCTTCATGGTTTTCCATCTAGATTAATCTGGCATTCAAATCTGAACACCGATTTTTAAGTCGAAATTCATGTCCAAATCTTACCCCAAGATTCGTATATAGACATGGGTCAAAAATGACCACCCCCATAACTCGGTCAAATCTCATCCGATTTCCACAAAGTTTGGCCTTTTCTTCATGGTTATCTCTCTAGATTAATCTGGCATTCAAATCTGAACACCGATTTTTAGTCGAAATTCATGTCCAAATCTTACCCCAAGATTCGTATATAGACATGGGTCAAAAGTTACCACCCCCATAACTCGGTCAAATCTCAACCGATTTCCACGAAGTTTGGCTTTTTCTTCACCGATTTTTTAGTCGAAATTCATGTCCAAATCTTACCTCAAGATTCGTGTTTATACATGGGTCAAAAATTACCACCCCCATATCTCGGCCAAATCTCATCTGATTTTCACGAAGTTTGGCTTTTTCTTCATGGTTTTCCATCTAGATTAATCTGGCATTCAAATCTGAACACCGATTTTTAAGTCGAAATTCATGTCCAAATCTTACCCCAAGATTCGTATATAGACATGGGTCAAAAATGACCACCCCCATAACTCGGTCAAATCTCATCCGATTTCCACAAAGTTTGGCCTTTTCTTCATGGTTATCTCTCTAGATTAATCTGGCATTCAAATCTGAACACCGATTTTTAGTCGAAATTCATGTCCAAATCTTACCCCAAGATTCGTATATAGACATGGGTCAAAAGTTACCACCCCCATATCTCGGCCAAATCTCATCCGATTTCCACGAAGTTTGGCGTTTTCTTCATGGTTTTCCATCTATATTAAAGTGCCATTGAAATCTGAACATCGATTTTTAGTCGAAATTCATGTCCAAATCTTACCCCAAGATTCGTATATAGACATGGGTCAAAATTTACCACCCCCATAACTCGGCCAAATCTCATCCGATTTTCACGAAGTTTGGCATTTTCTTCATGGTTTTCCATCTAGATTAATGTGGCATTCAAATCTGAACATCGATTTATAGTCGAAATTCCTGTCCAAATCTTACCACAAGATTCGTGTATATACATGGGTCAAAAATGACCACCCCTATAACTCGGTCAAATCTCATCCGATTTCCACGAAGTTTGGCTTTTTCTTCATGGTTTTCCATCTAGATTAATCTGGCATTCAAATATGAACAGCGATTTTTTAGTCGAAATTGATGTCCAAATCTTACCCCAAGATTCGTATATAGACATGGGTCAAAAATTACCACCCCCATATCTCGGCCAAATCTCATCCGATTTCCACGAAGTTTGGCTTTTTCTTCATGATTTTCCCTCTAGATTAATCAGGCATTCAAATCTCGACACCGATTTCTTAGTCGAAAATCATGTGCAACTCCTACCCCAAGGTTCGTATATAGACCTGGGTCAAAAATTACCACCCCCATAACTCGGTCAAATCTCATCCGATTTCCACGAAGTTTAGCTTTTTCTTCATGGTTTTCCCTCTCTATTAATCTGGCATTCAAATCTGAACACCGATTTTTTGTCGAAATTCATGTCCAAATCTTACCCCAAGATTCGTATATAGACATGGGTCAAAAGTTACCACCCCCATAACTCGGTCAAATCTCAACCGATTTCCACGAAGTTTGGCTTTTTCTTCATGGTTTGCCATCTATATTAAAGTGCCATTCAAATCTGAACATCGATTTTTAGTCGAAATTCATGTCCAAATCTTACCCCAAGATTCGTATATAGACATGGGTCAAAATTTACCACCCCCATAACTCGGCCAAATCTCATCCGATTTTCACGAAGTTTGGCTTTTTCTTCATGGTTTTCCATCTAGATTAATCTGGCATTCAAATCTGAACATCGATTTTTTAGTCGAAATTCATGTCCAAATCTTACCCCAACATTCGTATATAGACATGGGTCAAAATTTACCACCCCCATAACTCGGCCAAATCTCATCCGATTTTCACGAAGTTTGGCATTTTCTTCATGGTTTTCTATCTAAATTAATGTGGCATTCAAATCTGAACATCGATTTTTTAGTCGAAATTCATGTCCAAATCTTACCCCAAGATTCGTATATAGACATGGGTCAAAAATGACCTATAACTCGGTCAAATCTCATCCGATTTCCTCGAAGTTTGGCTTTTTCTTCATGGTTTTCCCTCTAGATTAATCTGGCATTCAAATCTGAACACCGATTTTTTAGTCGAAATTCATGTCCAAATCTTACCCCAACATTCGTATATAGACATGGGTCAAAATTTACCACCCCCATAACTCGGCCAAATCTCATCCGATTTTCACGAAGTTTGGCATTTTCTTCATGGTTTTCTATCTAAATTAATGTGGCATTCAAATCTGAACATCGATTTTTTAGTCGAAATTTATGTCCAAATCTTACCCCAAGATTCGTATATAGACATGGGTCAAAAATTACCACCCCCATATCTCGGCCAAATCTCATCCGATTTCCACGAAGTATGGCTTTTTCTTCATGATATTTCCTCTAGATTAATGTGGCATTCAAAGCTGAACATCGATTTTTAGTTGAAATTCATGTCCAAATCTTACCCCAAGATTCGTATATAGACATGGGTCAAAAATGACCTATAACTCGGTCAAATCTCATCCGATTTCCACGAAGTTTGGCTTTTTCTTCATGGTTTTCCCTCTAGATTAATCTGGCATTCAAATCTGAACACCGATTTTTTAGTCGAAATTCATGTCCAAATCTTACCCCAACATTCGTATATAGACATGGGTCAAAATTTACCACCCCCATAACTCGGCCAAATCTCATCCGATTTTCACGAAGTTTGGCATTTTCTTCATGGTTTTCTATCTAAATTAATGTGGCATTCAAATCTGAACATCGATTTTTAGTCGAAATTCCTGTCCAAATCTTACCCCAAGATTCGTATATAGACATGGGTCAAAAATGACCACCCCTATAACTCGGTCAAATCTCATCCGATTTCCACGAAGTTTGGCTTTTTCTTCATGGTATTCCCTCTAGATTAATCTGGCATTCAAATCTGAACACTGATTTTTTAGTCGAAATTCATGTCCAAATCTTACCCCAAGATTCGTATATAGACATGGGTCAAAATTTACCACCCCCATATCTCGGCCAAATCTCATCCGATTTTCACGAAGTTTGGCTTTTTATACCCTGAACCCATTAAAAATGGGTATAAGGATATATTGTATTTGTGCGAAAGCCAAATGTATGTAACAGGCAGAAGGAAGCAACTCCGACCCCATAAGGTATATATATTCTTGATCAGCACCAATACCCGAGTCGATCTAGCCATGTCCGTCTGTCCGTCCGTCCGTCCGTCCGTATGTATGAACGCAAGGATCTCGGAACCTATAAGAGCTAGAGACTTGAAATTTGATGTAGGTGCTCCTAGTTCCCGCGCAGATCGAGTTTGTTTCCGATAATCGATAACTAACTCCGTTTCCAATCAATCGATAAAAATCGATATCGATATCCTGTTTTTTGGGCAATTTTGGCAAATAATAAGAACTAGAGTCACCAAACTTGACATATAGCTTCTAAAATAGAATATATATATGCATTCTAGACTAGAACTTCATACTTGTTTATAATCGTGTAAGCCGATTAAGTAAAACAGCTTGCTGGTTTAGTTAACTCCTCTGTTTGTCTGCTTCGCTTCTATCTAGACTTAAATTGTGTAACTATACGAAACGAAGATGGTTTGTCTTATTGATGTAAGAAGGTTGTATGTCGTAGTCAGTCGGAAATTGGTTAAATTTAAACTAGATCAGCATCTGCAGCCGAGTTAATATAACCATGTCCGTCTGTCCGCCTCTCTCTCTCTGCAGTCTAGTCTCTCTCTTGTCTCTTATATTTAAAGACATCGTCCTGAATCTTTTCACATGTTCATCCCTCTGTAGCATGCAATATATATGTAAGCATGCGAGCGATCGGTTTAAAACTAGTTACTTAAATGGAACGCATCTTTATTTACATCTTAAGCAAACCCTACATTTACTATTTTAACTATGCTTCTAATATATATGATCGCACTACTATATTTTAGAGCTATATAGGGAGAAAAGATATTTTCATTTATGAGCTTTAACTACACTCACATATCTGCAAAGTCGTACTTAAGTCGAATGTCGACAAAAGTATTTTATTTTCGGTGTGCCGAATAGAACTTTCCTTTCTTGTTGTTTTAATCAGATGCTTATATCACAAATTGAAACTTTCTGCACAATGGATATTTAAGCTGCGGCACGTTGCAGAAGACTTTTATCCCTCGTTTTTATTGTCCTTGGTAATTAACTTTCATGCCCGGCTCACAGGTTAAAGGTAGAGCGTCCAGCCACTGGTGGACTTGTACCCAGCTATTCTTTGCGATCACTGCGACAGGAAACTTTCTTTACCGATTCCAACTGGGCTATTCAAATTGTAGTCTGTAGCTACTATCTGATGGTCGTGCTGTTTACCTTTAGAGAGATTCGAATTATAAAAAAAACTGGTTTTTGTAAATATATCCGCAATACGATCAATTTAGCGGACTTCACGTGCTATGTGGTGAGTGATTCAAAGAGTACATTTAAATTTTTATGAGTTGTATAACATAAATTCCTGATCAGGAGGATATCGATTTATCCTGGTCGTCCATCTTTCCACTTACCAGATATTTATATATATATATTTTTGCATACATATAAATATTCCTATTAAGACTTCGGCAGCCCGAGGGTAGCTACTAATTGATTCTCTTTTTTGACGACTTCTTTTATCCCTCAGTGTTCATACATAATACTGTTGATCCACGTGGAACGTTTCTTCTATCTTAGCAGCATCATGAATATTATAAAGACATCCGATAGATATATTAATCTTGACTGGGCTTCTATAGTTGCCGTCATATACAACAATATAGCTGCAATCACTATTTTTTTGGCCTGGATTCGTATATTAAGCTTTTTGGTCTTTAATCGGACATTGGTTATATTTGTGAATGTCGTCCGTGAGGTGCGTGAGTCTGAAAATAAACGCAATGCATCTAATTTGTTCATGCATATAAATATAGGCACACAGATAAGTGTATATATTTGGATAGCCTTTAAAAAATTAAATTTTACTATATAGAGCAATTTTGCTAGAATATGAAAGAGAAAGGTATGCACTATGCAGACAAAATAACTTGTTGTCAAGGGTTTTAATCAGATATCAAAATTGTATAATATTGATTTTAATTTTCACGAGCAATACTCTATATTTGACGCATCTTGTAGTTAAATCGGGTGTTAATCTATCATTCAGATTTTCTTTGGACTTTTTCTGAATTAAAAAGTTAATTTCGTTAAAGGAAAATATTTTAAATTTCCAAATATATTTCAATATTTTTCTAATATAACAAATATAAATTTCTATATATTCTTCATCTAATCAAGAACAACAAAAACTAGATCACAGCTCTAGCACAAATAAATATTGATTTGTTGTGTAATTTGTTATTATTTTTTCCAGAGCACCAGCGAAATGGTTGGCTTTCTTTTAATGTTCATTGCCGTGGGCATGGCCTACGCCGAGTGTGGCATGACATTTTTTGGGCACAACGATAAACAGTTTTACAATCTAGAATCTTCATTGCTGACCATGGTGAGCTTGGTCGTGGGCGAATTCAGGTTCGATAGCTTCAAGGTTAAAGAGACGAAAACCAGGATTTATTTCATGTCATTCGTGATTATTGTGTATGCCTTGCTGTTGTTCGCCTTCCTGGCCATCATCAACTGCACGTACGATGAGATCCAAGCCTCTATGAAGACACGCGCCTTCAAATTGGGTCTAGTCATTCGTTTGTTCTTCCGGAGCCTATACGATCTGATCTACTACATCTTCTGTGGCAAGCGCAAGAAACGCGTAAAACATGACAAGGACATGAAGAGTGAACTGGCCACCGATCAGCGCATCGATCCCCAAGAGGCAGCCCAGCGGGCTGCCATGCGCCGGCACTTGCTCCAGTAAGTCATCCAAGGTGCTTCCCTGAGACCAAAGTTCAATATTAGTTTATTGCAGAAATCCGGTCACCCTGACACAGACTGAATACCTGCCCAGACGCATAGAATGGTGGGTGTTGTCGTTAATTGCCAACTAGGGTATCAAGAATGTACATAATTTACCACACTCTTTTGCAGTGCTGCAAAGCGCGTTAAAGCTTTGGAAGAGGTAACTGGCCCAGTGCTAAAGCGCCTCATTGGCTACTATAACACGTTTCGCCGCGAACAAGACCAAGAGTAAACATAGATATTTCTGGCCTAAGAGGAGCTTAGCTAAGCCCAACTTTTATATGAGGTAATTCAGTATTCATAAAAAATTATTTTTCTAATTAAGAAATACTAACCAATTTATTGTTTTTATTTATCATTTGGGAATATTGAATGAACGTAACTCAAACATTTATAACAAATAAATTCATATATGCGATTATTAAATTGAGTGATAAGGTTGAATGGCAGAAAATTTTAAATTTTGGCCGATCTACAATTGGTTTTTAGTTAAATAATAACAGAATTAATAATTCTTCCGAATAATTCTGGTTTCTTATCAAGTCTTTGGGTACCGACGTTTCAACCTGCATACGAACTCATTTTCAAAGAACCGTGGCCCGATTTAGAGTACATTTTTCCGATTGACTTTAAATCCTTTATGCAAGGCACTGTATAAGAAATTAATCGATAAGCCCTTAGACCGACTAGGGAAAGTTCAGATTCACTGATGGAATTTAATTTAAGAATAGCGGCACCCTATCACAAGCGTCTAACAAAGAAATTAACTTTTTATATAAGCGGAAGTTTTTATAATTTCAATTTGGTAACCTGCAATCCAGAGTGGAGACTCTGCCCCGCCTTTGTGCGCTGCACTAGAGAGCTCATTATGCGCTTTGTAATCCCTGTTTATGTGCCATAATGCTTATAAGTAGAAATAAAATAATAAAAGGCATGGGAAAAGGGCGAAACGGGAAAAGGAAATGCCGCACAAACTGAAATATGAAAGCGCAAATAATGTTTAAACAATTTGTTGTCCTTTCGTCTGATTTAATGACCAGTCGTCAAGTGGAGCGAACTTCATCCTCCTCCCCTCCCACCCCCAACCCCTTGCCTATGTTTCGCCCAGTGCCGATTGGACGCTCGTTTCCATCTGGACAGTTCTGACTCTGCTTGTCGTTATAATTTGCAAAACTGCGCACAAAAGAGGAACAAAAGCTAGCAAGAGTGTATGAGTGAAGATTGGCTAACTAGAACATACCCTGAATCCGTTCAACATATCCAAACCAAATTTCCAAATTTTCTGTATCTTCTATGTCTCAAAAACAATATATTTCAATATACCGGAAACAGGAGAAGATATCGACTTAGTATCATCCTGATCCGGAACAAACGTTCCTAATAGGTTGTGACATATATCCTTTCGTCTGTTACCTACATTTCCACAAAACTTATATACCCCTGCACAGCTGAAGCAGGGTATAACAGGGAGGCAGAAAAAAAATCAGCAAAAAAAGGAAAGAAATTAGTAATAAAATGGAGAGCAAAGTAAAATGGCCGGAGGAGTCTGAGCGGACGGCGAGCAACTTGTTGCTCCACGCGCTGCTCGGTAACAGGATGCCACTTCTTGTTGCCAGGCATGCTGGTGATTTCCTGTGAGGCGTCTGCCTCGGCGATGGCGGCGGTGGCATCGGCTTTAGCTTTGGCTTTGGCGTTGCCAACTTGCAACTGGCGACTGACGCTTCCTGCAGCATCCACATCCACGGCGCGATATTATTATTGCTTTTGCCATCCTTTTCATACACTAACAGCATGTATTAACATTTTGTCGCATAATGTGTAACTGCATATTCCCAAAGTCAAGCATACATATATGCATATTCTTGAGGTTTTTACTCTTTGCGTTGCTAGTAAACAGATTTAATGCCGATCAATCTTTGGTTTTGGTTTATGTTATGTAATTGAATTATTATAGTCGATATCCAATTGTGGCATATGAACTACTCTTTGAAATATACAGGGGCTTATTATTTTTTTTACAAAACCAGTTGAAATTGTAACTATGTTATTGTAATTTTGAAAGTTCGAACTAAATTTGTATATATTTTCTTGTTTATAGCTTCTGTTTTGCGGCATTCTTTTATTGCTTTTACAACTTTTGGTTAACAAATGTATAATACATTATAGAAGATACCAACTCTGTAAATGTATATTCTCAACAGCTGAGTCTTTAGTCTAAACGTATTTGCTTTGGCTCACAATTACATATTGTTACGGAGTAGATTTAAGTTTGAATCGCACAATATTTGTCATTATGTAGACCTATAAATATATAGCGATATATATGTTTATATTGCTAAGGGTATTTATTAGTCGGTTCTCTGTTAACTGTTTGTTTTTAGTTTTTTCTTTGCGCTGCTTTTAAGTTATTTGCTGCTCTGTAAAAATTATTATTTTCATTCTAGGAGTTGTGTGGCAAGTGGCGAGTTCTGTTGGCCGTCCGACACCCGTTCCCCTTGCACCACGTACCCTGCTCCCAGCTGGCTACCCGGCTTCTTCTTGCCACTTGAATGACTCATTAAGAGTGATTTCATTTTTAAAAACCTTTTTCTCGCTGCGGTTGCTGACGGCATCGTCGGGCTTAGCACGTTATCAGCAGTCAGAGCCGTGTTCTCTTGGCCTCGTTCCTCTATCTCAATCTGCCTCTCTCGCTCTCTCTCTCTCGTTGGGTTTCTCTATCTTCGTGCTGTTGTCTTTTATTTAATTTACTTGGAGTTTACGTTTTTAATTCGCTTAGCTACTTTTGGCTGCACCGTCTTCTGTCTTGCCTCGGCGTTGCGCTTCCTTTGTGCGTAAATCCTTCACAGAGAAAAAGGGACATTTGCCTGCCAGATAAGCGCTCTGAGTCACTCGGAGCTGCTGTTCTCGTTCTTGCTGTTGTTGTTGTTGTTGCTGTTGTGCTCGTCCAGCTGCCTAAACGACTTGACAGTTACTTTACGTAATAGGATACAAAATTGCATTGCTGCTGCTGCTGCAACTGGAACATCAGGAACAGCCACTTGAATGTCGCTTGTTTGCCTTTTGTCAGCTTTTTTACCTAATTCCCCAGATTAGCTGCATTATGCGCCACGCTGGGCGCATAATAACAACCAGCCCAGACGCAGGCCTAACGCCAACGTCCCTCCTCCCGCCCATGTTGTCATCGTACCCGTTGTCGTTGTTGCTGTCGTTGTTGCTGTTGCACATATGAGTGGCCACTTGAGCAACAACTGTAACTGCAACTGCAACTTTAACTGCAACTGCAACACCGGCAGCAGAGGCGATAAGTGATGACTACTAAATGGACCCACGCACAGCACGACGCGATATGCCCTTTGCCGTTTAAACCCACACGCATTAAGCAAAAAAATATGTGAGAAAACTTAAATGTGCACATTAAACAAGTTTGTTTTAATAATTAAATATTGGGTCAAGCATTTAACAGAATTAAATAGACTTATAAATAATAAAAGTTCGCTTATTAGCGAAGCAAAAATGTCTTCCAAACTAAAAGTTTTTATCTAAGATTAACGTGTTCATACAGATAGACATGGTTAATTCTGGCCAAAAATACACTGCTACGGTCTGATATACATTTCCTTAGTTCGTAATCTTAAACAAACAATCTGAAAGGGTTGAAGGTGAAAAACATAAACATAACATTATTATTAAAAAAGTATGTATAGATGCATAATCATCAAAGTCGGATATATTTATTAGACCCGGGCTCAAGGCTATTTTCTAGTTGGGCTTCATTTGCGATAAGAGAATTCACAATTACACACGCATATATTCAAAATGGTGCAGACTTCATTAAGCTCAGGTCCGTAAGTTAATTTTTCTTAGTGCATGCACACACACACTTTCACACACACACACTCGATTAGCTTTCATTTCAGCGGGCGTTTGCCAGTGGCCAATAAATTTCTATTTAACCGTGGACAGCGACTGAAATAGGGGCAGAACTAGTGATGGAGGAGGGAGATGGGGGGTGATGAGGGTGTGGTGGGGTCGGGTTCGGGGTCTAGGAACTAACTAACGGCTACTGTCGGGCCGCGAGCTGAGCTCCAATGAAGCGGCACGTGGAAATGCTTATAATTGCATCCGCGGCTCCCTCCTGTGCTGGGAGTGAAGCTGGCACGGGGCACATGCAGCAATAATTTTGACGGTTGATTGATCAAAGCAGCAGCCGGCGATGTGGTTGTTGTTGTTGTTGCCGCTGTTATTGTTGTTATTTACTGTGTTTTTTTTTTTATCGGTGCTCAACAGCAGGGCAACAGCAGCAGATAGCCGCTTATTTACTTAACTTGGTAACAGCTATTTTACATGCCTTTTATTCATCAAGCGCACATCAAGCGCTGCAACATTGAGGGTTGTTGCAAGAGACAATTTACAAGATACAGATACACTGCTGCTGATACATAGATGTATCTGCAAGTAGCTGCTACAACAGCTGACTCGATTAACTGGCCCTCTGTCTGTGTGTGGACTGCGCTCCGCTGCAATAAATCAAATTTTGAATCGCCTTTGAGCCAAGTTAAATTGCCAGCCGGAAGCCCGAGATGCGGGAGTAACAATCCATTATTGATTGCACTCTACACAACAGTTTATCAATAGTTTGAAGTAGGTTTTTCTTAGCGGAAAATCAAATACAATATATTCACGGACTTACAGCTAAGTCAATTGCTGAAAGGAAACGCCATTCGGAATATTTAAAATGATTAAAGTATCTCGCTTGGCTTGGAGCTAGAGATTTCTGGGCAGCATTAGCATGTGTTGTGTTTGATTACAAAGGGTATTACGATTTTAGAGCAATATTTTGAAGATTTTTGCTCTCTAGTTTCCTCTGCCAAAGAAATTTAAATTGCGTAATACATTTAACTCTATATTACTTTCTATTTATTGGTTAATTTGTTTAAGCTTTTAACAAAAAATATAAGTAGTTTTTCGATTTCTTTACTTTTTGTTTAATGTTGCTAACTACTTAGTTTTATATCACCTATCGCATTGCAAAAGAAACAAACCCGAGCATTACTTATATAAAAGACAGACAAAAGAGGGTTCCATATTCTTATACCCTTGCAGAGACTATTAAAATTATGTCATGAGGCGTATCACATGGTAACATAGAGTCATAGAGTAACCTCGGACACCTAGTTAATCGGACTACTATATAAGATGATTCCCATACATATCAGGAATTTGCAAATTGCCCTTGTTAACTTGCTAACTCAAACAGAGTAAAAACTTATTTAAAGTACAACTGAAAAGCATTATATTTTAGCTTGCCAAACATTTTTGTAATGTTAACAAGTTACAAATTACAAAGCTTTCTTTTATATATTTCAATACAGATAGTTAAAGTCTTAGGCATGTCATATTTTCATTTATTTGATTTATTTTTGTTAAAATCTGAAAAAGCTCAATTGAAATAATTCGTTATAGGCATTCTATGCCAAATATACGTACGCATTTCTGCTACCAATTATGTGTGCATTTTCCTGTCAGTCCTTAAACAGTCTGTAGTGCAAAATACCAAACCAGAAATGCACTCGATATTGGCAAATATGTACAATTGAAGACAAAAAGCAAAATTTCTGTTTTAGATGAAGAAATTCTTCGATAAATTCGCAACATTGTCGCAGAGCAATCAATGCGAATATTGTTTTGCTTGTTTCCATGTGAGAGCTCTATAAAAATGCTGCTGTGCTCAATGTTTTGTTACCTATGACCTGATCTACTCTTTATGCAAGTCACACACACACACACACATACACACACACACTAGCAGAGGGGGAAGCGTACTGTGTGCAACTGTTGCAAGCAGTTGGGGCAAAAACAAAGCCACAAGGCTGTGGGTGTGCACGTACGAGTATCTGAAAGATACACAAAATACACACAAAACACCGAGTGCGAGTTGTGGGCACGGATTTTGGCTTAGGCAAATGCAGCAAATGTAGCTAATAAAACAATTATGCAATGCAGCAGCAGCAGCAGCAACAACAACAATCAGTTCGATGCATTGTGATGGCCTTCCACTGGCAACATCATCATCTTCACCATCCTCGTCAGCGGCAACAGCATTGTTGCCGTTGTTGCCTTTGTATGCCATTGTCTGCCTGGCGGCCAGTAACTGTAACGATGCGAAAACTAGGCGCAACTACATGTGTGTATCTGTGTGTGTGTGTGTTGGTTGCATGAAAAGTATGCCAAACAATGGCGCCTCCAATGCTAGGCCACAAAGGCCGCTTCGCGCCAGTCCCAAGCCCAGGCTCTGGCTCTGGCCCATGCCCATCCATGCTCAGGCCCCACCTCTCCGACTAATGCATGCGAAATGAAATGCAGGCGGCTCATAGCCATCAGCTTTTGACTGCAGCATAAGTTACATTTCGGACACCAGCCGAGTTAGCAAGATGCCCAGACAAAGGCGTCCAAACAAAACAAAAGAAAAACTCAAATAACAGTCGGCTAGTTACAATTGCTCAACTGGGATATATCCTATTTAACCAGCTTGTTACAACCTACGACACACTTTGCTGTATCAAATATTTATTAATCGTGTGACTAATGCCTTTCTATTGATTTGCCATGGACTGTTGGCTGGCGCTCAATATATGAACTAATTTTGATATTTAAATGCGGTTATAAAAGTCCCTCATCAAATTTTGAGCTCTAGTTTTTATGGCGCCTAAGTTCGTTAGTTTAATGCTGTTGAGCATAGCCTAATTAGATCGATATTTTCGGAAATGTCTCTATACATTTAAGCAGCATGAAAACTGATAAAATGAGAGTAAGTTTTTAAACCTTTTCATACTAATGGTTTCTAAGTTGTTTGCTGAATTAAGCTCTTAAGTCTTTAAGGTATATGTGATTGTAAAAATAAGCACCGATTCCTAAATCAATTTGGGCATGCATCAGGTAGCTGAGAGCCCATATACCGAATATACTAGTTCGAGCTCTATAAATCGTTAAGATATTTGGACTCCCACCTAAGACACGCATGGACATATTCGATTCAAATGAGATTCTGATTGTTGAATCCATATTCAAATATATATTACTTATACATTCATATCATTAACATAGGCTTGCATACATTTGGTATGTGCAATCCCCAAGATTGAGATCCTAGCTAATACAATTCTTGATGTAAATGGGTTTAGCTAGACATATGATTTTTAATCTGTAAATCTGTCTTTTATAGAACATGTGTCAATTTGTATGGTTTGTCAAGCTATTGACTGCTAGCGCTTTAAGTTCTTTCTATTATGTCCTTGCCGTAGTACACGAGCTATTTCTATTTGGCATAGTTATAAAGTGTGAACCCCCGATGAGAATTTAGGTAGCATATAGGGTATACAAATTTTCGTTGTAATGAAACTGGCTCGCTGCGCTCATCGTCCATCGTCCAGCGTACGTCGTCGCATGTATCTTTTAGATAATCTTCATTTCTCGTTTGCGGCTAATGGCCTGGCACTGGCACTGGCTATGGCCAGGGCACTGGAACTGGCCAGGGCACTCAAGGATATCGCCTGGCATTGCTCTTGCTGTTGTTGTTGCTGTTGCTGTTGCTTTATGACCATTGGGGTACGCAGCACTTCACTATCTTTTTACTCTTGGCTCTCTTAAATGGGACACGTTGCGGTTTCCTCTGCGTTGATGACTAAGTGAGCCGTGAGGCCAGAGTCGAGTTTTAAAGCCAGTTTCAATGCATTCGCTACTTGCCTTTTTGCGGTTTCACATGCTCAAACACAGGCGCACACACTCATGCATCTCTCACTCGTCCAAACACACACGTGCATATTTAGAGATACTCAAAATGAGATACAAAGATACATTTGGACTTCCTACCATTTCAGCTGTTTGGGTTTGATGGGCGGCACACACGACGAGCCAACGTTGCGCTCAACAGGACGGACAACCCTTCAGACTGAGAACCTTCTCATACTCCCAGTCCCAAAACGCAGTCATGGCTCCAATTCCAGAACGGGCCGCTTCCTGGGGCTGGGCTCAGCTCGACGACTATGCCGAAATGTGTGCCAGCAGGCCGGCCGAGGTTTATTTTTTTCGCTGTTTTTTTCTTGGCTCGTTTTCATCTTCGCAAAATGTGCATTGAAATTTGAGATATTTGCCTTGGATATTACTACAAAAGGCCGGGCCTAAGGAGCGGCGGCATAACCCGACCCAACCATCATCTTACAGTTAAACGCATCTTTTCTCAACTCTTGTCGTCTTCGTCTGGGCCTTTCGTTTCGGGTCTTTGTCGCGTGGGCGTCAGTTAAGATTGGCTTTTATTTTGGCTTGCCTGCAGATCTTTGGCGACGACAACGACAACGATAGCAACATCGGAATGTGGCTGAGAAGCGGCTTTCATAATTCTCATATATTGGCTTTTGTCTTTCAAGTGTGTGGCGACATCGCCCAACCAGGCCGCCTGTAACACTGGAAGCTCCAACTTTTATGTGGGCTCAATGTGATATTATTGTATTAATAAGCCACGATTATTTTCTTACAAAGAAAAAACTGACAATGCTCGATGCTGCAGCTGCCAGTTACTGGGAAATCTGTCTATTTTCGGAACGCATTGCACCGAAAACGGACTTGTTTTTCTTGCAAAAAATTGATATTTCCACAAAAAACTTCCGATATGACCAGAAAATAGAAGCAAATATTTCCTGAAAATAAATTTTAATGATTTTATATCAACTCAATGTGTAGTACTATAAATGATTTATTTTTTAATATATTTAAAATATAATACATAAAGTTTTAGTATACTCAATATAGAAAGGGTATGATGTTTTTGTGCAAGTGTATGCAACAAGCAGAAGGAAGCATCTTCGACCCCATAAAGTATATATATATTCTTGATCTGCATCAGTAGGCGAGTCGATCTAGTCGTGTCCGTCAGCACATCTGTCCGTCGGACTATTTCATTTTCTTTTAAGGGTGTAGCATACTGTGCTGCTGTGTTCATTCCATGTGAGCCTGCGATGTACGTCTTGATGCTTGAGGAGTTTAACTTGTAAAAACACTCTTGGCCTCTGCGGATGGCAAATGTGGAGCATGTCGACTTTCGCCTGTCGATGGCAATTAGCCGCTTGGATGTCCACGTCTGAAAATATTAGGGAAACGTAAGAGGCATATTATTTTAACGATCGAACATTTAAATTAAAGCAGCATTGCATTTTAAATAAAAGTATTTTAATTTACTTAAATCACAGATAAATTTTATTGACATTTTTATTTTTGATGTAGATGCAGATAAAATGAAATTTCATTTTCAACTTTTAAATTAAAATTGCTCAATTAATTGGGAATATGAAATTCTTAAAATATTTTACTAAAGTAACAAAATTGTCTGAGCATTTGTTGGTTGGTTTATTGACAATTCTTAGTTTCATACAAATTATTTAAAATTATTGACAAGCAGCTTAAACAAATAACTTTTGCAAAACATTTCTTTATATAAAAATAGAATTTGCACATTTGATTCATATTTAGAAAATGTAAGCGAGCAAAACGACTTTTCCAAACATGAATGAACAGCAAAATTCAAATAGAATTATTATTATTAAGTTCGTGCTGTGATTTCTATATAAAAGCTGGGTTTTGCTTTTGTGTAAGTTTTATTTATAAATGGAACATGATTTATTCTTGAAGCCCCATCATTTGGTTTACTGCACTAATATGAACTCTCTGGGACTAAGTTGGCATTTTATAAAAAGCATATATAACCATAAAGCAAACACAGCTATTCAATATAAAATTCCCTCTGCGATTGAGACATGTATTATTCAGGAAATCCCCTTTGAAAATTCAATTGTATTCCATTTCATTGTCCGTTGCTCAGCGCATAAAAAATATATATATTTAATTAAAATTAAAACGCACAACAGCCACGAATTAAATAAACAACTTTTAATTGAGCTCGACAAAAAGTTTAAGCAAACATTGCAAAAATGCAAACGTCATGTGCGATATATACAACATAAATGCTATACATGATTGCAAATATATATCGACATATAAAGAGGCTGACTCGATTTCATATATTGTGTGCCCATAAACCAATTACAACAAAAGCAAAAACAGAAGTACACAAACAAAAGTAAAAATTAAAAATAAAAAAGGAAACAATAATAATAACTGAGTGTGACACATGGCAAGGAAATGCAATTAAAAAATATGCCTTTTAATTGGCCAACGCCGTGTGGCCCCGGCTCCACCTTTCGCCCACCTGCCGTGACATTAATTTGAGTTAGCTTCACACAGACAATTGCAATGCCCACATGTTGTAATCCGAGAAGTGCGACGGTATTTCGAACACTCTTACAAGACATTAAGAATTGGTGATCAAATGTTGCTAAAGAAATACTTCAATTTCTTTTACAAACATCATCTTAACAACAAATTTTTAAAATTTTTCCCAATTATTTGTAATATATTTATATACATATGTGTATATCTTATTTTGACAATTTATTTTTAAACCTTTTTTAATTTTTATTAAAATATTAATGCCCATTTGCTTAGTTTCATCTTTGATATACTAGAGTATACAGTCTCCGAATGTTAAAATTTTTAAAAATACTTTATTTTATAAACAAACATTTTTTATTTATATTTAAATAATATTGTATATCCATTTGGTTAGCTTCGACTAAATTAATAAGGGTATTCAGCCTTCGAAAGACAAAATGTTTTGTTCAGTCATGAGCTTTAATTTTTTGTGGAGCGAAAGTTTCGCCAATCGTAATTTGAGACACTTATTAATCATAAAATAATGGTAAGAGGGGGAGGGAGCTCAGCATCAAGAGATCTGTGTTATTGTCACATGGAGCGTCTGTGTGGGGCGCCTCTTAAATCAAAAATCCGCAAGCTGCATGCGGCTCAGTAAATAAAATTGATGGTCTCTGCATTTGGCCGATTGGCTGAGTATTGTTTTACCAAAGGGTTCGCCAATAATTTGTAACCATATGCAGCAGGAAATTACAAGTCGTTGAACTAGAGTTTCATCGGGCCGGCATTTCAGAAGGGGATAAATGCCTGAAATGGGTGTGTAAAGGAAATGAGTTTGTAATATTAAAATAGGAATTTTAGATTATAATCTATACATTTTCTGCATGTAGGCAAGAGAAGAACGCCTTGACAAAAAACAAATTTGGTTTCGGTTACGATCAGCAATCAAAATTAAAATGAGTATATACAAATTATTTAATTATTATCTATGTTACATTTATGATATCCTGACCAAACTCGACATTTATAAGTTTTACAATGATGCTTACATTTATGAAAAACCCTTACCAACAAAAGCACGATCAGTCGAAAAGTAGTTTGAAATATAAAAACCTTTTTTATATTCAGATAACTTTTCAAAATTCGTGATTTATTAGTTCCACTATGATCCGCATCTCATCAACATCTATAAGCAAAATCTTATCAATAACCTATATATATCTATAGCTGCTACTGGAAAGATCGGTCGAATAGTAGGATCTTATACCTTGAAATTTATTAAATCTTCGGAGTGCCGCAGATTTCCTTACTTTTTCGCAATAATAATTGTTGAAATAAATATAGGGCCTATAAGAGATATCAATCTAATTATTAAGTAAAGTATTTGATATATTCCATCTTGTAGAAAACCTTGGTGTTTATATAAATTATTATTAAAAAAAAAGAGTATTTTAAATAATTATCATAAACTACCACATCTTAATCGTAAACTCTATTAAAAGCTTTTTAAACAAATTTGAAATGTTGTAACTGAAGCTCACAGAGCAGAGTATTTAAGAGTGCATAGCTTAGCCAGAGCACAGTTCTGCTCTGCGTGCCACATATGAGGAGAAATAATAACCCAACCCAAGCCTATGAAAATTGCCTTTGCTTCACTATCCATCCACGCCGCAAGCCCTGCTCCCCAGTTGGCCATCACATTTTTAGCATTTGACCCTTTTGGCCTCTTTCCCACATCCTCTGACCATTTGCACAACCACTTCGAGCTGTGGCAAGGCTCCCATCATGGCCAGCAAAAAAAAAAGAAGAAAAAAAAAGAAAAAAGCATTACCCAAACATTACATAGCCTACCCCTGATGCTGCGTACCCCCCCATTTAGGCTGTCCTTCATTTGGCATGCAAATGCGCAGATCGAACTGATAACATCAGGCCAAAATGTAAGAGGAGCGGGTGCGGGCGACGGCGGGCGGACTGCATAGTTTTTGTTTTTGGTGTGCAAATAACAATGCCGCCAACAAGCGGGAAGCCTAGTCAGAGTATCAGACAACGGCGACGGCGACGGCGACGGCAATTGCAAGAGCAACAAAGTGGCAGACAAACTTTGCAGAACGCAGATAGTTTCGCAAATTAAATTGCGCAGATGGGGCAGACGAGGCAGACGAAATTGGGTCATCATCATCATGAGGATCATGAGGAGGAGGACAGCAGCGGCAAAAACCATACATATGTATAAAAGCCAATAGGCCAAAAAAGTGCCAACGCGAAGCCGTCAAAAACGGCAGCGGCAACAACAACAACAACAACAACTGCCATCAAGCCATGATGTGGCAACTGCAACACTTTCGCTAACAAGCCGCCACAAACAGCCAAGTTGTTGCCACGTGGCGCTGTCTGTCCTGACAGCCGCCAAATGTGGCCCGAGGTCGCCAACAGCGTTGTGGCTCTAACTGCAACTTTGACTTTAGCCCATGTGCAACTTGCCACGTGCAACGTGCGCGGCCAGCAATGTGCAATGTTGTGCGTGCATAAAACATCAGCGCCGCGACCCACAACCCCAGCCCAAAAAAAAAGAAGTCCTCGCACCCACATGGCGCAACGCATAAAGTTTGGTTATAAAAATGTTAACAACGCTGTCAACGACATGTCGACGAGAGCGACGTGCAACAGCAACAACTGCTGCACCAACAACAACAACAACAACAACAGCAGCAACAACAACAACGACGACACTGATCACTGGGCTAAGTAATAAAGTCTCAAGTTAGTTGCTGCTGATGGCAACTCTGGCAGCGCTGCGCGAGAGTTGCCTGCATCAGCTATGCAAAGGAAAATACACACGTGTGTGTGCACACACATACACACACACACTCACATACATTGGCACACTCACATAAAACTCGCATTTTTATGGCAAGTTTTCGAAAATGAATTTTTGATCAACTGCAGCAAAGTTCAAACGCACACACACACACCCAGCTGCTCACAGTCATGTGTGTGGGTGTGTTCGAACATTTCTTTGAAACGGGCAGCTCAAAACGCTCCACATGCCACTTAAACTTGGACGCCGCCTCCTCCTTAAATAGCCAAAGAGAAAAGTTCGCAATGAAAACTTAAGAGACTCCATTAAATTTCATGTGTTTGGGTTTCAATATAAAATAAAAGTTGTTTTGGCAACCATCAACCATATATACTAATCGAAACTAATAGAATGTTTGCTTAAAGTGAAAGGTTTGAAGAGAAGAATATGTATTATATATAAATATATAGATCGAAGCTGCAAGCCAAAAGGAATTATCGGTTCAAGCTCAGTCTGGGACTTCTTGAATTTTTCTTTGAGTCTAGGTTTTTGTTCAAACCCTGCTTGTTCATATAGTTGATTAATTTTTTTTTAACAATTCTATTAACAGTTTTTTAATGCAGGCTGTTATTTATTGCAAATCGTTCATATGCGAACTGAACTTGATCTTGGCATCACTTAGATAAATACAATAATTGGGGGCAATGTTCTTTATACTTTAGAGCTATGTCTTTTTGCCTTAAGCCAAACCATTTCTTAATAAGTTTAATTATTTTCCTAAATACAAAATGAATCAAATGTCGATTTTATTTATTTATTTTTAAATTTTCTTCTCTGTATTCTTTTATATCATAATAATGCATTCACACGACTTTCCTTGGGAATAAACTCTGCAATTGTTCATATAATATTGCATAAAAAAGAATATACAACATATGAGAAGTTCTTTTTCTCTTTCCTAATTTGCCTTCACATTGTTCTATTTCTTGTTTTTTCTTACCTCTCGAATAATTAATTTGTTTCACGCTGCTCGATTTTCATTAAATGTATAATACATTTGCACTCCATAAGCTACTCATTGCCTCACAATACCAGAATCGATTCCATTGTCACTTTAATTTGCACATTCGGTTGTCAATAGAAAGAAAGAAAGAAAGAAAAAGTGACTGACTAGCTCATATTTTAGATTTCATATCAATCAATTTGCAAATATTCGATATGATTGCCACGAATATTTTGCTCATTGGCTTGCTAGCTCAATTTTGAGCACACACCCAAGCACTTATACACACACTGGCACATACACAGACGCACACGCACACACATTTACTGAAAAGCCACTGACAGCTAGACCCCAAACCAATGGCCCATTATCAAAGCAAAAGGCGTTTGCCCAAGCTACTCTCACACCTCGAAACTCATTTGGTTGGTCGGTGGTTACTTTTACCATTTGCCTTACGGCTGCTGCTGCTGCCTGCTGCCTGCTGTGGTTTTGTAGCAGCTTCCTTTGTGCCCCACCAGGCGAGAGCCAAGGCTGCAGTCGGGCAGAGTGAGTGGCGAACCATCAGCTTTGCTTTCTATTACACTTACATGACACATACGCACACATGCACGCACAAACACAGGCAGACAATTGTCGCCCCACATTGACCCCGAGATGAAAAAAAAAATGTCTTACATAGCTAGGAAGGAGGGTTGGAGGGTTTTGGGGTGGCAAAAACCGAAACGTTGTAAATTCATAAAATTTGCTGTTTGATGCGTTTTCAAGTAAATTGAGTTCCAACCCTCAACGAAGTGAAATGAAATAAAAACCACACCATACAGCGACCCCAAAGGCGCAGACCCTCAAGCGAAAGGAGCAAAACCGGGCACAGCAGTGAGAAGCGTGCAGAGAGAAGCGAGACATTTGGAGAGATGAGTCGAGACGCGTTGGCGACGCACGCCGCATGTTAAATGTCATTTTTATAGCGCTTTGATTATATTTTCTATTATCGAAGACATTTCGGCAACACACACACAACCCTCAAAATGTTTGGTGTGGCAAATAACAGCCCCCAACCCACTTGACGGAGCCACTTCGCAGAGCTTAGCACGTAAGCCACTGCGAAATATATATAGTATATACGAAAAAAAAACAGACGAGAGAGAGAGAGAGAGGGTGCGGGAATTGAAATGTGAAATCAAATTAAATTAAATAACATAAGCATAATAATATGTAATAATAAATGATAAATTATGTGAGTCTGTCCAACGCGGCGTATGCATAATTTTACCAATATATAAACCAAATGTAATCGCATTGAGTGAGGCGCCGCACACACACACAAACACACATGCACACACACATCACATTTTTGCATAACAAATCAATGCTGAAATATTAAAATGCATTTGCCGCAAACGAGACAAGCAGCAGCAACAACAACAACAACAAAAACAACAGCAACAAGCAAACAATAAATAACTAAAATTCATGTTTAAATTTCATAGAACTGGCAGAGAATGGAAAATATTTGCATTTCCTAACAGATATTGAGACATTGAGCACTTGCAGCAAATGCAAATTGTTGCTGAACATAATCAAGCCAGCCATGCTACATGCATGCTATATAGTATCCATATCAATACACACACACACAGACACACATGTGCACTATCTATAGGCTGAGCGCTGCTTTAATTATGAGTGAAAGAGATAGCGAGTGTGTGTATGCGTGTGTGTGATAGGAACAAAGGCTTATCAATTTTGCAGCTTCATTTGGTAAATTCGTAAAACCGAGCTCCCTGTCTGTGATTTTTGTGTCACCTCCCCCGTGGGCATCTTTGACGGACATTGGCCCTGGCTCGGGCTCAACCTAATCTAGATGCATAGCACAATGTCCAAGTGCTCGGCATAGTTTGCTGACAAAGGTTATGCTTTATATAAAAGAGAAAAGAATAAATTGCGAAATTTATCTAAAATTCTCTTGAATCACATTTGCCAATTGCACTGAAAATCGTTCAATTTAAAAGCTATAATTATAGATACATACTCTTATTGCATACGATTATTTATGCCGTTTTTGTTTTCATTTCTGCGTAAATACATTTGTGTATTACATTTAATTTATTTGGTTTGGTATTATTCATATTATTTTATTCATAGTTCGTAGTATCCATATTTCTGACATATTTCGAGGCTCTCTGTTCTCTATTTAGATTCTGATCAAATCTTACGGGCTTTTTTCTTTTAAGTTGGCAAGATAATTTAATTTTTCATTATCTTGAAAAGCTATTGCATTTTCCACTGATATAATGTCTACATAATTTGAATGAGTAATCCTTTTTGGAAAACTATCGGACCTGTTCCATATTTCGATTTCGATCAAACGGCTCGGATTTTGGTGTTCCTTATTTCGATTGTCGTTCTCAGAAGTTATGCCTTCGACTTCTGTTTTACTTAGTAAATAAAATAAATATATATTTATTATATTTAATTTTTGGTAATATTACCCAACCCTCCGCGTCACACTTCGCATGACAAAGCCCATTTCTACTCAAACAAAAGTGTATTTATAAGTGAAAAATTATAAGGCCAGCTTGCGAATTCCATAGTTTTTCTTCGGAGCACTTGAAGCATAAATATCAAATAAACACAAAAACTAAGAGTTTGATATTCTCTTGTATTTTATTTTTGCATTTTATGCCTGACTGCAAGGCCGGCCCAATGCGTCCTAATGCAGATTTAAGGGGTGACTGGCTTTCAATATTTGCCATACTTTTAATTTATACATCAATTACTCTAGTCTATTTTCCGTTTGCTGAACAACAACAATTTCTTGCTGCCGCAGAGAAATGTGTTTTGCTTATGTCTCCGTGTTTGTGTGTGTGTGTTTTTCTGGGGTTTTTTGGGTTCCATATTGGGCAGAGCTCAACATAATCCGCTTGGCGCTTGCCGCTTAAATGCAAACAAGTGTACTTTTATGTAAATACTAATAGATGATTATGTAGTTGAGCAAACAACAACAACAACAACCATAACAATCGGTCACACATAGTTAAATGTAGACAAAGTGCACTCAACCAAGAGGCAAAGCTCGTTTGTAGTCGAGCATTTTCATTGTATTTGTTGTTGCCTCGAGGTCATTATATATCGAGAACAGCAGTTGCCAAAATGTTCCCAAAAGCTTTTGTGTGACAAGTTCAGAGGGATCGCCGTGAAGGGGGGCGGGCCGTATACAAGCTAGTAGGGACTAGGTGCAGGTCAAGGGGACGGGCCCGCTTGCATTACATGCTTCAATTACAACAGCTACAACAATAACAACAACAACACAGAAACAAAAGTAACGACAATGGACAGCAGCATTGGGTATTGTCGCATTGTGGAAACAAAACATGGAAATACGAAAAAAAAGAACCAACATATATCATGCATAGTTGCGCATGCTAATGATGGACTATGGATACCCCGTAAACAGTAGAAAAGTATGCCATGAGAATGTGAACAATTCTGAATAATTATAAAAATAGCAAAAGAAGAAGAAACGCGAAACGTTAATAGTACAAAATATACTTCATTTAATAGAAGCATGTGCGAACATGCACAAAAAATATTGCATAAGAAAAACGTATTTTTATTTGAAAGCTCCAACACCATAAAATTAAATACCTTGTAGACAAATATATATCGAAACTCCTTTATGCATTCCACACACAGGGTATTTAAAAAAAGTAGTAATAAAAATCCTAGCAAGAGGGACATGAAAATAAATGTCATTGACTAAATGACAAATATCTTGACAATTTTTTTTGTTATCGTTGTGGGCTGCATAAAGTACAAACACATATAAATACAATTTATAGATATGCATATCTATAACTGTGTGCAAGTGTGTGTAAGTAAGCGAGTGCATGTGGTTGTGTGTCTATGTGTGTGCATGTGTGTGGGAGAGAACAAACAAGCATGTAAAACAATCCATAAAGCCAAATAAAAAAGCGTCAGAGACAAAGGCAAAAATGTTTCAATATTTTGCAAATGTTTGCAAGCGTATTTGCTTATCAGTGTGTGTGTGTGCTTAGATGGCGTGTGTGTGTGTGGGTGTGTGTGAGTGTGTGGGTGTAAGCTCTAGTGTAGTTGTCAAATTAGTGAGAAACACAGAACAGTGGGTGCTTGTGCGCGGGGTCAGGGCTCGAGTTGAATGCAGTACCAAAATATACACACAAAAGCTTTTTCAGCTGTCAAAGACAAAATTACAAATGCGGCCAAAAACCAAAGGCGAAACACACTGAAAACCAGACGAAAGGCTGTTGACTAAATGGCAACAGCTACGACAACAACAACAACAACAAGAACAGGCGACAAACAAGGGCTAGAAAGGGTTCCTGACTGGTGATTGACCTGTTCACAGAAAAACGACTAAACAAAAAAACGAGAAGCTTTGTGCGACGCTCAAAAGTAGGCAACGTATTTTGCATGCGAGTGCACAGATTCTATTTTATAAGGATAATTGAAATTGATACTGAAATCCTTAAGGAATATTGTGGCTTTAATATGCAAATCACATGGTTTCTTAAGTAGACCATAATTGGGTCGGATCTGTTAAGCAGCATTTGCTGTGCGAGCACTTTGTCGATTTAGTTCAATTTGAGACTTACAAAATCTCAGCGACTGTTGGGCCTAGACTTGGATACTTCGTGAGAAGGCTATTCAACACAAATAAATAGAGTTCCAGCTGCACAGCTGACATCTCTCTTTGTATATTTGGAATTTTATACAATATATTAATGTCAAACATTTAATAAGCCACAAAGGAGAGGCAGGTTGTTATGCTTTAAATATATAATTTTATAAGCTAGTGAGTAAGCTAGCTTAATTGAAACTAATTCCCATCTTTTTTTTAAATCACACACTTTTATGTAAAGCATAGATTTAAACTCTAAAGCAAATGATTGTCAACATTTATTACAAAACAAGAAGATGACAAATGTTAACGAGTTGTATTGGGAATCAAATAATGTGTATGATGTATGTGTGTGTCTCAGTATGTCTATGTTTACCACATCCGCTTCTTAATACAGCCCTTCTATGAGCTTCTCATGAAATCAAGTATGACCTGCAGCTGTTCAGGCTTTGATTTTTAATTTGGAAATTGAAATGTTGTGTTCGCAATTCTGTAAATTGTAATTATTGGATATATGCATTTATTTGTTTGTGTGTGGATATGTAGGCATATTTAAGTGTATATGTGTTTATGTTAATATAGGTTTGAGCACATGTCTGAATATATATGCTTATCTATGTATGCATGAATATATGTATGTATATTAGTTGGGCTTGTTTTCTAAAACGGTGCTGCAAATTTAGAGTAAAAGTAGACCTAAATATTGTCCTTCTATGCGATTCTCATGAATTTAAGCCGACTTTCAGAGTTTCATGCTTTGTTTGCAGCGATGTGCTGGCAACCTAATATTATCGCTGTTTATATTCACACTCAGCTTTTTCTATTTCTTTCTCCTGCTGTTTTTTTAATACACCCCCTACTTCTTATTTCTTTCAGTGATGTGCATCTCCTGATAAAACATAGCCATAAAGTAATCGTTCGTGTGTCTATAAATACTTGGGTAAGTACATATTTATACATATACATATTTATATATGGAAATAACATTTATGCTAGCGCAATTGACCTGGATTATATATATTATTATAAATATTATATCTTCGACCACATGTGCTTGATCAGCACTAATGCCCAAATTAATTTATTAAGTGAGAAGTTATTTAAATACAAATATTTATATATCTATTTATTATACAATTCTATTTGTAGACACTGTGCGGTTTTTATAAGTTATGCAAATAATTAATGCATACTTACGAGCACGCAGCCAGACCAATGGCATTAACCAAAATTACACGAAATGTCTGGCCTTCAAGCCGATTATACAGAGCAGGCTCGCTTAACTATATGGTGGATTAGCATGTAAAACATCATTTACTCAACCAAAGGGGCGTTATAAGCTATTGTTAGAATGTGGTGGGCGGGCTGAGGCGCTGGTTGCTGGAGTTGGCGTTGGCGTTGGGTTCAGAGTTCAGCAGCAGCAGTAAAATGCTTCACGCCCCTCAGTCAAATCAGTGATAGACACAAAGGCAAACAAATGCGACAACTAAATGCGATAAGGATGGGTAAAATATATATTTATTTTTTTACGAGACGCAACGAACAGCAGCTAAAGGTCAAAGTGCAGCTACGTTTACGATTACCAGGCGCATTTATTATTCATTAGATGTATACGAAAACATGCAAACTACACTTCACACTCAACACACACACACACGCACACACACACACACACACACTCACTTACTGACTGAACAATAATAAATATTGTAATGGCTCGTCGAACAAATATAAATTGACACATAGATAAAGTTTCTGGGCGTCGGCTGTTGCCGCCCAGGCAGACATTGTTCATCATGATGATGATGATGATGATGATGAGGTTGTGGCCGATGATGTTGATGCTATTGTTATCAGCCAAAGAAATGATATTTCAATATCATATGTGTATTCGTGTGCTCGTCTGTGCCGTGGCTATTGCCGTGCATTCGAGCTGAGGTCAGTTGCCTGCCCTTGTTGCGGCTCAATTTAATTTCTTCATTTTGACCTTTTTATGGCCTTTAAATGTCTATTTCGAAAATTTTGTTGTCAACTTTGTCATATTGCTCATTATTTTTGACAGTTTTACAGCCCGTTTTCTATTTAAAGCACTCTTGTTTCTCTTTAAGCTTTTGTCTTAATTAAGACTTGAAAATAATTAAGCTGTGCAAGTATAACATTTATTTAACTTTTGTTTTCTGCATTTCTTGTACCCAACTTTCTAAGTATTTAAGATTGATATCTAAACGCTCCACTGTTTTACATTACTTAACGCTTAAAATTCTCAAAGAGTTATTGCGGCTAAAAACTGACAAGCGATTGATGGAAATGTGCTGTTGATAGAACCGCGGAGTTCTTGTAGGAGCTACTAGTTATAACCTTAGTATAAACAAGTAAAAGGGATTCCCTGAACCTTCTTTCTCTTAGACCTAAAGCATTTTCTCGTGCTTTTTTTATAAATTATTTGCAATCGATTTTAGCATATATATTTTAAATTTTAGATTAAGAACCATTTATACTTTAAAAATGAGAAGACATATTTAATAATGTCTAGAGCTAGGGTTAAGCATCTCTACTTAATCAAACCCCTTGTAATTGATGACTTCAATAATTGTGAAAAATATCGTTGCAATCAAATTTCAAGAAATGCATAATCTTAAGCGCAGTTGAATATTTATTCAACCTCGATTACTCATTATTATCGCCCCGATTGAGTCCAAGTTTGTCAGCTTAGCTTAACTGAGTTAACTTTAAGCACTCTTCTGCTCTGCAACCATTGAAAATGGCTCAAAGGGGGTATGATGCTTTAGTGGAAGTGAACTGGCAGAAAGAGACTAACTGGATCAGGATGACGAGCTGAGTCGATTCTTCCATATTTTATATTCTTCTATTTCATACACAGAACGAGTTTAAAGCCTGCCAATCGAATGAAGCTATTTCCCTTTTTGAATACCTCCCCAATTTCCCCCAAAATTGAGAAAACTCTCATTCTTAAAGGTAGAGCCTTGCGCCTATATAAAGGCTTTTGTGTGTCATATTTAAGCCCTAAAAATTGCATTATGTTTGGATTGGATAAACAACGAAGTTATTATAAGCTAACCTATAGAAATTTGTTTGTTACATCAGCTTGGCTCTAGCTTGAGGGTATCTCTAAGTCGAGCACTTCCGACCAAAGCAGTCTTCTCTCAATCTTTTTACTCTTACTGCCATTTGAAGGCATAGAAATTGACCCAAAATGGTCTTCAATTGCCGGCTTGATTTCACTCCATCAGCTTCTAGCATGCAACCTCGAATTCATTCCATACCTGACCACGACCTCAAGCACAAACAATGCTACGTTTCTGACACCCGTCTCCTAGTCCAAGTCCAAGTCCAATTCCGATTACCAACTTTGCCATTGCAGTTGGCCAATGCCAGCGGCAACAGGAATAGCAGCAGCAGCTCCATAGACAATATTAATGATGCACAATTGTCAAGAACTTTCACTTGGGCCTAGGCCACTTGAAATGTGGCCGGGGCAGGTCTGTTGCTGCAGCCCCTTCCGACAGCTGCATTGACCCACTGTGCAACGTAACCGCAATGACACGCGTCGTTTGTGTTTTTGTTGCTGTGGAAAACTCTCTTTCAGCTCAATTGAGACGCACTCTAATGGCAATAATTATGCGGCTGATGACGAGCCCAGCAGTATGACTGAAAGAACGAGAGAGCAAATCCCCATTAAAAAGACAAAAACGATGATTGAGTGTGCGTATTTTGGGTCTCAATGCGGCCACAATGCCACTGCTCAGGGGGTGGAGGGGGGCAGGTAGCTGTGTGGGCGAGGGCGAAGGCGGCTTTCACCACAAAAGATGCTGCCCGAGAACGTCAAGAACGACGATAATGCACTTCAAGAGGCTGCGGCAACGGCTCATTGTGTCTGCCACAAAACTCCCCACAACAACCCCTGCCACCCCAACTCACCCCACTCGGCTGCAGCTGCCCTGATTGCTTGCCCCCTTTAACTAGACTAAGTTCCAATTATTTGTGCGGTCGATGCTCAGTGGGCGGACAGGAAGTGGGCGGCGGGCGGCGGGCTGGCGGGCGTTAGCTTTAAAGCGCTGTTAAAAAGCTGCTGGTTCGGGTTGGGCGGCAGCGTTGATGGGCGTGGCTGTCGACGGCAGTTGTTTGCAGGAAATGGCTTTTTTGCTACTATGTGCGACTAGCATTTGCCACTGCCCCGGTCCCTCATTATACCCTGTACTCATTAAATGACCAACAAGCTCGTCAACTGGCAGCGATTTTTTTATTTATTGCATTATTAGATCTATAAAAGCAACAAGCCAGAATAGTTATTGACTTAACGGGAATTGAACCTTGACTAAAAAGTAGCCTCAACGTGAATCGAAAAAGAAGATCTTCCATAAATTCAAAATATAAATATATAAATATATATGTAAATAAAATTATAAAAAAATGCAATTGCTCTATTGAAAGTTGGAAAAATTGTAAAAACCCAGGTTCGAACCCCAATTGGCTATGAACTTTAACTTATTTGTCAATCGATGCTCTTCTCTATCTCTATCTCTTGCGCTCTGAAGCAAAAAACAAAGAGAGGCAAAGAGAATAAGAGAAGAAGAAGAGTTAGTCAGACTGATAATTATATTGACGCCTTATGTATTAAAAATGTTCAAATTAAAGGTGCGTGCTTTTTACAGAGTATCTCCGGGTCAAGCTGGCCTATCAGTTTTTTTTTTTCTTAATTTTTTTCCACTTTGTGTGTGCTCCATTTTGTTGTGCGCATTGTTGTAATTGTTGTTGTTGCGGTTTTGACTTATGTGCGCGCTTAATTGTTGCTAAGAAGTGAAAATCAACGGCAGCACCAGCAACAACAACAACAACAACAACAACAGCAGCAGCAACAGCAGCAGCAGCAACAGCAGCAGCAGCAACAGCAGCAGCGGCAGCGGCAACAAAAGGGAAAATAAATCCAGCAAAAGCCGCTGCTCTCAAGTGGTGGGCGGCAGCCAGAGGAAATGGGCGTGCATGGAGGGGGCAAGGAGAGCAGAGCCGGGGAGGGCACTGGCACGGCTGTGCGGTCGATTAATGTGACTACCGTCTTGACTTAATTTCATTTTCGTTGCATGCATGCCCGGATTCAGGACTGTGGAACCAGAGCCGAACCGACGACCTACACATAAAGAGAGAGAAAAGCTATGCTTATGGGGCAGAGGGGGGTATGGGCGCGGGGAAGTTTGCTTTGGGAATGGTTTATGCAGCGCGCGCAACTGAGCCGCAATCATTTGGCCGTTTTTGCATATTTTCGTGCAGTTTTGCAGTTTGATGGTTTCTTGCTGGCAGCGACAACGTCTGCAGTGCGCACACTGGGCTAAACTTGATATGTATTGGTGACAATTTTATAAGGTCCAATATTTATGCTTAATAAGGTCGAAGAAAGTAATTAAGTTAATCACAGATGATAAGGTAAATCACAGGAAAGGTTAAAACTTAAATTTGATCGATTTATTTGAAAATATTCGGTAGCTTATGTATTTTTGTTGTTCTTAATATATAGTATATATGATTTTTTTTGTACATCACTAAAATATTTTTAAAGTCGCTAATTACTTCTAAAATATATTCAAATTCCGTTGATGTAGCTTTAAATTCAGCTTATGTTTCTGCTCTGTTGTCCCACTGTGCATACTTTGCCTGCGCCTTGCTGCATGTTGTTGTTGTTGGTATCATCAACGCCTACGAACATGCCAAAAAAAAGAGTGAAAAATGCATAGGCGAAAAAGAAAAGAAAACAACAAAAAAATGCAAGCACCGCGTGGCGAAAGCGAAAAGAAGGCAATGCGCGTAGACATGGTGCTAGAATGAAAGAAAGAGAGAGAAAACGGCTGGAAGAAGCAGCAGCAGCTTACCCGTAGTTCACAGTTGGTAGTTATGCGCCGCTTAGTCACAGCTGTGGCGCTGACAAGCAAAGCGCCCGCAGTTGCGCCGCTCTCTGCTCCTCCCGCCTTCCCACTTTGCATATGCATGCACATGCATATGGATCCAGCCAACGGCAGCTACAACAACAATGCGGCGCCCCATAGAAAACTGACGCGCATATTTCTTAATCTTTTTTCTTGCGCCGTCTTGCTTGCTTCTCCGCATTCGCTTGTGTGCATATCCATCATGCCTGTGCAAGCGACCTATGCTCTCACCCCCGCACTCTGCTCTCTGCACTCGGCCTCTGCTACTGCATTCATGTGCATGCCACGCGCCGCTGCGTCGTCGTCGTCGTCGTCGACGTCGTCAACATCGTCGTTTCTACCCGCAGCACAACTCTATTTGGAATCTTTGTTGTTTCTGCTGCTGCTACTGCTGCTGCTGCTGCTACTGCTGCTGCTTCAGCTGCTGCTGCCGTCGACGCTGAGCTCCACTTGATCTTTGACCCAATTTGTATTGCATTGTTTGAATGGGAATGCAAAATCTCCTACTCCGCGCTGCTTGCAGTTTAATTTTCTGCTTTGTCGTCGCCATTCGCCCGTTCGCCGCTTCAATTTGATTTGATTTAATCCCGCGCACAAAAAAACACATGCGAGCATAAAAAAATCAACGCTTGCAATTTTTTTCGCCTGCCATTTTGTTTATGTGATGGCCGCAAGGGAGCTGAGCGGAGTGTCACCTCTTCACTGTGGGGCCATGCAAATTGCGTGTGTGCCTCGCGCTCTCTTTTGCTGTTATTGTTGCATTCGCTGTTGTTTTTGTTGCTGTTGACATTCGCGCGCTGCTTTAATTAAGCGCATTAATGTCAGAAACTTATGAGAAAAAGAAGCTCTGCCAGTCGACTGGAGGGGGGCGAGCCAAGGGAATATCATAAAGCGCAGACGAAGCAAACAGTGGGAACAGTGGGAACAGCGGGAACAGACCATAACTTTAAACGCTTTGTTGATCTTTAGTTTTAAGCGCATGCTGCTGATTTTTATCTGTACACTCTACATGCGCAGCACATGAGTTTTCAAAACCATTTTGTTACTTTTCAATTTTCAATTTATTTGCTAGACATTTTCAACATAAACATACATGGAGCACATAGACCATTGCAATACGGTTATTTACAGTTGTTTAGTTCATACGCACATACATTTACGTTTCAGTGCATTCGCACTTCGGTGCGCTTTGATTCTCACAGTGCTCTTTTGATTGCCAATGCAAATTTACGGCAATTGGACGCTGCCGTTGACAACTCTCTGCAGATCAGCCGCTCTCGCGCTGCCATCGCCCCCTTTGTATTTGTATTGACAGTGTTGTCAGCTCTCGTATGCTGCCTTTATTATTATTGTTGGGCCTGGCTGGAACGCACACAAAAACAAGCTGTTGTAAGAAGATGAAATCAAAAGCGGTTGCTTATATGAAGTTATTCCCGCTTTAAATACACAAAAGTGCACACTGACACACGCACACACACACGAATGCAGATTAATGCAGAAGCACGCAGGCATATTTGTCAATACATGTGTGCGTGCGTGTGCATGTACGTTTGTATGTGTGCACAAATGCAGCCGTTAACATTTCTATGCGACGCTGGTTTCAAACACCTTCATTGTCGTCGTTTTGGCGTCGGCTTCACGTTCTACCTCTCCACTCTGCCCCTCTCTCTCTCTCTCGCTCTCTCTCCCCCCCTGCCTGACTCTTGCTCGCCAGCTCGTCAGGTGCGTTGCGGGCCGCCGAGCTTGTGAAATTTATGTTATTTGCGGTGGCCGTTTGCATAATTTGCGTGTTTGTATAAATGCATGCTATAGTATATACACATATACATGTGTGCAGGTGTGTGCGTGTGTGTGGGAGCCCACCTCTCTGGCTGCGAGCTGTTGGTATTTCATTTTCATTTGCACCAAAAATTTAAAACTTTGTTTGCACTACATGAGAAAAACGATACGAAACAACCCAGAACACAAAACAAATTCGTTGCGGCCGGGTAGGGGGTCAAGAGGTCATTTGATAGAAACATTTTCAGCAGGCTATTGTCAAAGCAGGCACGGAGCTGCAATTAAGCTGCCCAACTTATAGCGAGAATTACTTTTTAAGGGCATAAAGGGGTCCAACTGTTAATAGGACTGCAGAAACTATCGCGATACTATCGCTTCAGGGACTAGAGAGTATTTAGATTCAAAAGATATTTTCTCGATTTAGGCAAAAAAAACATTCAATAGTATTATAAATTACACTCTCACGAAATGAAAAATCATATTAGATACAAAGATACTTTCTCGACCAAGATTCAGCAGATATTTTGCGAAAGATACATTCAATATTATTGCAAATAATACTGCATCTACTTGCAAAAGATACTTTTTTCACAAGCGCAGATAAAATAAGATACTTTTTTCACTGTTATAGAAATTGATCGATATATAGAAATATCGTTGGCTAGTGCGAAATACATTTTATCTAAAAACATAGAAGATACTTTTGTAATGCTTTCATAGACTACTAAGATTGCGATATTATATAGAAGAAGATATTATGCAAAAGCTACTTTCTCGACTATCAACAAATTATTTCGCGACCAATAATATACTTATAAAGCTAAGGCAAAACTATCTTGAAATATTCGCTAAAATATTCAATACCGATTCGTTATGAATAGCTAAAGATGCTTAATTCGTAAAATACTTAACCTCGTGCAGGCGAATGAAATATACTAAATAAAGCCGAATAAACTTTTAAGCGTATAATTTTAAATATTTTGAAAATGTTTAGGGCACAAATATGCAAAACCAGCTTGTCTAAAACTTAATGCAGACTAAATAAAATACAGTTGAAAAACGCTTGGCGCATAATTTAAGCCCCGCCGGGATTAAAGTTGCCGAAATGTTGAACAAAAACCAAAAATTGTTTTCATTTCGGGGACTCGACCAAACTTTTGTTGACCTGTAAACGTTTTATCTATGCATAATTTGACCTGTGAAAAAAGAACTGAAATGTGTGTTTGGGTGAGGTATAAAATATATTTTTTCTAATTGGGTCAACAGTTGCATTGTTGCCCGTATATGTTACACGATAGTTCCGCTCAATTGGTCCATTTTGTTGCTCGTGTTGTTGGTATTGGCGCTTTGTCATGTTGGTTAATTAAATTATTTACGTTGATATTTTCGTTTTGGCCTTTTAGTTATTCGAGCTGGACGGCGAAAAAAGCGTCTAATAGCATGTTGCATATATTTTAATTAGCTTTTTCTGCGGCTGCCATTTGCATAATGCAACAATTCCAATTAGTGTTTGTGCGCCTAAAATTTCAATTACATTTTCCACAGCAAATCGAGCTAGTCCCCATTAAAAAAAAAAATAACATACACGTGCGTTATACAACACTGGCTGATCGAAAAATTCCCTGAAATTATTGAAATATATAAAATGTAGCACACTTTTCAGCGCCGCGCTTGGCTGTGTGTGTGTGTGCAAAGCTTCAAATTTCTATCATATCATTTGTTGCTCATTTAAATACCGTAATTAAGTGATAGCATGGTATCTATTTATATGCTGACTGTTGTTGTTGTTGTTGCTGTTGTTGTTGGGCCTAAAAGCCCTCGCGTGCACACACGCCTCGCTTGGCGTGGCCCGAGCTGCCGGATTTAAGCGCAAACAGTTGCTTATTTTGAAATTTTATTTAGAGCTAATTGTTTCCTGCTGCGCCAGCTACCCGGCTACCCCGCTTCCTTCCCCCCGCCCTACACCTCCTGCTGCCAGAGAGGTCAGCAACAACAGCAACAGCAACAACAAACCACAGTTCGCACACACTCTCGCACACACACACACGCACACAACAAGCAAACCTCGCACACTTTCGTTCTCTTTCTATCTTTAGCACTCACACACACACACACACACACATATATGGCAACCTTTTGAAAAGCTTGACCGAAAGCTGCACACACACATTGGCAACGCTACGCCCGACGCGTCGTCCGCACTTCGATTGTTTGTTTATTTGCTTGTTTGCCTTTGCCTGTTCACACTTCGCGTCGCAGCGACGTCGACGCTCGCTGCTGGGAGGCTGAGCGGCGCGAAGGGGTAAGGGAGGTAAGGAAGGTAAGGGGCAAAAGCAGCTTGCTGTGAAGTATTGCAAATCGATGGCAAAATATAAAACTGTATTTTTTAAATGCAGCATATTTCAGTTATATATGTGACACAGTTATTTAGCAATGTATTTGGATTGGCACATTGGGACAATTTCCGCAGTACGACTGCCAATTAAAGAAAAACGACGAGTTTTTTCATTTCTGGTTTCTTAGTTTGATTTCCGAGAGCCCAATTTTAACTATTTCGGAGAACTCGCTTCGATGCGCTGCACACTAAAAAATGTGAAGAATATTTAAATAAGACCCTACTATGCGATTCTCAGGAATTCAAATAAGACATGCATGTTTTCTTTCCTTGACTTTTGTATGTGTATGTATGTTTGTCAATGTGTATGTATTTATTCATATTTGGATGTCTTCATTTATTACGCTGCAAATTAAAAAAGTGAAGAATATTAAAAGAGCCCTACTATGCGATTCTAATGAACTCAAGAATTAGAGAATTCAAATTTATGATATACAGGCTTTCATTCCAGGACTTTTGTATGTGTGTATGTATGTAACTGTGTGCGTTTTTATTCATGCTCGGATAACTCCCTTCGATGTGCTGCAAATTAAAACAAGTAAGAGGTTCCAGTCGGGAGCTCCCGACTAGGGGATACCCTGAACCCTCTTGTTCCAACATCAAATGCATATATATATTCTATTTTAGCAGCTATATGTCAAGTTTGGTGACTCTAGTTCTTATTATTTACCAAAATTGCCCAAAAAACAGGATATCGATATCGATTTTTATCGATTGCTTGGAAACGGAGTAAGTTATCGATTATCGGAAACAAACTCGATCTGCGCGGGAACTAGGAGCACCTACATCAAATTTCAAGTCTCTAGCTCTTATAGGTTCCGAGATCCTTGCGTTCATACATACGGACGGACGGACGGACGGACGGACGGACAGACGGACATGGCTAGATCGACTCGGCTATTGGTGCTGATCAAGAATATATATTATTCTATATATTTTGCACAAATACAATATACCCTTATACCCATTTTTAATGTGTTCAGGGTATAAAAATTACGCATTTGTTTAAACAAATTAGCTTTTTTTTATTCACAGTTTGTATTTTACTTTGATAAACTAGCTGAGTTGGTCATAAAAAATCGCAGCATACACGAACCGACTTATTTTAATAAAACAAACAACGAATAGTTTTGAGCTTCGAGCTCTCCAGCAACGAGTACTCGAAACGGCAGTCGATCTGGAACTGAGCTAATGCTTTTCTTTCAAGGAAGGGATCTCTACAACTTTGCATTTTCGATTTTTGAATGCGGGCGGCCTTAAAATGTTGTGCTTATAGCCTTCCGGTCGGGCATTTCTCATTATTTTAAGCTACGATAAAATGAACAGTGGGACAATTTGTGTTTTATCGTAAATGAATTACAGTGGGTTTCACACACAAGAATATTAAGAGAATATAATAAATCAAAGCGATAATGCAGCCACGAAACGATAAAGGACGGAGCAGGCATGAGGTACATCCGTGTGTATGTATCTTTACTTTTAACTAGTGCCCTTCTATGCGCTTCTCATGAAATCGAAATACGATTGTTCATGCTTTGATTGAAAGTCATGTATCCACAGGCTGTGTCGCGAAACCTAATCCCTTCTCATATTCTCATTTTAGATGACTTTGATTCTCTCTCACTCTCTTTTATTCTTGCTCTCATTTTAGTCCCTTTTTCCCGCTCTTACTCTTATTCGCCCTGTTTCCTCAGTTCTCTTAGTGCCTTATTTGCCTCCCTTCTAGTTATAGATGACAAAGAATAATAGTACGTATGTGAGTTTTGGGTAAGGTACGTGTCTATGTTTTCACCGTGGTACACCGTCACACGATGGTCCCGCGCTGCACAACTGTTCTGTCCGGGTTCGTGCAGGCCTTACCAAGCGAAAAAGCACGATCTCTAAAGTCTAGAGTAAAAAAATGGCAGTATGATCTTTAACGTACAGTTTCCGAGTTCTCCAAGCAAGCCGATCGCAAATAATAGAAATTTAGAGAGAAAGATTGAAAATTCCTGTTCTAAATATTGAATAAGGCGAAAAATTTAAAATTTCTCCTTTCTCGAACATTTAAATCAATTCAGAACCAGTTAACGTATGTCTCCTAATATATATTTATATAATATATGCATGCTTATATTGCTTTAACATATGTCAGTAAGTCGGCCTTTCGAGTGCATTTCTTAAAATCAATTGCTTTATCGTGTGACGCACATTTTCAAGTACTCTCGTTCCACTGTGCATGCTGTGCACTCTTTAAGTGTAGAAATAATCCGCAGTGCACAGGTCAGCATTTGCCTTGGTCCGAGCTGCCCATCATCTGGTCACACTCCGTTGTCCCCCTCCCCCCTCTACTAGTGCACCCTATGCCAATTGCAGCTTGTGTTACCCCTCCACAGCATACGCACCGTTAACCTTGCCAAACGACCCCAGTCAGCAGCTCTGCAGCTGCAGCTAATGAAACGCGCGCTCTTCCATTCTCTCTCTCGCTGTCTCTCTCTGTTTCTCTTTCTGCTTAACTCTATCTCGCTCGCAACCACAGCAAGACGTGTTTAAATTTAGTTTTTGTTAATTTTCGTTTGTTGTCCGTTTGCCTGCCTGCAAGCTTGCATTGTTGTAGCTGTTGTTGTAGCGGTTGTTGTTGTTGTTGCTATCTGCTGCAGCCACTGATAAGCAAAATTTAAAGTTGTTGCGGTCGCTCGTTCAATTTGAGACGAAACATATGTTTGCCCTAAGTGGCAGAGGCACTCACGCTGCGTTGTCGCCGTTGTCTTTATTTCCTTCTGCTGATAAACGCTGCCGTTCGGCATTGACTCAGCCGCTGCTCGGCCGCTGCTCAGCCGCTGCTCAGCCGCGACATTCGCAACGGGCCATATCCGTTTGAACTGCCCCACTTATCGCCTTGCAGCTAGCTTTGCTTATACAAATATTTTTGGATATTTTTGGCACGCCGAATATCAAATACCCTATAGAGGTATTTTGATAAGAAATATCTAATAAATGTTCTCAACGGAAGTGTGGGGAATATTTCATAGATTGGGTACAGTATTTGAGTTAAGTTCTTGTCGTTGATTTGGCCGTAAAATACTTGATGATATTCTCTAAGTGTACGCATGCATTTTTATATATATATATGTGTGTGTGTGCGTGGGTGTTTGCACATATTTCGCTCAGGTTAAATGTTTAATTTTTTGTGATATTTACCATTTGCATTAACCCATTTGCACATTGTTTAACGCAACAGTTTTTGCGGTTAATTAAACATTGCGGTCGCTTATTTTTGTGTAAACAAAAGATAAAAACAAGATAAATAAGTTCCGTTAATCAATAAATTTATGTTTCGTGCATTTATTTGGATATTGATAAAAAACGAACTTAAGACGCGTCTTATCTCAGTGCAGAAATGTGTAAATATTTGTTGTTCAGCTTATGTTATGCTAATGATATTTTTTATTTGAACAAGAAGGAATTGATAGGAATTTAAAAATACTTCTCAACAGTTTTATTTCAAATTTAACAACTTTTTTTACAGATGTGGCAACACTCTCACATTAGTTTGGGCTTTACCATTCGCGCTGCTGTTAAGGGACAGCAGGCTGTTAGTTAACATGCGCCAAGATACGCCGCTGTTAGTTCACAGACAGCAATCAATCGCGTCGCAAGACTGATGCGAGATTAGAGTACAATTCGAGCTCCAGCAAGCAACAAGTGCAGCCAAAACGATCAATCAATGTATTAGTATTGTCAGTAAACTAAAAACTCTAACATTTGTGTGGAAAAGCCGCAGAACATAAGCAAAAATGCAGCAACGCCGGCAAACGAACAGCAGCAAAATGATTTCTCGGCTGCCGCTGTTGTTGCCGCTGCTGCTGCTAGTCAACTGCTGTGGTGAGTAATTTGCCAAGAATTTTTTTTTGCCTAATTTCTGTTCAGGCGAAGCACGTAGCAAGCTGGAGTTGAATGAACTTGTTGCCATAATGCACGCACACGCACGCACGCACGCACGCACGCATGGAATAACAGCAACAATAACATTAACACACACATACACACGTGATCGGTGACAGCTGATTTGGCAGCCAGAGCGACTTGTTGATAACCTCTTGAGCTCAGCTCACACACATTGTCAGCTTATGCCGCTATGTGAAAGTTCTTCCAAGTTGCTAATGACGTGTTCTATCTTCCTCTCTCTCTCTCTCTCTCTCTATTTCTGTTAAGCAGCCGCTGCGGGCGCCTCTTTAATACCCGCGAGCTCGCAGCAGTTCTTTGCGCTGACGAGCAAGGTGAGCCTGGAGCCGCTCTCGGGCAGCGAAGCAGAGGATGTCAGCTACAGCTTTGAGACGCAGCTCAAGATAAGCTCCGTGTGGAGCAGAGATGAGGAGCAGCTGCTGGAAATCGAGCTGAGCAAAAGCCGCGTCAGCGCAACAGCACAGCAGAGGGAGCGCGAGATCAACAGCTTGCCGGACAGACCCTTCTACGTGGCCCTGGTGCAGGGCCAGCCGCAACAGGTGATTGCGCACACGTCCCGCGATCAGTCGCTGCTCAATCTGGAGCGCGGCATCGCCTCGCTGCTGCAGCTGCGCCTCGCCAGCAGCGACAGCGCAGAGAACGAGCTGGACGTGTCCGGGCATTGCCGGGTGCGCTACCATGTGAAGTCTTCGACGCGCGTGGAGAAGACCAAAACGGACTGTGCGCTGTGGGATTTGCGTGTCAGCTATCATCCGGAGCAGGCGCTGGGCGTGTCGCAGCAGTCGCAGGAGCACGTGGACTACGAGCTGAGCGCGGATGGCGCACTGCTGCGCGCCGAGTCCATGGAGACGCACCGCCTGACGCTGACGGCCAAGCCGGATGTGGGCAGTGTGGTGCGCGGCCGCCTGCGACTGCAGCATGTGGCGCAGGGCGGGGAGGAGCAGGTGCCACAGCTGCAGCAGCCCACGCTGGATGCGGCCATTGACAGCTTGTTGGAATGGTATCGCGTATTCGAGCTGGAGGCGGATGTGGACGGCGTCATCAGCGAGCTGCAGGAGCAAACGGTAGGCATATCCTTTGCTGGATACTCCATTTCACTCCATTTCACTCCATTTAATCCATTCTCTCGCCCATTGACAGCTGCAGGCGCAATTCGAGCGCAGCGTCAAGGATTTGCAAGCGGAGCACGTGGGCAAATTCTCGCTAGCGCTGGCCTTTGCCCAGCTGCTGCCCTTGGCGCGCATCGCCAAGCAGCCGCAGTTCGAGGCGCTGCTGCAGTCGCATCCCAGGCTGGCCGGCCAGCTGATGGATCTGCTGGGCGCCGTGCAGACCTATGATGCGCACAATGCCAGCTTTGCGCATTTCTATAGAGGATCAGACACCACGGCGCAGTCGCTGGAGCTGCTGGAGAAGTATCTGCAAGCGCTGGCCGTCGGCACGCACCCGGAGCGCCGCATTCTGGAGCAGCTCTTCGACTTTCTGCAGCAGCCGCCGGCGCACAAGTCGCACGCCAAGCTGCGGGACAGCGTGCTCCAAACGCTCGCCACGCTCACGCGCCAGAGCGGCCTCGATGTCAACGATCAGCTGCTGCAGCAGATACGCGTCCATTTGCTGGAGGGCCTCGCCTCCTCGTCGGAGCCCATCATGTACACACGCGCCCTGCAGAATCTGCGCGATCCGCAGACCATTGACGCACTGCTTCAGCAGGCGACGCAGTCGCTCCAGCCCAAGCTCTCGGTGGCCGCCTTGCAGGCACTCAAAGCCTTCCCAGCTCTCAGCTATGCGGAGCCGCATCGTCGCCAGTTCGAGAGCATTTTCTATCAGCGCCAGCGGCGCTTTGACAGTTCCGCCCGCACCCTGGCCCTGGACATGCTGCTGGCCATGCGTCCCAGCGCCGAGCAGCTGGGCCAATTGCTCGATTACTTGGCCTCCAACGATCGCCAGTTTGAGATTAAAACTTATGTGCTGCAAAAGCTGCGTATGCTCGCCGAGATTTGCCCACGCTTCCGCGCCATGTTCCAGGCGGCGCTCAGCCAGCGAGCCCACGTCAACAACTACCACGTGCTGGGACAGCGGGGTAATTATTGAGATTTCATTTATGAATCCACTTTAAATATATATATATATAGCTATAGGTAGAAATTTCCCAGTCCCTTATTCGGGCAAAGCCAAGGTATACCCGCTAGCAATCTATAAATTTGCTTCTCATTGTGAGCAGTGGGTCAATCAATCATTCAGTCATTCAATTAGTCAGCCATTTAGTCAATTAAACAACAAGTTGTCTGTAAATTATGCAGTACATCAATCAAGTGTCTCAGTCAATCAAGCAGATTATCATCCGTCAATCAGTCTCAGTCTGTCAATCAGTAAATTTATTAAACCTTTAATTAATCAGTCCGTCAGCCAAGCAAACTTTATTTAATTATAAATTCAATTACGTCAGTCAATCAGCTACGCAATCAATCAAGTCAATCAATCAATCACTTTATCAATCGAACAGTCATCACAAAGAATTTTGTATACAACTAAACAGTATTTCAGTCTGAAAGTCTATCATTCAATCAATCAATCATTCAATCAGCTCCATGAGTTATACAACCAGATATACTTCGATTTGATTCCCAACTCCCTTTGCTTTTTCAGGTCTCACCACCGTGTTGACCCGTCAGCTCTCCCAGTCGCCCGCTTTCAACGAGACCCTGCTGAGCACCCAGGAGGTGTACCAGGGCATCTTGAAGCGTGGCTCCGTGGAGTTCCTGCTGCACGCGGGACGCGCAGAGGCGAGCAGCTTTAAGCTGGGCATCTACACCGCAGGCCTGAGCTCCCTTGTCGGCGATGGCGATGCGGATGAGGGCAATGGCCAAATACCGGCGGACGATGAGCTGGAGCAGGAGGAGACGGTCACTGCGGGCATGGAGATAAGTGTGCAGGGCGCACAGCTGCGTCCGCTGATCTTTTTCAACGGGCAAACGGAACTCATGGGTCATGTGTGGGGCGGCAGCGCCTCGGAGACAACGCCGGCATATCAGGCGACCACGCTGGCGCAGGATCATGAGCAGTACATTGTCCTGGCATCGGGCGCGACGCTGCACTGGCGTGTGCTGGGCGCCCGAAGCGTGGATCTGAATGGCAAGGTTACCTTCAGCCTGTGGAATCGCAATGCCCAAACGGAGATACAGCAAAAGTGAGTTTTGAGGAATTGTGAATTTCGATTTCAAATACATTTGTTGATCCATGCTTTGCAGCACGGGCAGCGCTGTGGTCTCCCACCTAGCTGTGGGCTTCACCTACGCCAAGCTGGTGCAGGATGTGACGCTGCGGCACGAGCCCAAGCTCAGCCTGCAGGCGGATCTGGACTTTTATGACAACATGAAGCTCTGCATGCAGCTGCAGAGTCCCGAACAGTTGCTCACGTTAGTCTACACACATTTAAATTATACAATTTCTCGTTCACATATATATATCCTATATATCCAGACAATCCAATGAGCGCTCCGTTTATCTGCAGTCGGTGGAGAAACCGTATGCCAAACATTTGCGTTCGACGCGGACACACAAATCGGCTGGCCGCACTTTTGCTTTGAATCAGAAGAATAACGAGATGTGCAACATTATATTTGCATATTCCTAAGATTAAAATTGCATTTATCTATACTTTAAATAATTAATTTGGCTATGTAAAAAGCACAGAGAATAAGACTCAAAGTAATTGTAAACTGGCACAGAATTTATTACATTTAGTAGTGCAATTGCTCAGAGCTGAATTCAAATGCGCGCCTAGTCAGTGTTGTAAAAGCACGAACTGAATGTTGCTATTTAAATTATTTTCTGGCCTAACAATGTTTTAACAGAGCATGTCCTACAATTTATAAAAACTGCAGATATGCGATTGTTTAGTAATCTTTAAAAATGTTTTAAAATGCGCGCTTCTCTTGTGCAGTGTTGAACAGTTTTGCGCTGACTCAATTGTCATTCCGATAGTTCGAAAAGTAAAGTTATCGGCTTAGCATAATTTTAACAGCTGATGTCAGCAAGTTATAATGTCACTATTACAAAATTTTCTATTTAACATCTATCAAATTATTGTATTTAAATTTAAATTTTAAGTTGATTGTAATTGTGTTTAATTTGCCAAACTTTGACTCGTAAATCGTTAGTTGAGCTGCGCAATTAACAGCAGCTGTTAACATATTTGTTATCAGTCTGTAAAGCTGTAAGCGAACAGCTGCGCTCTCGGAGAGTCTGTTAACTTAACAGTTGGCTTACAGTTGCGTGTGTCGCGGGAAATATTTATTTGTTAGAAATAATGAAATATTAATTAACGAAAATAGCAACAAACGTTGAGTTGCATGTGACGAACAAGTGCTAAGAGGTAAAAACAATGCGCCTGAATGCCATTTCAGAGGCTGCTGTAAAAATTAGGCCAAATTGTAATTGTGTTACTTTTGCAATGTGCGTGCTTATGTGTGTGTTTGTGGAGGCCTGGCCGCACGCATACTTGTAAACGCGGGACAGTCCCTAGGGGCCTAGTTTTGTTGTTGCAGGAAAAAAAAGAGCAAAAATGTTGCTAAATATAAAACCCGCTTGTTTGTGATTGTTGTTTATTTTAACTATTGTCAACTATAAAAAGCGTTAAAAATATTAATTCACGTCTTGTGTGGCAGTTGCTTTGGCGATGATTTATAAAGCGAGGTGCTAACGAAATGCTAACAATAATAAAAATATACCAATCTTTATAGTACAAAAAAAAATTATTTCGCCAGGCCAGCAACAACGCACATGAATTGAGCGAGAGAGAGAGAGAGAGAGCGCGCTAGCGAGAGCTGTGTTATGCTGAGAGCGAGTCGTAGCTGTTGTTGTTTTTGTTATTTTCGACGTGTTACGTTTTGGTGTGGTATTTTTGTGCTTGTGTGTGGGAATTTACGTTGCGTGAAGTAGCAATAAAAAAACCACGTGTAAAGAGCATGCGTTGCATTTGTGCAGTGCGCAAAGCACCGCGAATATTTGGCATTTGTTTGGTATCTAATACGGTAACGAGCACTGGTCAAAAGGAATGGTCATTGTGGTTGCACGTTATAACCTAATCAGCCGGTAAAAAGTGACAAATACATACGTATTAACAAAAAATTAAATCACCCACACATATGTATGTAGGCTGTTAGTGTTTGTGTGTGAGAGATTGAGAGAGGGCTGGCTTTGTGACGGCTGCTCCCCGCAAACATGCACGCACACTTTGGCAACTTTGGCGCTCTTGCCTCTACTCTCTTGCTGTTTGCCCGTAACGGTATTAAAAGCGCGCTCACGCCTCAGTGGCGGCCTGGCCATAACGTCACATTCAGTTGATTTTTAACGCTCGCAGCGCAAGGTAGTCGCCACAGTTGCGGTAATTGTTCGATTTGTGTCAAAAAGTTACCAATGTGCATTCTATAGAGCGCCAAGAAAAGAATTTAACAAAAAGTAAATCAAAAATCGCAAGCAGCCAAACAACAGTAATAAAGCTTGTGCGGGCAGCCAATAAAATTCTCTCTTTAACCCTTTTCCCCTGACGCAGAATTTACCTGTGAAAGTGAAAACGCAAACGAACGAGGCAAGCAAAACAAAACGCGTGTGTGCAAGCAGCAAGCAGCAGCAAAAAAAGGAAACCCAACTAAGAATTAACAATCAGTGTGCTAGAGAGAGAGGGCAGCATAAGAACCCAAAACATAACGAAAACAAATATCGACAACTGCAGCATCGCAGCAGACAAAAAAAAAAAAAAAACAAAAAAGAACAAAAAATAGAAGGAAGAACAAGAACAGCAACAAGAGTAACTAAACACAGCCAACGTCTGGTAAGTGCATCATCTGCTCTCTCGCTTACTCGTACAGCTACTCCTTATGCCAATTTACTTGCTGGCCTTTTCTATGACTCAATTTGCAAAGTTGTTTTTGTTTTTGTTTTCTTCTATCCACTTTTTTTTTGTTTCTGTTATTTTATAATCTGCAACGCGAATAAGGTTCCCGATGAATCAGTCGAGCGAATTGTAACCATAAATATTTATGTTTTTACAGTTGGAAACTTTTCTCCCCCTTAACTTACACTTATTTTTTCATCTTGATAGAGGTCTCGCAGTTTTTGGCTGTCGAAATTATTCTGATTAGATAGACATTTCCAACCTTGCACAATTTACGAGTTTTTCTTCTTTTTGCTTGTGATCTTTGACGTGGTATTCGGTTTATGATAATATAGGGGCTTTTATTTGTGAAATAAAAGTGTCTTAAAAATGAAAATAAACGGGTTACATAATACGGCATGAAGACTGAACTGTTTTAGTTTTCCATTTAAAATTCTTCTTCTTGAAGTATTCATTTCTGCTTCATTCTTATATTCATTGAACAACTAGAACTTTATGTTCTGATTGGAACATGGGATATTAGAATCTTATATCTTATATATTGTATCTTTGTATAGTTTTTTGTTAGATTAAAATAAGAAATTTCAGTATTATGTGCCAGAGCATGCTTTTGTATCTAAGCTCAATTTATCTCAATATCTAGATATATATATTATATAAATATATTTTATAATTTCTTTCTGTATTTCCTATTTTATGTAGCTACACACCTTACCTTATCTTTGCTTGAGAAACTACCTGTCTCCAATTAGAAAAAAGCCATATGATACATGCTTGGTTTTTTTTATTTTAAATATTTTTATTGCTTTCGTGAGTCAGAATTCAGCGTTATTTATCTATGTGACTTTTTTATAGTGCACAATCAACGCTATGATTAATTAACCTCATTAGAGGAAAAGATTGTAAAAGCTTGAACTACACCCAAAGGCTCGACTTCAGCCGAAGCACTTATGAATACGTTTGCTACACCTTTAAAATACAAAAATTCCATTAATTTTTTGTATATTCACCTGCTTCGCATGCCGTTTAATAAACAATGAAAATTGCTCAATTTAAGCTTGCGTGAACTTTGCCTAAGAAATGTAAAGCAAAAGTTAACAAAAATTTGCTGAAAATCAATTTCTATGGCAAACAGTTGTTATCTTATCTGCGGCGACGACCCAATTAGGCGTTTTAGCCGGGGGAAGGGAATAACAAGTATCTTGGCCAAATATAAATAACAAGCAACTGTTTCTCACATTCTCGCAGGCTGCCAAAATGTATGTTGATCTCTCTCTTTAGACATATGACTGGCGAATAGACAAATTGTGTTTTGCGTAGCTGTCACAAATGACCATCGAATCATTCGCTCAACTGCCAAAAAAATATAAAAATGAAGCACAAAAACAAGACTCAAATCTTAACTCAAAAACCTGGCCCGTCGCTCACGTGAGTCGCAGAACGACTTTTCAAATTTGTTGTGCCTGCGTCTCGTTGGCAAAAATGCTGCAAAAATATAGCAATTACCGATCCGATCCGATCCGATCTGAATCCATTCAAGCGCATAAACAACGCTTAAGACTGAGCCAGAGCGTGTGTGTCTGACTGTGCGATACTCTAACTAAAGCAAATACAGTATGCCCTCGCTTGAAGCAACCCATTTGTCAATTGCGAGGCGACCTTGCTTGTTAACAGATTGAAATGGAATGAATATATATTTGCATAGACTAAAATTGGAGTTAATTGTTTAAATTTGTTAAGCCTTTAGCCTTTAGCCTTTAGCGAGGGCGTATTGTGCCGATCATTTAATCAGCTAATATGTATGCTAATTTATATGTTGGTAATTGTGAAAGAATCGTGGAAACCCGTTGCATGACATTTTGTTGTTGCTCACCAACCGTTCGGCTCATGTCAAACATCTTTGTAAAAGTGTAAATGAGTCGTTTCATACTTTTCGCCAAATCCACCAGCAGAAGTGGAAAATATATAAGCGAAAGTTTCTCATGCGGCTTCAATTTCACGCAACAGTACTAAAATGTGCGAAAAACGTTGATTCTGACTTTTGGTTCAACCCATTTTCAAATATCTTAGTAAAATGTAACTTGAGGCGTGCTGCTTCCATTCATGCCACTCCTCCTCTCACCAAATTGATACCAAATCGATGCTACCTTCTGCTTGAAAGGGTATTGCGAAGTGTCGGGCGAGTGGAACCGCCTCCGTCTGGCAGAATCGAATTAATCGATTTCAATAGCTCGTGAATCGCCTATCGCGAATGTCGCTGGCGATTTTTGTTGTACGTGCTCAGGCGACGACAAACTTGCGTCGATCGATTTGATTTATGCTATGGGAAAGATGATTCACGGCAAATGATGGAAATCCAGCTCTAAAATCACGCAAACGCGACTGCGTCCCGTGTTGATTTGTCTGACTCGTATTGCTGCCGCCTTGTTCGAGTATCGCGTTGATTTTGATTTTGTATTTATTTTGTTTTTCGACTAAGCTCAGCTGGTGGTTCATTCAACTTTAGTTGTTTGGCTCCATCTATTTGTAGAGTTGTGTCGAAGCGACCGACTAACCCAATGAAAAACTTACCCCGCCAAGGTACTCGATGCGTGCGTGAGTGTGTGACAGGTAAATGGCTTTTCCTTCACAAAATCGATTACTTTGATGTTGTTTCTGTTTCTTTTCGTTTCTGTTTCGGCCTGTCCAAAATTGCTGAGCTGTGCGCGTTATTTATAGGTGACAGCCCCGTGCAGCATGCCGCTTGACCTGTCACGGCATTTGCTTGTTGTGCTTGCACCTTGCCGCGAATGCCACCAATTCGATTTACAAGTATATATTTATATACACATACTCCTCCCATGCTTAGGTTTGGCCATAAATACAGTTCGTTTGGCTATAGCGACTTTGGTATCAGTTTTGGTTTTAATACAAAGTGCGTAAACTCTCTCGAAGCTATCTTAAAGTAATCTCGAAAACCATTCTAAATATGTGTGAAACACATCTCAATCGAATGCTGGCAAAGATTTTTATGCATGAGTTTGACCCTTATCGGATTGTTTACAAAGAAATTCTTGCCCAGCCTATTTCCGCCATTGTTTCACACTTGTGAGTGGAATTACCTAAAACTACGTCATATGCAAATACAGTAAAAATGCCTGATTTCTGGTTCAAGAGTTTCGGAATTGATAGTGATCTCGTAGTTAACTGTAGACTTGCAAAGTAAGTGTTGCTTAATACACTCAGTTCGTATTTCACAACACTGTTTTATTAGTTTTAAGACAATTTGTTACGAAAAAACCAAATAAAAGCTGAAAATGAAGCCAGACACTCGATTTGTGTCAAATTTCTAAAATTTACAATGTAAATAAACGCGATAAAAGAAGAAGAGAATACTAAACTCAACTTGAGTACTCAGAAAAGGTTGTTCACACTGGAAACTGTAGAGAATCTATATAAGTCTACTTTATGCAGCCAACGAACTGGGAATACCCTTATTTTGAATTTAGTTGATAATTTATGTGGTTCTTAATCTGTGCTTGTCTACACTGGGGTTGAATTCGTCCCTAAGCTGCGGATAGTTTCAATAGGTCGGATAGATTTTATAGGCCAGAACGGATCACTATAATAAAAGCTGGCCTTAGGAGCTATCTTTTTGAATACATCTTAAGCAAGCAGATGGAATTCACTTTTAATATTTGAACCTAAGCATTAATATTATTGGTACAAGGCGCTGTCAAAGGTGTTTTCGTTTTCAATATACTCTATCTTTGACGAACTTCCATTTTATTCTCTACCTAAACTTATTCCATAAACTTTGCCCAGATAAAATTACTAAAATTTATGGATAAAATATTATGGGTTTGATCACAATAATAATAAAAAGCTTTTACTGTATATCCGCAAGGGTATTTGGTGTTCGCCCGCCCGAAATTGAGAGTTCTTTCCTGTTTGGGTTTTTTGTGGGGGGTTACCAAGTGCAAAACATGAAAGTCGTCGGTGCTTTACACCTGCCGATAAACTGGATAATAATTCATTTGCCGTTGTGCAACGATATAAATCTGCGTGTAGATTACATTTAATTGCCAAACATAATTTATTAAATATTTTCATTACTCAACGAATGTGATTCTGCGTCTCATTCATGTGGTTATCCGTTTTAATCTCTTTTAATTGAATTGTACAGATTTCATAAGTTCCCACATTGATTGAGTTTAATTATGTGTATTTAAGCGTATTAAATTGAATTCCCACAATGCTCGCACTCCGCCAATTTCATTCAATCAGATGGCCTAGAATAATCGCTCACTTGATTAAAGCACGCTTTAAATGATATCAGTTACAAAATGGCGTCAAATTTAATATGCGCTTATCCGTTCGGGCACATAAATGTAAATGCAAATGTTGTTCGCTTCAATTGCCGCTGATTAAAGTCAAGTAAAAATACGATTTTAATAATGTCACTTGATTTAAATATGTTTCGGCATTTATCCGCACTTATAAATGCACTTATCCGTTTTAAACTATGCAAATAAATGCATTTTTATCTAAAATATGTGTATAAATATAATTTTAAGGGACTTTCTGGGTTTCTTTTTTTTTTTTTGTATACTAATTTTATATATTGTAAAAATATTAAAATATTATCCTAGCGGATAAGTTCATGGTTCATTTATTTCGAGTACTAAACATTGGTCAATCTAACCCTTTAGACATACTTATCCGTTATAGTGTACATTTCTAAATCGAACTCTATAAAATGATCCACTTTTATCCGTTGTTACGTACTTTTGTGAATCTTTTCCATTATTTTCCTCATCAGGCTTAGAGTAAATTTGTAAATCTATTTGTTAAAACTTATCCATTCTTATCCGTTGTAAGATCTAACACTTTATTACTCATCCATATCCTTGATAGTCTTCATTTGTTAATCAGGCTGTTTAAACTTATCCATGCTAATCCGTTGTAAAGTGCATTTTTGAATTTAATCATAAGCCATATGCATCCTCATCTGTTAGAATGTACAGAAGTCTAAAGACTTCTCCATCCGTACCATTACATTTGTGAACTCTGCACTTGTGAATTTAGCTTTTCAGACGTATCCGACCTTATCCGCTATAAATTACAGACATCTCTTTTATATTTTGAGCATTATATTTAAAGTATACCTATTGACTATTATTTTAATAATACTCACGTATTATCCGAACTTATCCGAAGTGTAAAGAGCCACCGTAATTTAGTTACAGAAGTATTTATATCTCATCTCATACTTTAATGTACTCATTTTTAGGGTGAATGAATATTATCAATTCACGTAAATATTCTTAAAAATATGAGAGCTATATTTTTGAATGAGATGCACTGATTTCCCAAGTTTGCTTAGTTATCTGCATTTATCTGGATAAATACTGGTCTGATATAAAATTCTCTTAATTCTCATGCGTCTTATAGATCATGTGATCGAACTACTTGGCTTTGAAACCGAGCTATAAACACTATACAAATCGTGAATATGCAGGCTTTGAGTCTAAAATTAAAAACCCACACGCTCATAAATCCTAATCAAATTTATTAAATCAAGTACAACTCATGATTGTGTGCGCGTGTGTGTTTGTGTGTGGCTTAAATGTGTTAATAACAACGCGACAAAACAACAAAAATACGCCCACAATTTCCTACAGCGCGAAAGCCGAAAGTAAATATAACAACGACATAAATATATAAATATAGATATATTTATGGGGCACAACATCGCCGACATATGCGCGAGAGATATCAGACAATCAATTGTCTGGCTCTGTCCGGCTCTGATGTGGGTAATTGTGCGGCATTAATTTGTGCAAGTAATTTCATTGAGGGGTCTCCGACGATCCGACGGCAACTGCAAAAAATAAGCTTATGCGTCTATATATATAAATATAGATATATCTACATATATGTTCATATTAATAGGCACTCGTATCATATTTTGTCTGCCCAGTTAATGAATAAAAGTTAATAACTGCGCGACATATGTACGTTTTGTTGCAAATATTTTTACATTTTCCTTGATTCAATAACCTTGATTTCGGCGTGTTTATATGTGGCTATAAAGGTTATCGGGACTTGTATTCAATAGTCGCGGATAAGTTGTTAAGTTTATGATGTTTATTATGATTAGACCAATGCAAAAGCGACCTTGCCAATCCAATATAATATATATTATCTGGATTTAATTAGTTCCCTGCATGTTGTTAAGCTCTGAGTTCCAGAAGCGCATAACATGATATTTGAGAATTAACTTCTGATAAGCGCAAATATATCAAAGTATCCATTAAGTTCGTTTAAGTTCATTATCCGTGTTAATATTTGGTTATTTGCCTTTATCCGCATCAGCAAGAAAGCGCTATGCTGATTCGGATAAGTTGTCAGTATTATTCACTCTCGATTGATGATTTTTTTAACCCTCTACCTATCTGTTCTCTAAACTTTAATATAACTATAACAAACAGAGGATGTGTTTTATACCTTTATCCGGGCACAGTTGTGCAGTGGATAAATAACTTATCAGCCAATTTCTATCATTTTTCCTTATCCGCAGTGAAATGCAGTCTGCTAAGCTTGTTTATCCCTATGCCTTGTTATTCCCTAAACCATAGTAACTTACTTCCCTGATATCATTCAAATTTTCTCGACTTAAACATCTAAATATCGTTATCTGTTGCTATGCAATGTTGGATAAGTGCTTAAAATCTCAAATGCTTGCCTGTGAACAGCCTTTATCAGTTAAACTGTTTCAATATATATTAGTTGTCCGGATAAGCTCAAAATTGCTTTATTGTAGTCTGAACTATAATATACAACTTTTTCCATTACCCCCTAATGTAGCCGGATAAACAGTAGCCTACCATTTGTTATCTCTTACTATGCAGTGTTGGACAGTTCGTTATTCATTTGAATGATTGCGACCGAAGTGTCATGGACTCTTGTTTGTTAAGAGCTTGTGTCTGAGATGACATGCTATGTCGGATAAGCTGACATCTACACGACATTTTCTTTCTTTCTTTCTGTAAGTCTCCGCATAAAACAACAGCATTTTTTATTTTAATATAATTTTCGATAAATGTATAACGTTAGCCTAGATAACCGTTAGAGTTTGTGATTAAATGCTTTGTATTTATTAGCACAAATTTTCTACGTTTCAAATTACGATTTATTATTCTTTTCATTGTATTTTGTTGATATAAACTGATTTTTTGCTCTGCTTACATAACTATCCGGACTTCTCTCCCTCTCTCTCGCTCTCTCATAAGCTCTAAAATATTTGCACGTGCAGCAAAAAATGCCGCACAATATTTTTTGCTCAATTGCTGTCAGTTATTTTTGTGTTTGCGTTCAGCTAATTAAAGAAATCAGAACTAATTAATTAGCTATAGCGCTGTGATAGGGCGGTGGGAGAATGGTAAGGGGGGAGAGGAATGTGTGCGATCGCAGACCGCGCAGCTGTGGACGTGACATTTACAACGGCCGCCAGCCAAAGACAGAGAGCGGCACGACAAACAAATTTAAAATCTTAAAGAGGCGTGCGAAAAAGAGAAGAAAAGGAAGACAAATACAGAGACACCCACGCAGACCTGCGGGGAGAAGGGAGGCGAGCGGTAGAGTACAAATTGAATTACGCGCAGCGCAAAACTTCGAGGGGGGTCATATTGAAATGGCTTCAAATTTATAAAGATAATAAACGGTCAGACGCTGTGCCCGGGCAAGGGTTGTTGCAAAGGGGTCAGCAGGGGGTGGAGGGTGTGCTGGTAAGGCATAAAATATGCCTGTGAGAAAACCAAGCAAAGCACAAGAATTTTGTGCCAAAACGTACAAAATTCTTGCACTCTTTGTTCTGGCTCTCAGTTCGTCTTCGCTTTATGCTTTGCTTCGTTGCCGAACTCAATTAAGCATTTGGCGTAGGGAGTTGAGTTCAGTGCTAACAGCTGAACCTGGCGTTGGCCGATGGGCGAGGGGTGCGAGGGGACTTCTTTTGTACGTAATTCACTTTATTCAAATAATGTATAATATAATAAATGCCTATATGCAAAATACAATGGGCAAAAAACAACTGAACTACGCGCCATTGTCGAACGGCTCGAGTTGTAAAGCCGTTTGCCTCGACAAAGAGCGAAAGACAGAGAGACAGAGAGAGAAAGAGAGAGGGAGTGAGACAGAAAGAGAGAGCGAGAGAGAGCGAGATAGACCTCGGGGCCTGCAGCTGTGTTTTTGTTGGGCCGGATGTTTTTCTGACACTGAATTGTGCAGCTCCTCCGCCGCGCTGTGAATTGAACTTATCTCAATGAAGAGTGACAATGGCAAATGAGCGAATGTCGCGTTGATTTCATCTTATTGCGGAAATTGTCGCAACGGGCACTGGATAAATGGGCAATGGCCAATGAGCCGCACTGCGCTTTAAAGCCCAACCACTTGTCAACAGCAATAAAAAGCTGTTATCCAGGCGCATTAAGAAGTGCGGATAATGCCGGATAACTGAGCAGAGGTCATGACATTTATGTAATAAACATTTGAGTCAATTACAACATGACATAGCAACTGTTGAATAAATGTAGATTTGGCTGATAATGCGGATAACAGCTTATCCGGCTACAATAGGGCTGTTTCTCGGGTTAATAGCTTACACAACCAATGTAAGTGAGTATAACTTAGACTACAAGTAAAGTGGGTCAGTCTTTATGTTTATCCGCTGCTATTTGATTATACGGATAAGCACTATTCGTTGTCATTTAATAATACGGATAAGTATTATATTAGTGTTGTAGGCGTCAGCAATTATCCGTGCATTGACACTTGATTAAAACTAGCCGGATAATGTATATATAGAAGCCCATACGCATTGCCTATGTTTATCCATTATTATCCACTTGTGTTCAACTGTTTCGTATATACGTTCAATGCTATCGGGATGGGTATTGTATTTAATTGTTATATTTATATGTTTTTAGACTATTTTGTTTGCATTTTGTATTATACTCTGCATTTTTGCGTTCAACCTGCAGCATTCAATGCGCTAATTAAGCAAATCGAGCAACAATTTGTTCTACGGTTTTTGCATGTCTCAGAAATTAACAGCTTTAACATACGCATCTGGAGAACGTGATCGTACAATATAGAGGCGATATTAGGCAGTTGGCTTTACAATAGACATAAAAACAGAGCACACCCCGCTCACACACACACACACACACACACACACACACACACACACACAGATTCAAAACTTATTTTCTTCTTTCTCAGACTTATTGATTATTTTTATTTAATGAACTCATTTTTTGGCTGAAGCAAACTCGTGCCTAACCTCAAATGGTATTGTATAATAGGCGACACCATAAATATTTAGAAACAAACCAGCCCATTGTTTACAAAAAAATAAAAATAAAATAAAAAGAAGGCGACTCGCAGTCAAACTCGGCGATAAGTCCGACTATATTCGTATACTTGAAAGCACGTGATGTGGCAGCCAGTTTCAGTTTGCGGCAAGTCTCGCGCTCAGCTGCAGCTCTCGAATATCATTGAAGTTCGCTGGAATGCCAAACAACAAGTGTAGAACAATTGTCGAACCGCTCGGGCAAATAGCTGAGTCACGCCGTCACAGTGCTGCCAATTTCGCATTAAAGTTGGCTTGAAAAAGGTCAAAAAGAGCTGACAGATTTCTGATAGATAGATATATTATCTAGCATCTATCATATATTATCAATGATCATTAGGAGAGTAATATTCATTACTTGGGGGACTATAATAAGTATTGAATTAAAATGTTCAAAAATATTTAATTCTTATGTTAAGCGGACATTCACATGGGTTAGAATATGTTATGATATTTACATATTTATATGACATTATTCTTATACTGTAAGCGAATTATATGTTGTGTTATGTTATGTTAAAAATTATAAAAGACGAATTTAAATATTTAATACTGATACCTTAAAGTACGCAAAATGGGTGATCGGTTCCATTCATGTCGAATTCAATTAGGTTTTGTTTTCGCCCCTTCGCCCCTTCTCTATATTGAAATTGATTCAATAAGATGAAAACCCTCATCGATTCCCATTTCATCTAATCCAGCCTTTTTTTCAGCCAAATCTAGCTGTTTTCTTTTTCTTCATCTCAAAAGTTGGCAGCATCTGTGCGCCTCTGTCTGTTGTTGTCGTTTGTTGAACGCGTTTGAAACATTTTGGCAACACAGATAGCAACAATATAAATATGGCATAAGTACGAATAAAATATAATCATGATGACATCGAACCGGTTTCCCTTCGCGAAATTTCACAGTCAATCGGCTGCAGATAAAAAATTCCAATTGAATGCGATAGAATCTGTAAACTCTGATGATAAAGTTATGGGCTGCTGTCATCCAAATGCCTGTGAAATAGCTCACACAGTTAGCTTGTCTCACTCCCTCTCCCTCCCTCTCCCTCTCCCTCTCACTCTCTGCAGCGTTGCCAGCCCCTTTTCAGTGTGCCCGCCACCTTTACATTGAGCGCTGCCATTGCCAAGATTTACAGCCAATGTCAGCAACTGTGTCGGCTACTAAAAATACTAAAAATAGTCACCCGCTCAGCTGGCTTATGCGGCAGAAAGCGACAACGACAACGACAACGACAGCGACTCGTGACAAAGCCGTTTCCAATGCTCCTCGCAACATGTTATTTAATATGGCTTATCAATGCGGGCCAAAAAGAAAGAATACAGCCAACTTTGGTTTGCTGCAGCTTAAATACCCTCGCAAATGAATTGAATGCCTATCTGATCATGTCAAACGGTTAAAAGAGCATGCGATAACTGTTCAGATTTTATCCGTACAAAGGCGTATAAGACTGAATGTTATATTTGTGGCAGATAATGGCGTCACACTTTTCAGTTGCTTGCTTTAAATGGTCACTCTACAGCAAATCCTAAGCAGGCGGTTAAATAATGTTTTTTTTTTAATAATATATTTTGTTCATTTCGAAATCTGGTATCCTGTTACTCCATGTTGGCAACTTTTATCAGAGTGACATAATTACTTAGCTTATTGAAATTGTGGGCTTTACAATTAGTTTAACAGATTAGACATATATATACATACATATATCCATAGAAACATATTCAGATGTATTTAATGTAGTTTGTAACTTATAAGAATAAAATTTAGATTTGCAGTACATAACGCCACTGTTGTGATAAGCTAACATATGCAGAAGTTTAGATTGTCACTGTAACAGAGCATCCATGTTAAGCATTATGTAAAGCAGTATGTTGTAGTCTGTAACATGTGTAGTACATAATGATGTCAGACTTGTCAGGTACAGAAGTTTAGGCGCTCACTCTAACAGAGGATCTATGTTAAACATTATGTTAAGCAGTCAGTCTGTTACAGGCAATGAATGTGTGCAGCGCAGTTAGAAACTGTAAAATGGCGATATTCTGTAATACATATATTTCGTTAAAGGAAACATGTAATAAACTTATTTTATATATTTCTATTTACATACGAAACTCATTTCTGTGATTTACATACTGCCTCTAAGTATTATAACACCCTCTGCTAGAATTTAACAAAAAAAGGTTTACTACGAGAGTTACCAAAAGTCTCGCCCAGAGTCTAGAATGCAGCTTATCAGCAAAATATATATATATTTTTCTGTTTCGTATTTTTGGGTGCAAACCAACGCCGTCGACTTTACCCACTGCCCCAACTCTTACGCACGGTGTGAGTTCTTGTTCCAAGGTACTACGCGTCTATCTTATCAATCTAAATTCTCGTAAATTCTGCATAATACTTGATGCCCTCGACGCGCGTCTTAGCTCCCTGGCTTATGACGCTTGCCACTAAAGTATTTGACTTTTGATTTGTTTGAGTGTCTGCCAATAGTTGCTTCAATATCTGTCAGCAATTTGTCACGCTCTGTTTTCGAGTTTAATATGTGTTATATATTTCATTGACTGGGAAAACACAAACAAGTTGTCACGGCTTAACAGTTATATAGCCTGTTAAAATTTAAAGCGTTGCTATCTTAAAGTATTTGAACAGCCGGATAATAATGAAATTGACTTTACTTTATTTTCCATGCGGAAGGAAATTTTATTTTGGTAAATGATTGACTGGAGATAGTGTGTTAATATTTTCATATCGACTGAACTTACTGGTTAAGTTAAAAGATTGAAAAGTGATTATCCGCTGAAATCCGCTTAGTTTTTAAACATCGGATAAGTTATTGAGGTTAACTTAGATACTAGGCTCACCAATCGTATAAGCTATTAAAACTAACTAAGATACTTGGCTTACCGAGCGGATAAGCTAATAAAGTTAACTAAGATACTCGGCTTATCAATCGGATAAGCTAATACAAAATATACTAAGATACGTAGCAATCGGAGAAGCTATTGAAATTAACTAAGGTACTTGGCTTACCAATCGGATAATCGATTTTGGTTGAAATATCCAAAATTTGTTATCCAAAAATAGGATTTCTATCTATGTTATCATCCGAATTACAATATTCGTTTTCTTTCCTGTAAATTGCTACGCAAAAACTTGATGATTATCCGTTCTTATCCGTGTGTCGTTGAAACTTTAAATATGTAAAATATTCAAGAGAATTGATTTAAGTACTCAAAATGTATTATCTTAGTAGTAGATAAGCTTAGTTCTTATCCACATGAATAACAGCACGTTGTGCTGTTAAATCTTCTAAACTCGAACAATAATTGTGAATTATGATTGCAAATGCGGATTATCTTTGAATTATTACATCATCTTTATACAATCGGATGTAGCTCATGTTAATTTTAGCTATTGCCATAATTTCGATTGCCCAACACCAAATAATATAGGTATATATTACGGATAGACATTTTAGGCTTTTGCGTTCTTCTGCAATTGCAAAATATGCGAATGTGCATTTTTATAGAACTTGCGAGTAAATTATAAGTCGGGTGCAACACACAAATGGATATATATCTAGACGATTTTTCGTCTACATTTGCTGTCTGCTGTTGCACTGCCAGAGTGTAAACAGTTTGCAACAGGCTGCCCTGCTGTTTGTCTGGCCTTGAGTTGCCCTCCCCAGCCATATTCCATGCCTCCTTCGCGGATCGCTTAACTTAAAAACACATTTTGTTGTTATGCTGTAGTAAGTACGCTCCCGTGGTCGTCTAGTCTGCAACAATAGCGCCCAATAAAGGCATCTTTAGGTTGCCATCATTTTTGGGGCCATTAGCTTTTCTATGGCGTGGCGACATATGGAGCCAGTCCGATGGGGCGTCCGTTTAAGTGGCATAAGAGTGTGTAATTAGCTGCAATTTGAGTGCGGCATGAGATGTCTCGTCTCCATCGGCATTTCATTGACCATAGCCGAATGGCCTCAAATTGTGCACTTAACATATTTTTATTTGATTACCAAGTGCTCAGCATTCCAGTAGCATCCAATTATGGCCAATTACTTTGGCTGCTTTGCTATTAATAATTGTGTTACCAACATATGGAGACAATTGCTGCAAGCCATTCGAGCACCATTTGCAAGGCGTCTAATATAGATATTATCGATTTCAGCTTATATATACTAAAGCTGAACTATTGACAACTATTTGACAAATGCAAAAAACATATATTTTTGGCTTCTCTTTGGTATTTGAAAACGTTAAAAAGACAAGAAGCTTGCATCAATAACAATTTGCTTTGCAACTTATAAGCTTCAAGTTCATAAATCTCAAACAAAAGTAAATATGTAAGGAGATTTAAAGAAAATAAACAGAAAAACGATATAAATTTTATTGATAAGAAGAAAAGGTCATTAGCCATTTAAGTCATTTTGTGCAACATGGAAGTAAGAGGCATACTAAAGAAAAGCAAAACCTTACATTGTAAAACAAAGAAGTAGTAGGAATACTAAAGGATAGAAATCGGGTAACGAATATTTAGATATATTTTAACATTTCCCTTAAGTATCATATTATTAAAAGGGAGAACCCTGTTAAAGCGATTACCCAAAATTTAGCTGTATATTAGTACATTTCCCATGTATGACAAATTTGGAAAGCAGAATTTTGTCTAATATAAAAGAGATAATATATTTTATAGATTGTACCAGAAGAAATTAACCGACTACATGTTTATCAATATCTGTTTTTTTTTATTGCATTTTAGTTTGTTAACAATAACAAATTATGTAAAATAATAACTCTTGAAAATTGCTGCTGGATTTGAACCAGCGATCTGCCGCTTGTTAGTCCGTCGATTACGCTTGCAAAGCACAATTAGGTCGTTTTTTGTTGTATTTGTTTTCGTTGACAAAAACTGTTGTTAAAAACTTATATATTTTGTTAATTGTTGACAAAAAGTTAAATTTCAGGGAAATCTAAATGTTTGTTGCGTCCTTGTCAAAATATTATTATTAAATTTGAGCTATAATTGGTTTATTTTGTATATTTTGCATAAAGTAAATTTAGTAAAATCAAATTTATATTAATTTAAACAACATGTTAAAGTAGATGTTAAAAAAAAGGTGCAACAGTCCGCCTGTGCTTGTGGCTATAACTGTAAAGAGCTCAACACAAGTTAATGTGCTTGTTAACATTAGCAAGAAAATGAAAAGCATGTCTGAGCACTCAAGTATAACTTTTTATATAATGCGCCATGGATATGCTCCAGCTAATCTGCAGGCAGACTGAAAAGAAACCCAACTAAATTATTGGCCAACTCTTGCTGTTGCAAGCCTTGCAGCGATTAAGCATCTGAAGGTTCAACCTGCATTACGAGTTCTATGGAAAAATGCTGTGTCAACATGACGTATGCGTAACGATAATTGACACTCAGCTCGCATACGCCGCGTTGGCCGCGCCGCAACTAATAAAAAATAAGAAGAGAGCGCATCCTACTGAGAGTCGTCAGCATGCACATTTTTCTTGACAATTGCGATGATTCATGCTTCTATATAGAATCGAGATACTATATATATATATATGAAAATATACTTATATACGCATACGTGGCGCTGCAATTTTACCCACTATCCGAACTTTTGCCAAGCTAAGCAAAAGAAAAGTGGGCAGAAAAAAAAACGAGAAAAATTCGAGAAAATTGTGCACTTACATAACATTCGTGTGCAGCCAGCGCCAAAAACTGAAGCGAGTCGACTTCAATGCTGCAACGGCAACGGCAACTGCTGCTGCTGCTGCTGCTGGCTTTGTTTGGCTAACAGGTCGCTTCATTTCTCACATGCAACAATGTAAGACCATGTGTGTGTGTGTGCGAGAGTGTGTGCTGCATACCCTGTGCCCATAATCTGTTTGAAACTGAGTCTAATGAAAAATACTCGTGTAAATGACCATAAAAGGAATATTGACGTTCTTCGAAAATGTATTAAAAAACATAAATATAAAGATGTAAGAAAATAATATACCCCTTTTCAAACATTTGCATTACATACAGGGTATAATCGTACCTCTAATAGGTGTATATCTTTTTGTAATGAGCATAATAAAGTCTTTAACCATATTAAGGAACTGTATTTAAGATTTTGCGCAAAATTATATGAATATACTTGCACAGCTCTCATAAGCGGACACCCAGCGTGTTGTGAAGTCATGGACAACATCCGCCTATGGGAATTTTTAGTAGCTATAATTAAGAAATCGATTTGATCTATATAATTTAAATGATTATATGAACTTATTCACATTACGAATTCTTTGACGTTAGCCAACACTTTTATAACCCAAAAATCCGGCTATTTCGCAACTGATGAAACGCGTTGCAACTAAAATTGTTTCTCATGCCACTGCTGACGTTGTTACAGGGTATCTCTAGTCATAACTCACTCCACTAGAGCATTCTAATATGCTTTTTGTTTCTCTCTCAATTTTTTGTGTTTGTTTTCTTCTTCTTTTTTTTCTTCTAGCAATTGCTTTTTACACGCGCCATGTTAGTTTTCTCGTTTTTTGCCGCTCGTAACGCGCAGCGGGAGGGTGGAGTGTGTGTGTGTGTGCGTGTGTGTGGGAAAAGAAAGAAGAAAAAAAGGTAGAGTAGAAGAAGAGATGAGGCCCGCAAATAACTGTGTCTGTGTCTGAATGCACGTGATTTTCTAGCCACAATGCGCTTACAATGCGCTTATGCGCCGCGTATGTAATTATTATGAAATACACAAAAAACAAAAATAAAAACGGCTGAAGAAAAATAAAATGTTGCTGCAGTTGCAGTTTTTTATTTGGTGCCACGGTTCAATGAACCGCAATGTTATTGTTGCAGCTATTGCTTTTGTTATTGTTGTTGTTGTGGCAAGTGCATACAGGTTTTCCTTTGTGTTGCCAAAAAATAAGAAAATCAAGCAAACTATTGAAAGAAAATGCAACAAACCAAAAAAAAAAAAAAAAGAAAAAATGCCTTGCGTGTTGGCATTTTCAGCGTCGCTGCGTCTGCCACAAAACTTGGCCAACTTAGCAGCTGGGCCAGTGGCTGGCAAGGTGGGCAAAGGAGCGGCGGGGGGTTTGAGACAGGTAGCTCTGCAAATCAGGTCAAGCCTGATGGCGCGTTTTAGCCTTTGGCCTGCTTTTTTAATCGTCCTCACTTGGCTGCCACACAACATTTTTGGCGTCTGTCCTTGCCACAAGCAGTTGACAAGTTGATTTCCTTGGCGCCGTCTCGTGTGTGTCCTCTGATTGCCCTTTGCCTCTCACCAGGCGACGGCGCATAAATTGATTCAGTTACTTTGTCGCCCTTTGCAGCGCCGTCGCACTCGCACATGCGTGCGTTTGTGCGTGCGTGCGTGCGTTTTGCGCGTTTCATTCATTGATTTACCCAACCTTAGCTTGCGCTCTCTCCACACTCTACATAACTCGCTCTCACACACACACATACAGCTACTCTTTCGCTCTCCTCTTGCTCAGTCTCCAACTCTGTCGCCCACCCTCTCTCCCGCTCTCTCTACCTTGTTATTTATGTCTCCACGCAATTCTATTTACTGTGTATTTTGTATTTGCTCTGCTGCTGACGTAAAGCGTCCTTTCCAGCTGTTGCCACCCGCACAGCCCCCTTTCGCTCTCCCTCTGCCTCTTCATATCTTATAGAGCGACACTCTCAATGTGCTCGCTGTTGGCCCACATCGTGAATTTCGTTGTTTTCACGTACTTTAAGGGCTTACTGCGGCATATGACGGCATAATTTCTATTTCTTGTTATACCCTTTCAAGGGTTAGTTTAATTTTGTTATGAGACATGCAACTTTTTCTGGTAGATATCTTTAAATACTTCAATTACGTGCATACACTCTTGCGATTATTAGTATTTTCTGATATTTGACTATAAAATATACCTTTCATAAATATGATTCACTTTTTCTTTTTTATGTATACATATATATGTATTTGCTAGGGTACTAAATCTTCTGTGCTTTTTCCTAACTTGATTTAATTTTCAATTTTTTATTTATTTATATAAATTATATTTTTTTGCAAAAAAAGTAAAATTGACACAGTTTTATTATTATGTTGGCCCTGAGGGGTACGTGGGCCGTCTGCTAAGTCATTGCACTCTCGGGACAAGGGTTGTGAAAATTGACAGCTGGCAGCTGCTTAGCCCAGTTAAGTCGTCGAAGCGCCATTCTAAAACGCTTTTCATTTTTCTTTTTGCCTAGGCACACACCCTCAACACACACAAATATACCTCATATCGTATGCAAATTTGGCTCAAGTGTGTCTAAAACTCATAAAAGCGTTGACGGTTTAGTTCAGTTTAGTGACCTAGTTGCCAACTTGTAGTTGTACTCAACTGTAATTAAATTTGGTATTTGAAAACGGAAAATGGAAAACTGAAATGTGTTCATGTGGGAGAAACATTTTCACTTCAAACTAACTGAGCAAAAAGGAATTCGATTTGAGGTTAAAACAACATTTATAGAAATATTCCACAGCTTGGTTCACTTTTTGGGTTTCAGTTGAATAGATTATCTTAAGTTATATATAACTATTTTCATTTCAAAATATCTGAGGTGAAATTGAATTCATTTCGAACCAAGGACATTCATTGAAATGATGACTCACAGCTTAGTTTTTAGTTACTTTTCAGTTTTCGGTTCCCGTAGGTCCAAGGTTCAACTTACTTTTTAGGTTTCGGTTCCAAAAGAGTTTCTTAAGTAATATATAAATATATATATATATATTTTAGATGTTTTTTAATGTATATCAGAATAACGTTTGCCTTTGTAAAGTCAGTTCACAAAGTTTACCAATAAGAACCAGTTCCAATAACTCTAGTGAACGTCTTTTAAATGAGCACATATCATGAATTAGCTCAGGACATTTATACTATATAGCTGCAAAAGAAATATTTTTCAAGGTCAGTTAATTCTTTACTTGCCGCGCTTCTCAGATTTAGTTGGGGTGTGTCCAGTCGCAACACTAACTTTGCACTTTGACATTAACCAACACCGTCATCAGGCATCATCAGACCAATAACATTCATAAATTTGTAATGCAATTGGGTAAACAATGGAAAGTTTTGCTCTTGTAGCGCAACTCACAAACTGACATTAAAATTGTCTAAACAATTCTAAGACGAGCGTTAAGTTTCCCCGTCCTGAGTGCGTTGCGGCACGTTGCACGTTGCGTCATTCGCGTGGGTGCGAGCCTCGTAGCAGTCAGCTTCTGCCTGCGAGCGCCTAATGTGGGTTAAGTGCTGCCCATTTAACTGCTGAATTGCTCGGAATGAGCTCTCGATTAACACAAACGCTTTGCCACATGTCCATAAATTGAAACAACATTTATTATTTTGTTTTTTTTTTTTTTCTATTTGTGTGTCTAGCAACTCGCTCCCGCGCAATGCAAATGCAAACTAATTGACTTGTTTATGCTGCGGCTACTGTAAAACTCAATAGGTGCTGACACTTTGCCGGTGGCAGCCGCCATGTTTAATCGCTGCCACTGTCTTTAGACGGAGATACTAATATTTAAATGTGGAAACGACTCGTGTTTGCGCTCGGATCAATATACAAAAAGTATGTTATTAGACTCTACAAGATTGAATGAATATATATACATATATATTTAATTGTCTACAAAGTATTTGGTTTCATTTTTGTTAAATAATTTGTTTCTATTGAAAGGATATAACCAATTTTTTTTTTGTATTTTCTAACATTTTGTTTGCTCGCAGTTCTTTGAGTCATTTTAATTAATTGTTTTTTTTTTTAAGTTCTCTTTTTTATAATTTGTTTCCTTTTTGTAATACTTTAAAGCTGTTTCTACGCGACGCGACCGTTTAGGCACATTTTGTTGTGTGGCCACAAACATTTCTATGACGTCATAAATGTTACGTCATATTTCTAAAAAGAGCTCTGTTTCTCTTTGCCTGTTTGAGTAATGTTACAAAATGTTTCTTAATGCTGTCACTAAGTGGCAAACGTTTAAACAAATAATTTTCATGACAAATATGCTTTTTTTGTGAATTACAATGATGAGTTTTTACAATTTTAGTTGAATACGAATATTTTTGCTTTGTAAGTCGTTTTGCAACACTGTGAAGTAACTTAATAATTCACAATTTCAAGATGCAACTTTGTTTGACTCAGTTTTTTAGTATTATGTGTTAGCTTTATGAATGTCTTTCCGATATCTGAAAGTCTTAGATCAAGTTAATTCATGGGATAAATCCATAAACTAAGCTAATTTTTAAATGAATATGTTAATTCCTTGAGCATTATTTCCATCACACAAGTTCGTGCATATCGAGTCGTGTTGCTCCAATTTTCGTTGGCCATATCTATTTGGAGTGGGGCAGAGGAGGGCGTGGCAGAGGTAGACTGACCTCCGATGCGACTGGACAATCCGTCTCTGTTCATTTGCATAAACTAAACGTTTTAATTAGCTGCGTTTTGCTGTGCTGTATTGTGGGTTCTCTTGAGGGCGGACTAATCAAATAATGTAAAAGCAATTATTATCTCGTTATGTTTTTCCTTTCTTTTGTGTTTGTCCAATTGAATTCAATTGACTTGCGGCATTCGTTTAAAGTTTTTAAACCTGCCCGAGCGCTGATTCGATTTGATTTGATTGCATTTGCTTAAATTAACTGCAACATTTGCGACTTGATAACGAATATTTGCCAATTGCAAGCGTCGAGTCAACAAATGTCTCGCGAAACACAATCAACAGAGCTTAAATGTAAACATTTGCTAATAACTCTATATACAAGTCTTTTTATATATGCACTTGTATACCTCGCCCCTCTCTCTCTCTCTCTCTCTCTCTCCATCTCTCTGTCCCTCGTAACTGTTGCTTGCAACAGTCATAAACTGAGGCACCTTGAAATGCGAAACTAGCATAATATTGACATACATATGAAGTTTGAACATGGCTTCAAATTAAATTATATACTTAAGCACAAAATGCGACTATTGCCAACTAATGAGGGCCTTACTGTACGCCTATTAAAATCGTATGCTCGCGATCTTCAGTTTTTTTTATCAGCAAACCAAGGTAAGAAACCAATTTCTAACTAGAATAATTACGTGATTCTGTCATTAGCGAATTTATTATTTGTATTAGAAATTCTTAAATTAATATGTGTCTATATAATTAACTTATCTTCAAACTTGTGCAGCAAAAATTTATCTCTGATAAGCTGCAATAAATTCGAATAAATAAGTTCAAATTGTTTGAGGTTTTGGTATAAACTTTGAGGGGTTGCAACAAGTTATTAAGTTATTTAACATCATCAACTTTGTCCAAAGTAAGTGAACGTGCTTATGCTTGTTTCATTTAACAAATGAGGAAATAATAAGCGAAACCTTTTCAATAAGTAAAAATCAAAAGTGTAGTTATTAAGTTTGCTCTTGGAGTTGCAAAATTCGAGAATGTAATTTATAATCTATTGCGATTATTATGTAGCTTTAACTAGTACATAAATCATTTAACCAGCGCTACCTTTCCCACTACTGCTAGTTACTAAATTTAGTGCCGACCAAATTTAACAAATATCTATTGTTTGTTTTACTCTGGCCAACCCCGCCCTCTGGCTCACTCGCCTTATCAGCCTTATCAATCCGATAAGTGTTTGTTCGATTGGCAGGCAGCTGTCTCTCACATTGTGTGTGTTTAACACCTCTTGTCAAGTCAGTCGGAACGCAACGATCTATCAGGCCCGTCTGTCTAGTCCGTCAATGTGCCCCCCTCGCTTGCCCCTTCCACACTTCGCAAAAAGCCGCCACCCCAACTCTGCGAACTAACTGAATGTTGTTGACAAGCGAAATCATTAAAAGTGTCAAATGAAACTGAAAGAAGTATTTGTTGTTGATCTCGCTTTGTTGTTGTTGATTGTTGCTTTTGTTTTTGTTGTTATTTCAGTGTTTGTTGCTGGTCGCTTCGGTTTTTTGAAACGTGCGCAGAATTTCAATTGAAATTTGCAATTCAATTTTCGCATTTAGCTTTTGTTTTTACCCACAGTAGCCGTGAGAGTGCGGCGTGGGGCATCAGACGGGGGGAGGGCAGTTCGGGCACCCTCCACTCAACTATTTAGCATGCGAATTGCGGAACAGGCGATGAAATGAAAGCATTCGTCAACATTTTAACGCGACGAGAAGAAACAAACTAACAAAACAAAAATACAAATATTTTAAAAACTATATCGTTTTAATACCCTGAAAATGGGCAAAAAGGGTATAATGCTTTTGTATTAACATCTAATCTAGAGGAGCTAGAGACATGATGCGTGATCCTCCCGCGCAGTACGAGATTCTTTTCGATAGTCGATAACTTACAACGTTTCCAAGCAATCGATAAAAATCTATATCGAAATCCAGAATATCCAGAACACAACTATATTTTATTTTCTAGCCATTTGGTGTTGTAAGAAGAAGGTACAGGGTAACCCTTAGGCGGACACTCCCGACTCGAGCACTTTTACATGTTTTTGTTTTGGTTTTTAGTCAGGCGGCAAACTTTTAGTTGTTATTTCGGTTAGTATTATTCGCTTGGATTGAGCCTAAATGCAGCGTGTGTCGTAGAATATATTTTTATTAAGTATACGCAGCGAGTGTGAAAATAGTGTTTAGCATTTTGTAATTGACTTTTGGAATTTGTATTGGAACTTTATTGAATTACTTTCATTTATATTCAAATTAAATATATCTTAATGAATCTAGCCCATAAATATTGCATACGTGTAGCCTAATTAAAGCAAATGAGTATACGCAGCGTGTGCAAATGAATATTTTATTATAATTATTTATGCAGTGCGCATAGTCGAAATATTTGTTTTTATATATTGGAAATATTTTGTCACTGCCTGATGGGAAATTAAATATCTCTGCAGCTTTATACTCACAAAAGCTTCTGTTTTTGGCAAATCAAAAGAGGCTTAAAAAATATAAATAAAAATCATTGAATATTAATAAAAATCTTTGTTTTTAGAAACATTCTTGAATGTATTTTATTTATTTGTACTTTTTGCAGCACAATAATTTCCCAAATTGACTTTCTAATGCAAAATTGATTTGTACAACTTTTTTTTTGCTTTTCGGCAAGTTCATTTAAACAAATATTGGCTGACATTTATTTTAAACGTACTTACAAGTGATTTGTATTTGCGGCAGCGTATATTATATATATTTTAGGTATTTTTTTATGAGCAATCGAGATATATCTGTGCCGGTTTGCGGGCCTGCCAAATACTAATTAGCTATCGTTACTGAAATCGAAATCAGAACCGGCTGCTGACCGTGTCCACCCTCAGCGTCAGTTGACTAAGACGCGACATTTGGGAGCCTCAGAAGTACTTTCAGGCTGTATTTATATGGCGCACATTTAACTCTGCGGCCAGTTTTGATTTTTATTGCTGCTGGCATTTAATGCCGTTTCATGTATTTTATGGCCCAGAGGCGCCCGACGCCCGACGCCTTGTCTACAATTGGAATTTTGTTGTGTTGGCCCAAATGAATTGAAATGCTCCCAGTTGTTTTTCATGCGTGTCATTGAACCAATCGCCCAATTCAGATCTCCTCCGTGCGGGCGTGAGTGACAAGGACAATATATATATATATATATATATATATATATATATATATATATACAAATATTTATATATGTGCATACGTATGCACATAAAAAGTATATGGATTCATTGCCACCCGCTCGTTTGTCTGACTGATGAATGATGATTGGGTTACACAGATTTTTGTTTATTTGGCGTTAGTTGGAATGCCAAACATTTAAATGATAATAAACAATAAATAAGCTGATAAGATTTCCTTTAAACCCACTAGCCGGCATGCCGTTTGTCTTGACTGAAAACCCGCTGAGACAGCAAAATCCGTTCCCCCGAAACATTCGCAAAATTTTAGCCTTATTTGCCGAAAACAAATCCAGCTTAGATTATAGCTAAGCTTACCTTGTTTGCCAACTATTACGACTTTGCAACTGTTTTATTTTTATTATTATTGTATAATAACAAATAACAAATAGGCATGTATTGACAACTGCAGCTGAATTTGAACCGGCGGCTGCTTGCTCGTTGGCCCGACGCTCAGACGCCAAAGCCACACAGGCCACAGCCCACATTATGGCTGTATTGTTTTTGATTTTTTTATACCCTAGTGGAGGTTTTAGGAGACATAGGGGATATAGACTATTTTTTACTACAAATCAATAAGAATAGAGATCGGATCAATCTGCAAAGTAAAGTCAAAGTCAAGGTATCTCAACATAAACCTCACTTTTAATCTTGAATTCTTTTTGAGCCTTCTTTAACATCAAAAGTTGAGCGAAGAAGCGGTTAATTAATTTTCAAACTATTTTTGCTTTTTGTCAGAACTGTGACGACTTTATTATGAACTAATATTCTTTTGCACCTATTTAAAAGTCAGTTGGAACCATGCACTGGTGCTAAAAATACACCTTGCAATGATTAAAGACAGTTTGTGAAATGTTTCAATTAATTTTATTTATAGTCCTTTCTCTTCTTATCTCTTGCAGACCCTGAAGTGCCGCTCTTTTATTATGTACAACAATATGCTCGCGCAGTATTTGTTTTAAATCTTTCATTATAATGAATTCCGCGCGGCATCATCGTATTGGAGTGTTTCTATCTCCATAAATGCCACATAAACAACAACAACAACAACAACAGCAACAGCAAAACCAACAAAAAATCACAACCAACTGCAAATAAAGTTGATCTAGTCACAAAATTAACAAATACTGAAAATAACGACAGAAATTGCGCCTAAACCAAACGCAAGCTCTTAAGAAATAAGAAAACCAACTGCACGTACACACCTATTTACTAAGGAGCCACAGGCATACACTGCTCAAAAACGGAGACAGTTAAGAAGAAAACACTGGCTAAGAAGATGCCCTACCATCGTGCCGATACATCGGCTCAGGCCGATAAGCTGAGCGGCATTGTGGAGGAAAGCGATTTATACGAGGGATTCGCGCCGCATGTGGAAACATCGGAAATCAAAACACTCGATTTTTACTCTCTACCAAAGCAAACTGGTGAGTCAAATGAATATTTCAAATAGTTGTTAAGATTATTAAGACTAATATAATTTACAATAAGATCTGTTGGAAAAATTTAGGTACATGTTTCGAATGAACAAAATGTATAGCGTAATCGTAGTAACATAAAAGCTTTAAGCTACTTTTACACTTAAGGCTGAATGAATACAAAGCTTTAAGCAAAAAGCAAAAGAAAAAAACAATATTCATATATTTTTAGAGAAGCATTTCCATTTTAGACTGGTTTAAAAAATTCGACTGCAATACTTATATCTTATTGAAGCAGGAAAGTTACATAAAAATAACATTTTAATGATTGAAAAAAGGTTTAGTAAAAAGCTTTAAGCTACTTTTAAATAAGAGACTGGATAAGAGAAAGCTTTTGGTTAAAAGTTCGAGTACAAGCAATTTTCATATATATTAAAGGCAAGAAAGGATAGGCATGAAAATTAAAGTTTATATATCCAATAATTGTTGCTTAATGCTTAAAGCTTGTCTGAAAAGCTTCTTGCCTTCTTTAAACTGTTTTATCGCTTGTAAGAGCGTATTAACGAATTTCTGTTTTGGGAACTCCAACTTACATGCAAAGTTATCTAGAGACATGCAAATTAGAAGCTTTTCAAATGGGCTACATTTTCCAGTCATCAATTTGAGCCTTTTAAGTAAACAAAAATATCTGAGAGCTGCTCAGAAAAACAACAAACAAACAACAACAAAAATGATATATGCATATATATATATATATATATATATATACATTATAAAACTGAACAGCAGGCGCATAAATTCTGGGCAAAAGCAAAAAAAAAAAACGAAGCAATATGCGAGCTCGCGTTTTAATGAGCTCTTTTTGCAATAAATATAAAAATTAAAACAACGAAAGGTCGAAACTTTAATGACTACCACACGCACCCACGCAAAATGTGAATTGATCTTCTATAGATATGGGCATAATCTGGGCATATATATGATATACCTATACATATGTATATATGTCTGTAGGTCTTGTTGTGCTTGTGTTTATATAGCACCGAGCACACACGTGTTTTCAGAACGCTGCAGAAAATGTATTTTGAGTGAAATATTAGTTTATGCATTGCATGAAAGATTATTTGTTTGTGTGCTTTGCCGCCGACTAAAATTCATTAATCAATAAACGGCAACAGAAACAGAAACGGAAAAATACAAACAAAAAACGCACAAATTAAATTTTGTACAAGCAAAATAAATTAAATATAGGCATTTGTAATAATTACGGGCTAATATGGTTTCTACCGCCTGGGCAGGCCACGCCAGGCCGACTTGCCAAAAAAAAATTAAATAAATAAATAAAAAACTAGAAAACACATACGGCACATCGAAGATTAAATACTCTTTTAAAATGTTTTGCAGATATGTGAGAAGATATTTAATATAATATTTTGTATTAATAGAAAATTACGGATATTGATAGCATTTCGTTTTTATATAAGAAGTCTAGTGAAACAAGTAAATGTGGAGTTTTGTCAAGATATCTTAAAGACAAGTAAGTTTATTATACAAGAGCTTAACTTTATATGTATTATATTGTGTCGATGCCCCGACTACGAAGATTGCCTTAAAACTGAGAAACTTCTTTGCACTTGAAAAGACAAACAGTCAAGGCTATATCGAAACCTGCATTTATGCTGTTGAAGAGTATATATAAATACTTTATATATAATCAGTCGCAACTTTCTGCTCTTCACTTGTCATGACAAAATCATGGTACTCTACTGAGCAAGGGTATATAACTCGATTCCTTGTGCGCAATATTGGACTCCACACTGGTTTTGCTTATTTTTAATGTTTTATATATTTTTTCCAATCGAGCCGTTAAAATTATGTGTATTTGTGAACTATTAAAGCACGCAAGTGGAAAACAAAATTGGAGAAAAATAGCCCGAATGCAGCATGTCAAATTATGCTAACAGCTTTGCGTAAACATAAACATTGAAACAATATATAATCGAGATTCAACAGCGAGAAACTTTAATGAGCTGAACTAGAAGACACCCTGTTAATATGGTAGAATCAATGGGATGTTATGCAATAAGAATCAAAGTAAGTCCAGAAATGAAGATAATTGTAGTCGCAATCTACTGACTTCCCGATACTCTGTTCTTAGTCTAAAGGCTGAACAATAAACTAAACAAATTTGATAGATTTAGCGGAAAAACAGTGAAAGACCTATTAAATAATTTTTTATTATTTTTTTCTTTGAGACTTTTTTCAGTTTTAGAGTCAGTTCAATTTTCTTTTCCAAAGCCGGAAAGTAGAGCATTGCGCAGTCGCGAATTTATAATTTTTTTCTACTGCAACATTTTGCAAGTGGAATACACAAATCATAAAATTCTGGCTCTTACATAATTTGAGCCTTTTGTTTTAGTTACAAAATATGAAAAACAATTTTTAAAATTTTGTTTGCGCTACGGCTCAGTTGATTTTTTGTTTACTCAATAGGATTTTATTTTCGACGCTCCGTGAAATTCGTTTGTTTAGATTGCAAAATGCAAATTGCAATTAACATAAACTTTTAACAGAAATTAATTTTGCACTTTGCACGCATTTTACAGCTGCTTTGCCCTTTTGCGTTGCCCTTATGGGAAAGGCTCGAGAATATTGTTCAAACATTTGAAAGTTGGCCAACTAATCAAAAATCAGAGCTTATTCAATGGAAATACGAAATGTGCTGATAATGAAGGTCATACAACCCATTGACCTACATTGTTGATAACCACAGCAGTTGGTTATAATTCATATATGGATAAATATTTGCTTTAAAGAAAATCAATTTGCGTGGCAAAAGTTGACTAAATGTCAAAAGCAAAAATCAATTCAATTTCTATGATACAGCAAATACAATTAAATTTTACATTTTAGTTTGTAATACAACACGTGAGTTGCTTAGGAATGTTTTGAGGATGTAATTATACGCCATCTGCACACCCTGTATTTGTAAAGAATGCATTGGGTTGATAGCTTACACCCTTAAGTAGGGGTTTATACAAGCTATTGGCAACATGTTCAATGCCGAGTCCATATTATCTGTGCCCTTTTATGAGCCATGACAGTGGCTACTATAAGCTAGGTTACTAAGAAACAAGTATGCTCTAGTCGGGAGAGCCCGACTTGGAGATACCCTTAATCTTTTTCTGCCAAAAACAAATGCAGTTAAGTCAGTTATAAAATAAAAGATGCTTGATTTGTATTTAATATTCTATTAGCTACATGTCAAGTTTTGAGAATCTGGACTTTAAAGACTAAGAGATTTGCTCTAGCTCCAGCTCTTATAGGCTCTGTGATCATAAGGACGTACAGGCTAGATCGACGCGGCTATTGATGCTGATCAAGAATATATATACTTTATAAGGTCGGAGATGCTTCCTTCTACATTTTAGATACATTTACCCAAAAACATTATACCCCTTCATATTTTAAATGGCTTCAGGGTACAAGAAATGATTGCTCTGCTCTTAAGTTCCGTTCGTGAACCTATTTTCCACACTCATGAATCCTGTTTTTGGTGCCAGCCTTGAAATTATCAGATGCCGGCATGGCCCATTCTTGCAGCTATCCGTGCACAGGGTATTTCGCAAGTGGTGAATGCTTGTTTATGATATTCCTCTTTTATTTATTGTTTTATCGAATCTTGCACTTGGTTATATTTTGTCAAACTGCCAACATGCATTAATGCCATTTGCATTTGCGATTGAAATTGCAATCGGGCCAATCGGCCATTAGTGGAAGCTACTTTGAGCCGTTGACGACATTGGCCTTGATTTTGATTTTGAATTTGGTTATTTATTTTCATTCTGAACGTAAACAGGTCTTGCACATTCGCTTATAAGCTGTGTATGGCACACAATATATATATTTGATTCCTTTTAAGAATTATAATTGGCACAGTAATTATTTCGGCATTTCAGCGTGGGAAATTCCAATTTGCAATGTCTCTGCTCTCCGACATATGCATGTATATGAAGTATCTACACATATTTTTGTTTGACATAATGCTAAAGAATTTGTTCGTTGTATTTGTTGTTATTGTCGCTCGCATTTTGCACAGTTAGTTAGCAAAACACAAACGTTTTTATGGCAGTTGGCGAGCGGCCAATTAATTTGTTTAAAAATAAATGCAATTTTCTTTTCATTCCCCCACATCCCGCTGCCATTTTTCCGTTTTGCTTAATGATTTTTCATCATTTTTCTGCGTCGTGATAAAATTTCATATCGAACTCAGCAGCTAAACATGTGATGTGAGATTATCAACTAAAAGTATTAGGCAAAATGTTGTATTTCGATATTTAGAATCAATTAAAAATTAAATTAATTACTAGTCAGAAAATTTGTAAAATTCTTTTATAATTTCTGAGCTGTTTTCCATATAATATATATTAAATACATTCGAGATACTTTTGCTTGCGTGAGTAATATCATTCATAAGAGCTGTTAACAATTTATCTTGGCCACATTTTCAGCACACGTCACAGCAAGACGTAACTTTCACATGATCTTTGCTCAAATATATGAGACCAGCGGGTATTCCCCGTGTGCTTAAAATTCCACCGTGAAAGAACTCTATCTTGAACTCCACAAATCCCGAGCTTAGTCAAGGTTTCTTACTTTTTCTCAATTTGTATGAAAATTTGATACTTGATTAAATTGGATAATTGTAGCTCGATCTATATAATCTTTGAAGGGATTAAAAATGTTTTTCTATAGATCTCTGACGAATTTTCTAATTAACATTTTCAGGCAACACTTATTTTCCGAAATCTCTTTTTATTTTATTAAATTATATTCAATCTTTTAGCAAGAAAAACATATGCAAATATATTGAAATTCTTGTATATGTGTTAATCTTCTTATTATAGCGAAAAACAAACTATATGTATATATATCTTAAAGAGTCTCCTGTCACAGGCCGCGTGCCATCTCTATGGCATCGATTATATAGTATATGTATGAATATGGTATTCGACATTAAGTTTATGGGCTTAAGATTTAATATTTATTTGCTTTTGCCAAGCAGAATTTTTGCTTACGCAAAACAGAGAGCAATGTTTTCGTTCACTCGTGACGCGAAACGACGAGAGATTTGTTGAAATTATGTTCGCTAAAATGTACACTATATACTCTATATCATGCATATATATATATATTTATACTTATTTGTTTTCAATTCAAGAAGCAAAAAGAAAACATCGTAAAATTCAGGCATTTTTTCTTCTTGTCTTATGTTCTCGAGCCTCTTGATAAAAAGTGTTTCACATTATTTTATTTCTTTTTCAATTTTTGCCAAATGAAAACTTTCCGCAGATCAGGCCATGGCATATATATATATACATATATGTATATATTGCGATATATATAGAAATATGTCCGGACATATCATAAGTGCCACACGCGTTCGCTTTTCTCGATAAATCTGGTCGAGCAGCGCGAACGGAGCGTAGCATAAAATGTAATCAATTTGCCTCTTCCGCCGCCCCGCCCCCCCTTCTACGCCTTTGGCCCCACGTCAATGGGAGCACGTGCCCCATCTATAAATATGCGAAAAGTGTGCGAATCCGTCGAGGAATCCGTTTTCTGTAACTGGCCCAAACCAGTTTTAAAGAATTTTTGTGAATTGTCTTTTCGCCTTATGATTCTTTGTTGTGGTTTTTATACCCTTGCAGAGGGTATTATTATTTCGTTATAAAGTGTGCAACGCACAGAAGAAGACAATTCCGATCCCATAACGCATATATATTCGTGATCAGCATCAATAGCCGAGACCATATAGTCAGGTACGTCTGTTCAGTTTCTATACGAACTTGTCTGTCTGCTTTATTTATATGTTTCCCTATGCTTCCTACATATATGGAAAATCCCATAAACATCGAGCCACTATATGCTATAGCTGTCATTGGAAGGATGGGTAAATTATTTGGTTTTCCAAGATATTATAATCAAGCTCAACATTTACGAGCTGCCCTTTTCGCACAAGGGTATTTAAACTTCGGTGTGCCAAAAATATGCCTACTTTCTCGACATATTTCGTTTTGATTTATTTTTCTGCCTTTTTGGGTGGGCGATGGCAGATTTTTATTTTTTTTTTTAAATTATATAATAGATATCTTAAAATATTTATAAATGTCTCGAACATATATTCTACGCCAGAATAATTTTTTTCTTTAGTATTATTCTCAATAAATGTATTTCTTGAAATCAAAATTTGACCGTTTTGACCGCTGCTAAAAGAGCAGAGTGTGATGGAGGGGGGGAGTGAGGGAGAGCGAGAGGGAATGAGGGAGGAAGGGTGTGAGTGAAACGGGGGCATAAACTGAAATCCAAATTGAAAGAATCATCCACTTGAAAAGCATTTTTTTTTTATAACTTTAAACGGATTAAAGATTAAAAACAGAATATGCCTCCTTGTATAAATTGTTTTTCTTATTTATATTTTTGGTTTCCTTTTGCTGTGCCTCATGATTAGATTAGTCCAATTAAAATGATTAAGGCAATTTTGATATGCAAACATGTGATATATGCGCTTTGTTATTTTCGTTTGTCATTTCTGTTTTTATTTCATTTTTGGCCAGTTCAGAGTTCAAATCCGTTAAAGTGACACGGCACGCCCACTTGCTGTCATATGCCTCACCCCCTGCCCACCCTCCAGCACCTTCTCCAATGCTGAACGCGCTTTTTGTTGCTTTGATCCGTACTCACATAAAACAATCAACGCCTACGTTCGATAGGGGTTTGGGGGGTTGGGCGAGGGGCTTAGTGCAGCCGGCGGGGCGGTTGATTTATTAATAATGACAGCCAAAAGGCAGCTCCTCTGTCCAAGTGTGTGTGCGTGTGTGTGTGTGTGTGTGTGTGTGTGTGTGTGTCTTTGTTTGTGTGTGTTCGTGCACCAAGTCACGACAGTTTGCGTGTGAGAAGATCTCACGAATTCACGCCTAAGTTCTCGGTGTTCTTTCCCAAAAAAAAATAGACTTGGTTGTTGATCATTTTATGGAAGGACTAGAGCATATTTAACTGTCAAAACTTTAGGTAATATTCGCACTAATAGCTGAATTTTTTATAAATCAAAACATGTTTTGAAACCATTTCTAGTTGACTTGAATTAAGATCAATTTTATAGAAATTCTTACTAAAACCAAAATTGAAGAACACAAATGTTGAAAGTTTTTCTAATTAAACTGCATTAAGATTGATTCTTGGCAAATTATTTCTAAAGGGAAATTTAAGAAAATAGTGGCCGCACGTGCTGTAATTCCCAAACAGTTCTAGCACTGCTTGCTTTGTAAAACTTTCAGTATTGAGGCCTAATAGTAATCAAATATACTAAAGAACTCAAGCCCAAATATCGACTTGTTCAATTGACTAATTATCATCCCCCTGCCCGCATTATTTATATAGCCTTTCACTAGACATGGGAATCAAAATCAAATACACGTCTAATTGAAAGCCATAAATATTTGTAGTGCTTGTATGTGTGGACGAACAGCTGTTGAAATTCGCCAGCTGCCGGCACTGATTGATGGCAACGTGGAGGCGATTCCCAATTCCATTTACCATTTTCATTAGCGCACCACAAGAGCTTGCCCCCATTAAAGCGGACTAATCCATCACTGGCAATCGATAAATGTTGGCCATTAACATTTGGCCGTTGGGCAGCAGCGGGGAAAATGTTAAACAATTTCATTTGTTCACCTTTTTTTGTTTTTGGCCCCACTGTCAACAGCGGCGCTGCTTATTACACGTTTGTTTCAATACAAAGGCACACAGACATGTGTCTGTGTGTGTTTCTACGCTGAGGTCAAGCACTAAGTGTCGTCACACGTACTCAGCCTAAGCGCTCTCTCATCTGCTTTTTGTTTACGTGCTCTTTTCATTTTCAAATGCCTCACAAAAAAAAAAAAAACAAAAGCAATTGCAGCAACAACATAAACAACAACAACCGCAACTTGGTTTTAATTTTAGTTACAAAAGCTGCCAGCCGGCAAATTGTATGCAGCCCCTCGCTCTCGCTCTCTCTTTATATTTGTAGCTTTTTATGTGCGCTCTCTTCTGCACCAGATAACATTGTTTGTGCTCTGCCAAGATAAATAGAAGTCAGGATGCAAATGCGGTGTGTGAGGGAAGGGTCGTGGAAGTGGATAGCAAACAGCAGTCGCCCCATTTATTGCAGCTGTCCCTTTTTGGCGTTTTAAGAGCAATTTACATACAGATTGTATATTTTCGCACTTAGCTTCAAGTTGAGTGCCTATTTTAATAAAACATTTGCAGCTGTTGGCATTTAAAATGCTAGTGACTAGCATATAGTTCATTATTTTAACAGCACGCTAATATATCTGAATCGATTTTTGTTGCTCTTAAAAGTATGCAAAGTTTTAACGCGGGCGCGAGAAGGTTTGTTGCTGACAATTCGTTTTTGTGTGGCTGCCTGAAAGTGTGCTTTGGATAAATTTAGTTAATGTGCGCCTGCAGTGCAAATATGGACGCCACTGTAGGATCAGAGAAATATAAAAATAGTTGTCATGAAATATAAATTAAAGCATATAGCTTAAACCAGGAAACTTTTATGTTTTGTTTTTTTGGCATTTTAAGGGCCAATAAATATAAAATTAATTAATTAAAATTAAAAGCAATCTTCAGAGTCTAAAGTGTGATCTTACAGATATCATATCTTTAAAATATATCTTGCATACATTCTTTTTGTTGTCTTTGAGGGTACCATTTCCACATGAATTTTGACCAAGAATAATGATTTGGATGCCAAATTGATCGAGAGTTTCAGACCATTAACAAAAAGCCAAACCACATAAAAATCGGTTGAGATTTGACAGAATTATGGGAGTGGGAAATTTCGACCTATAGTATGTCTAAATAGGTAAAAAAAATTATAATAATAATAGGTAAATAATAATAAAGGTACCATTTTCACGTGAATTTTGACAAAAAATAATGTTGGTAATCTAGAGGTCAAATCATGAACAAAAAGCTAAGCCTTATGAAAATCGGTTGAGTTTTGACCGAGTTATCGAAGTGGGAAATTTTGATCTATATAGGATATTTGAGGGTACCCATTCCACATGCATTTTGAGCAAAAAGTAGATGCCAAGCCTTGAACAAAGACCCAAACCAAAAGATAAGAAACTCTTTACACATCTGTTTTTTTTTTTTTTTTTGTAATATTTTTTTTATTTCCTAAGTCCCTCTTAAATATTAACTTAGTCGGCGCTTTGTTATTGTTTATTTCATTTCCCAAGCGTTTTCGCATTATTCCATTATCTGCGCCGTCGAATGTTTGCTAACTGTCACCTGAATATAATTTTTATAGTCGCATGCGACGGCTTTGATTTACACCTTGTTGCGCCTTGCATAACAGCGTCAACAACAGCAGGGGCTAAAGTATCCGAATAGCGGATATCCTGTAATTGTGTAGCACGCTTTAACCTTAGACCCACACTTTGTCTTACAGTCCAATCCTTATACATGCTAAATTTGTAGTCTCTAGGGTATATTGACTTCTAAATAAGGTCAGACAAGCCAAGCTGAAAATCGATACTTATCTATCTAGTGAAAACAAAGTGTGCTATCGATAACTTGGACCTGACGTGATCTGCACGTGATTTACTAGTAGGAAGAATTACGTTCCAAACACAAATAAAAAGGCTGGTTCGACTATGTAATTGATGCCGATCGATAATTGCTTCGAATAATGATCAGAATAACCCTTAAGCCCTTTCATGGGTACAGGGTATAAAACGAGTCACATTCAAAACCGCCAATTAGAGTTAAGATCAGCTGATGCGGCATTAGGCTGACTTAACCATGGCTAAAGCACACTTGACTCATTTCCATATCAATTAAACGGCAATTGTGACTGCGTTATAAATTGAAATAGCAATATTTTGCGCATCGATTGCATTTATGGCCCATTGAGCTGTTGTCAACCGCTAAGAAGCGAAGAGCAAGAAGTGGCTAATTGCTCAAGAATCAACAATAAACAGTTCCGGCAGGAATGTAAGAGAATCATGCACATTATTGACAAACTCTTAACAGACAGCACCTGAAGTTGAACGAACTGCGCCGAGATAAAGAGAGGGAGAGAGAGAGAGAGAGAGAGAGGGACAGCGAAAGAGCGGCAATTAAAACTAAAACTTCAATTGAAATTGGCAAAGCTTTTGGCTAATTTAGTGTTTTTGCTTGTTTGCCTTTATCTAATTAAAAGCTTTGGCCGTGAGCTTTTTGCGACCGCCCCAATGTTTGGCTAAACAATTAGCTGTGCGCTCTGTGCGGCCACACTGCACCTGTACGTCCGCATGCCCGTGAGCGCAACTTGTGCTGCGCTCTCTTCAACTCTTGCTTTGCTGATGCTGCTGGTGAGCGGCGTGCGGCGATCGAACATTGCGCTCAGTTTCAGTTCAACCCTCGGGCGTTGCGGTTTGCTTACGAACGTTACGCGCGCGCCTTTGCCCAAAAGTTGTCAACTCTCCAACCACAACAACAACAACAACAAATACAACGAAACGAGTCGCGTGCTCTGTTGACTGCTGTAGAAAATTGCTTTATGTTTGTATTGCATACGCACTGAGCGCATATGTGTGTGTGTGTGTGTGTGTGTGTGTGTGTGTGTGCGTGCGTGCGTCTGTTTGTTATGTAAATAGATGCTTCTGTGCGTGTGTGTGCGTGTGTGCGTGCAGCAGCCTTCAAACTGCAATCGCAATGCACATTAAACCAAAATTGGCTTTAAAATGACAACTCGTTAATTATCGCACCTCGCGACATAAGTCGCGTGCGTTCAATATCTCAGTCAGTTGGTCAATCAGTCAGTCAGTCAGGTAGTCGAATCAATCGCATCATTAAGGCACATTATATTACGCATACGCCGCGTATGCTGGCAGCTGTTGTTGGGTCTATTGAAAAACTTGAATACATTTTTGAAAAGTAGAACGAAGCAGATATTAAAAAAACACCAGCCAGCGTTATCTATGCGTTGATGATAGACTAAACAATACGCTGTCAATTCAACAAAATATTAAAATTGCATATTTATGTATGCGTTTTAATGATTATTATCTGCACGCTTTAACTATGCAAGTTTAATGGACCTAACAAAAGGCTGTAAATTAAAATGCTTAACAAATATTTTTACATGCATTTTTATAAATACCTTTATAAATTTAAAAGAAAAACAGCAACAAATGTTGTATTTTGATTTTTTAAATTTAATTTGCGAATTTTCGATGCAAAATAAATAGCAAAAACCTGTTGCGAACTGCTAAAAAACAAAAACAAGCCCCTATTCTCACAATTCTCACATGCTGCTGATCTTTGATCCACATTTGCACGTCTATATATATATATATCTACATCTGTATCTACATTTTACTGCCCAGTACCAGGCTCAAAGAGGTGCCAATAGGGGGTTAGCTAATAGATATACGCATATCTCGGCGCTATAAACTAATCAATTGCTTAATTAGTTCATTTCGCACGACTAAATAAATTAGATTGTTTTTTATTTGATTTTTTGTTATTTTTATAAAGCACTAAACAATTTGGTCACGGCGCCCGCTCGGATCCAGCAGCAGCCGCCCACTTAGATCGCAAATTTAATTAATATGCAACTGCAAATCGAACAAAGAATCTGCCATTTTCACGCGGAAAACTACCAGCATTTGAGCCACGTTTGCGGCGCAGGCTACGCCCCAAAAATATTTCGTAAACCCACTTTGAAGATGGTTTAATTTTGGACTCTTGTCATGTGCTCTTTGTTTTGTTTTATGGCCCAAAAGCGTGCTAATTTCTGCGGCTCAACATGTGCCGGCACGGGTGGGTGGGGTGTGGTGAGAAGGGGTAGCCTGCTCTCTGTTCCGTGCGTCTTTTATTTATAGCAAATGCTGAAAGAAGAAGAAGAGGCAGCAGCCTTGTTGAAGCCCGTAAATAATTTAATTGATTAACAATTCAAAATCGTGCCTTTGTCAAAGCGTGTGGCTGACGTTCAAGTTGCCCAAAAGCAGGCATCATTTGTCTCTCTCTCTCTCTCTCTCTCTCTCTCGCTGTCTCTGTCTCTCTCGCTCTGTGTGACTCTCGTCAGATAATGCCAGAATTTGAATTATGCATAATATAAAATTTAACTACAAGATAATCTCTGTTATCAACTTTTATATGTAACATGTCATATGAAAATTATTAAGTGTAGTTTTCCAACTAACTTGAATGCGATTTTAAGCCTCACTTATGATCATTTTATTAATTGAATATATATATATATTCATATTTAGCTGATGGGCACAAACATAGTTATATGCATTTCATATAAATAACTTTACATACATTTTCCCATTTAAATTAAGCAGTAAGATGATATTTAGTTTAAGATAATATTTATGCTTACGATAAAAAACTGTGCTTTGATCTTACCAGAAAATAGTTTAAATCTAAGGAGAACGCCGATTGCCCTGCAATTGAAATACCTTCTAATGTGAATATTTTAAATATTACAAGATTATCTTGATATAACGCTGATCCAGTCAACACTTTGTATGTCAAGTAATAGCTTTAAATATTAAATAACAAATTAAAGCGCCCCTCTTTAAAGTTATTTTCTTCTTTTCTTTGTAAAGTCCGCAGTAGGTGCATTATATATATTCTTGATCAGCCAGGTCCGTCCGTTCCTCTGATTGTTTCTATGCGAACTGGTCTTATGATTCTCGCATATCTGCAAAAGGGCAATGTCTAGCAGGGTATTAAAACTTCGGTGTGTCCTTACTTTCTGGCTTTGTTTTTCTTTTTGACTGCCTTGATATTGGATGTGTAACAAAGTCCAAAGATCATCTCTAGGCGGGGACCTGCAACTAAATTTAGACTTTGTTAATTTTAAGCTGAATTCAAATTTAAAATACGCGTTGTTCCAATTAGCAAACTTTGACAATTTGGAAATCAACACAACAAAATCAGCAACAACAACACGAATTTTCTGCCAAAAAAAAAAAACAAACAAAATAAAAATCAGAAAAAAATGGTTGAACGTGTTTTGGGTTGCGGTTTCTTCAATTTGTTAAAATTTAAATTTAGATGCAGCGGTCAGTTGTAGCTGTATTATTGTTGTAATTGTAGATGTACTTGTTGTTGTTGTTGTAGTTGTTGTTGTTGTTGTTGTTGTTGTTGTTGTTGTTGTTGTTGGCAACACATGCGGACCCCGACAATGTCGTCAACCGATAAACGTCAACAGTCAACGGGGCAGCCCAAAGATTGGGTCTAATAAATTGCATTTGCAATTTGCATGCTCGCAATCCCCCCAGCCCCTCCTCTCCCTTTATATGCCCCCCCCCCCCCCCCCCCCCCCCCCCCTCCCGCACTTACAATTGTTGTTTTTAAGGTTTTCCTTTGGCGTCTGGCTTTGCTCGCTTTTCACATGTCAATTTTCTTTTAGCATTGTTTCCGCTTTTCTTCTAAAAATTGCACATTAGATCATGTCACAATAATTTTATTTGTTTGTTGTAATTTATTGTTGTTGAATTTCAATTGAAAAACTTGTCTGCATATTGCTTTCGACTTGATTCTTTAGACATATATATATATATATATATATATATATGTTTATATATTGGCTGGGCAGATACCGGGAAATGCAGTTCGCTGAACAAGTTTAAAGGTTTTTAGCGTGTGCTCTTCTGGGGAAAACGCTTGAGTTCATGAATTTTGTGGAAAATATGAAAATATGACGAAAACGCAGTTTAAGCATAAATTGAAATCGGTTTAGGAATAATTTATAGAAACTTTTGCCAAAGTGTAAATAAATCAAAAGACTTTCTGAGTAAAAAAGAACATTGATTTAAATTTTGACAAATTTTACACTTTAAAATTAAAAGTTATTGAGATATTCTGCTGAAAACAGGATCTTAAATTCATCAACACCCCATCAATAAATTCCCGCTGAATAAATGATAACATTTGTAATTTTTACTTCAAACAAACTTTAAAAATTTTAATAGTATCAAAAAGTATTTGATTTCTTTCTAAAAAAAAAACACAAAAACAGGACTTTTAGCTCATCAATAAAATACCCAATAAAAAGACACTGTAAAGAATACAACATGCTCTAATTCTTAATTCAAATATTTTTCTGATAACAAGACTTTCAAAATATGAACATCGATTAGAGGGGTCTTTATAAAAAACAAATCTATACAGATTTAGGTCTATAAACAGAACTCAAACTCTCAACAAAAACATAAATATAATATTCAGTAATGTTATTTTCAATCAGCTTGAGACTTAATTTATATTTAATATTTATTCAGATTTTCTACCAAAAAAGGACTTTGAGCTCAAAAAGAGTCACGGCTCCTTTGAGTAAGATTTTCGTATGTTATTTTTGAGAAATAGTGTAGCTCGTCGAATCATGTGCGTCGATCAATTAACAAAGCCTGCATTTAATAGTGAATAAATCGTGAGTGGTTATTTAGAATCTGCTCATGAATTGCTCAATAAACTACGTCAATTGGAATTGGTGCTCATAATTTTGGAAAGCCAGCCCAAACTTTGTATTATTGTGCATATTTATGCCACAGTCTAAAGCAGTTTGTTGTTCCATAAAGATATCCCGCATTATAAAGAGCAATCATTTATAGTTACTTAATTAAATGCTCGTTAGGTTTATGACTGCAACGATTAGTCTCAAAAGTGACTGCAATTTAGTTAATGGGCATTTGTTTTTTTTTCTCACTGATAAACACAATGCTCCAAAACGGGGTCCATGTAAAGGAAGTTTGAAGAAAAGGAACAAGTTGTTATAGCCACGTATCTTAGCTTAGATACAGACTTTGTAAAAGTCAACCGAGAAATATATATACATCGACATTTTGACATTTTAATCATATTTAAAGTCACAACTAGCTAAAAAAAAAATCAAATTTCTTTTTATTTTTTTTAAATTTTTTAATTTAATATTTTCTTAACATTAAATTTTTTATCACGAGCAAAGAACTTTATTGTTGCTTTATCTTTTGGCTTATCGTTCATGTAAAGCATTTTGAAATAGTTTGAGAAAGTTAAAGCCAATTCAGTCAACAATTTTGAATACAAAAAAAAAAAGCCTTGTCTAGGATAGATTTTTTTAATATTTCAAATATTCCAACAACCAAAACTATTTGTAATACATTTTCCAGTCTACCCAGCAGAGGCAAGCTGACTGTACAGTATCGCAACTATTTGCATCTCCCACTTTCCCCTAATCCTAACGTAACTTTGCCACAAAAATGCACCTATCCGTTGGCATTAAAATGTTCCACAAATATTTCAGTAATTTTCCCACTTGCCAGCTCTGCTGCCGCGCAGCTGGACTCTATATAAATCTAATTTATTTTCCGATGTAAAATTGCCTTTGGAAAATTTGTTATAAAATATTTCGGTTTTTGCGGATCCAAAACTTATAGTATTTTTTTATTTATCAAATGCGATTAAAATAGAAAAAGTTTTTTGTGTGAGTTTAGGTAGGATTTTAATTTATGTGTATTGCTTAATTAAGTAATATATGTTTATACAATAATTATGTTTATGTTTATGACACAATTTTTTTGTATTTTAAGCAATAAGAGATCCATTTCTAAGATTGTTTCTATAAATGTTAAATTCGAGTTAAATTAAAAATCGTTTAAAATATATCGATAGTTTTAACATCCTCTCATTTCAAGGTTCTACAAATAATATCGCTTTAAAGTAGCTTATATTCAAGAATTTAAATGTTCACTGGTTTTTCCAACTTTTCCGCTTTTCCATTAGCATATGTATTTATTATTCTATTTGTTCTAAAAACAATCTCAGAGGCAAAAAATAGATTCAGCTGATTAAAACACTTGCAACTGTATTACATTATTTGTAAAACAACAAATTATATTTTTTGAAGCACTTATCTATCTGTGTTTTATCTAAATGTCAATCTAAACTTGGCACACGTCATTTGATATGCATTATGAGCAGTTGGCCCCAACCAAATGTCGGCGAAACTTTCGTCACAAGTTTGTTGTTTACGAGACATTTAAACACGGAGGGCTTATCCACAGATCGACTCATCATATACTAGATGGGCCATATCTATATATCTGTATAAAGCATATAAATTTTAAGGTGTTGGGAAAGAATTTAATTTGGGGTTTTTGACAGTCGGGCGCCGAAATTCGTTTGATTAAGCGCAGCAAAAATTTGAAAGGTAACCGAGAGAGCTTGTTCTAGAAAATTGCCAACGATTTTTCATGTTTTCCCCATATATTTTCCTCGCACATATACATATATGTACAAGTATTTGAGCAGCTCGTCTAATTAATCATTTGACTTTTGGCGGCTATGAAAAACCGAACGTGAAATTTTTCACACTGGCCACGCGTTGTTTATTTTCAATGTTCACATATAAAGCTGCATTTCTCTATATACATATATATATATATAAATATATATATATATATATGTATATATATATATATATATCTATCTCGAGTATGTAAACAAGAGATTTCACGTTCCCCAACTGACGAAACATGTGAAAAAAACTGAATTTGAATTCGAGAATAATGCAAAAAGGTGTCAAAAGAAAAACAGGCAAACGGCGAACGGAAAACGGCGAATAAAATCGTTTTAATTGTGGTTTTTCCTATTGAAATGCGTTTCGTAGCACAGGAAATAGGGAAATATCACGTGAGGTTAAACAAAACATTGCAAATATATTGGGTTTTACGTATTCGTGAATTGTGAATGAAACAAAGAACAACAGAAATATAGATGAAGCATGGAAATATGGAAAATTTATGAATGAAATGAATTAATAAAGCGCAAGAGCTTTCGTTTATGTGAGATGATAAATGCAGTGGAAAATTTGGAAAAATTCAAGAAATATTTAATGCTTAGCTTAATTTCGTATTAAAGTAAATTTTTAAAAATATTTATGTATAAATATTATTAATAATGATCTCAAAAATATTGCTGTAAAAGCTTTAAATGCAAAAATACTTTTGAAAATTTGTGTTTTAAAAAACAGACTTTGTTTCATATTTTCATATTTGATATTTGCAAATGAAGCCTACAACATTACCCAAATTTAAGCAAATATTTCAAAAACAAAAACTATTTTTAATAAATTTTCTAGTCTACCCGACGAAGGCCATCTGCCTGCATTCTCGCTACCATTTCCCTTTCTAATTTCCCCCCTACTCCTAACGTAACTGTGCCACGAAAAAGTACCTATCCGTTAGCATTAAGATGTTCCACAATTTTCCCACTTGCCTCTGCTGCCACACAGTTGGGCTCATAAATCTAATTTGTTTTCCCGCCTAAAATGTGGCCGTAAACAAATTACAAGAGGCATTTCTCAACCTGAGCTCGTTACGGTTACGTTCAAGTTTGCAGGAAAATGTTGGTACCAAAATTCTTGTGGTACATTTCGTTGCATTGCCAAATCGCAAGCTTACGAAATTTCCCACACTTTGCATGGGGCGGGCTATTTATAAAGGCATTTCACACTGGGATTTGGGTCGCTCGCTCTCCCGTTCTCTCGCTATCGCTGTTTCGCCTGCTCGCGCACACACACACACACACACACACACACACACATATTAAGAGTATTAGCTGTCAAGAGGCGAGCAACAGGCAGCCAGAACGAAAACAGAAAACAGCTGTTGACGCTGTCGACGTCGCTGTCAGCGTTCGAGGCGCCAAAATAAAATAAAGCAACAAAAATGAAATAATCAAGAAAAACCGAAAAGCGAGCGCATCGTAAAGAAGAAAATAAAAACACAAACACACACACACACACAACAGTTAGAAAGCTTTAACGAAGCTTGCACGCGCCAGGTTGTGATCGCCCACCGCTCTGCCGCTCGCCCACACACAAACAAACTCACACACACACACACGCTCTCACGCTGCTTGGCTGGCCGGCTGTGCTCTCCCTCTCTCTTTCTCTGGCCACCCCATTTGGCAGAGCTTTCGGTTTCATTCACACAAGAAACCGGCCTGCCGTTGAGAACATTGAACGCATTCGAACGCGTCGCACGTAGGCCTACGGAATTTCAGAGTTTCTCGATTTACATTCGATTTGATTTTGATTCGCGATCAACCCCGCCGCCGCAGACCCTTTTTAATGTTGTTTTTCAACCCGTGCACAAGCCAAGGAATATAAAAAGCCACCAACAATAAAAACAACATTTAATGCAATATTATTGAAATTAACAAAGACAACACCGCACACCGCAAATAAAAAATAATATAAAATGTGAATTGAAAAATTTGAATGTGCTGCTAATTAAATTCAAGTGCTGCGCCGCTCGCTCGCACGACGAATAAACGAAGCAGGCAAATTGCAGAGCGCAATAAATTAAAAAGAAATACAAAAAATAAAAAACAATAAAAACAAGCGGCGAAATAAACAATATATTTAAATAACAGAAGAAACAACAAAATAATCTACATAAATGTATTTGTTGTGGCTGTGACAAAAAAAACACACACACACTTATACTAAATAAAATACTCGGTGCCAAAAAAAGCAAATTAAACCAAATAAAAAAAAGAAAGAAAACAGAGCAAAAACAACAACACGAACAACAAGATGGTTGGCAAAGTTTTGGGCATACGGGACCTGGACCAGTTCAGCAGTCGCCGGAGCAGCGTCTACGTTGATCCCGAGTGCGAAAAGTTCTTCGAGCTGCCCCTCTTTATAGCGGCCAGCTCGAATGATATAACAACGAAATGCCAGTGCTGGCAGTTCAGTCCAGGTAATAAACTCTCCTCACAGAACCCCAAAACATTAGCAGCATTAGCAAGGCAAACAATGCCAAACACGACAACAACAACAAAAAGAACAAAAAGAACAACAAGCAGAAAAACAAATGCTAATAAACCTAACTAATTTCGAGTGTAAACACCATAAATTGTTAAAACTTTAAATGCCGTTGTATTTTTATTTTTAGCTTTATTTTTAGCTTTCACTCAAGTCGGGGGCAAAACTTGTCAGTTTTTATTGATTTTTCAACAGCTTTGTCAAATCTCATTCATTAACCTGATGAGCCGAGTCTAAACAAATGTTGACAACTAACATCAGACTTATTTAAATGACAGTAACTTGTTTTTGCGCCTCAATTTAAGTAAAAAAGCGTTAAAGCCTATTAGAGTTGGGTTTAGTTGAAGAGGAATATAAGAAATATATAGATTGTAAACTTTTAAAGAGGGTTAAGTGCAAGAGGAATACACGGAATATAGAATATATATATATTTATATTCAGTCAAATAAATATCTCTTAAAATAAATACAATTAATACAATTTATTTTTAGTTAATTTCTTCTCTTGCCATAAATACTAATTAAAGTTTTCTTGAATTTGTAAAAGGAAAGCCTAAGTTGGGCTTATCAGAAATGCATGAATATTATAAAATAATGCTATGATATATGATAAATATATCATTTATATACATATGATATACATATATGCATTTGATAAAATATATATTATATATATATATGCATATGTTATATAAATACATATATAGAAATTAACATGTATATATTTTAATTTTAATTAATTTATTTACCAATTAGAGAGCAGTTTTGACTTTCTTCTATTCAGCTTCAAGAAATTTCGACCTACTTCCCAATCAATTTCTGTATTTATTCGTGATTCTTTTATAATTTATTTCAAGAAGTGGAATTAGTTGTTAGATTACCTCCTTATAATAATTAGGATATTTTTTTATTGTTATTTGAACCTTTTATAATTATTACAAGTGCAGCGACTCTTTGAATTGAGTTAATAATTTTAGTGTATAAATCATCCATTCTCGTGCTTAATCCCAATTCCGCACTTCACATTTAATTGCTTTAAACCTTAATTCACGTTTAATTTCTTTTTATTGTTCGACTGTTTATTGTCAATAAAACTGATTGCGTTTTGTATTATAATTTAACATGGCAATTTGAGAATTTATGCAACATTTTAAAAGCGTTTAATAAATTAGTTATTGCCAGCCAGCTGATTATGAAATGCCTTGTGTATATATCCCTGATTTTCAATGGATTTAATTGAAAAAAAAAAATGATTTCATTTCCAGTTGAATGAAGTTGATGTCGTCGATAGGAAAATAACCACTGCAAAAGTCGCATTGAATCAAAAGATACATATATGCATCTATAGTTTGATAGAAATGTGTGTGTGTATGTGTGTGTGTGTGTGTGTAGTCTATGCATTAATGTGCTTGTGGTTGAGTTCACTTTTTTCTAAACATTGTCATATCGCGAATCGTCCAAATGCAAATGAACGGAGATTAATTACACACGCTTAGCACACACACACACAATGCATACACACACACACATGCGCCGCAAATGCAAACGAGTCTCATTCGTTTATACCAGTTTTTATTGTTATTGCATTTACAACACTCGGCACCCCCCCAAACGGCCCCCGGCCCCGTCCCCGACCATTCCATGCGCTTTCTCAAAGCCATAACTATATCATTCTCGCGTCACTTGATATTTGCAGCGGAGACTATTTTGGTTAAATTATAATCAAATGAAAAATATTGTTTTCAAGGCGCAGTATAAAAAACAACAATGTTCTTCTTGTGGAGAGTAGCCGGCTAGCAGATACCCTGTAACAGAGGTTGTTCTTCTCATGCCCTTAGCCCAACATTCTTAAATAACTAGATTGTTAACAGTCCGATCTTTATGAAATTTTCAGGGAACAAATATGGCATTAAAATATGTGTACATACCAAGGCCCAGGACTTAACAAAAAGTATTATATTCTCAATAGGTGTAAGCTATACAGGAGCGTGCTTATTAAATTAGAAGACCCTAGCTGCCAGTTGATAATCGATACTTATCGATATCTTTCAAACGAGGTGAACTTCAGATAATTTGAAATAAATTTGACCTGCAGTAAAGTTCAATGCTAAGTTCTATGTTTATATACTCTGGCTGATAATCGATACTTATCGATATCTTTCAATCAAAATGAACTTTCGATAATTAGAAATAAATTTGACCTCCCTGCTGCATGTTACATATATGTGCCCTAGTACAGAATACCCTTTCTTAAGCAATTACAGGTTCGATATCTATAGGCAACAGGGCTGATTGTAATTTGTTGTATCTGTTGTGATTCGTTAAAATGAACAAGTTAGCTCAATGACTGGCGCTGAGTTGGTCGCTTATCTGTGCGCCAATAATAATAACGAATAGCAAATAAATCGAACGCTTGCGATAAGCGGACGAGCGACTGGCATGCAAAAATCGATCATCTGTCGCCTGGCCAGGTAATGGGCCATGTAGCCGATGCACAATCAATTACCCGCCTTCCCGAAACCTAATCAATATGGCAGCTCCATTTCGAATAACTTCAACGTCTCACCCCCTCTCAGCGTGCATTCGAGTGTCTTGTACTTCAGCAATGTCGTCAATGAGCTGACTATGAGGGGGGTCACAAGGGGCTTCTCCTTGAAGAAGCAGCTGACCAGCGATAAGTTTGTTTTTATTACGTAGCCAAGCACAAAATACTCCAAAATGTCGACCAACATTCGATCTACAACTGTCAGTTTGTCATATTTGTATCCGCAATTCCAATTCCAACTAACGTATTATCTAGGATTAACTTTATTATGTCTATCCCTAAATTAACATTTGGTCATTCTGTTAATAGCTGCATATCGATATGATATCGATATCGGAACGTGATTATGTAAATCGTTTAAACTATGTTAAATACTATTCTTATGCTATTCTCAACTTCTAGCGTTGCACACGTTAATACATAAACCCCTTGCACTACATCAATAGTTTATTTTATACTTTTACTAGCATTTTCTTCGAAACCACATAAGTATTTTAAATGTGTGTATGTATGTGTGTGGGTGTGCGTGTTATGTGTTTTTCTACCAAGTGCTTTACTCCTCGATTCTCAAGAATTTAAGTAGGCTCTGCAGTCTTCCATGCATAGCTTAGCATGGTGTAGTGTTTAATTTTTTTTTGTTTTTTTTGCTGCTTTTTTGTATGCATGTATGCATGTGTATGTATACATGCATGTATGTATGTTTGTGTGCATGTATGTATGTTTGTGTGCATGTATGTAGGTATCTGGATGCGAATTTATACATGTACGCATGCATGCATGCTTCATACAAAAGCTTTCCGCGATTTTTCCACACATGCGTGTGGGATTTTCCGAAATCCCGCCTTAACGTGGACCTTCATCACATAAGGTAACTACAGTGACAATTTCAGCTTCTTGTGCGTTAAATAGAAAACTCGAACTTTCAATCAAAGCTTTGTATATCGAATACGAATTATATTTGCATAAAACATGATAAGGGCATGTTTAAACAGACAGATAATGTAATTCAACTTCCATAATAAAAAATACCAAGAAAAAGCATTACCAGTTTCATATCAATTTAAATTAATATTTACCCTCAAATTTATTTACTTTTTAATTTTTATTACCTGCTATCTGCAAGAGCCATATAACATATATATATAATATATAAAATAATGCACCTACGTACACATTTACCTTATATACTTAACTCTCAAGCGATATCTGTCAATGTTGCATTTCTGTTATCATTGCAATTCAATTTTAATTACATGCCCCAGCCCCAACGGCCATTTAAATTCAACTATCTATGTATATGTAGAACAAGCATCTATCAATAAAGCTTATCGCGTACTGCAATAAACACACACACACACACATGCACACTCGCACACACTCACATTAATTGCAAAACTCAAGTATTTTATTTGCCACTCTGACGTATGAGTAATATTTGCGTTCTTGCTGACAAATTTACGTACTTATCTGAAGCTCAAGTCGACTTATTTCTATAACAAAATTCACTCGGCTTCAGTTTCTGCGGCCTCCAGCTGCAAGTTCAATTGGTTTGCGGCGACTTCAGGGCAACTGTTTGGGGCAAGCATTTGAGCATTTATTTCTTATCAATCATAATGTCATACACGGTCTTAAGTGGGCCTGCCAAACGGCGGCTGCAACTGGCCAACTTATCAGACGCCCACTTCAACTGACCAACAAGCGTTTACTGTATCATAAACTATAATATACTATAAATAGATGCTTATACTTATACAACTGTGCTGTTGCATGATTTACAATCTGCACGTTCGTTCAGCACGTTAGTCTTCTATTCGCATACCCTATATGCTTAAAACTGGGCAAGCGGGGCACACTCAAATCGTGGATATGCATGTAACAGAAAGGAATGCGACTTTGATGTTCATATAACTTCTATTCTAAATTCATTTAACAATTATTTATTGTCGGCGGAACAGTGTCCCTTATAAATAGTGATATATGCATATTTATCTATACCAAATTATGCCATATATATCATAATTTATACATATCACTTTTATAGCATATATATAACTTTCATTACCCTTTCTCGACAAATCAGGATAGATCAGTTCTAGATTCTTAAGTAATATTTGACTTATTGAGATTTCAGATAAATACTGAGATCTGTCAATAAATGCCCACATAATTATTTAATATTTCAATAAAAAATTAAAAATATATTTATAATATAATATAATACATATATTTTATACAAAAACTTACAAAAATGCATTGCAGGACTTAAAAGTAAAGCGTTTTATTATTATTATACTTACATATGATAAGCTGGAAAAGGTTTCAGAAATATATATAACTATTTAAACGCTACAGGGTATCGATTAGTCGATAGTATAAGTTGGAATAGGTATATGTACGCTAAAGGGCATCGACTAGTCGAAATGTTGCCATTAAAAATATTGTTTTTAGCTTAATTTATTGTTAGACAAATGGGCCTCATGACCTATCCTAAGCTACATTCACTTGACTTGAGACTAAATAATTATTTTGTTTGCCTTCGCATGTTGTTTGCTCTTCCAGGCAAAGAGCCGGCGCTGCGCTCGTTCACCGAAATCCAACAGCTGCTGCAGCAGGGCAAGAAGCGCGATGTCAAGAGTATACTCAGGGAGAACTCGTGGCCAATTAACTCGCCGATACGCTCCCAATTGTGGCCAGCACTGTGCGCCCAGCATTTGACCAAGCAGAACATGCTCGATGGCTTCTACTGGGAGATGGTGCATCAGGTGAGCGTCTGAAGTTAACCAAATAATAAACCCAAGTACTTATGATGTATATGTTATTATTTGACAGGTCTTTGGCACCACGGAACTGTCGGATAAGCCCATCATGCTGCCCGCCTTTGTGGATGCCACACATTGTTTGCCGTATCATTTGACCAGCACGGGACGCGCCGTTGCCGATCGCATCGTGAATGTTTTGGGCTATGATTGTCCCGACATTACCTACAGTCCAGTATTGTATCCGATTACATCGTTACTTTTGCATTTCATGTCGGGTAAGTGCTACATTTTTACACTGAAATTAAATACAAGAGAAAGTAGTAGTATTGAATGCCGATCGATTGTTCCGATGCTTTCCAGATATGTGAGATCGTATCGGTCGAGCTTGGGCAAAATATCTCAAAAGGATAGAAAAATGTTCATATGTCCAGATGTTAATAAGATACATAAGGTGTTCATAAGTAAGGAGCATGTTAATACTTGTTAATGCCAAGCTCCCTTTTGAGCACAAAAACCTTATGTGATATAGTGATCCATCCGAAAACGCCTTTGCTTCTGGTCAAGCCAAGTTACACATTTCGTGACAACATCGTAATTCCCCTCTATAAAAGTTTAAAAAGAAACTCACGTGACACACACCCTTAACGATTTATGACTTGGAGGCAGAAATACTCGATTGTGTTCCGTTTTCTACATATGTATATATTATCATAAATTACGCGCTTTACGCACTTCGAATCGCAGCACTCACTCAGTTTCAGTTTGTTCGATATTTGTTTTTTTCATTATTTCTGAATATATTTATATATATTTTTGTCGCCTAAACAAACAAAATATATATCTGAGTAATTGGCACAATTGTAAAGCGCTGCCCGAAGTAAATCACAACTGGGCGCAAATTGATGTATCGTGATTTTTCAAGCTAATTGCTTTGGCCAACAGGCAATGAGCCAACAATTTTAACCATTTCAAATACACTCAATTCAATAAGACACTCGGCTCGGCCCTTACAAGCATGTGAAATGTGTGTACATATATTTATATTTACCTGTGTATTGTTAAAGGTAAGCATGCGTGACCTTTTGGGCCCATTTTCTACTGGGCCGTGAGCTCTTCTTTTATCTCTATTTCCTGAGTTGAGGCGAGTTTGAGAATTTCAAGGTACTTTAATAAGAGATTTCCAATGTTGTCTATTTTTAGTCCCATCCAATTCACGACACTTATAAAATTGCCAAAATATTAAGCCCTTGCTTTACACCCAAAGAGTAATTAATATTATAATAGGCAATGTCCTACACCAAAAATAATGAGATATTTCAAGAATCTTTCGGTTTTATCATCCGGAGACTTTGCTATCGACTCTAGATTTGCAAGGCCTTGTCCTCAGTTTAAAACTTATAACCACTTGAGCTTATAAGCTCAAATTTTATGGTAATATTCTTAAAAGGCTTTTTTCTACATGTCTTAAAAAACAAGAACATTTTTTGGTTACTGGAGATTTTCTTTAATTTCAATACATAATTGCAATGCTTTTAAGTGTTGTCTTTTAAAGTTAACCCAGTTCATTCCAGCTAGCTCATGAGTGTTATTCCCCAACTCTTTGCTCGTTACGAAAACATTTATAAAACATTGTTAATTATTTTACTTAAGTGTTCCAGTTTCCCTGTTGTCACTTCTCTTTCGTTTATAGAAAGAATTATATGCACACATACACATAGCTATATACTTAAATATTTAGTTGTAAACTAGTTTCCGCCCTTGTTATCAGAAATGTGTGTCTGGCATCGGGTCTCTTAACTCAATTTGGGTTCTTGCTTCCATTCCATTCAATTTGTATCTTAAAACGGTTTAAAATTTGATTAATCTGGCGACATGTGGGCAGAGACTGTTAGCGCTGCCTTTTAACAGACTAATCAATCGGTTTGAAGAGAAACATTTAAATTTTTAATCGCTTGTCATAAATTAATAAATATTTTTTAGTAACATATTTTAATGTGAATTTGTTTATTAATTTTACTGCATAGCAGTTTAAACTACTTAAATGTGGAAATTCCTTACCTTAACTTTATATACTTCCAAAATGTAAAAGTTTAAAGATTTAACATTCTATGCTAATCAGGGACTCAAAGCTGCGTGTCCCAACCAAATATAAGTTAAGTGTCAATTAGAGTTGAGAGTTGCAGCTGACTGAAATTTAATCATATTAATTAGCAGGAACCGTAATCCGATTCCTTCCAACTTTAAGTAGTTTTTGTATTAATCAAGTCTATGTTAGTTTCACCCGGCTCAATTTCCGTCTCGTCTCTAGAGCAACTTGCCAATAATGATTATAGATGAAAGATTGTTTTAACACTCAATCCATTAATCTCTGTAATAAGGTTCACACAATATAAAATTATGTGAATTGTGGAGAGGAAAAACGAAACATATTTGAAAGCGGAAAAGTTCTCGCACTTTGTTTAATTGTCAGCTCGATTCAGATTTCCGCAGCTCTCATGTGGCAATCACCTGCCTTAGATTAGAGATGACAGCCGCGTGGCCTCCATTCTGTAACCCCAAAATGTGGTTCATGAGTGGCTCAGCATTAGCCGCAATATCAAGCAGGACACATGGAGGGGCATATAGGGGCTCGTAATCAGTTAATCTCAAAGGCTGAACTCTGAACACCCCCATTTGTGAAATTACTATATGGTTTTTATGATTAAGAAGCTGTGAAACAACAAGACAATTAATCGATTTCCATCTGGGTTCAAGTGTGTGGCGCACACAATTTAGAATATGTATTATCTGGGAAAATATACGTATAGCTGTTCGTAGAAAGTCCGCTAAGTGCAACCAATAGATGGGTGACGCTTGCGATTAATATGCGACGCTGCTTGAGAGGCACATGACAGCTCTGCCCTGCCTCCCACCCACCCCCTCAGCCTACCGCCTGCCCATCGCCGGCCTGCAGCTGATAAAGCTGCGCCTGATAAGCCACAGTCCGAGCGGAACGGAAAGAGGTCGACTTTTAAAGTCGACAACATTTTATTCTCCATTTGTTTTGTGTCTGCTTGTCTCGGTCTTCCAGTTTTGGAGGTTTGTTTACACGGCGCAAAAATTGCTGTAGCGTCTGGAGATTGCGATTCCGGGCCAGTTTCAGATTCAAGGTAGTCGCCACAGTGGCTATAAATAGTTCTCGCCCTCCCCCCTTGCATAGGGTACAAAGGTCCATTGTTTACGCGAAACAAATGAAATTGAAAAATGAAATTACGAATGTGTAAACTTTGTGCGCACAAACGCCGCAGGTCGCAGAGGGCATCCTATAACAAAAAAAAAATAAATAAAGCATTACACATCAACAATTCAGTTACGAAAAATATGAATTATAAAAATATTCAATAAAGAATGAAAAAATTAAAAAAATGCTATAAAATTTGAGCTGCATTTTCAATCAGCATTTCGTGCATTTCAAGTTCAAAAGTCGCACATAAACAATGTATAACAAATGTACGCGATGCTTACATACATTCGTGTACACACATGTATGTACAATAAAATACATACTATACATACCAAGTCCATATTGACACTTTGTATTGCTTGTCGACATCTTGTTGACGTCATTGACTGGTCGTTGGCTGTTGTCTGCGTTGAATTTTATGCAAATTCTTTTTATTTATTTCTTCTTTTTTTTTTGCCACTTGAATAAAAGTAACAGATCCACGGCACAAGACTACAAATTTTGAAGTACAGTGGTTGCTCAATGAGTGTAAATTAAATAAATAAACCAAGTCTAACTACCTTTCAAACTAAGCAACAATTTAAATGCTATTACATATTTGAGAATTAAAAATATCCAAAAATCTAAAATGTCGACCATTTATGGTTTTATTTTCGTTTTTTCTCTGCTTATTAACATTTAGTTAACATAATTAGTTATCTTCACAAAACGCATCCCTTTTCTTGTGTTTTACAACACTGAAATACTTATTTTTAGAAAAATCCCGGAATATTGATATAAAGCTTAAACGACTTTTACAAATTAAAATTTAGACTTAGCCCACGAGCTGTTAAGTTTATGTTAACGGATGACCACTGTAGTTGCGGCATGTGACATACATTTGTAGATCTACATCCACATTGCATCTAGAATTATAATTGTAGTTTATTTTTAGTAAACGTCGTATTTCAGCAATTGTTGCTTATGACGCCGACACGTGAGCATAAAATTGACATAAAACACAATTGGGCAAAGCCATTCGCATTCGCGTTCGCATGTAGATACCCGCCCTCCCCACCGCCCAGCCCGTATCCGAATCCCGAACGCAGCGAAGCCAAACAAATGCGCACTTTTTATATATCATCTTTGGGTTTGCTTTTATTTTATGGCTGTTTGTTATTCTGTTTTTCTGTTTATGCCCTACCCAAACATTGTCGAGCTTTGCCTATTTGTATTTGCACGGCTTTTATATGGACGCACTCAAACCCACCCCCAACTTACCTAATCCCCCGCTCTATAAATAAGCACTTAACAATTACGTGCTCTGCGATATAAAATACAGAAAGAGAATCATTCGACTTGACGCACCAAGAACTTGCCCAATGCTCGGCTTGAATGGTGATACTTTTTTCAGCATTTGCATATTTATGAATGTCGAGCATAGAAGCCAAAGCTCACTAATACAAGCACGTGCTCGTCTACACGCTTGTGTGCGTGCGCAAAAGCTCTTTCTAATGCAGCTAAGCGGCGAATGCTTCTTGTGCTTTTCTCTATTTATATCCATGTTTACTGTGCGTGACTGCCATTGCCCAAAGCTAAATGCCAACTAGACATCAAATAGTTACATTTCTAAGCTGGAACTGCAGTTTCCAGTCTGTATACATATAGGTTTGGTATATATTTAGTTTATTTGAAGTTCAATATTGTTGCAAACACTTTGAAACCTTATTTACCAATCTTTCCTATATTAGAAATCGGAAGATACTGAACAATTCCATCGCATATAATGCAAATTTAATTGAAAATAAAGGGTTTTAAATATAAAACGCTCGAAAGCTTAAAATAATATATTTTATTTCTTTTTTTTTTAATATTTCAAATTTGCCAATAATTTGAGGTTCAAATTTAAAAATCTTTTGTTTAGCTAAAGCCTAAAATCTTATTTTAAGGCTCTATTGAATGCCTGTTAATGACTCGAATTCGATGGTAAATAATTATTTAGTCAAAACGTTTTTTCTTCCCCATCTAAATATAAATAACTTATATAAATACATTTTGCTTCTAATTTTCTCAAACTTTTAACTATTATGCTATAAAATTGTCAAAATTGTAAAAATTAATATAAAACGCGAGTTTGGGCTATTTCACGCTTTTCAAGTTCAGCTGCCGTTTCGTTTACTTTTTAAAGGGCATTGCAATTTCCACATGGCGCTGCCGCAGCTCAATTAGCGTTTGCGAGTGAAAAAAATTTGTTAAAAAAGTATTTCTATAGTTTTCATTTAAATGTTGTTTACACGCGTCGCGTCTATTTTGGTATTTAAAACATTGTTTATGTTTTTTGTTATTTTTTGTTGCTTGCGGCCTGCTGTTTTGTGTCCAAAGCCAGAGCATGATGAATTTAGACCAGAAATGTTGAAAGGCAGCTCGGCTGCAGTACATCAAAGTTGTCTATACAAATGATTGAATGAGTGAAAACCTGTGCAACAACAACTATATAGGCGACGACATAGACACGTGAATATTGACGTCAAATCGAAACGTGAACCGGGCTGCGATTTCTTAAGCCAGTTTTATTAAATATTTTATTATTAGTGCGGCAGCTGTTGGTTATCGGTTTAATTGGTGTCATAAAATTAAAGTTTCCCTTACCCCACACACTTTAGCAGCAGGCCAGGCAATTGTCTTATTGCAGCTGTTAACTATTTATAGACAAGCAGAGCAATTAGTGCTAGATTAATTATTATTAATTAACTACTTAGTTTTGGTTATTTGTGAAGCAAACGCAGGGAAATTCACAGAAGACCAGCAGAAACAAACGCCGTGCTTTAAATAGAACTCAAGTCAAATATTTAATGATAAAAATACGCTAAGCAAATAGTGCAGCGAGATGTCGCTTATCAGAAGTTGTAGGTTTCCGCAAGCGATAAGCCGCAGCATGTAGATACACCCACAATTGCAAAGATACAGACACATTTCAGAGATACGAGCTGCGTCCTACGCCTGTGTGTTGCGTATCTTTGAACTTTTGCAGTCTGTCAAAACAATTGATAACATTTGAAACAATTAAATAGCTATTAAGGGCAATCATAAACTAAGTCAAACCGCCTTAGGCCGCGATGAACCGCCACGAACCGTACTTAAAAGCTGATAAGCCCGTTGCTGATAACAGCTGAAAGCTAAAAGCTAAAAGCGGGCTGCTGCACACATGTGCGACACGCTCTTTGTTTATGTGCAAATCAATGCAACTGGCACTTACTTATGTAAGCCACTGTAAGCGATAAAACCATATCTAAATGGCATTTAAAGTCCTCGATCGCTAATTGGGCGAGCCAACAAAAAATATATAGTATATAAGCATTCAGAAATATATTAAAAAAGCCGCCCCCGCCCAATGGCAATTGCATTTTAAATGCTACACAAAATGTTTATTAGGTATTTTGTTGCTATTATTTGTAATCAGTTTTGTAAACAGTTAACGCTGCTAATGAGCCACACACGAAACCTAACTGCGACACGCAAAAATAAAAATTCCGAACAGAACCTAGTAAATAAAATACATATCTGTGGTATTATTTTTAGCAGCAGAGTCTGCCCTCGTCTCCAGCACCTTTTGCATAATTTGAGCTAATTTATAAATCAAATACTCGATATATGTGCACAGCAATGACTAATTTAATAAACAAATTGTGCGGCAGTTAATTGTGGCGAAAAGCTGCTATAAAAACTCAATTGCCGGTTGGAGCCCAATAGAACCCGACCCGGAGCTTGGCTCTGCAAACTTAGGGCGGTCAAAGTGCAGGCACAAGCCAACTGACTGCTTATATAAGTGTACCCTGTAGTCTTTAATGTAATTAAGGGTATACTAGAATGCGTTTTACAAGTTCGAGTCAAAATTCTAAAGGTTTTGCAGTTGCTTTTATACAATTTACAATTTACAATTAATAGAAATTGTCGCTCTTCCTACAAATTTACATATTTCTTTACCCAAAGCAACCCTCAGCATTGAGTCCATATGTTCTCTAAATATGTTTTAATATTTCTTTTTAAATTCTTCATGTTTTTCCTCTTTGTTTCAAGCCTTACAAAGCTTACACAAGTGCATTTTTGATTATGCATGTATTGGTAAGCTTTGTCCCGTAAAGCATTTCGTGCATTTAAAGTCCTGTGTAGAGTGTGCACAGAGCTTTAAGCTCACGAAACGTCAGCATGTGTGAGCTGTGTACGTGAGTTGAGTGTTCTGCGTGATTTATTATGGATAAAATATATACTACATATAGGGTATATTCAAGGTCAAGCACATTCCTTCCACTCTGTGCATTTCTAACGCTCGCTCTATTGAATGCGCTTTGTGCTGCGTCATTGCGGTAACGCCCTCGAGGCTCTGCACCACTCCGAAACCGCAAAACACACAAAGCTCATCAGCCGCAAGCGACGATGCGCTGAGCGCGGAATGTGGAACGAGCTCAGGAAGCTGCAGTGCAAATTGCAATTTGAAATTGTGCAATTAAATTAGAGACAAGCCGCACATATGAGGCAGAAAGCAGGGCTGAGCGGTGGGTGAGTGGGTTGCGGCTGTGTCGCTAAGGTTAGGCCTCGCATTAAGCCCGAGATAGTTTTGCAAGCAAAATGCAATTCAACACCGTGTAGATTAGAAAAAACTACTGCCAATGCAACAAGATCAAGTTATAAAATAAAAAATGTGCTAACAACAATTTCTACTAATGTGCTTTGCAGAGGAGGAAGCCTATTTGTGCCTGGCCGGACTTGTGGGCAGCAAGGAGAAGACATTCATTAATCAAACCAAACTGCAGCATGAGGTCACCTGGAAGACGGTCATGCAGATAGCCAAAAAGCACACAGTATGTTTGCAAACAAATAGATCCTGTTAAATCATATAAATAAATGCATTTGTTAATTTTAGAAAAGTGCCATTGCGTATTTCCAACGCATCTGTCCGAGCCAGAAGCTGGAGCGTGTCTTCATGGACTGGTGCTGGTGGATTTTAGCTGGTCTACCCTTTCAGCATTTGGTGCGAATTATGGATTGCTATTTCCATGAGGGCATCAAGGTGCTATATCGCGTCGCCCTGGTCATACTCAATCTCTTCCACAAGGAATGCCAGTCGAACAACGAATGGAGTCCGGATAATATTAAAAACGACATTGGCAATGCGCTCATCAAGTTCTGCAAAAAGATACCAGTATCTCCGGCTAAGCTGCTCCATGCCGCTTTTAGTATTAGGGGACTCAGGTAAGGACACTTTTTTCATATTATATTTTAAATAGATCAAAGATTGATAATGCGACAATGTTATATTAGCAGATCTTGTGACTATTGTCAATATTGGATATGTAACAGACAAAGCTTGCAAATTGAGCAAGCAAATATTCATTTACCCTGTTCTTATATTCGTATCCAATTTTGACTATATGCCTGCAAATACCCTGCATATATATCATTATCATATATAGTTAAGCTCTTTAGATTGTTTCTTCAAAATCTATTTAAATTGTTTCCTACTCTCGAATAATATATCGTGTTTATTAATTAACAAATGAGAATCTATTGAATTGGCTTGTACTCTGTGAACACATCTGAACTATTACTAATGACATGTTTTTCTTCTTTTCATATTGCAGTACCCAGTATATTTCTAGAATATTTATCAAGACTGAAATGCTACTAAAAAGCCGATCCGCATTCAACAGCGGCTCGAAGCAATTAATCAAATCGCGTTCAAGTGATAATCTGCCCACTAGTCAGTCGCAGGTCAACATCCAAATGATGTCACATACATTGACCATACGTGAGGTAAGTAAACGACAGACTGGCCCCGGTTAGAAGCCCATAAAACCCCTTAACTACCCACAACCACTCAGAACCACACAAACAGCCAGGCAATATCTATCTATCTATACTAGCCAATTTAACAGTTTTCAAGGGTCTTTGGAACTGCACCCAAACCAAGTTTGTTTTTGTTTAGACTTTAGTTCAACTTAGGTTTAGGTTCTGCTCCAAATATAATGGTTATTCTTTATCCACACAGCACCGCACACACTTATATAACTTAACTAATTATGGTAAACAACTGTAAAACTCTATTGATTTATTGTTTTTGTGTTCTTTCAAAACTCACACAACAACAACATCAACAACAACAATTCAACTCACTTGAAAATATATCCAATTGAAAAACAAAACCAGAAGCTGCACTCCGAGAGCTGTCGCAATTTGGTATGGGGCTATAAATTACGTATATACATATATATATATATATATATAGATCATATATTATTATATACCATAGGATGATAATGCTGACTGATGTTCAAACTCTGCTTGTTTTGTTTTTCATAAATAATTAACTAAAAACACTTTTGAGTTCTGGGTTAAAAAGCGCGTCCTTCGCATGTTTTCAGCTTTTTCCAGCTAGCAAAAATCATGCGCAGGATATGGCAATATGTTCCTTACGTTTTATCCTTCGATTGGCTACGCTATGGATTAAATTGTTATCCAGTCTGATAATTCAAATTTCTAGCGGATTTACAGCTTATGATATAGCGGTTTTACAGCCAGTTCTTTTTGTTGTGTTTTTTGAATGTTTTTCTTTTTGTTACAAAAAAAACTACCTAACAAAACTCAATTTTAAAAACTTATCTTCAGTTTCCTAGCCCTAACTTTTAATCAATGCATAACAACAACACAAACAACAACAACAACAACAGCAATATATATAAAAGCTACTTATCCATTTCCGTTGCTAAACACAAAGTTGCATTTGAGTTCAGTTTTTATTAAACAACTTATTTTATCGCACTTGTTTTGCACTCCAAGGCCAAAAAAAAAGAAATATATAAAAAACAGAACACAATCAAAAACAAAAACAACCACAGCCACAATCTAAACCCAATTTAATGCCAACAAATGTTCTATATATCAATATTAACTTTTCCAATATATTATATATAAAATGTTATTTCTATTTTTCTTGTATTTTGCGCTGCCTTGGCAAACTTTGAATGAAAAAAAAAAAAAACTAAAAATAATAAAAACCAAAAAATCAAAACCAAAATTCTTATAAATATAAAAATAAAACTTATTAATATAACAAATATAACATGCGTGCGCTTTATCAACATGAAATTTCATATCTCTCGAAACTGCCATTATACTATATCATGTGCATAAAACTAAATAATTATATGTGTATGTGTATGTGTATGGCATTGTGTATACAGGGCGAAAAGTCGCCCGGTCATAGAGCCATCGCCATGGGTGTCTATCCCATACACAATCTCAAAAGTCAAGTCTGTAAGAACGAAGATGTAAGTCCAGAAGAGAGCAGTCGAATCGCCGCCACTTTGCTAACTTTTTGCTAGTTATCCCTACTCGATATATATATATATATATACATATGTTTTCTTTTAAAGTATTATTGTAAAGCAAGTATACAACATACAGCACACACCCAAGAAAACGGAATGTAAAGCTTATCAAAACTGCACCTCAAATCAAAGTCTTTCTCTTTTTCTCACCCTCAAACACTGCTCATCGCGAGGTGCTTCACCCTCCCTTCACAGACCACATTGCATGCTCTGATGTGTGCAAGAATCGAGTTTCCAGTTTTGTTGGCATTATACTTATTATAGCATAATTAAGAATTTGTATATTATTTTACAACTTGTTTTTTTTTATAGTTAGTTTATCTGTTTCTGTTAAATTTAATTTAGCCTTTGAAAGTTTTAAGCAGCAGAAGGGCCCCCCCTACCCTCGCCGATTTTTAATCCCCTCCCCACCCCAACCCCGAAATCTGTATCCCATGTCAAACTTTCAATCGATCATTCAAGTCGAGTCGCATCTAATCTTGACACTGCTATATATCATCTTTTTTCATAGCATTTTGGTTTACCGGGCACAACGAATTTCATTAAAACCTGGACGGATAGACAATTTGTAAGCACATATCTCTATTACGAGCCAACATTTTACAACAAATCGTGAATGATCCATCCAAAGAAATTCCCATTCCAGTAATAAAACAGTTACATCTTGTGCCGTTTTATTAGACAATTTAACAAAACCAAAACAAAAAAAAGTTTCCCAATTAGCGCTAAATCCCAATATTTCTCTCTCTCTCTCTTCCCCCTTTCTCTTTCTCACCCACTTTCTCTTTCTCTCTCTCTCTCTCTCTCTCTAATTGTGTGTTTGTGTGTGCGTGTGAGCGTCCCTTGTGTTAGTAAACTAAACCTTCATAAATAGAGCCTACACAAATCGCAATCACCATTCATTAATCGAGCCATTGCAATTTACAGTTTGGCAGGCCGACAGTTTGGCAGTCATAGCACACAGTTTAGCATGCACTGCGCCACTGCAATAAATGCGCTGCTGCTGCTGTGCAAAAAGATGCTAAAAAAAAATCAAATTGTATTTTTTTTTTCTTTTATATATTTGTAGATTTCGATTTGTCAGTTTTATATAAATATATAATTACATTTTTTTTATGTATGATTCATGTATTAACTTGGCTTTTAGTTTGTTTTGGCCTTTTAGTTCATGTTCTAGTTAATATGTCTTTACCGTTTGTCTCTCTCTTACTGTCTCCCTGTTTATCGCTCTGTATCTACCACCCCGCCCAAAATGCCTAATATTGTTTTTTGTGTGTGTTATTTAGAGTAAATATATATATATTTAATTATTTTAACTGTGTTAAAACATTGGCTAATGCTACCCTTTTTCTAGTTCTAGTTAATCGTAGTTAATTTTGCCTAATAATATATCTCAGCTAGTCTTACAGAGCTTTATTAACTTGTTTTCTCATAATCCCTACTTCCTCTCACAGCTGTTCACGCTGTGGTCCTGGCTGCCCGTGCGAATCACCATGTACCAACCGGTGCTGCTCTACACCACCGAGGAGCACGGCTGCTCCCTGACGACCTTCTATGTGCGCGTGGAGCAGCACGAGCCCACGCTGCTCATGATCAAAACGTGCAATAATGAGGTAGGTGTGGAGGGGAATTGACTTTACCATTGAAATGCCGTGCTAATTGCATTCTATTTTCACTTAGGTATTTGGCGCCTATTGCTCGTCGCGCTGGTTTGAGCGCAATGTCAAGGATGACAAGGGCCAGAGACAGGCCTACTTTGGCACCGGCGAAACCTTCTTGTTCTCCCTGTATCCCGAGCGAGCCAAGTATCCCTGGGTGGGCATCGAAGGCGATCGCGATCTGGGCCACAGCTCCGAACTCTTTATGGCAGCTGATTCCAAAATGATAACAATTGGCGGCGGGTAAGTCGAAATCAACTAAACGAATCTGAAAATAAAACTGAAACAGGGTTGAGCTTCTGTAAACACTTTGTTAAGCTGTGGCAATAACATTGTGCTGTTAACCCTATGGAGTGCCTGATGCATATCTCAGCTATATCTCAGTTATATGCTCACTAGCACAGATTAATTATTAATTTTTCTATTCACTTCTATTAAGACCTTATTTGACAAATTGGTTACTATTAAATTAAATTCTTTTCACAAACTAATAAATTGTTATTATATATTTAAATGAAATGTAAAATTTTCTATAGATTCCTTTATAAATTATTTGACACTTCTAAAAATGTATATCACTCTGTTAATCTGACGTGAACATATTTAATAAGTTGATTTACTAAACAGCGCTCTGTTAGCACACTGTTATTTAACATAGCACAGATATGTTAGTGGAACTATTTTGTTATGTTAACTAAACAGAATTTAAGAATTTCCATATGACATGCAATATTTCAACAAATTATTTCACATCTTCACATATCAAACCCAATTAACTTCTTTATTGTACTTTACAGTGAGGGCCAAGCTATTTGGATGGATGAGAACATACGATTTGGCAAGACGGACAGCTGTAAGACCTTTAACAATCCGCCGCTATGTCCGTCGGGTGACTTTGAGATACGCGTACTGGAGGTCTACGGCTTCGTGGGCATCTAAAGCCATATAGGCCCGATTGGCCCATAGACACTCAAAACGAAACCAAATTGCCCGCCGATGTTCAAGTGCTCAGCTGAAACCCGCACCTATGCTTCTCTCAGACCTACTCATATACACCTACACTCAGTCTATGCCCACACACACATATATACAGACATACACAATGCGAACGCTTGTGTTTCCGGCTCTAGCGGAAACACTAGGCAGAAGCAAAAGATGATGATGATAAAAAAGAAGAAGATTAAGATTTGTGTAAACATTTATAAAAACTTATTTATAAATATGTATCTAAAAAGTAAAAACAAAAAAGGCAGCAGTCGTTGTCATCATAGCCGTTGTAATGTTAAATGTTTAAACCCCGAGCAAAAACAAATTATATATTGTATAATGGAAATACTCTGTGAGTTAATGTTTCAAAACGCAAAAGCTTTGAAATTATATACATACAATAGTTGTTATTCATAAAAAAAAAAAAACAAAACTATTTATATATAAATATATATAAAATATGTGTATATCTAAATGTAAATCGTAAAACGTGAACCTATTTCTATATAACGACTTTAAACGGCAGACAACAAACGAAATATATTCCTTAAATGAAAAGAAAAGCAAGCAAAAATATCAAAAAATCAATTGTCATGTTAAATTTGTCTGCACATTTTGATAATAACTATTATTATTATTATTATTATTATTATTATTATTATTATTATTATTATGATTATGATTATGCCTAAAGTAATTTGTATGTTTACTTTTATTATTATTTTTCTGCTTTCTGTAAACCAAATTTACTGACTTGACTGAATTCGTTATAAATGTTATTAATATTATTATTACATATGTGTATAAATTATATACTTTGTAAATTGCATTGGAAACTTTTTTATTTTCTTACTATTGCTAGTTTCTATATATATATAAACTACCTATATATACATATATATATATCCATATAAAACTGAAATTTGCAGCATGAATTCAAAGCTAAAACAAAACACAAAACTTGCAGTGCAGTGTAATAGTTATATTAACGTATGCTATAGCTACGATTAGAAGCCACACTAAAGCTATTTGGGCGTGCAGGGCGAGGGGACGATAAAGTGGGGATTTAAGGGTCGGGGGGTGTGCACACATGTCACATATTGATCTCATTTATGATCCGTATCCAAAGCTTACAACAAATTCAATGTTTAGTTAAGACTCATTCCATTTGTGCATTGCTCAAGCTACACTCTTTTATTTTTATAAACTTACTCAAAGACAACAATTTTGAACTATTGTTTCTATGCAAAAACTTATTTTTCTTTTCATATTTCTAGTCAAGAGACAACAAGAAAATTTTCAAACATGTTGTGCACAACATTTCTTTTTTTAATTGGTAGGCGCTTGCGCACGCCCACTTTAGCGACTGCTCTTTGCACTACTCAAGCGAATTGTTACAATCACAACGAATACAAAACTTATATAGAAAATATTACAACAATTAACAATACATAAATGTAAATTATGCCAAAAAATAATGCGATTTGCTGTTGCTGCTGCGCCGACTCAAAGTTCTATGCGCCACTCAATTTAAGTTTAGTTCAAGCGCATAGATCAATACTCTATGAACAAATGAATCAACACATTTCGGAGCTGGACTCCAAAATAAAAAAAAAAACACACACACACACCTCACTCACTTGCAACACACACACACACACACATGTGGCAAGGCATGACAGCAAATTTGTAAAATGTTTGTGGCTGCTAAAAAGAAAATATATATATATAATAAATTATGTGTATATTATAATTTAGTTATTAATTAATTAAACTCTCTGTGTTGTTGAAAGAATTGTGTATGTAAACAGCATTAAATATGGCATATGCTATAGCTCATACCCATAATAGCCTAGCTGAAAAGTTTGATTAACTCAAAGAAAAAAATATGAAGTTAAAAAAAATATGTATAAATATATTTGTTACTTGTTTCTGTGCTGTTGATAAAAGTTTTTAATTTACTTGGTTGACTATTGATACAAATTCTCAGATAATTGTTGGGCTGAGGCTGAGGAGAGAGGTTGCGGGTGCGCTCATATTAATCTGAACAGTATTTGGCAAAGGGCAACAAAGAGTCAACTAATTCATTATCTTCTGTATATATACAATTGTTTACACTGTTTTTCTATATAACTATATGAATTGTTCTCTATGTGTAGTCGTTGTTAGGTTTCGATCATTTAATTTGTACAATAACCGACCATTATAGAGAGACATCTAAGTGTGTTATACATATATATATATAAACGATGATAAGCTCCAACTGAAGTTATATATTATGCAAACTGAAATATTACAATGAATAATATAGATATATACGTACATATTTGAACTATGCGTTGTTCACTATTTGAATTCTAGAGCGTGTTGTTTATTTATTTTGTATTATTATTTTATTTTATGAATTACAAATACACACACATACAGTAATAAACGAATACAATTGAAAGATATACCCGATTATATATTATATATTTCAAACGAAATAATGCATTATTATTATAAATATATATATGTATGTTAAATCATTTTAGTGGACGTATAAAAACAAAACGAAGCTAAATCAAATAAAATGTAAAATGTTGCAAAAATATCTAATATGTTGCTTTCAGTTAAGACCTTTCTATTCGATTCTCAACGTATTTAATTGTTGAATATGTAAACTAAAATAAGCATCACGCTCAAAACCGTGCTGTGGACCTGTGCCAGGTGCGTGCTCCGATTACAGAAATCCTTGTGGCAGAAAACACAACCCAAGAAACTGAGCTGCGGCATCACCGGATCCGACTGCTCATCGCACACAGATAAATCGCCGAAGGCGCAGGAACGTCGCACAAACAACGCTTCTTCAAGTGCTGCAAAAAACGAGTAGATACACATAGTATAAGTACACTAGCTGATACTACCCGGCGTTGTTCGGGCCTTGCGTATAACTCATACAGATCTCAATATCTGTTAGTTGCTATTGGAAGAAATACCATCAAGCAAATCAAAATATCCGTTAAATACATTTTCACATACATTGAAAATTAGTTTTAAGCAGATTTAGTTAAAAATGAAAGAGAAATTTCCACTTTTGCTGGTGGAAACTTCTCTGGGTAATGTGCTAGTATCAGTATCAATTTGTTGGTTAATCAGTTGGCTAGGTATCATATTTAGATGAACTAACTAAAGCTTGGCATACTTACAGCCCCTGTAGTACTTGGTCAGGCACGCAGTGTCGGGTCGCTGCAAATAGAAAGCACGCAATTGCTCTGGCAGCTCCATGGAATCGCAGTCGGTTTTGGCAATGTCATCAGGCTGAAAATCATCGCCGCAATTCAAATCGTTGACGGAATCGCATTCATAGCAGCTAACGGCCAGAGCTGTGTGTCGATGACGAGATGTGAGTGCGTGTGTGTGTGTGATAAATGTGTGCTTAATATGTGTGTCAACAATGTATGACACGTTCGATGCGCTCACCTGTGGCGGCCAGTGAAACGAGCAGCAGCCCCAACGTCAACACCCAGCGCCCCAACATGCCCAACTGTTGTCTATCCATGTGTGTGTGTGTTTGCGAAAGTGTGTGTAGTGCTCAGGTAGGAATATAGATGACGGATAGCTTGTATATTATGAGTGCACAGATTGGCCAGTTGATCGCGCCCAGAGCGTCACATGGCCGAACCAGCCGGACGAGCTGCACACGCGAGACTGAGCCAAAGCCAATCGCATTCTGAATGATGAGTTTTGTATTCAGTTTTTTTTTTGCGCTATTTTCTTCTTTTTGTTATTTTCCATATAACACATTTGGTTTTCATTTGGCTGACCGCGTCTAGTACAGGCCACACATATACGATATGGAAATGAAAATGGAAATGGTATGAGCGGCATTTTGATAGCCTAAAATAAATGTCCGTTGACATGAAACATGGAATGGTGCAAAATACACGTCGCTATTGTGTGTGCCTGCATGAGTGTGTGTATGTTATGTGTGTGTGTGCGTGTGTGTGTCTGTTTGTGTGTGTGTGTGTGTGTGTGGGCGGCGTGCCCTTGTTCATGCCGCAGACGCCTCTGCCCCGAGAGTTCATTGCGCGCACAAATAAACAATTTTCGCTTTATTCTATATTAATTTTGATTTTATTAGCTGGCCTTTGGCGCTTACTCGGCTTTCTTGGCCATGGCCATATATAACAACAAACTAAGAACAACAACAACTTATGCCTAATGCCTTAAACATGCCTCATACGTCCCGTTGGCCGCCCTGCAGCCATCGGGCTGCCAGCAGATACAACGCCAATGCGGGCAGCTGCCACAGATCCACCTGCGGATGTTCTGCTCCATTGCAGTAGTTCTCGTTGTCGCACACGTGGCAGCTGGCGTTCTGCACGGCGATCAGCGTTGGGTCCAGCTTGCAGCCAATCTCTGTCTCGTTCACCTCGCCAAAGTAGCAGCCACGCACGAATTTGTTGACGCCATTTTCTGTGTGCGGTTCAAAAAGTCAATTCAAATAATTAATTTTAACAATCTTGCGGCATACTTTTAGGCGAATGCACATAAAAAAACAGCTTTGGTGGCCGAAAAGCATACGTCTTTGGTTTCTATTATAATATGTATTATAATATCACAATCATTTCAGATTCAAGTAAGATCTAAGTTCAAAGCATTTTGTTTTATATATATTAGGTTTACGAATGTATTGTATACAGATTGGTCAAAGAATTTTAAACTTATTTGTGTGCATATTTCTTTCATAATAACTGCAAACCCAACTGCAATGCAGTGGAATGTCAAAACTATCTGTAAATAATTAAATTCTATTAATTGAATTGTTATAACTTGAGTTGCTGAAGTCCGATCGAATAAGCCCATACCATTTTAAGCAATTTGAGCTCATTTTAGATTGGACTTTCTTGATTGACAGAGATATTACAAATTAATAAGTTTTTCTTGAAAATATATGGCTCTTGCACTTTGGCAGTCCATTGAAGAAATTCATAGATTGATTTCTTGATATCAGAACAGATCCAATGGATAGTCCTGATCAGTTTGAGTCCTAAATGGTATATTATATGAAAATCGGCCTTTTATTTGGGGAAGCAAATATTTAAAAGTTGAACTTTTAGCACATCTTTAAAACCACAGCTGCTATTATTACTTTAATAACTTAAGTTAAATGAAAGCGTGCCATATATAAGTCTGATCTTGTGTATAGGAAATTTTACTGCCCCCTATAGACCTCGAGAGCGGTGTTTTCATCCACTTTGAGATCGACTAGTCCAAGGATAGAGTATATATACACGCAAAAGCAAGTTGCTTATAAGAGTAATTATCATCCAGTAATCAATTAACATAATTTTCTTATATAGAAGAGGCTGGCTGGCCTCGAAAAGAACGCTATGGGAACCAATTCAGAATTAAGCCGGGTAAGAATAAGAGCATGCATATTTTAAATTATCATAGCAATACGTGGAGGCAACAAAGGCACTAAAATCTCATTTTTATCTCGCATTGTCCACTTGAAACTGCCAGATACATCTGCATTTACCAAGATACACTCGTGTAGCACGGAGATTTTCTTAATTCAAAAATACTTTTGACTTTCGTCTTTAGAAAGAAAAGAACTAACAATACAAATACATTTTTTTTTTTGAAGCGAGAAACATTTGTATCTTATGTGCATGATTTATGCATACAAAGTTTGTATCTAAACCCGAAATCTATGACCCAAAGATACACATGTTGATCTCAAAGATACATTTTTAATGCCACTGAGGCGCTCTCTATCTCTCTCTCTCTCTTCATCTTCCCCGCCGTGGTATATCCTAATTGGCCGTTAAGGGACGCGTCAGAAATTTATTTGATTTTCATGTATTGAGGTCATCTTATAAAAGACCGCATACTTTTCCGTCTGAATCATTTTCATTCATGAATATTTTTGCGAGTTGGTTGGCCAAGTACTTACCGCGAAAAACTCGCTTCAGGCACGCTGTCGCATTCTTGTTGGACAGCTCGTTTTCCAAAAAACGGGGCGGGGCAATAAAGGCGCAATCGTACTTGAAATGATTCTCGATTTCGAAATTTTCGCCGCAGCTCGTCTCGTAAACGGACTCACATGAGTAGCATCTGATGGCGTAAGCTGTTGGCATTGAATATACATATATATAAATATATATATATATATATATATATATATATATATATATATATTTATGTTGTTGAGTTTAATGGCTAAAGACAAAATGGTCAAAAGCTAACCTGTGGCCAGCAGCGTGAGGAGGGTGCCAGAACAAAGTAAATACTGCATTTAACTGATGTTTTCGTATTGAAGAAAAACAAAGGAAAATCCAAGCACTTTCCACAACCGGCTGTATATAATTTAGAGCATTTATAGAAATGGTTTGGATTTATTTGGATTCTTATGTTATATATGGAAAATCTTTATAACTTATTTTAATTGCCGCATTGGCGTTTGGTTCTTTATGGAAATTTCTAATGATGCTTTCCTTAATTGTATTTTCTTTTTTATTTTTAACTTTTTCATTCAGCTCTCGGGAAGCAATTGAAACGAAACAATTTGGTTTGAAAGTGTTTGCTTGCGTCTAAGTTGGGGCATTTACAAATATATATTTCTATAAATTACTCGTATCTTTGCATATTTCTTATATTTTTATTATTTTGATGTTTTCGGCACTGTAAACTCGCGTCTTTCTTGCGTTCAATGGCTATATTTTGCTTAGATTTCCGCACCGATGTCTAACAACAGTCGCCCGCTCTGTCGTCGCTTTAGAGATTTGTATCTTTTGTTGTTGTTGTTATTTTCCGGTGTGTTCTGTTTATAAAGCAGAAAACGCCTCAGCCGCCAGTCAGTCGACGGCCGCGTTCGAAATTATACTGAAAAATGCCAAAGCGTTTCCAAATTCCACTTCTGGGCTCTCACTCTCCCTAGCTCTCTTTCTATATACCTCTGTCTCACTCCTTTCCGCCTCACTCTTTCGCTCGCTTGCTCCTGTCTTCGGGTCTGGGCAACTTGCTGGCCAGCGCTCGCGGGACACCTATTGAAATTGTCTAATTTTAATGAATTTCCCCCAGACACACACCGTCAAATAAATAATATATATGTATATTCTAGGTAGAATTAATAGCACACATATGGAGGAAGACGCCACGCGATTTCAGTTGCCTCTTAGCCCCTTTTTAATAACAGCAAAGAGAGCTAACAAAGTTGCCAAAGAGTACAAACAACTTGCCAGTGTGGGTGTGTGTGCTTCTGTGTGCGTGTGTTTGTGCTATGTGTGTGAGCAGGAGCTTTAATTATGGCCTTGCATGCAAGGACAGCTTTCACTGTGGACACATTTTCAATACATTTCCCTTAATGATTACATCGTCGCTGTTAAAGGAGGAAGGAGTTTAATAGACAAACGATTTTATAGCTAAGCGATAGTAATTTAAAATAATTGTGTGGAAAAACTTTTGGGTATTTGGAAATATGTGGGCTTAGTTATATCAAAAAAGGGTATATTGTTTCGTTTATATATATATATATATATTCTTAATCAGCATCATCATCATACTTGTGTCGATCTTGCCTGCCCGTCTTTCTGTCGATATCTAAGACATTCATTGAATGCAGTCCTAGTGCCCGCTCTGTACGAGTTTGTTACAAATGATCGACAAGAACTATAGACGGGAAATTCGGTACGGGTTTACATCCAGAATATTTCATATTTTGAATACATCCCTCAATATTATATAAAAATCGAAAAAACGCATTTCTCATAGTATGGGGAAGAGGGCAAAAGCAGCGCAGCCGCAGCGTACGTTTGACAAGAAGAAGTTTGCAATAAGAACATATAATCTTCCATAGTAAATATGTGTATGGATTAAAATATATACGATTTATTCCGCCTTTTGAAATATTTAGAATATTTAGAAAAATATTTTATAGGAATTTTGCCTTTGAAGTGACGGCCTGATTTATAAGTAGTATACAGTATTCCTTGTAATGGAAAATTAAATAACACATGTGTGAGGCATGTGGCATGGAAGTGTATCAATAAAAAAATTTGATGTCCGATCGATTGCTGCTATAGAAGCTATACAAAAGTTATGGGTCGAAAAGATATCACACACATATTGACACCGTAGTTCTATATGGTGGGATTTTGCTCATATTCATTGTTTGCAAGCAAGTAAAGATAATTAGATTGGCTAAATTTATTGCATATAGCGAATTCACTGGATACACTAAGAGAGTTGGCTTAATTAAAAAAATAATTATTTTCAGTAATTGGCTGCGCTGTAAATAAAGGCTGTTTAATTGTCATATTAATCACCTCAACATGTTTATTTTCACATGTACACTTTTATAGAATTCCTAGAGTAATCAAATAATATGTGTAAAACATTTATAATTCGACCTGGGAACTCGGTTGTCCGCTGGAAAAATATATATAAAAAACTGTAAATTTATAATTTTGTTCTTAACAAAAGTAAAGTAACTGAAATTTAATTTGGTATAAAAGCTGTTTTAATCCACTTTAAAATACGTTTCTCTTTTTGATTTTACTTAAAACTTCAATAATGATATACAAAATTTTGATAATACATAAGACACATGTTTAATGTTCCAGTTTCCGATTGGGATTGGAAGCTGAATACTCCAGTTAAATTTAGGCCAACAAGCGGGCCACGCCGAAGAACAGCAGGATAGCTCCAGCAATGGGGGTGAGGGAGGCGGAGCCGTTGCACTCATCCTTGGTGCACACATCACAGCTGAGCTGCTTGACGAAGGGCATGGAGGGATCCGACTGACAGCCAGTCTGGATGTTGGTTACGTCTCCAAAGTAACAGCTGCGCACGACCTGCGGATGGCCGGGCACTGAAACGGCGGCGAAATTCGTATTGTTAATTAGTTGAATGCAATATTTGAAGAAATTCTCATTGTCAGGTAATTGCTAATTTTGGATGCACTGCGTCGTCATTTATTTCATATTTTTCATATTGAAGCTAACAACTGTTAATCAGAGGCGTTGACATTGCCAGGTTGAGGGGCCCTGTGAGTTTTGCGGCTTTGTTGCTGATTGTTTTCAAGGTCTGTCATTGTTTTAACGTCGATTAACTGTTATTCGAGTTCTATTCACATTTTTTTCTGGTAGCTTTCCATAGGCAGAACTAATTTTCTTAATTGGCAAATCTGCCTACATAATGCGCAGTTTCCATAGAACTCTAATGACTATAAACCTACTCATATACTATACAAAAAAATAGGTACATTCAAAATAGCTGTGACTAATTCGTGGATGACAACCTCATAGCCAGCTTGATTGCCGCTGAAGCGCTGCTCAAATTTTGATAGATGCTTTACTGTTTTCTACACTCATCTTTAAAGTTTAGCTTATGAACAGCTACAATTAAATACGAAAGCAAATTTCATATAAATTATTTACTTAGACTTAGTATTCGATAAGACATAAAGGCTGGCTAAAAATACTTTCCCGTAATATTTACAATTTTTACATTTGTGTACACTCTAGCTGTTGAAATTTACATTGAGCTTTGTTCTTTTGGGTACGAGTGAGAAAATGTTCTATAGAAAATGTTCTAAATCTACAAAAGTTGTAAGGTTTCTAAGCTATGACACTGATATATATTGAGATCAAACTATTCACAGTATGGATCTTTGCTTATTGAGTTCAAGTATTCATTTTTCTTCTTATAAAACAGCAGAAAAAACGCAATAATGAAAAAAGTTGCTTATTCATAATAACAATTCTGATGTAATTTTCAGCAATACTTCCTTGCCTTGAAAAAAATGAATACATGCACGCTCGAAGAACTTTTGGGCTAATGATTCAACTAACACATCTACGATGACTCCAGTTACACTTATTGCTGATGAGCAAAATTTAATTTCAAATTAAAATCCATTTTATTTGGATCAACACTAAGAAGCTTCTGTCAACGAAATCCATTAGATTTGTAATGAATAATAAAACTCAATATATGTTCTTTTCGCTGGAGAATGCAACAGCCCAGAGCTCGTCAAATAAAATCGAACAGCTTTACATGCCAAGCACGAATGTGATAATTGCTGAAAAATGCAAAACAATAAGCTGAGCTCAACGGTTCAAATAACATGATGCGCATAGCTGCTCCCACATATAAAAAAATATATACATATATGCATACTAATTAAGAGAAACCTAATGGGATGTTGTCTTATAAAATATTAGATCACTTTTATATATATAGGAAAATAATGACAAATTTGTGCAGCTCGTTTCAAAAATTCGAAATTCGTTGTCTGAAATGCAATTAAAGTATTTTCTCATTCCGCATACGCCTAGTTGGTTAATTGTACGCATAAATGACGGACGCCGACGCCGATGCCTACGCCCCAGCTCAAGCAGTACGATTAAAACTAATCAAGCTAATTGAATGTACAACTTGACGCTTATGACATCATGTTATCAGCGTGCGGCGAAGTAGCTAGTTGGGCAATTAGCAGAAAACTTACCGCCATCGATGGTCTTCTTCATGCAGCCGGTGGCATTGCGTACGGGTAAGAAGGTCTGCAGGAAACGCGGCGGGGCAATGCGGGCACAGTCCAAAAGCAGGCTGTCATCAGCCTCAAACTTCTCGCCACACTTGGGACTGCTGACAGATTCGCACTGATAGCACTTGATGGCATAGCCTGCAAAGGGAATTGACTGTGTCGGGTGCTGCTTTACTTTTCACACAGACTGTGCATACCCGTGCAGGCCAGGGCGGCCAGAATGGCCACAGCCAGAACACGCCCCACTTTGGAAACCATTTTGTAGCACTTGAAATTAAATAAACAAGCTGTAAGGAAACGAACTGAATTATATATGTTAGATCTGAACGGCGCGGCGACTGTATTGCGTCTGATTTGAAACAATTTGAAAACTTAGCCAAACAGGCGCGCATTCACACTCAAACCGGCACTCATACTGCCACTCATAGTTGTACTCACGCTCATTCACATTTTCGAGTGAGTCTCGTTTCATTTGCGTGTTTTTCTTTGCACTTGGCCAATTTTGTATTCAATTTTGAGTTTAGAATTTTTTGCTTGACACACAAACATCCAAGCATATGACCGCAATTTTGTTTGTGTATGTATGCATGCACGATGTATAAGTATATTACGATTTAGAGAACTTGTTTTGGGTGATGTCAGACGTATATTGTCTTATTTATTTACTTTTTCCTTTGGACACGATAAAAAGGCAAACGCACACGGAATGTCATTGCTTTTTTATTTCTATTTGTGAGCATAAGTATTATATAAGTCTGATTTATGTCATGTTGCCTATGCTTCATTATGCGGCATCTCATTTGTATGCGACCCATTCAGCATTTGACGCCCATAGTACAAACGGGTTTTGTTTTCATTTTCTAAACTTTTATTGAGGGCATTATCACTAAGCTATGAAATGTGCAACTCAATGTAGCGAGAGCATCACCTAACTCAATCTATCGATACAAATATATAAATTCTTAACATAATTACAAGCAAGAAACAAGATTAAATTGAAAACAATTGAATAAAGTCCTCAACTCAAAATTATATTTTCTATTTAAGTGGAAATTGATTAAGTTTTATTTAATTTTTTTTTTTTATTTAAGAAAATTGGCAATTGGTACCTTGTTCCTTTTAATTATTAAAATAACAATGATGCAGTACTTAGCTAGGATATAGATGGTAGGCTTGGTAGAGTTTGATCCGGCTGGGAATGGGATATATATGTATATATATTTTGCATAGAGAATCTCATTTTTGTAATTCCTATAAGGGTATTTTAACTTCGGCGCACAGTTTTCAGTACTTTTTTCCGATGTATTACTTGTGCTTTTATTTCATACTAAAGTAGAAAACTGACTACAAACAACTAGTTGGATTCAGGAGGATTCGCACCGCATCAGCATTAATCTTGGCAATCATTCAAATCTTAACACTTGGAGGGCGTAAACATAGTTTATCGAAACATATGTTGGTTGTAAACAATGTTGGCAAAAAATGTTTGTTGTTGATCTACGCGAAGCAAAGAAATTGCTCTAAGCCTCAGCTAAATAACATGTATAAATAAAAAAGAGGCGATTATTCATAGCTCTTGGTAATTCAACATAACTCGGAAAACAAAAAACAAATTAATTGCCATCTGTATGGCTAAACGTGAATGAAATTCTTAATGAAATGCTTTGAAAAATACACAGTATGATCAGGACCAATAGCCGACTGTCTGTAATTAAATTGTTATGGGAAAGCTTCGTTAGATGGTTAAGACACAAATCGCGTAAACAAGAAATATAACGTGTTTGCAAATGTATCAAGCCTTCGGTTTCACAAAGATCGCCCTGTTTCTATACTCTGAATCTTTTGAAAAACAGGCAAAAGGAAGCATCCGACCAGAGTGTATATATATTATTGATCAGACACCCTCTCCTTAGTAGAAAAAAAGTGTTAAAACAAAAATTGGTCCATTTTTATTTTAATAAATTTAAATTCTGGACCTCAAGCCTAATATGTCGCCAAAATAAGCATTTAGCTAAATGATTTATAATTCTTGTACTCCAGGAGAGGTTAATCAGACATCAGACATTTCGCTAACCCATAAATGATAACAAATAAAATACTGAAGACAAGCAAAAGAAGTAAACTATCAACTCATATTGAGCATATATATAGTAATATAGTATATATAAATATGAATTTTAAAGAAAACGAAACGTTTGATATACAATTTTAAATGATCCTTTGTTTTATTTATATTAACTTTTATACAAGTTGGAAAAGTATATTGTATTTGTGCAAAATCCAAATGTATGTAACAGGCAGAAGGAAGCATCTCCGACCCCATAAAGTATATATATTCTTGATCAGCATAGCCGAGTCGATCTAGCCATGTCCGTCTGTCTGTCCGTCCGTCCGTCCGTATGTATGAACGCAAGGAAATTGTTATCTATTTAGAAAGCAAATGATTAAGTTTTATTGACCTACTGGCAGTTATTTTCCGGCCTTGCCCGTTGCAAGTTTTATGCTGAACATACCTTTTTCAGATAGCTCCCCTTGTCAAAAATTCAAATCTGCTAAATATGCCAACATTATATACATCTGGCTACTATCGGACTAAATCGGTCAAAAAGAAGATATTTCCATCAAGCTCAGCATTCATGAGATATCGATTCTCACATATCTGAAGAGGGGAAATGTCTCCAAGGGTATTAAATATTTGGCGTGCCGAATATATCCTTATTTTCTCGTTTTTTGTTAATTTGAATACGCTAAAAGAGAAGTCTTGCAATAATAATTCTCTATTTGTCTTTGTAATCACTTTATTAGTGTGTTTGTGTATTAACGAAATTTGTATTTTCATTTAGGACCCTCAGTATTTCTTTAAGTGCTTTTTCCCCTGCTGCATTTGGTCTTGATTACTTACATGATTTTGTACGCTTCCTCAATTGGTTAATTTTTTCAAATTATTCCAAATGAGTTTGGGTCAATTGAGAGGCAGCAGCTGCGGGGAGGAAGTTGCCTCGACTCACACGAGTTTCAGTTGCACTTTATTGACATTTTCGATGCGCTGCGCATTGTAAACCGCGCTTTACACTTTTTCAAACTTGACTACGACTCGGCCTGCACATTGAAATTTAACTCAATTAAACATAATTAATAATGCAGACTCACACACGCACGTTCACACATTTACATACTCAGACCCACGCCCGTACCCCCACGCATATGAGGGCGTTCGGGTTGGGGAGTTCAACGAATCGCATGGCCTTTTCTCAGTTTAATTGTTTCATTTTTGGGCCTCTTACGAACCATTGTTTTATTGTCGCTCAGACTAATTTGAATTTCCAGGTGTTGCGCTTGGGCGTTGTTTTTTATGGAACATGCAATTGTAAATGAGTCATGGATCTTATGAACTTAGTTATTACACATGCCCGCACAAGTCGTTACATTCATAAAACAAAGGAAAATTGCAAAAGCCCAGTTTGTTTTCCTTGGCGCCCAGTAGATTATACAAATATCTTCGCTATATTTATATAAAAAGTTTACTTCTGAAGCATCTTGCGAATATGAAAAATTATTAAAATTATGACTTATAGCAATACGAAAGACAAAGAAGGGAAGAACGGACAGACAGAATAAATATCTTATGTTTTAATATGTAGTGCTATATACAATTCTAAAAAGCAGTTATCTCTTACTAAATATGAAGATGTAGATGCTCAAATGTCACACCACATTTAGAATGAAACATAGTAATCATTTTTGAAAGTTTCATCAACAAGTTTTTAGGCCATCAAAAGTTCATTTCTAAACTCTTAAAAATTGAGATGGTTTGTGTTTTCGTTTTAAGACATGCTAAAGATTAGCCCTTCTTTTAAATGGAGATTTCTCTTAATGTTGTAAATTAATATATTTATATTATATTTTGCCTTTATTGTATTTTTAATGAGCTGAATCACACTAAAAAGTTCAAGAAAACGTTCAACATAATTGTTTAAGTGATCCATAAATATTTTATTGCTTGCAATTGCAAATGGGACAGGCACAAATTTAAACGAGATTATTTTACAACTATGGGGCAAACTCAAAATTGCAGTTGATACAGAAAAATACTTAAATACAACCAAAAGTTAAGAACTAAAGCCAAATACTAGAGATCTAGGCCAGCAAGCGGGCCACTCCGAAGAATAGCAGGATACCTCCAGCAATGGGGGCCAGGGAGGCGGAGCCGTTGCACTCATCCTTGGTGCAGACATCACAGCCCAACTGTTTGACGAAGGGCAACGAGGGATCCGACTGACAGCCAGTCTGGATGTTGGATACGTCGCCAAAGTAACAGCTACGCACGATCTGCGGGTGGCCGACAACTAAAAGTAACAATGAAATGTGAGAAATAACTTTCACGTTTTTTTTTTTAAACATAAAAAATAACACATAAGATAAAAGTTGCGTTTACAATGAATGCATTGTTTTCCGGCTGCTCGTAACAATGCAAGTTGTTTGTACTATCTTCTTTTTGCCAATTAATATGAAAATTTACTACGCTCTCGACTCATTTTTCAGTCAACATTTACTTGAGTCAACAGATTTGTTGTTTGCGTTTGGGCCCTTTGGGCTGGTCTGGACAATTTTTGCGGTTGAGTTGCTTAACGATAAGCTTTGACGATCTCAGCAATGCCGCTTATTATGGCAATCAGTTCTAAAATATATATGAATCTTAAGGAAAAACAAACCGTTCGTCATAAAATGTAAGATAATCGTTTGTTTTTTATATTCACTTTTGTACCAGTTAGAAAACATATTCATTTTTTTGACATGTCTGCAATTCAACTCTTTTCAAAAAGAATTCTTAAGGCATTATTCAAAAAAATGATAACGAATAAATATGTTAATTTGCTTCGTTCAGAAAAATAAACAAAGGTTTATGTAAATTTCATTGATATGTAGATTTTCTAAGTTTTTCTTTTAAAGTAAATAAGAAAAACTAAAAATTCCTCCACGAAAATATGGAAAATAGAAAAATCTTTAACAAGCTCAATTCAGTTTAAGTGAAATATTACAATATTGTTTTTTAATATCCAAATTTCACGCTCATTTCCAACTACAATCACGTCATAATTATTTCTACACGCTCTCTGACACTAATCTCAAAATTATACGAAATTACACGAAACCAGAAAACGCGACAATGGCCAGAAATACGCACCCAAATCCAACAACAGCGCAAAACACAGCCCGAACAAAACACGACAAAACGACAACAAAAAAAAAAAAAAAAAAAAAAAAACTATTCATGTACATAAAATGACATCATAATCGGCGTAGCATAAAACGAGTCCCATGCTCGCATGAGAGCTGCCTCTAATGGATGCCACAGATTGGCGAATCTGTGAATATGTCAGAACTTACCGCTCTCGAGCGTCTTCTTCATGCAGCCGGTCGCGTTGCGCAGTGGGAAGAAGTTCTGCAGATAGCGCGGTGGACCGATTCTGGCGCAATCCATTAGCAGAGTCTCATCCTCCTCGAACTTGAGGCCGCATTTGGGTGTTGTCAGCGACTCGCATTGGTAGCACTTGATGGCATAGGCTGGAAGTTAGCATCAGAGGTTATTAGTTCAAACAGGTTTTTCTTTCTCAAATGCGTTTCGGAAATCATAAAATCATAAAATACACACCCGAACAGGCCAGACTAATCATAACGGCCACGGCCAAACTGCATTTCACGGCGGACACCATTTTACTTCTTGTTACTTGATTTGATATTTTTACCGGAGCTACTCTACAATTCTCAACCTATGCTGACAATGTCTGCTGCACGTCTGACAAGCTCACGATTCTGTTGCCCCGTTCAGACGTCTGGCCAACCCATCAGCCTCACTCGCAGTCACCATCCCCCATTCACATATCACTCAGTTCTCTAAGCGCAACAGCGACTGCGCTGCTCACTCTGAGAGTTGAGACTTGAGTGGAAAATTGTGTGAAGGCACAATATTATATCGAACCGGTTTTCACACATTTGTTTTGCTTTTCGTATATGTATAAAAACAACTATTAAGGCGTTATACTATTTTTTTATAAATTGATTATCTTATGCATAGATTTTTGAGCGCAACGGCGACTGTGCTGTCCACTTTAAGTTTTGTTTTGAGTGGAAAATATCATATGTACCATTTTGATAAACAAGCCGAAAATAAGTGTTATAAAATGTTATTCTGAGTAGTTCTTGAACCGGTTCTGCAGCACAAAAAAAAACAAGTATTTATATATGTTAGTGAGCTTCTCAGCTTCTCGGAATTATTTACTCACAGTATTCCAACCATTTTTCTTAACTTTTTATACTACTAACTTATGTTTTTAAGAAAAGGGATTGATCTGAGCTATTGTACTTATATTAAGCAGCTGTTATAATGATTGTCTGTAGAATGAATCATTTTAGTTCTTGACTCGTTAGCACACAGTTGTCAATTTATTATTTGTTTTCCGTTTCTTGAAAGAGGCATTAAAAGACAAAAGATCTTTTTATACCCTGAAACTATTTAAAATGGTTAAAATGGGTATAATGGTTTTGTGCCTATGTATGTAACAGGCAGGAGAAAGTATATATCTTCTGGGTCAGAATCAATTTACGAGTCGATCCGGAAATTGACGATTGGAACTTCTGGAATTGTATACACAAATCAAGGATCTTTTATTTGTTATTTAATTCGTTTGAAGTGATAGAGTATCCCCTAGTCGTTCACTCCCCTAGAGAGACTATTTGTTTATTTGCAACAGGTAGTTGCGTAGTGAGTAGGTAAAACACTCAAAAATTTTTTAATGCCTCCCAAAAGTATGCAGCGTTATTTTTGAACAACATTTTTCATTCATGTTCCCTTATTACGCACGATCCGGAGTTAATAGGGCACAATCTGTTTTGCAAATGTTCTGCCAGTATAGATTTACACAGATTTAATTAGATTAAAGCAGCGGGACAGAGCCAAAGGCGCAGTGGGTAGCAATGGCCTCATAGTTTCCGAGCCGGGGACAGAAATTGTGGCAAAGCCGCAGGATAAAACTGAAATGAGGTCAGCAAAGAACTCATAGAATATTCACTTATCGTCTAATTGGATTAGCATTGCTCTTAGTGGATTTACCAATCAGTGCTTTGATATCGGATACGCGTATTGGATTAAAGCTGATTCCGGTTCTCTTTCCGATATGCATTGTATATGTATGTTTACATTTTGAGTTTGATTGGTCGGTTCTTCTTATAGTGGGTGTGTCATGTGTGTAATGCGAATAAAAAATATAAATATATAAATATTTTAAATGGGTCGCAAGTTGCTCAGGAAGTAATAGTCAATAATATACGGATTCTCTTCTTGTATAAAAATACACACTAGGGAACCAGTCTAAATATCAACTCACAAAATCGATAAAAATAATAAATATTTTGGGCTTGATTAAAAAAGATATCTGAATTGCTATATCTGATAATATTTTGTTGATAAATCCAAGCTCTTAACACATGAGCTCAATTTTTTAATGAATCAGCAGTTCAAACCGCGGGGCGCAATTTACCATTTGCATAGATTTAATTAGATAATGTCAATGCAGATTTATGGACACCGATGGCAGGTGTCAAACAGGCTGCGATTGAAAACAGCGATTAAAAGAGCACAGAAATGACAGGCAGGACGAAGGATATGCGTGAAATGAGGTCGAAGTGAGTCACTTGTAAGGTATGTAGGTTGCCTAATTAGATTAGCAGTGGCTTCGATTAAGTGAGGTAATTTGAGCTACAGTGGAGCCCAAGATAGTCAATGGGATGGCAAGCTTATGCAGATTATTGGACGAGTAAAACAAGAATATGCGATACTTTAAGAGATAGTGTTTGCTCCCGTATCAAAGCAGTCTTCGTAATCAAGAGAGGCAAGGATCAACTTTAAATACAGAGACTTGACCAATACTTAACTGGACTTTTATATAAAAAGGATAAGGTCAACTCTAATATATATGTAGATCTAACGATGACGAGTCTATAATTTCTGCCTGCGGTTGTGATTCAATGGATTGGAATAACAAGGAGTATCTGAAAGGAGCCAAAAGGGGATGACTAGGTAAGGGCAAAGATAAACTCCTGCCTGTTACGCCTGTTTCATATATCTACGAACACGAATGACTGATTTTTTTAAGAGGCAGCCATATCAAATATTGATGAAGGGTGTTATTTTAAAACTCTGGCAGATACAATTGCAACTTTGCAGCATTTCGAGCCTGGCCATCTACATGGAGTCTGCCAATAGTTATGCTCCATAAGCTTTCCCATAATAAATAAAACATTTAAAAATGTTCACATAGATCATAAACTTTATTTGGGTTGTGTTTTTTTCTGTTTATCTAACTGTGATAAATACATTTGAGAATGCATGCGGTGTTTGACTTGTACAGTTAAAATATTGTTTCATAGTTTTATTATTATTATTTATGGGTATATCTTTTATAGAGCGTGGCTTGTTGTGGTTGTAGTTAATACTCCTGTTAAGCTAAGCTAGTACTAATTTGTTTATCCATTTATTGTTTTATTTAAAATTATTAAGGCAAATTATGAATTAGAAAATATCTCTATAAATAATAAATTAAAATACAGGCTTAACATAAAAGGACTACAGAGGAATAATACACCTAAAACTAAACTAAGTAAATTATTAAAGTTAATCAGCAAATGGCTTAGCATTTGGGCTAAACAAAATATCACGTTCTAACTAAAATAGAGATACGATTGAAGCGACTGCCGCTCAGTTGGCCAACTGATTTCCCAAGGCCAGAGCGGGCAGCAAAATGACGGCCAAGAGGGCGGCGAGGCGTGTGGAGCCATTGCAGCGATCTGTGAGGCAATCCTCACAGAATATTCGTCGCACATTCTTCTCCGGAGTGGTCACGTTGCACAGCTCCACGGGATCCGACTTGTTGGTGTAGTAGCAGAAGCGTTTGGTTATGATCTTGCCATTATCTGAAGTTAAAAAATGTGTAAGTAGGGACTCTTGTAATCGGCTTGCTCTACTTACACTCCTCCACAGTTTTGCGGCAAACGGGACGCTCGTGATCCGAGTTGATGCTGCTGTTGCAGCTGCGCAGCAGATTTATGTTGCGCTCCTTGATAAGATCCGTGGGTATGTTATCCTCCTGAAAGGTCACATCGCAAAAGTCCTCCGCTCCAATGGTGTCCGAGCTGCAGTGCCAGCATTGCAAATGTTGATGTTCATGTGCTGTAAACATGGCCAAATAAAAGATTCGATTAGCTTGTTTACTACACGACCTTTAGGCCTGGCCTTAATTTGGCTTGAACTCTTATGGCTGGCGTAAAACTATTCATACATTTTGCCCATTCAATTGTGGATTGTGTATCCGGGGCTTGTTGAGCTGTTGACATCATCAGTCTTTGTGCCAAAAGCAAACCAAACTAACTTTATGTGTCACCACCCCCAAATTCAGGTCCAACCCTCGTTGAATATCCGTTCGGCAGCCGCAGCAGACTGTGAATTGTGCGTAGCGAGTCGAAGCGGCGCCTTCATTGAATTTTTATTACGTATACGCAACTAAATGCCATTTGAGAGCAACTGAAATTTATTATTGCACCCGCAATATAAACGACTCTTTTTGTGGCTGAGAGAGAACCAAGATTTTTATGAGATTTTTGTGCGTCCATGAAGCACTAAAAACTGTTGACTCGCAAAATTTGTTACCAAGCTTGTAATTGTAGAGCTTGACCAAAGACGTGCCTAGAGTATTGCATGATGAGTCAGAGGTGTGAGAGTATAGAGTATATTGTCCCCCATGATATATAATGTATTACCATAATAATATTTCCCTTTTGTACAAAATGTCTATTAAAAATTTGATTAAGATTTTTAAATGTCTTTAAATGAATTTAGTTTTTTGAATAATAAAAAAGTTAATTTAAAGTTTCGATAAATTAAAATTATTTAATGATTTTATGCAAAAGAACAAAACATAAACATAAATGGAAGAGAATGTCATTTTACTAAAGAAAAAAGTAAACTTAGTAAAGTAGATAAAACTATTACATATATATTATTGTTGAGAGCACATTCAACTTTTTCTTTGAGTGTAAGTTTTCATGAGAAGTACTCAATAGCTTTGCGTCTTTTTCTCATAACTCTCTCATCACTTTTTTTCGCACTCACTGATTGATTTGCCTAGCGCACTGTGATTATTTTTTGTTGTTTTATCAAACGCTTTGTTTATTTATGTTTTCTATATCATTTGTTTTTAAATTAAATTCAAATTTTGGTAAACATTGACAGAGGAAGCATTGGCACAGCACAAGAAGAGTGAGCGTATTTTTGGAAGTGATTCGCATAAAATTAATTTTTAATTAGATTGTTTGCCGTCGGGGGGAGGGCATGGAAAATGATGTGCCCTGGAACTACCTGCTGGTCAAAACAAACATGCAAATCCATTTTTCTCCACTTAGATATGCGTGATTAGCTGTTGGCTCTGACAGACCCGAAGATCAAGATGGTTCGTTTGGCTTTTGTGTGCCTTCAAGGTTTTTGCATGTCCACAGCACAGCTGACCACAGCAAAAGTTTGAAGGTGGCCAGTTGATAGGGGCAAAACTTTCCTTACATGTTGGATTATTTTGTTTTTTAAAAGTCAACTTGCCGTAAATCTAAATCAAACATGCAATGTTGTCGTTGCTGTTGTTGTCAGTTGTCCGCCAATGTTGGGACCTTGACACGCGTCATGGCAGCTACCGGACCCAGTTCTTGAGCTGGGTGTCAAATATTGACGCCAACAAAATTTGCATTTAATTTTGAAAATGTGAGTGTATTAAATTACATTATTATGAATTTGCTGGCACCTTAAACGTCAGTCGAGCGAGTCCTTCAGCTGTCAGCGCCCAAGACAACATTGCCGCGTGCTGTAATTATTAGTTGTTGTTTTTATTGTTGTTGTTGTTCTTATTGTTGTTGTTATTATTGTTCATTTATGCAGCCCCTAACGCCCACGTTCAAGTCAACGTCTGCATTTTAAGACCTTGTCGGTTCTAGTTCTCAGGCTTCCTGTAGGCTGACGTGCAATTGCGGGTAATTTGCCAGCGCCCTAGCCGAAGCAGTCTCTAGATGGACTAACTAGCGCCGTTTTTATACTCAACGTAATTGATTGTTTGTACGGTATATATCGGGGCTAAGTCAAGGTCGCGTGTTAGCTACTTTCTTATCGAGTTCACGCACAGGCTGTTATTTAAGCACTGCTTATACCCTGTACCCAGCGAAATGATAAGCAACCTCTAGCTAGTATTACCCATTTTTGCACGAAAATATTAGTCATCAGTTATCGAAATCTTTTCAAAATCGGTAAACTACGTATCTATCTAATTACCTTTTAGATATACAACCCATTTATTCACCTTCTCAACCTCTTTTTTATCAAATTAATAGGAAAATATAGGCGCATTCAGAAAATTCTAGTTCTATATATACCCAAATATATGATAAATTCTGTATATACCCAGTATACATATTTTTCTATAGATATTCTGTAAATTCTAAATTAATATAGACTGATCAATAACTTGTTTAGACTAGAGCAAAATCATTTGAAGGATCCACATCGTGAACGTGTTAAAGGGTATTTCCGTGTTGGCCAATCTATTTGTTTGATCAGAGCCATTGAAAATGGAAGCCTTGCAATTGAAGTCTACCGGAAGTTGCTTTCTCTCTATATGCAAATGCTGTATCTCGTTTGTGGGCTTTTGCAACCCCTAACTCAAAAATTGCAACAATATACAGCAAAAGGCTTTCGCACATCCGCACTTAGCTCGCACCACCGAAAAATAAGTAAATAAACTGTCAAGCATAATGAAAAACAACAAGACAAATGTATTCATGGCATAATTTGATACGCATCGGAAGTTTGTTGTCGCCTGCAATTAAGTGAACCCCCCGAGCACATGTCCGTCGGTGAGGGGGTTAGTTGATGGCGGGGGGCGGTCTAGTGTCCTGTGAAGCGTGCTCAATCTGCGCATCCTGTTTGTCAGCTCATTTTGAACGAAAACAAGCCGAGCAACGCCTGTCTCATTATCAGTTATCTACAAATTACGCAATTCATGCCAAGCAATTCGAACCAAACTTGAACCCCCACCACACACAGAAACGTACAGATACACACACGCACACACACAGTCGAGGTCTGTGACATAGTTTCCACGCATCCAGCTAGGTGGGGGCAGAAATCTGTGCTGGATACGCGAGTACAGTTGAGATGAGTTTTGGCTAGTCCGGCGCTGCTGGAAACTGGAGCAGACGCCGTTCTGGCGCCAGTTTGACATGCGCAGTGCTCCGAGCAGATGCGCAGTGGGGTCCTGATTGAATGTAAGCCAATTAGATAATTACAGGACCCTCACAGACACAGCAGCCCATGCCATGATGATTAGGAAAGCAACAAGAATTAATTCCATATTCAATCTGACGCAATTAAGAGTAATTATAATCAGAAGTTCACTTCAGCAGTCAATTAATGCATATTAAGAGCAAATTTAATTAAGTTGCATTGCTGCATTCATCAATGATTTTTATGGCCAAATGCAAATGCACTCTACGCTGTGTATGTGTTCGTGTGTGTATGAGTGTCTGTAAAACAAAGCAAATAGCTTGCAAATATTTAAGATAAATAAACAAGAAGCAATTCCAAAATACACAAATGCATTCAGATTTCCTTCCCATGCCAATCATTGAACAGCGTGAAAATCACAAAAATGCCGCCAAATAACGACACATACATATATTTATTTCTTATGTGTGTATGTATATCTGTAGGAAAAGTGCGCAAATTTTCTGTACATTGACCCACAAAGTGTTTGCGTGTTGGCAAAAGAATGTAAAAAATCAGCTGTAAATTAGCCAAGCCCTTCAAAAAGCAAGACTATCACTGCGATTTTGTGTAATCATAAAAGGATAATAAATTATAAAGGTTTTTTAAATTCTACAAAAATAATATATATTTTTCAAAGCAAGTTACAGAAAGCAAAGTAGGTTACCAATTATGTATAGAAGTTTTCTCTTTCATCTTTGCAGGGGTTAGATCCCTAAACTTTCTCTTATATAAATAAGAAATCTTTTCCCTCTTTGCGGGGACTCGATTCCTAAACTGCGTGCTCAGTACGCAAGCGTAAGTTTTGATACTTAGCTTATATTTAAAATTTGTTACAATAAATATGTCGGCTTGTGTCTAGGCATATCGCTATAAAAATATTCCAAAAAGCAATCGATCAATTTCTATTTGGTTAAACCATTAAATAATCGTAAAAAATAAATTCTTTAAAATTCAATTCACTCACAAATGCCATATCTGACAGTATATACCTCTCTACACCATATATTTATTCAATCAAATTTGAAACAATTCGATTTTCATTCGTTTTCGTCATATAATGCCAGAGATTTATTCTTCAGATTTTCTGTAATTAATAAACCTTAAAATTTGTGCACATGCGAGCAACTTGTGCCACAAACAGCTCTTCAATCTATTTATGTATATATAAATATTCCAAAAAGCAATTTGTTTATGACATATAAAAGCCATAAAACAGAAATACATTTTGCGGTAATCATCAAGATATTTCCCTAAATGTTGTATACGCAGGTGTGAAAATATTTTTAACAGCTTTCCGCTGAGTTATGAACAATAATTGTTGAATTTTTAACTATATAACTGTATTGTAATAAAATTTCAATTTGCACATGTGTAAAATTATTGAACTAAAATATTTACTAACTTCATGGTCATGAAATATTGAATATAAGTAATGAAAGGGCTATCAAATCAAGTTTGTTTATGTCATATGGTAAACATAGGGAAAGAACAGAAAGAAATATCGACAATAAATTAAACTAAATGTTCCATACTCAGGTGCTAAAAATTGTATTATAACTTTTAGTTGATTTATGAAAATAAATTGTTTAGTCTCTTACAATATTCAGCTATGATTTTTATGGCTATTTTTAAGCATGGTATAACTTTTATAAACACCGCAAAAAAAATGAGAAATTCGTAAAAATTTGCCGCAAAATAAAAAGAAACCAATAAATAAAAAATGTACGTAAACAAACTCAAAATCCAAGTGAAACGTTTCATTCATCCGAAAGTGATCGAAAAGCCACACCTGAGACCATTCTCATGAAGGCACATAATTTAGCAGCAACCTTGTTGCCCCAGATGTAATTACACGTAAGCACAGGCCCAATTGGACTTCGCACAATATTAACAAGAAATTTTTTGTTTTAATGTGTTTATGAATGCACCCAAACGCGAGCCACGTGCAACGCGTGACGATCGGAACGAGCGGAACTCACCTTTAATATTGTAGGCGCTGGCCAACAGGCAAAAGCCAGCAATTATGAATTTCATGGGTGCTGACATAGTTAGGAATAGTATTGGATTACTTGGCGCTGGAATGCTAAGGCTACAAATCTCTACAAGGCACGTAGACGGCTGGGCGACACAATGGCGCCGGCTTTCCGGTGAACAAGACGCAGGCGGGATATCAGATTCCTTGTGTGTGTGTGTATCCTTTGTGGGGCTTCTCAATGCCAGGAGCTGCCTTTGTTTGATTCGTATGTACTTTAAACTGCGCGCGATGCAAACGGCTGCTCGTCCGAGTAACGACTGTGCGGCACAGCGAGCCGCAGGCTATGCTGCCACACACTAGACGTCAACGTCGGCGGCAACGCCGACTGCGGCCGCGACGTTGCTCTGGCTGTGTCTCAGGCAATGATGACGTTGCTTGGGGATGCCCCATGCTGCTGCCAATCGGCCAGCCTAACAATTAAGTTAGTTTTCCGCTTGCCGCAAAGAAAAGATTATGAGACGTCTTCAGACAATTATTTAATGTTGTTATTGTTGTCTTAAAACAACAATATAATATAAGCAAATTTTTAAATAGAAAATATAAACTGTAAATTAGTAAGGATTATGCGAAATGATGTTAACTTGCTAAACATTTTTCCTTGCACAAATTAATTGGCAACTTTTAAACTTTGTGTATTATATTAGCTGTTACGTTTCTCGTTTTATGGTCACCCCATTTGTGGTGTGAAACTTGGCTAAGCCTGACAGAAAAGCTCTTGGCTCTGCTTTCCGTTCACATTTCAAAATTTATACATAAACCAGTTTTTTGACTGCTTTGAAACTCATATTTTTTGTATTATAATGAAATATATTATTAAAAATTCTTAAATGTTTTTTATTTGTTTTGTAATCATTTTATTTTAAAGCGACTATAAAGGTCTTTGTTGCCTTGTCAATATACCCTTATACCCATTTTTAATGGGTTCAGGGTCTAACTAATCATTTCAAATCGGCGAAAAAAGCAAAGCAAGTTATATTACGTTATTTTGCAAAATCGAGGACGGTTAGAAAATCAAAACTTTTTTGATAATTTTTTTTGAATATCTAAATTTTGACCAAAATTGACCAATGGCAAGGGGTTACATCACGTTTTTTGTCAAAATCGGGGTCGGCTCGAAAATCAAAACTTTTTTGATTATTTTTGTTGAATATCTCGGCCAAAAAATGTCCGATTTTGTAGTTTTACACCTTTTTATATTTGTACGGATCCCTACTATAAATTTTTATTCAAACATTTTAAATATCAATGGGCTAAAATCAGTTGTTGACCAAAAAACGATTCGTTTGTAAGGTCAATGATTATTTTTTGGAATATTTCAGCCAAAAAATGCCAGATTTTGGAATTGTATACCATTTTATACTCGTAAGGATCAGTACTAACGATTGGCATCAAAAAAATGAATATCTAAATTTTGACCAAAATTGACCAAATGGCAAGGGGTTACATCACGTTTTTTGCCAAAATCGGGGTCGGCTCGAAAATCAAAACTTTTTTGACGAATTTTGTTGAATATCTCGGCCAAAAAATGTCCGATTTTGTAATTTTACACCTTTTTGAATTTGTACGGATCCCTAATATAAATTGTCATTCAAACATTTTAAATATCAATGGGCTAAAATAAGTTGTTGACCAAAAAACGATTCGTTTGTAAAGTCAACCTGTTTTGATGATTTTTTGGAATATCTCAGCCAAAACATGTCAGATTTCGGAATTGTATACCATTTTATACTCGTAAGGATCAGTACTAACGATTGGCATCAAAAAAATGAATATCTAAATTTTGACCAAAATTGACCAAATGGCAAGGGGTTACATCACGTTTTTTGCCAAATCGGGGTCGGCTCGAAAATCAAAACTTTTTTGATTATTTTTGTTGAATATCTCAGCCAAAAAATGTCCGATTTTGTAATTTTGCACCTTTTTGAATTTGTACGGATCCCTAATATAAATTGTCATTCAAACATTTTAAATATCAATGGGCTAAAAAAAGTTGTTGACCAAAAACCGATTCGTTTGTAAAGTCAACCTGCTTTGATGATTTTTTACAATGGGCTAAAAAAAGTAAAGTCAACCTGTTTTGATGATTTTTTGGAATATCTCAGCCAAAAAATGCCAGATTTTGGAATTGTATACCATTTTATACTCGTAAGGATCAGTACTAACGATTGACATAAAAAAATGAATATCTAAATTTTGACCAAAATTGACCAAATGGCAAGGGGTTACATCACGTTTTTTGTCAAAATCGGGGTCGGCTCGAAAATCAAAACTTTTTTGATTATTTTTGTTGAATATTTCACCCAAAAAATGTCAGATTTTGTAATTTTACACCTTTTTGAATTTGTACGGATCCCTACTATAAACTGTCATTCAAACATATTAGATATTTTATTCAAACATTTTAAAAATCGGTGGGCTAAAAAAAGTTATTGACCAGAAACCGAATCGTTTGTAAAGTCAACCTGTTTTGATGATTTTTTTGAATATCTCGGCCCAATAGGGTCCGATTTTCGAATGATATACCACTTTAGACTCGTAAAGAGTAGTACCATTGATTGGCGTTAAAAATTCAAATTTTCAACTAAATGCTTTTTGTGAAAATCGGGGTTGGTTGGAAAATCGGAACTCCGGAATTTATTTATCCATGTACACCTCGCTATCCTAAGCTACTTTGCGCTTTGTGGAAGCGAACTAAAGTCTATATTGATATATAAAAATGTGAACATAAAATAACAGATGGCGCTGCTTGTAGTTATTAAAGTTGGACTTAGATACACTTAAAAAAAATATATATATATATCGCTTAACTACTGCAATGATTCAACTTATTAGTTTGTGATTCATTGGCTGCCACGCACATAATTTGGCCAGTGTGGCAGCAATTGCAAACAGTATATTGCCAAATTTGGCCACACTTATGCCAAAGTATTGGGTGAGGCGCTGAAACAGCCAACAGATATATGTTTTCATATGCAAATCTTGACATTAATCTGCAGCATAAGGCGACAGTAGCCGACGACTCCTCCTGCACACCCAAAAACACTTGACAAAGCGTGAAAAATGCGACTCGCTGCGTTTGGCTGCACGCACACCAAATGAGCCGGCGATCGAGAGCGACGCCATCGCCACACTTGGAGTTGATTGGCGAGCTTGAGCCGAGCAACAACAAAGATTGCAACGGATTAGGAGGTTAAGTTGAAGCCTAAGCCGTGGCAATAAAAAGTCAAATCACATCATAAACTTAAGCACGGCGGCGGCCTAAACTTCTAGCCGGCCAGTCGACCGATCGTGGTGCCCATTGACAGCCAGCCTGGGGCCGTTGGGGCGTATGCGTAACATTTGCAGCCAGCTGAAACGCTGAACAATGTCGATTTACAATATTTACCCATGCCCCCTTGATGATAAATGGCCAGTTTTATTGCATAAACTGTACGACATTTTCGCCAGACACGTCATAAAAAAACTGAAAAAACAGACATACATTTCATGCATGTATTTAAAAAAATAATAATAAAAAAAAAAGCCAAACGAATCGTGGAAAAGCCGTGCGACAACTTTGAATGGCCAAAACGTTTTTCTGGCATAGTTACCACCCATTATTTTTATATTTATTTATATATACAATACCCTAGGATCGTAAAAATTATTGATATGCGATTAAGTTTTGCAAATGTGTGCGGCAATGTCTTCTAATAAAATATGTTACTCTGCATGTTCATTATTTGCAATTATATTCGCAATTCTAAAGTTTAATAAATTGTTGAAAGGTAAACTTGTAATCCAACAATTTATATTTGTATTTAAGATTTAACTGTTAATTAAATTGATATTGGTACTTACAATTATGTATCTACCATAGTATAGATAATTCTAGATAGCTATATATTTAGCTATGCTTAATCTGGGAAAATAGGAAATGAGATAAGAGGCTCTTGAATAACCTATGCAAATACCTATGCATTTATTTATATTTATTCTTGTAGTGTTTGTTCTTTTGTTCTAGAAAATTTAAGCATAACAGTCCTATAAAAATCAAAAACTAATTTTTAGTTCTGATATTCCTTTCACAATTACCGGATAATAAAAACAGCAATTAAGTATCTTAATCTAAGTACAGGGTATATACTAGTTAAGCACTCTCTACCACAGCACGCGCATTTGCATTTGCTTGTTAATGTTTTTGTTAGACAGCTTTCAGGTATGTCTCAATGCTTGTGACAAATTTTCTGAAAAAATAATGCAATGATCACGCTTTAGGGCGGTACCAAACCAAAAGAAAAAAAAACGAGAAAGTAAGAATATTTTCTGCACGCAGAAGTCACAATACCCTTATTGGCTTACTGTTTTACGCATATGTAAGAATAGTGAAGGGTATGAAAGCTCCCACTTTAAAGCCTAAACCTGAAGATCTTCCGGACAAATCAAAGACTCAATTGACTTGGGTCAAATGCCAGCGCAGGCACTGACATTTTTGCGTGGTCGGCAATTACCCAGAGACAATTCTTAAATGTGGGCAGTTCCAGAACTGAACTCATTTCCGTTCTGCTGCGATTGCCGAACCACAATATGAATGACGCATCGGGAACTCAACGGCTCATCCAATTGTGTATCTGTATATCTTTTATCTGTGTAGCTTGCACAATGTCAAGCGCAATGATGTGAGACAATTATTTTTGATTTGCTTTTGAAATTAAAAAATTTAAGGTTACGTGGGCCAGGCAAAACTTGGACTGGAACGGGGAGCTTTAACAAATAAAGTGAATTAGTTGGAAATGCCCGACTAGGAGATACCCCAAACCTCTCTCTACCAAAAACACACACATTTATAAATGGAAAATTTGACAATTATGTATTCTTAATGGGATAAGGAATTAGAAAGAAAAACTGATCTTAATTATCTTTTATTGTTTCATAAAATGAATGTATTTGAATAAAACCAATAGCATCAAAATTGTCTCCGTTGTTTAAATTGAAATTTTTTTCATTTTGCGAAATGTGTAGGTGAGTTAAGAAAAAATAAAAATTACCCATTGCTGGTATACTATACGAGAAGCTACATGAAAGCCTACGAGATATGCTCAAATTCAAGAATTCAATATCGATTTTTATCGATTGCTTAGAAAAAATGCAAGTTATCGATGCGAACATGCATATGAATGGACGGACAGAAAAGCAACCAGACTCACAATCTTGGCTAATCGACTCGGCTGTTGATGCTCATCTAGAATATGTGTACTGCATGGACTCATTCTATAAAATTACAAAGGATTTACATAAAAACCTTTCCTGTACTCCAAAGAATTATGATCTGATAATTATGATAAAACAATATTTTGAGCCCTTGATTATATTATTATTATGTATCTTATGTAAGTAGCTAAAATTATCAACAATGCTTCAATCATAAGTTCTCCTTGACAGAGAGCTAAGAATCCGTGTTTTAGTGCCAGCGCATAGCCGCCTCATCTAATAATTTTATTAAAAACATTTAAAATTATATTTAATAAATATGCAAAAAAACTTAAATTATTAAAAAAAAACTTTAATTTAGAAAACAATGCTTTTTTTGTTACCATCTAATCAATTTATTTGCAAGACACCATAAAAAAGTGCTTCGATTACATTTACAATAAGTAATACAATATTACAAAGGCCTATATATGTAAAGATGTCTGTGTGTGTGAGTGTGTGTTGGTATGTGTGTGTGTAATCAATCAAATGTGTGTTACCCAATTGGCGTGCAAGTAGAATATGCGACCGTTTAACTATAATTTATTGATTGCTTAAGACTGACCAAGTGGAAACCTTTGAATGTTCTACAGCTACATAACATTTACATTTAAGATTTTGTATAGTCTGTATAACATATATATGGTAATTTTATGATATATTTATAGCGAAGTGTGACTGCCAGCAATTGGGTGCTGAAATTTAGTGCATTACTTGAATCTTTATAAGAGAATTTCGTAGTGTGAGTAAAAGTCTGAAAGATATGTCGAAAAAAACGCGACTTAACTAGGCGAAAGGAATTTCAACGCTTTAAATTCATTTTTGCATTTGCTTCATGCAATTAAGTGTGCAGTCTCCACCCACGGCTGAATTTTGCCAGTCATTAACTCATTTGCATAGCTGCTGCCTCAGTGCGGCGAGCAGGGGCAGCACTAGTAGCCCCACCAAACCGGAGAGTCCTCCAGCCGAGTTGCAGCCATCGGTGGTGCAAGTGCGGCAATAAACGGTCTTGATGTAGGATGAGGTCGTGTCCATGGCGCACTTGTCCGGCGCATCGTCCACATCCTCGTAGAAGCAGGAGCGCGATATGACCCGCTTGCCATAGACTGCAATGAAACGAACGCCATAATAAACTTTAAATATTTGCTGGCAAACTATTTTTTAATTAATATATCCACAGTGAGAAAAATGTTGCACATTGAATTTAATTTATGTGCCGCGCTGTTTTTGCGTGGGCTTCGCGTTTCCATATACTGCGTCCGTTCGGTTTGACTTATCTCAAAAATGTCATTTCAAATGTCGTCCAAATCGTCGATCAGGTGCTGGCTAATGGCTGCCTGCCAAATAGTCAAGCTGTGAGGTAAGTGCAGCTGATGCAATTGCCTAAGTTTTTAAATAGATAAATAGTAAACAAAAATCCCACAGTTTTAAATAAAATGTAGTCCCCTTAGTGTACACGTGTCTACTGTTAACTATGTTATCCCCATGTTTTTCTTAATAGTTTCAGATTTTGCTAAACTATCTTACAAACTGAATGTTATTAGTTCGATTACTGCAAGCCGCATTTGATTCATTTCCATATGTTCCCTTATGCAGACGTTCGAACACGATTTTAGCTTAGCTGAAACTATCCTAAATTTGTTGCTGTTGAAAAGAGAATTTAACGTAATTAGACTACTTTTATAATGACAGTTGCAATCTGCATTTCAGTTAAATTTTCATTAATCTGCCTGTTAAGGAGGAAAGCCTCTGCCGAAAACATTGATCGTTGCGCGAGTATTGGTGAGCGTGTTAAAGCTGAGCTGCTGTCTGACTACCACAAAGAAAGGTGTCTTGTAGATGAGTTATCTGTATGTGAAAGCTCTGTGAATTGGGAAAAACCTTAGACAATAATACACTGTTATAGAATTGTAGCTTAAACTGGCTGAACGGCAAACAGACCACTGGCGAAAATGGGTTCAAGGCTTGCTTGCGACCAGCGTTTGCCAGGCCCGGTCTTGCTCGGCTCGGCTCGACTCGGCCAGGCTAGGCCCGACTGGGCCAGCAAAAACGCCAACTGAAAATGAGGCCTGCAACTATGTCTAGAGCTGGCCGCAACATACACTGCCAAAATGAACGCGGGTCTCAGCAAAACGAGACAATTTGCAATCAGCGAAACGGCAAATGAAAACCAGAAAAAATGCACAACAAATTGCGTTTTCTCATTGCGTGTGTATATGTGTGTGTGTTTCGCAAACAGAACACAACAAGAAAAACACAAAAATCAAGAAACGATATAAAACAAAATCAACCAAAATAAATCGCAATAAAATGAAGTAAAACTTTAAAAGCGGCTCAAAAAGGTGCGCGTTGACCATTTTTGTGATTGGCTCCAAGAAGCAGTTGCAAGCGAGATAGCACACAAAGTGCGTAAGTCAGGGAGAGCGAGAGAGAGAGAGAGAGAGAGAGAGAGCGTGTGTGTGTGTGTAGCAGAGAGGGAGCAGGGGCAGTTGCGAAGGGGGCTCGACATCTGAGTACAAGCCTCTAATAAAATTGTTGACAATTGTCGCCTTATCACGGCCGCGGCATCAAACAAGGCACACAGAATGCAGTTGTCAGCTGCAGAGCCCAAAGAAAATTGTCAGAGCGGAAAAATAACAACAACAACGACAATGACAACAAAAGGAGAAACTCAAAAAATTGCGTATACGCCGCGTGCGCGACTTGAAACCAAGTTGGCAATGTTGCATTGTGTCATAAATTTAAATTTTAATTAATTTAATTATTTATTGGTCGAAATGTGTGTTGGCAACATTTTTCACAGTAACAAAATCGAGAGAGCAGCAGATAAAAAAAAAATCAAATAAAAAAAGGAACAAAAAAATACGCAACGCAATTGGCCAAAAATAGGCAAAAAGTCGGCGACAACTTTTCGGTTAGCCAAAATGCAACAAGTTGCAAAATATTTGCACAGTGACGCACAGTGACAACTAAAATGCAACGCACACTCACACACACACTCACACACGCACACACACACAACGCAAATAGCTAATTGCTTGGCTTGGCTGTTATTTTTATGGAATTATGGAATACATTTTTAATTTGACATTTGCCAAAAACTCAGCCACTCGTCGGCCCAAACTTCATAAGCAATTAATTTAACGGCATATAAATTGAGCAGTAGACGCAGCAGCAGCAGCAGTAAAAATAATAACAACAACTACAACAACAACTGCTGCATCGCCTAGTTGCATTTTTCTCAGACATTTGGCTAGCATTCTGGCTCTGGCTCTGCCTCTGCCTCTGCCTCAGCGACTGGCTCTGCCTCTCCACTCCCTGGTCATTGCCGTAATTGAGCGCTTCACGCTGTGCAACAACTTAATTAATTTATATATAATTTTTTGTTTGTTTGTTTTATTTTTGCAAGCATAGTTTATTCGTATATTATGTACTCGCATCTCGCTGCTCATTTGGAGACCGAGCCGCAGTTGAGATTTGCCGCTTGCAATTTTAATTGCCAGCCGCAAATCTTTGCAAATATTCGCAGCGCCAATTTGTAGACGCTTGATTGCAAAAATTTAATGGTGTTCATTAATTGGCCATAAGAAATTGGCCTGCTCCAAGCCGGGCACTTGATCATATGCCAATCGTTGGAGATTAGTTATGTGCAACAGTTTGTTGCGATTTTTAATTAGCGAATTTTAATTTGACGTTTGTGCTTGAAAAAAGTCCGGGAAAATCAAGATGAAGGTCACGTAATATGCAATAGAGGAAATTAGAAGACGCAACTGATTCTAATAAAACTAGCGCTAATAAAGGCAAGCAATAATTAAATATCCAGCAAATAAAATATGCCAGCTTAGTAAGATGAGTCTTAAAATAATCGGCTAATCTCTTGGTCAAAAATGACTCTAGATTTTTATGTATGTGTATGAATATAGAAAACAACGAATAATTATGTATACACAACCTTTAAACTAGTTTAAAATAAATGGAGATAAAATAAAAAGTGTGGAAGTGCCATATAAATTGTGCGCGCATTGAGCCTTTGTAAAAGTCCTTAAAGAATCCTTTTTATTTAAAAACTATTAAGTTTCTAACTGTCTGCTCATAACCATTTTATTTAGCTAAGGAACTCATCTAGAATTGCATTTATACTATAAATATACTTTCTTTTATACAAAAATTTGTTTTTAAAATATTTGCTTAGAGCAATATTTTGGAATAAATTGCCAGGGGACACACATGCATCCTACAATAAGTAATTCCTGCACTAAAAATAAAAATTCTAAACATAAATAATCTATTATTATTTGCCATTATATTTTATTTTGAATTTACTAAAAACAAATATAAAAAACAAAAAGTTTACTATACTATCATTTAGACAGATTTAAAATCTTGATGTGCATAATTTAATTATGCTATAATAAAAGCCAAAATTTAAGTAACTTTAAAGTGAATAACTTTTTTGTTAATCACATAATAATATCAAGCACAAGCAATATAAGTCCGTTGTGTATTATTTATGTGAATAATAACAGGTAAACAATTAAAACGGAAATGGAAATAAACAAATGGGTGGATTCTTTGGCTGCTGTTATCAAAATTGAAATCAAAAAACTGTCCACAGATATTTAAATGAGATAGAAATGCAGCGATACGCAACGTTTGGCAAATTGAGCAGCGTACGAAAATTGAATTTCATTTTGCTCGCCTTTTTTATGTGCACTTTTGTGTTTGTTGTTGGTTTGTTGCTGTTGCTGCTGTTGTTGCTTGTCAAATGCAAATGCCAACAAGCGGCACAATTTGCACTCGCCGCAGGCTGAACAATAAAAAACTAACAAAAATGCCAAAGCTGCAGCCAGAGCCGCCGGCACAGCCAAAGATCGACGACTGCAACACGAATATCACTCATACGCCGCGTGTGTTGGCGTTGGTTTTTCTCCCTCTCCTTTTTATTTTATTTTGTGTGCTCGCCACATCGCCACATAAATTTGCCGTAAATTAGCGGCGCATGCAGCTGGCCTGGCATGGCTTGGCCTGGCCTGCCCGGCTTGGGCCAAGTGTCGCCAGCACTTGTGCAGCCACGCCCCGCCCCGTCAACGCTCAGCAGCAGCAGCAGCAGCAGCAGCAGCTGCAGCAGGGAACGCGATCGCAAACGCTGAGCAATTGTTTCGTTGCGGCTGCCTCTGTGGATTTGTATGCCGCACTTGCTGCTGCCGACTCTGTCAGGCCAATAAATCTCAATCTTGTTTGACGCTTTGTGGCAGCCAACAACAGGCGGCAGCCTCGCGGGTGTGAGCCACCGGTGGGTCCCCGCACTCACCACAACAATGCCGCAATTGACAGTCCAACGGGCATTGCTGAATAATTGCTTATCTCTGATCTGTGCTGGGTGTCTGCTGGCTTGTTGCTTACCTTCCTGCACGAGCTTCTTGCAGACGGGCCGCGCATTCACCGACTTAACGCCCACCGAGTAGGTGCAGTTGACATAGCTCCAGTAACGCTGCTGCTCCGAGATGCTGTCCGACTGGAAGGGATCATTGCAGAATTCGCCATTGGAGACATCTGTGGAACAGCGCCAGCAACGTAGAACTCCAGAGGCTGCAATATTTGAAAATGTTCTTATTATGGGTGTTTTTCAAATTATTTAAATATTCATTTTAACTAAACAGCGAACTAATGAACTAGACAGACAGACTAACAATATATGATTATTAATATAATAATAACATAGTGTATATTATTATTCGTAGACATTCAATTCATAAATGTACAACACTCCATTAATATAAAAAGTATGAACTAATTCAAATTTTGAATTCAATTCAAGGCAATAAGCCCTTTATTATATGTGTCATAATATGGGGAGAGTGATGCAACCCAACTAGGTACAATTAGAGACATATTCCATTCAAGTCAGGTGCCACAGCTGGAACGCAATTATATGTTATCAGAGTACACATTACGAAGCGTTGTAGAATTTTGTTAATTGAAATGCTGAGATGTGTGTGTGCGTGTGTATATCCCCGTTTAGATAATCCATAAACTAAGTGAGTAGTTTTCGCTCTAAATTGCAATCAAGCGATGATTTTGATAGCAAGTGCATAAATAATGGGCCACGAGGCGAGATGCCTGCTGCGATTTGTAGTTGGCCGTTAGCCGTTGGCGGCGGCTTTTGAAAAATGTTGCAGCTAAAATTAATTAGACACGGGAGCCTTTTGGCTGAGTTATTTATGGGACAGTCGATTGGAGAACTGCCTTATAAAAGTGTCAAAACTTTCGGCTCTTGGCGTTGTTTATGCCCACGATTTGGCCAAAGAGCGTGTTGAATAATTATTAAACATTTTATTTTGGAACTGCAAAAGTCGCTAGACTTAACTGAGCTCAGCTCTGTTCTAAAATGGCATTGAGATAATTTTTCATCGGAGTCTGTCCGGGTTTGCTCTGGACGGCAGCGGATGTTAATGTTGATGTTGATATTGATGTTGACGACGACGACAATAAAAACCCGTTTGTGGGGCCAATTTAAACGTCAAACGTTAACGTTCAGGTTAAATGCACTTAACCAACACTTTGAGGTGCGTTTAAATGAAAGCTTAGATAAACAGCAAATAGCCTGGCCCGGCTCGGCTCGGCTCGGCCCGGCCTGGCCTATACCCAACTGAGCAAACTGTGCTGAACGCACTCGAAACGTGTTTTTGGCCACAGTCTTCTATTGGCTTTAACCGCATTTGGCCATAAACAACAGACATAAACATTACAATTTTGCGTATTTGAATAAAAAATACAATAAAATCAAGAAACCTATTCGGACTTCATTTTGCATTGCTTAGAAATTATTATCATTTACAATATATTGAAATTAATTGACATCTGAATTGTCAGATCGTTGGCCAAATTGTTTATATGCGTGTAACAGTGCGCGCGCAGTTGCGGTGGCAGTTTACTAATGGTAATGACTGTAATTGTATGCAACATGAAAATTGATATTGTGCGCGCGTTTATGCCAAATGTTTTGGCAGTTCCAAACAGCGACCCAAAAATGGTTACACACATCACTTTACCAGTGTGTGTGTGTGTGTGTGTGTGTGTGTGTGCTTAAGTAGTTTCTTACATTTATATAAGTATGTTGCAGTTCGATTACCCAAAGATATGCGTTTGAAAAGTAAAAGGTTACATGGGCATACATTACGAAACGCAAGAAAAAATAAAAAAATATGATCTACTTATTGTGACACAAAAATAAATAGTAGATGGTCTGATAAAATCTCAGACTGCCTACTGATCATATGTGGGTAAATATTATGGGAGTAGGACTTTTATATATACATTCAAAAACTGAAAATTAAATAAAACAAAAATTATAATTTTATCAACCGTTTTCCCTATTCAAATTCCAAGATCTAAGAAGCATATCAAAATAACTATTATCTTAGTCTCAAAAGTTAATACAAAAGTTAAATTCTATCGGAGCTTATTCCAAGCATTTATTTGCCAAATACATTAAAACAAGACCTGCTGTTAGGTTTGTACAAAAAAGTCGAAAAATACTCATATCCAACTGTCGCTTGATAAGGCAATTATAGTCCGCACTTCACAAGCACATTTCATTTAAACAGCCGCAGAAACTCACAATTTTATAGCAATTTTCCTGGGTTTCGCCTAAGTAAAATGGGGCGCGCCTATGTTATAAGCCGGGTTGAATGCACTTTGAGGCACTGTAACTTTATATCAACGACTTATGCAAAAGTCAGCAATAATAAACTAAAACTTGGGCCTGCGACTTTCCCACACACACACACACACACACACACACACACACACCCTACACACATAGTAAAGTTCACATGCAATTTTCGCATTAGCTTGACTCAGTTGAGCGGGGATTTACTTCGAGTTAGAGCTGGGGTTGCAATTGTAACTGAAGTTGAAAAGTTTATGTATCTGAAAAGCTTTAAAAAACGTGTTGATTATCAGCAATCTGGCTCCCGCCCAAAAAACGGCAGAGCCCGGCAAAGTCGCTGACAAACGGCACCATATCTAAGCCATAAAATCGACAACTTACGAGTGTGGACCTAAACCTTAGAAAGAGGTGCCAGTTAGGTGCCGACTTACAGGGTAAAGGCAGGGGGTAGAAAGTTTGTATTTACAGACATGCAATCAAAGTTCGTTCAACTGAAAACTGCCAACGACAATTGCGACGACTTCTCGAACATTTTTCAAATAATTCCGCATTTGGCCCAAATGCTTGAATAATTAGACGTGCATTATATGGAAATGTGCTGGAATGCGAGGGGTTTAGCTATTTACAGAGGGTTTAGCTCGAATGGAAGGCGAATATTAACATTTGTTTACATATATCTTGTAGATTGATCAGAAAGCTAAATATCCACACCCATTAAAACGCGCCCAGCTCATTGAAAATCTAAATACACGCGCACAAATAAGAGCATAACATTTGGGAATAATGACATCTACAGTGCTCGACTAGAAGATACCCAGCAAAATTGCATTCTCTACTATCGGCACTCTATAAAACTTGCAAACATCAAGGGCTCTATAACATGCTACAGAGCTTTGTTTTTGGACCAATATGTCACCTATTGCCAGTTACATAAGTAGGCATAGATTTAGTATACCCTTTATAACCATTTAGAGAGTACAGGGTGTGCACGAAAGATTCCATTGCAATGTTGTAAAATTATTTAATGACTTACACGTAGCACATTAAAATGATGACATTTTGTCATGCTTTCGGTCTTTTGGGTGTGTGTTGGTTTTGAGGGATTTCAGGGTTGGTTTTGCAGTATAATGATTGCTCCGATTGTATCTCAGGCAAATTACAATAAACCCCAGTGACATGCATGTCAAATGATAAATAGTTGCGCTTAGTCAGTTAAGCAATTTGCATGTGAATTGCTTTAATTATGGAACTTCTCTTTAGCACACTAATGTATAATTAATTTTTAAAATTTTTGTTAATTATTTACCCTGACTAACATTTGAGATCACCAGCAAACCAAATGAAATGCCTATTATAAAAGTAAACAACTTAATAAACGCAATTCGACTTGTTTCATTCAAAAATGCAATTATTTGGCGCAGTTTTCTATTTTTCTTTGCTGCTAAAATTGGGAAATGGGTGCGACAAAATATAAACAATTAGTTAAGGCCCCCAGAAAAAACAAAATGAAAATAAAAAACAATACGAAAACAAGGTTGCAAAAGGCCAGACTGAAACTGTCAGTGTCCACAATTTAATGGAGGTGCGTGCTCCAAAGTTGCGAGTGGACACAATAAAAACAAAATTGCTGACAATGTGTCCAGAACAGAAGCACACGCCCATAAAACTTACAAAACAACAAAATAACGTAGACACACATCAACTTCCAATTGAAGATATGACGACATCGCGAAGTTACAAGCTAAAACAAGGCCTATCTACAAGGCGCCAAAAAGATTCCATCAAGAGTATGTTTACAAAAGTTGAAGTTTAGTCTATTAATAGTTAAGTGAACTACACCTAAGCTCAAACAACATGAACAATATTTAAATGAAGTATTCCAAATATATATATAAATAAAATATAAATACATAAATTTTCTACCTAACAAGAGCCTCATTATTTTATTTAGAAGCTACAAATTTGGAGTAAGTGGGTTACATATTTGCAATATTTGCCAGACTTGTTCTCACCCTGTAAAGTGTTGTATAATGTTGAAATGAAATTTCTAATACATAGATTGTGTTTTAGCTTGATCAATATCAACAGCCCATTCGATACACTCATGTCTTTCAAGTCGATATACTCTTGTCCGTCCGTCATTTTCTTTGCTTCTTTTTCTGTTTCTAGTCTCTCAGCTTAGGTCTTTCACTCCTTCTATCTATATAGTGAGCATTTCTAGTATATCACAAAGCAATCAAGAGAATATAATATATATGATATGAACAATATAACACAACTCTATCTCAAAGCACAATAGAAAGAATCTGACCAAAAATTAGCTGCTGTATCGAAAAATGTTGTTTGCAAAATATCTTTACCAAGCTCAGCATCGCATTGCTCCTCACTTAACTCTCAGACCTAAATCTTAGTCTAAAAAGGATGTAATCTTAAATTTGCAGAAAAGGGACGTTCCTTAGCTGTTAGGTGTAACTGTTAATTAAGAAGGGATATGTTTGTGAAACATTTTGACAGTTTAATCCTTTGGGTAACTATTTAACTACATTTTTATACTTTAATAACACACAAAATCCTCAGATGTCGTTTAAACGGCATTCGTTTGCTATTTGCTCACCAAGAAAATTTATTTTGAAAATTATTTTATCTCACTCAATGCACATCTTTGGCTATTTTTTAAGCAATTAAAAACTAGACTCCTTCAGTTTTGCTGGACAACCCATTTATCTTGTTTTTTATTTCTAAACGTTTCGATTCAATTAAATGCCACCATTTATTATGCACTTTAATCAATTGAAGCTCCCCAGTTTTCTAGTTTGTAGCCCGGAAAATGCGGTGCTGTTCATTTAATGTGGCTCGTGTTAAGAGTGAAGAAAATGGCACAGCGCTTATCCATGTGTATGTGTCTGTGTGTGTATCTAAAAGTTAGCCTCATTCAATGTGCTATATTTATGTCTTATGAAAAAATTCATCAATTTTAAAGGTTGTGAAAATATTTTTTCAAGCGGCGCGCTAGCTGTGTGCAATCTGTCGGTGTTTTATGTATAAATAAATAGAATAGCCGACAAGTGCATAAATATAAATAAATCATGAAGTAATCCATTGCAGGCGCTTCACACAAAACGTTAAGTATACGCCCCTGTGACGGCAGGCAATCAAGAGCGCATTGAACGTCATTATTGGAGGCTGAAAGCTGTCCGAGATGAGTGCATCTTAACAATAGCATTGATAATGCCAGACAATGCCAGCTGCGGCTTATCAATTGGGGTCAACAAGGAAATTGATTGATTATCACAATATAATAGAGCTTCATTTATGTGGGTTGCTGAGGGGGCACATTAAGTATACGTCAAGTATCTCTGGAAAATTAACAAATAGGATCTAAAAAGAATGACAATTGATATGGAATTAACCCTGATATTATTTGCATTACTTTCTTAAATAAATGTATTTCTGTTGTTTCCCCCATTTTGGTTCGATGAACCCGAGCCCATAAGACCGCACCACTCAACGCGTGCACACACTTAATTAGCAGGAAAACTCATGCGAGTGCACGCACAGAAGCTGAACACCCACCTGCATCCAGGCTCAGCGCAAGGGAGAGCAATCCCAGCAGCAGCACGGAGCAGGAAGTGTAGGGCGACATGGCAGATAGGGTTAACAACTTGTTGTTAATGTGGGCAGCAACTTGTTGTCAACTGTTGTGTAAGAATTTCTTTAAATTTATATTTACACACAGCTCTTCACTTTGCACTGCGATTTCGTTGTATTTCAAAAAATTCGAATATTTCGTAAGGTCGCGGCATACGCATGCGACGAGTTGACAAACTGAATGCGAACTGAATCGAAACTGAACACGAAAAAGCGCCACAAGTCGCAGCCAGCAGAGAGCAGCAGCGGCAGCAGCACCAGCAGCAGCAGAAATCAACAACAAAACGAACCAATAACAAAACGAACGAACGCAAAGCACAAACGAAAATGAACTAGCAAGAGCGAGAGCGAGACAGCAGATCGTTCAATCAGCTACGTTTCAATCGCACTACACGCAGAACTGCAGCCAGATTGAACCTAACAAATTGAAACACAAAACTGAGCGAGAATTTAAGATGGAGAGCGGGGCAGAGGGATAGAATGCAGGCAGGCGAAGATACGCATGGAGCGCAGTTGAAGTGTCGCTGGATTTTATATTGAAGTTTTTTATTTATATGGGTTTGGGCCGGGAGCTGGTTAAGCACTTGTCTTTGGCCCGCTCTTCTAATGGTTGCCACAAAAACACTTGCAGTTTCATATGCCGCACAGTGGACTCAAATGCACTGCTAATGGATAAACAATAAAGACGTTAAATGATAAAATTATAATTATACATTTTTGTTGATAGAAGTGATCCGCGCTTAAGCCGGAGAATGGCTCTAAGCTGGGGATTCTTCTGACGATGTACACTCTGGCAGAATGTGTAATAATAATGTGGAATAATAAAACAAAAAACATGTCAATCCTTACTTTACCGAGAGTTACAAGATTATTCCTTTATAATCAATTTGATGGCTTTTTACTTGTCCTTTTAAGAACAATATAATAAATTTCTTGAAAAAATTCCTTTTTAGTTACACATGACAGCTGTCCTGATTGTGAATCTCGCCTTCTATAGTAGGGTACATACAAAATCAAACTTTAATCTTTATATCTGTAACCTTTTATCGCCTAAAATATCCATTAAATATAAAATAAGACTGAAAATGTAGAAAAGATGATATCTTAGACGTATTTTTATAGTTTTATAAATAAATAATACTACTATTTAAGAGCAATAATATAAATTGTATTGCGTATCATAATTAAAAACGAATAAAAAAATATTCCGATTGGAAAGAAAAACATATTCTACATTTGACATATAGTTTTGCCAGCACTGGTCCCACTGTGCGCGAAGCCATTGCGTTTTCCTGCACCATTTACGCTTGATGACAGTCGCCGTTTGTCGGTTTGTCAGTTTGTCGTTTTGTCAGTTTGTCAGTTTGTCGCCAGTTGCAATTGAATGCTAACTGCGAGTCTGTCGCCATCTAATCAAGCGGGGACTTTTGATAAGGAAATGCAATGTTGGCACTTTGCGGCATGGACGCAGCCACTCGCTGGGAGAGGACACCCGACCAGAAAAGTGGTTCAATCTCTGCTTAAATTTGTTGCAAATATTTTATGCGTTTTCTATGGCATGGAGATTTGTCTTTTATTGTTTTGCTTTTATGTTCTCGCAACGGGAACTTTACGAGTAGGGACTACATTGACTATTTCTGACACGGAGTACATTGACTTATAAGTTATATGACTGTGCTTAATATCTCTGGCTTGATATTAAACCCATTAAGCTGAAGCAATTGAAGAAGACAGCAAATGCGGTTAAGCACGTGCCATTTGGATTATGAGTATCATTAAACGGGACAGAGAAAAAATAGTAAACAAAATTAATATGAAAGCAGTTTGGAGAGAACAATTATTTAGAGCTCATTTAAACTCTTGAACATAAACAACTTTTCGAAATACTTGGCATATTTCTTTAAAAACATTCTAAGCGTTCAAAACATCATAAATTAGAAAACATTTAAACATTTCGAAAAACATACACAGTTTATATATTTATGACTAGACCAAAGCATTTCTTTTTATATATTTAGATATTTTATTTATAATCTAGCTAAGTATCACAATGATGTTTTGAAATATTAATAATATGAATTTTTGTTTTGGAAATTGACGATTGTTATTCTTGTTCGTCTAGGCCAGTTCAATGCCCAACCAAATAATTGTTGAGCAGCCAATAACCTGGGCAAATACAGTCAAATGGGCGTATGCATAAAAGTACTTACTTCTAAGAAAAACCTCAGACTTAGCTCAAGCCACAACAAAAATATTGGTGTCCCTACCCCCACATTTACATGGAATCAATCAAATTAGCTAGTAGGTTCATCGAACACTCCTCAAATCCAAGCAAGTCCAAAGCAAAATACGCCCCGAGCACATGACAACGCACAAATTCCAAACACAAGGGAAGGCTGTTCCTAGATGGCCATAGACCGATATCTATCTAGCTTTCGCGGGGCTTGGGACTATGCGTAATGTGCTTAGCAGGACAACGAGGCGTCGTTAGTTGTCCTTCGGTGGATTCGGTATTCCAGCAAAGCCCCGACTTGACAGCTGCATACAAATACAAATTAGAAAATAATTATGGCTCAGCTATTATTTATGTTTTAGGGCCATATTCTTGGATCTAGTTGTGGCTTATGTTGAATGGTTGGTCGTTTGCTGAAGCTAATTAAATGGAATCTAGTTAATTACTAGCTAAAACTAGGCTAGGCTTGCAAGACTTATACTACCTGTATCCGCATATCTGTTCGGTTTCGACAAGAATTTAAGTCCAGCAACTGTTCCAACGACAACAAGTACTTCCATTTAGGTGCAATTAACTTTGAAGTTGGTTACGCTAGCTTATGTAAATAATGAACCCTGCTTAATTATGGGGTAAACAGTTTTATAACTCTGCTCAAATCTCAGCTAAGCTATTTTGGCCACGTTGTAAACTTATCTCAAATAATGTGACTTACACAACGGAAGCGGAGCTAGTTAAAGTTGAAATAATTAAGAAATTAAAGCTTTGATCAAGATCAGCCTATGATGTCATGAGGTAGCAATATCTCAAGCTGCGCTTCCAAACAAAGTTGTTTATTATTTTTCAAGAAAAATTTAATTATTTGTCTGTATGTGATAGACATCAGACTTAAAGTTAAAATGAATATGAAATTAAACCAAGTCGAAATTATAGTTGGTTCTATTCAAAAATAAATGTATATAATTACAGATACATTTATTGTACAATAATGGAGCTCATATCCATATGAAAAGAAGATCTACACTACAAGCTAAAAGATGAATTTTGCCAAGTTTCAGAAAGAATACACTGCAGTACTTAATAGCGTAGGATATCCTTCTACTCTCAAATAATACGACTCTCTGCAAGGGTATTAAAAAGTTAGTCAATGTCAGCACCACTTGATTAGCCAATGCACGCACCACCTCGACCACTTGGCTATCCTTTGCAACCCTGCAAAGCCCTAATCCGGGAACCGTTAACACTACCGGCAAAAACTATTTCTATGGCAACGCACACGCCAACAAAACTATTTTTACTTGCCATGAAAGAAACCCAGAAAAGTAACTAAAAAAAACTAAAATGAAGCTTAAAACACGCATTTGCAAAAAAAGTTCATTGAAAACGTCGGAAAGCACACAAGAGCGTGGCATAATCCAATCCCCCAGCTATCCGCTAAGCTGCGTGGACTGGAGCAGCAATGAGGAGATCTATTTCGTCAGGTGTGTAGCCAGAATTTAATTCAGCCCAACTTTAAGGTAATACTCCCCCTGAGCAGCGACGACCATCAAATCTACAAGTGGAGCGATGTGAGTCGCGATTCCGTGGAGGTGGCCAAGCTGCCGGATGACTTCATACCCACGGATATGCACTGGCTGCTGCTCGGGGGGCGGAGCAGTGGCGGGGGCAAGGGCAGCGATACTCTGCTCATTTGCAGCAACGACGGACGCTTCATTATACTGAACAAGAGCGCGCGGGTGGAGCGCAGCATATCCGCCCACACGGCGGCAATTAGCTCCGGTCGCTGGAGTCCCGACGGCGCTGGCCTCTTGACGGCAGCCGAGGACGGGGTCGTCAAGATCTGGTCACGTTCGGGCATGCTGCGGTCGACAGTCATCCAAAGCGATGAGGCGATACGCTGCGCTCGCTGGGCGCCCAGCTCAACGGCAATTGCCTTCTGCCAGGGTGGTCACATTTCTATCAAGCCCCTGGCAGCCAATAGCAAGTTGATAAGGGTGAGTTCTCCGGGAGGGAAGTTACGCTCTAGTACATTAAATTACCCAGAACAGTTGAAAATGTGACCCATAGGTATTTCACGAAGGCAAAGAGCGAACGCGCAGCGTTTCGATACAGCTCTAAGCAAAAGTCAGAAGAGAATTCCGATAATGTATATTATATATTTAGATAAATAGGTCAGTTTAAGCCTGAGTTAAGTTAGTCTCTCCAATGCATAAAACGTTATTATGAAATTCTGAAAATGTCGTAAAGTTGTCCGTCTCTGTAAACGTTTCGATTTCAGCGACTATAAAAGCTAGAGACTTTGTATTAAGTATTATTTCGCGTATTTCGAGATGAGATCCCATTGAGCACTTCAGCTTACAAATGTAATAATAAGATGTTGTTTTTGAACACCTTTCCATTGCAGTGGCGGGCTCATGATGGTCTAGTTCTTTCGCTTAGCTGGTCTGGCCAGTCAAATATTATAGCCTCGGGTGGCGAGGACTTTCGCTTTAAGATCTGGGATGCGCAGGGCGCCAATCTGTACACTAGTGCGGCCGAGGAGTATGCCATTGCGAGCGTGGCCTTCAATCCGGAAAAGGACTATCTGCTGGTGGGCACCTTCAACATGCTCAAGCTGTGCCACAGCACGGGCGTGAGTCCACAACAAACTAATCCTTCCCAGCAAATCTCAAGTTCCTATCAATTTTAGTGGTCCTACAGCAGCGCACGCTTTACAGCGCCCAGCGTGGGCTCGTTTTACACGTTGTCCTGGTCGACGGATGGCACTCAGGTCGCCTGTGGCACCTCCACGGGTCAGATGATTGTGGGCTACGCCGTGGAGCAGCAGCTCATCTCACGCAACCTAAAGGCAACAAGCACCGGCCGCAAGTGCATCGCCTTGCAGGACATTGCCAACGGCAGCAAAGACGTCCTCGAGTTTCCGCAGCGAGTCATCAACTTCGCCCTGGGCTATGGACATCTGGTGGTGGCCACCACCCACCAGCTGCACATATACAACGAGAAGTACATCAACACGCCGATCATAATTGATGGCCGCAACGATGCGCGCGTCATTGAAGTGGGCAAGAAGTGGGTGTGGCCAAGGGCAGCTCGTATTGTTTAGACCTTCCCGTTAACTAGCCTACTTGCAGGTACTTCATGGTGCTGGATGCCGCCTCCATTTGGGTGTACACCTACACGGGTCGGCTGCATCTCAATCCTCGCTACCCGGGCTCACAGGCCCAGCTGCCGCTGCTGAACTGGCGCTCCATATCGCTGGGCCTGGACGTGCTCGCCATACGGGACAACTCGGAGACATCGCTGGTGCATCTGTTCGATCTCATTCCCGGCGCCTCGCGTCAGTACGAGCCACAGTCGCTGCGCGCCAAGCAGCAGCTCGCCGAGATCGCCGCCTGCCGGGCCGGCAGTCCGGATGACCAGTTCATCGCCTTCATCGACACCAATCGGGAGCTGTACATCAGCGAGACACGTAATCTCAACGGCGGGGGCACAGCTGAGCGCCTGGCCAATGCCTCCGATGAGATCCACAAGATTGGCACCCAGCTGACGGCCATCAAGTGGGCCAGCGAGACGAACATCTTAGTCGGCGTGCACGACTCCTGCTACAGCGTCTGGTATTGTCCGGGCGAGGGTGCAGCCGATCCCACAATCATTGCACTCACGACAATAACACTGGACACAGCGTAAGCTAAATATCACAAGGGTATCTGTCGAATTTAGATTCCGTTTGTCCGTCCGTAATATCTCAAATATTTCTTAACGCTCTTGAAGCTAGTCTTTTGCGAGTGTACAGGAATATATTTACTATAGCCGAAGTCTGGATTCTCTAGCTTTCATCAAATAAAAGCTTTGCCATTTGCTTGACATGTCTGACATACTCTCTACATGAACAATCGGTCGGCAATAAGGGCTGTGCATAAAAGTCTTCAAGGGAATTTCAACTTCAATCACATATGAGCCTTCCTTCTTATTATCTACTTTATATACTAATTCAATATTTAAATTCGATTCAATTTCGGAATCTATAGGTAGAAAAAGTAGGCTTAAAAGAGAATTTGATCGATATAAATCAATGCATTTATGCTAAATCCCACTCGAGTTATGACTTGTTTCACTCGTTTCAGTGAGTTTGGCAAGCACGTGGCCATCGACAGCTTTGAGGATGCTGTGATCACGTTTCGCTGCGCCGGCGCCCTGTTGCCAGTGAACGTGAACATCTACTGCGAGGTGCTGCATCGCAGCCTGCAGGAGGGGCAGTGGCAGCAGGCGTTGAAGATCTGCCGGCTGGCGCAGCACACGAGCCTGTGGGCGACACTGGCTGCGGTGGCCACCAGGAAGCATCAGCTGCAGCTCAGCGAGGAGGCCTACTCGGCAGCCCTGCAGATCGACAAGGTTAGCTACCTGCAGCACCTGAAGACCCTCGCGCCCTCAAGTGCCGAGCAGATGGCAGAGAACTCACTAATGCTGGGCCGGCTGCTCGAGGCGGAGACCATACTGCTGCACAATCGCAAATATGGCCAGGCGGTGGCCCTGGCTCTGCGCATGCACAGCTGGAAACGTGCACTGGAGATTGCTCTCAAGCATCAGGTGGATCAGCCGGACCTGGATCTGGTACAACGCGTGCTGGAGGAGCGACAACGGTATCTGAAGGCCCTGCAGCGCGACGAATGGGATGCACTGTACCTCAGTCATGTGGTCAAGAATGACAATGTTAGTGAATAAAGATAAAGACTTGGACAAATATCATTAGCACCTATTCTTGAAATCCTTTATACTTAAGCCTACATTCTGTTTATATACTATAATTTACAACTAATTTATATAGTTTTAATATTTGCCTGGGCTCTACAATTCAATACGCTGACCTGACCATTGGCCTGCCCTCAATGGCATTGATGATGTTGTTGGCTGCCAGGAGGCTCATTTCGATGGTCGTCTTCATGGTTTGCGTTCCCAAATGGGGCAGAACGACTGCAAGAGAAGCAAAGCTTAGACAAATATCTTGCAGACAGACTTTAGCTAATACGAACCACAATTGGGCAGCTTGAGGATGGGGCTGTCGGCTGGCAGGGGCTCTGGTGTGGTTACGTCCAGGCCAGCGGCAAGGATTTGGCCAGTGCTCAGTGCCTCATGCAGATCAGCCTGATTGACCAGACCTGCAATAGATGAAATGGTAAAAACTTTATTAGCTGACCCGCCTCTCTGCATATACGCCCACTTACCGCCTCTGGCCACATTGAGAAAGACCGCATTGCGTTTCATTTGCCCGAAGGCCTGCGCATTGAATTTCCCGCGGGTTTCGTCGGTGAGGGGCGCAGCCACCACCAGGAAGTCGCTCTCCCGCAGCAGACGCTCGAAGGGCACATGCTCCGCCTGGAACTCCACATCGTTCTCCTTGCGGGTTCGCGTCGTGTAGAGCATCTTGGCCACATCCCAGCTCTGCAGACGCTTTGCTATGGCCTGGCCAATGCCGCCGAAACCAAAAAAACCAATCACAGAGTCACGAATCTCCACACCCATTCGCCAGTCGATCTGCTCCGTGACCCACTGTGAGCTGCAAGGGAAATTTCGAAAATTAAATAACTCGTCAGAAAATATTAATAATAATTTTTCAATCAATTTTGAATATTTTTTCGAAAAATAATAAAACAAGCTTCCAATTAATTTGTTTCTAAATATGAATAAAAGATTAGCAAAAAGTTAAGTTTTATATGAGAATATCCCACAGATTTTCCAACCTTCTGAAAAGAACGCCATCGTGACATTGTAAAACTTTGTATAAAAAGTTTTTCAGTACAAGAAAATACGTTAGTTTGCGATCAATTTAAAAGTTCAAGAAAAGTTGGCAGCCCGAGTAGAGCTTGAGCTTTTGGCTGAAAAAGCTCTCGCGTAAGCTCTTGCGCACAGCTGATACTCACGCCTCGATGTCGCAGCGTCCCGCATGAAAGTGTCGACCGGCTGCAATCATCAGGCCAATGGCCAGATCCGCCACCGCGTTCTTGACCACGCCCGGCGTATGGCCCAGAGGAATGCGGCGGCGCTTGAACTCCGGCACATCCGCAAAATCAATGCCCGAGGACATGGTGCTCACGGCGCGCAGCTGCGGCCCGGCTGCATCCAGTATGGCGGCGTTCAGCGGCTGATAGTGCGCCCAGTAAATGGCATCCACGCCGGGCACCTTCTCCAGAATCTCCTCCCGCAACGGCGGCACACTCTGGCAGACCACAGTCTCGGCGCCGTGCGAGCGCAGCAGCGCCAGCGCCGGCACCGGCACCTGCGGATGCGAAATGAGAACCTTGAACGCTCTCGAAACACTCATCACGAAGAGACGCGACCTGACGCGCCCGGCGGTCAGCTTTAAACTAAAACAGAACATGGAATATTATGTAAACTAAACAATAATTCAGCTTTTTGCACAAGCTCTCTGCTTCTCTTGCTATCTCGCTTACTCTTACTATCTCTCTTTCTCTTTCCATATCTGTCAGATGTTTACCAAGATCTGATTACAGCTATCGTGATAGCATAACATTATTTTCAAATAAAGATATTTATTTATATTTAATATAAGGGCAACAAATTTCTAATAAACACCAAATATAAAAGATTTATAACAATTTGATTAGCATTATATCTATGCTAGGTATATTGGTATAAAGGAGCTGATTTCAAAGACCGGGACTATAGATACGTTAATTGCATTAAGTGAATCTACTTGACAAGTAGGCAATCAAGAAGCGAATCAAAAATAACGAGCAGTAAATACTTTTAACTAAAGTCCAATTGGCAAACAAAAGGCATTTATCACGACTAAAAATTGGACTAAAAATTTAAGTATTATTGTACTATTAAAACATTTGCAAAGCTATAAGTCCTACTTAAGGGACAGCTGTGTTTTAATGAGCAGAAAGTATACTTGGAGACATTTGATTTCTGAGCAAATAACTGAAAATATAATTTTTTTTTGATTAACATATTACATCATAAAGATATCACATGCTATAATCCTAAATGATGCAAGAACGGGACTTTAAATAATTTGACTTGAAACTATAAAAAATTCTTGAAAAAACATTTTTAGAAAACTTGATTGCTTACCATCCCCTAGATTTGAAACTCAGTTTTCGCAAATATATCTGTAAAAAAAGAGCTACCTATTCAAACCTGTTTTTGCTTGCGCTACGTTAAAACTTAATGAACACGTTAAAACTTGTGGAACATGGGCGGAAAACGTGCATGCAACGGTTTCCACCCATATTCCACAGTTTCGCGTGGAATTATTTTATTATTATACTATCCGATTAAAACTTATTTCCGAAATTCAGTTGAAACTAATTCCACTTCTACTGAACATGAACCCAAAGTTATGTAGATTGAGAATCAGTTTCAAGGAACTAAACCGAGCCGAGGCGCAGCTTAAAATATGTTGCCTTATAGAGTTCCCACGTCGCTTTTGCACCGGTTCTGAGCTGTTGCTACAATCTGAATAGGCATATGCAACATTCGCATTTGATATTATATTATTTAATTTACAATCAATTGTTAATAATGTTCACAGCAATAATCCTTGCACGCTTCAGTGGGTCTCCCATGCGTTTCCATGCTTTTCCTAATAGGCCGGCGACAGCATCCGCTCCCCGGCCAAGCCGCGCAGCACGTTGTGAGCGGCAATCGTGGCCATGTCGGAACGGGTGCGCGTGGTGGCGGAGCCAATGTGGGGTAGAATAACTGAAACGAGCAGCAAAAAAACAAAAGTGAAGTGTGTTTGCCTTGAGCTGCAAATACATGCAGATACTGTATCTAACGATCTGTGAACAGACAAGTCTATCAAGGCAAGGCCTATCCAGTGCTGGGCGTTGAGGTCAAAAGGGTTCAAGGTCAGTCAGATTATGTTTATGCTAATGTGTTAAATGTATTAAAGTAGCAGCTATTTATTTTGTTCTTTTTCTTTTGATTCACTTGAAATGCTTAACAGCGCATTTAACTGTGTCATGCTAAAGGGGCTTGACGTGATTCCCGATAAGATATGTCTGTTCAAAGAAAATATCACGACTTTGGCTTATATCCTACTGGCAGGCACTACGTTTCCATAATTAATATTTTTCCGTTAAAATTTTAATTCAAAAATTGAGAAATTATAACATAAAAATTATAGTAATAAAACTGATATTGCTTATGCTAATTCTAATGCTAATCATAGTTCTAAGGCTAATGCTAATGAAAATGATATTGCCAATGCTACGGCTAATGCTAAGAATAATACACCTACTAATGCAAATGATAATGATAATGATAACGCTGTTGCTAATGGTGGTTATGATAATGCTAATAGTAATGATAATCATAATAATGAAAAGTAATAATAATAATTATAATAACAATGCTAATCATAATAATATGAATAATATTAGTACGAATTCTTAAAAGCCCTCATATCAATTTTAAGTTTCTACCATTATTAATTCGGCAATGCCTCATTCATTCTAGTACATACATTTTCACAAAAGCAATATACCCCATTGTCAATGCTGGGTATAATAATATTGATAGCAATAACAATGTTAAGTCAAAGAGCAGCCCATTTCTTTGAGGTATGGGAACTGATTTAAATAAATAATATTCTTTATGGAGATAACCTAGAAAGAACCTTGGTCATCAATTGCAAAACTAGCCCAAAAACAAAACTCTCTAATTTGTTGGGAAACAAACGCTAACGAAACTGAAGATAAGACTAAGTCACCACGGCGATAAGACGGCGAGTAATTATCACTACAAAATGTATGTATATGTAGCTACAGTTATTTATAAATAAATATACTACTTACCGACATTGTCGAGGGCGAGCAATTTGTTATTGGGCGGCAGGGGTTCGGGATCCACAACATCCAGGCCGGCGGCAAAGATGCGGTTCGATTTGAGCGCCTCGTAGAGATCGTCCTGGTTGACGATTTCTGGAAACAGATGAACGGATGAGCAGGCCAGGCACGGGTGGCATGAAGCTGTACTTACTGCCCCGGGCAATGTTGATGAGGACGGCGGTCTTCTTCATTTTGTTGAAGGCGGTGGCATTGAAGATGCCCTGCGTGGCCGGGGTCAGGGGTGAGGCGATGACGACAAAGTCGCTCTTGGCCAGCAGCTCATCGAACTCCACCTTTTTGGCGTTGAGCTCCTTTTCGGTGTCCTTGTCGATGCGACGCCGTGTCGTGTAGAGCACCTGGTCAATGTCGAAGCCGGAGAGGCGCTTGGCTATCGCCTGGCCAATGCCGCCGAAGCCGAAGAAGCCAATGACAGAGTCGCGCACATCTTGGCCGAGCAGCCAGTTCAGATGATAGTTCTCCCAGTTATCACTAAGGAAAGGATTGTGGATTAGGGCTCCGGATAATTTCAGCTTTGACTTACGTGTCGATCTTCCGGCGTGCCTCGTGAAAGCGACGACCCGCTGCGATGAGCAGACCCACCGCCAGATCGGCCACAGCCGTGTTCAGCACGGTGGGCGTGTGACCCAGTGGAATCTTGCGACGCTTCACCTCCTCCAAGTCGACGTAGTCAATGCCCGCCGACATGGTGGAAATTGATTTCAGCTGTGGCCCGGCGGCATCCAGAACTTCGGCATTGAGTGCATCGTGTCCGCCCCAGAAGACGCCATCGACGCCCTTGATTTTCTGCAGCAACTCCGCACGGCTGGGCGGCAGGCTCTGCACCTGGAAGAGCTCACAGTTCTCCTTGAGCAGATCAATGCCCGACTGCGGCACTTCCGGGTGTGTAATCAGCACCTTGAATGGCTTCGCGGACATCGTGCGATTTCTGGATCTGCGCAACAAAGAACCTTCATTGGGTGTTACCAACACGGCCACAAAGCAAAACAGCGCCAACAACAAATTCAATTTCACAGCCATTCTGCTTGAAGCTAGGTTTGGCCAGCAACTGAGCCGCATACCCACCCCGGCTCTGTATATAGCGACGGCCGCCCAAACTGGCCCCAGTTGCCGTTGATCAGCGACGACAAGCTTCTGAACCGGTTAAGCATTCCTAGTTCGGTTTTAATGGCTTTGTGCTCTTTCGATTTCGAGCTGCTCACTAGAAAGAGAGTCTGCCGTGCAAAGAGTATTTTAAGAGAGCAACAAGTGCTGACATTCTTATTGGACGTGTTGACAAGCGGGAATATGTCACGGCTGCAGATAGTTATTTCTAACTGGAATCAAGCGCTACGCTTAGGGTTGAAAGTACTTTGGAAGTGTCTGAAGCTTAGCAGGAATGTAGAAAGTGTTTAAATAACATAGAGATGTGGGGAAAAAATTACATGTTTTATTAAGTTTTTTCGTAGAAAGTTTTACTTAGAAGTGAAGAAAATTTGAATTTTATATCAAATATATTCCACACGATTGAGGATCTAGTTGTGTTACTTATTTTCTTTTTATCTATAATTGCTGGGAATTTTCAATTATATTTCACTATAAAAACATTGAATTTTATATTGAAAATGTTTGCTTCTAGATTAAATCTAATTTCTATGGCAACAATCAGTTTTCAATTGCAATGTGCTATAATAGTCACACTTCAGCCAGGGTATTTAATCTTCGGCAAGCTATCTCTAGATACTTAGTGCTAAAAATTCTATTTTCTAGCTGTTACACTTCGATTATGAGCGTGAGATAAGATTTGAAATGTTTTTGCTAATAAAAAAACTGTTCTTCAATCAATTTTATGACGCTGCTATTATTCTATTTAATTATTTAGCACCATTTCGATTCGTGTGTGCTGGAAAAATACCCAATTAACATTCAGAATGTTAAAGAACAAATCAAAAACACTTTTGCCTCTCTTCCTGCGGTTGATTAGTGGATCACTAAGAGCGCAATTGTTCCCATGTATGTTCCCATAATTTTGTTTTTAATTACAAAAAAACGTCTGTCAGATGAAAGCTCTGTTCGATATGTTGGGAACTGAATGTCAACTGAAAGCTGTTATGTGCTCTTAACAGGCGCTGCTCTCACTTGCGCTGCCGCTCTTCAAACTCACCAACTATCACTCTCTGGCTCTTGCAAAACTTAACGGCTGGGCGTTTGCCGCGCGACTGAATGGAAAGTCAATCAGCGGCTAGCTTTTTATACAGTTACTAACTTGACGATTGCCAGAAAAGTTTATGACTATGGTGGATAAAAGCTTTATTTTTTTTTTTGGTGAGCAATCGCCCACTAAAAATGGTTTATGATTAAGTTGCATTGAATTTGATCAAGTCCAGAGCAATTGAAGCTCTGCTTATCTTTTCAACGATCATCCAGCAAGCACTTCCCCTCGATTGCGTCGCCGCCCCCGAGCAGAGCATGACATTCAATTTTTTCTTCGACTTTTGTTTATCTCGCTCTCGCATTGCACATTTTGCCGCTCTTTGCTTATCTCGTTTTGTTTGCAATGTTTCTTATCTGAACGGACAGCCAACTTATCCGTCCCAGTCTCTGTTCCCGTCTCTGTCGCTGTCTCTGTCTCTGGCTCTGTGATTGTGAACTCTTTAGCTGGCCCGCTGCTGGGCCAAGCTGCGCGCCTGCTCAAAATACCAGTTGGGGATTTTTTCCATGTCATTTGTGGCGCTCGCATGCGAGTCATTTCCAATTGGAATGGGTCAGGTATCCCCAGCTCTGGTGGAGTCGAGTCGCCATTGGAACGTTGTGGAACCTACTCATACGCCAAATGCTTGGCCCCCGCCAACGCCAGATTCACAGCCTGACACCGCTTTTTTTGTGAGCGGATCTGCTCAAATATTGTCCGCATAGCAGCAGGCGCGCAGAGCCGCACAGCTGCTCTCTTCCGCCCCGCGCTTTTAAATCCCATCTCTCTGTGAAAGCAGCAGAAAAGAAACAAGAAACAGCAGATGACTTTGGCTCTGTTGCTGTCGCTGCCACTGCCACTGCCGCTGGCGTCGGCGTCGGCGTCGGCAGTTGTGTGCGTTTGCATGGATCAGACGGGGCAACAACTGCCTTGCAGGGCTGTCGCCGAATGCACGTAATTATACCCTGCATTGCGTGTTAGCAGCCGGGTAGTCTAAGTTAACAAGTCATTTAGTTGCACTTGTAGATAAGGAATAATATAGTTAGGGGTAAATGTAGTATAAAGATATAATTGAGATTGAGAATTGACTTGAGTTAAGAGATAAAGCCATGTATATAGTACATAAATAGGTAGAGTCCTATCATTAGTGTAAGCTTTATAAGGGAATTATATATTGTGCTCCAGCTTTTAAAAAATATATTCGAATAAGAAGCAAACTTGTTTTACAGCGAATTGCCTAGTTTAAAATCACAAAATAAATATGTTATGATAAATTGTTTATATTTTACACCACTAGAAAACTTTTTTTATGTTTGATTACTGTTCATACTTTTAGGCTTGGCAAAATAAAACATAAGTACATTCACATACATACACATACCTATTAGAGCTCAGAGGGTATACGAGAGTCGTGCATTTGCTTCCTCTTGTGGCTGCAATCGTAATTGTGACGCCACGATTTCAAGCTTGGGGCTGAGAAGTTCGCTCTGCGCTTTGGAGAGTTTCTAGTCGCGGCTGCACTTTGCCTAATTGCAAAAAGGTTATTGGCCCAGAGTTGCCAGCTGCCAGTTGCCAGTTGGCAGTGCTGCCAGAGTTGGCCCCCAAAGTGCGAGGGTGGTTAGTTGTGGGCGCCAAGCGACGTCTCGCGCGTCTCTCTTTGTGGCTGCGTCCGCTGTTTGGCGTCGCTGTCGCTGCTTGCGCTTTGTTCTTTTGCTTTGTGCTGATTTTCTTTTGTGGTGGCTCTCGCTCCAGTAGTTGGGCTCGCTGGGTGTCTGCTGGCTTTTATGCTTTCCTGTTACCAAAACACGATGCGTCATTTTGACTGACGTAACCAGGAGACAGCTGTCTATCAGTTGCGACCGTCGTGCCGTCGACGTCGTTGTCGTTTACCGTTACGCCCGCTGCCGATGGCAATGACAGCGCTCGCTGCGGTTTGGCGAACAAGTGCACAGCATTCAGCAGACAGCAAAAAGCAGTCGCGCAAAATAAAAGATGAGCTACACACAAAAGCACAAACACAGACACACACCATACATTCGCATGCACAGTTACACGAAAGATTGCGTGGCGCCATCGTAAAGTTACAGTTGTAGCCAACGCTGGTAGCGAAAAGCTTGCTGATAAGCGACACCCCCACCCCCAGCCCCACTCGTTCCTTTTCCATTTGTTTGATCACGCTGCTTAAATAACGGCGTTTGTCAAGGGCAGCAGCGCCCACGACATCAAGGGGCAGCATCCAGCAGCAGCCGCATTCTGTTAGCTTCATAACCAACTACAGCGCAGTCGAAATCAAAAATGGTTGCCAAGCTGCAAGCCACAAAGCTGCAAAGGCCGCCAGTCAAGTGCATATGCCATGCGCAGGCGCCAAAAGACGAAGCGGCGCCTACAGCCGCGAACGGGCCACTGCCGCCAGCCCAGCAGCAGCAGCAGCAGCTACCCAAAAAAAAAAAAATAAAAACGGGTAAGCACAACAACAAAAACAAAAACAAAAAACAAAGCACCGAGCGCCGTTAATTTTTACATGTTGTGAAAAACGGTCGAAAAAAAGCAACGCGCAGCATTGAGGCAGGTCCCTCTACGCGATACGAGCGAACAGGCGCGCAAGCAGCAGCAGCAAGCGACAATGCGACGTCGGCCACGCCAGCTGAGCGAGCAAAAGCTAGTGCGTGTGAAAGCATGTACGTGTGTGCGTGTGTGTGTGTGAGCAGTGCCAACACAAGCGAGCGCCTACGTCACAGCAGCACATGAGCAGCCAGCAGCAATCGCAGCGAGAGCGCGCGCGCTTGTGTGCCTGCTGAGAGTGAGAGAGCGCCTCTGGCTGCGTGGGAGTACTGCCAATGTGTGCGTGTTTCTGTATACGTGTATTTTGGTTGTCTTTGCTGTGACTGTGCTTCAATTACCGTTACATGCTGCGCTGCGCGCAGCTATTGTAATGTTAACATTGACTGACACCAGGCACGGGTCGTAATTTACATGTCTCTGCACTTGTACTGTTACTGTCCGTACAGTAAGACAAAAAGAATGCAGTCTGAGTGGGACAAGACACACACACACAGAGAATGTAGTTTGTCTTTGTGGAATTGAGCACAGGGCTTTTTGTTTTTGTTTTTGTTTAATAGCATTTGTGCTTTGGGAAAACGAGCGGAATTCTTATGCTGTTCTCATGTATATTTTTGTTGGATGCAGGCATGCAGAGATTATTATATTCACAAACAATTTAAGCAGCATCGATGCAGTGTGTCTGTGTGGCCATTTCAGTTTCGAATTTGATTCACATTCGCGCCAAACTCTGATGTGGGTGCAGTCGATCCGCTTGATTCCGGGCCAGGTGCAACTGCAGCACTGGCCGCCACGGCCACAACGCGATAGGGAAACGAGCGCCCCGCCGCCGGCTGCAATTGTCGCGCCGGCACGTCCTCCTCCCTCTCCATGTTGCCCAGCATGGGCTCAAACAAATGATGGAACAGGCTATAGGGCTGGGCGGTGACACTCCTGTTGGGCGATGCTGGCCGCTCCGACGAAAACGGTTGCGGCTACAAGTCGGAACCCAATTATTATCTCTCTCTCTCTCTCTCTCCCTCTCTCTTTCTCTCTCTCCTCTCGAGACCTACCTGCAACAGTGTGGTATACATCTGATCGGCATAGTTGAGCAGCAGGCGCAATCCCTGGAAGCCCTCCTCGCGTTCGGGATGCTGGCGCAGCTCCTGTGCCGCTGCATTGGTCATTCGGGTGAGTATTTGGACCACCGTGGAGAGGCTGCTCACCAGACGCATCACATCATTGTTCACATCCACGGCCTGCGGCAGCATGAACCACTCGGGCGTGTGCCCATTCGAGCTGCTTAAGCCAATAGCATCGCTACTGCTGGTGCTGCTGCTGCTGCTGCTGCTGCTGCTACTGCTGCTGCTGCTGCTGCTGCTGCCGGTGGTGGAGGCGGGGCTGGTGGTGTTAGTGGCAATGCGCATCTGGCGGGGCTCGACAATGACAATGGCTGTTGGGGGAGCCTGGTGGCAATTAGGCTAGGCGTTAGCTGTCATGGGGTTCGCGCTGTGGTTACCTGATCGCCATCCGCAGGCTCCTTACAGTCGTCTGGAATCGACCAGTCGCCAATGGAATTGGATGCCAAAAAGCTGGCGCCGCTGCCTTCCTTGCTGCACCACATAAATGGATTTGGATTTTCAAATACTTTAGATTTTAAACACGGTCTATACATTGTACGCTTGTAAACGAACTAAATGGAATTAGCCAAACGTTTTTCAAATTGTCCGCTTGCTACGATCCGACACTGAAACTTATCTCTTATCTTCAGAAAATACTCGGTCTGATAATTCACTTATCCAAGAGGCTCGACACATCCACGTGCGCACTGTACATAGAATCGAAAATATATTCCAATGTTCATATGAAGGCTCGTTATGGAAGCAAATGTTGCTCGAATATTCTAGACTATCGCTATTTATAATTATATCTAAAAACTTCAAATACAATCCATCTAACTAAATACATTCCAATAGTTCCAGAGACCGTACAGATTAGAGATGTGTTGAACTCCAAGGATGTTATTGTATCGAAGGAACTACGTCCTTCTTTTCTCATCGTTTCTCAATAGAAATAAATACAAAGCTTAGAAACAAGACAAGATAAAAATTCCATTTTCTTAAAGGTATTTTGGATTTTTCATTAAGTTTTAAGAATTTCGCGAAATAATGTCTCTCCATACCATATTATATCGAGCATATGCTCGGATATCGAGCGGCTATATCCGTGCAGTAGAAAATAAAGCTCCGATACTATTATTGAAGAACTTATATTATATTATATTGTGTTTCATTCTATGCATATGTAAATCCCGTGAAATATGTATATATCCTGCGGATTATTATAGTGTGTAGGAAATATCATAGCAAGCCGAATGTCAGACAGAGGGCAACATCAACATTAACATTAACATCATGTCAACACAACAAACAAATCGAACGCATCCATTCAAAATATACAAGAACTCTTGTTTAGCATATTAAACACCATGGCAGATCGGGCCTCCAGGAAACACACACTTATCATTATGCGCGAACGGATGGAATGGCTGGATGGACTGTTTCCCTTGCCACCGTTACCACCTGATCAGTGTCGCGATGAGTACCTCAGGGAGTTGCTTCAGTCGCGGAAGTCCATTACATATCGATCGGGCGAATTTATGGACACATCGTCCGATGGAAGCACATTGACCCGAAGAATTCGTTTTGGTACCGAGATAAAGAACACCGAGGCGAGGATCGTGGACGAATTTGTAAGAACTCGCTCCATCATAGTCCCAAACAGGCAAACAATGGTACCCGGGAAAACCATAATGCAAGACGACAAATTCAACCCGTCGGTCCTAAACAAGATACTCAGGGATCGTTACGGCAGCATAGCCAAGGCAATTGGCTGCGTGGCCGTGCTCTTCCAGATGACGGAGCTCAAGAAGCAGATGGCCGTGGTGCGTGAGATGTGGCGGCATCACTCGAATGTCGAAAACTCCCTTAACATGTTCAGCTGGTCCATCAAGGACTATTTCATGCGCTTGAATCTGCGCGACACGGTCTACCTGGACACCATTGAGCTGGAGCTGAAGGGTCAAATGGACTGTTTCAAGTTTTGCAAGGATCTCAAGGAAATCATACGGCTCGTCGATGCTGTGTATGACGACTTTAAGGCCAAGCGGGATATGTGCAACAGCTCTATGTTATTAATAAAGTAAGTAAACTAGTTCGCACACATTTGTCCTTAAGAAAATATGGGTGTATTAAATTAGAATGATAAACTATATGTATGAAGTCGTGGGCAGGACAACACGATGAAATTCCATGAAACTCAAATTGATCTGCTTTACAGTAGATACATACAGTAGATCCCGGATTTTGTTGCTTAACTGAAGTCAACCTCAACTATTTGTTTTTTGCAGAGATGCCCAAGGGGATATTATGGAGCTGTTGTCGAGTTCACAGAGGGAAGCCGACGCGCAGCATAATCAGCTGACAAAGGATATGCAGCAAACCCCACGTTTAGCCAATCCGGGCCGACAAGCGAAAATCTATTACATGGATTGTAAGCACACATTTAGATAGATAGATCATGATACCTGCTATTTGCATTAATCCTATAAATGTCGCTAGTTATGGTACCAATTGAGGCACGCTATAAGACAAACTGGGCGCAAGCGATAATGGAGCAGTCCATCTTGTATGATGATATTTGCGAAAAGGTAAAATAATATTTCGAATATTTTTCAATTGTTATAGACCCCAATGAAACAATAATCTAGTACTGGAGGCTAAGTTGGGCCTAAATACTTCTTTAAATCAATTATTTCCACTCATTTTCCGTCTGTGCACGCGGAATTACTCAAAACCAGTGAAAAGTTTAGCTACCCACGATTAAACTTTACAATTAGTTTATTTACATTTATGGTAATTACTTATTATACATAATGTATATCCTATGTAACTTCTGAACAGAATTGAATGCTCCATAATATATAGCAACTGTTCCAATAAAATTCCACCAATGAATATCTGAAATATTGGGGGAATTTTATAAATAGATAAAGATTATTTAGATTAAGAAATCTTTTTATAATTCCAAAGAACTTCGGATTTATTTTAAACAAAAAAAAAAATTCTTTTTTTCCAAACATTTCAATGAATTTAATTTTCTGACAGGAACTCTTAGAACAGGTGAAATATTTCAAAGCAGACAATCTCGTGGAGGTTCTCTACCTTTGCAAGAATATAAACATTGCCTATGTTTTGGAGAACAGCAACTATAAGCAGCGCATCACTGAGACCGAGCAGGCATACGAGGAGAGTATGGAGCTAGTCGAAAACGAGATAACTATAACACGCAACAATTTGAGTAAAGTTAAAGATGATCTAGCTTTCTGCATGGAGCAAGTGCCCATGTTTCATCGAAAAATTGCAGAGGTAAAGGCGATTTTAGCTAGCCAAGAAGAAGAGCACAAGAAAAACTTGGTAAGTGAGAGAGTTCCTGCATATTAGATGAAATCAAGCACAACTTTCTTTACCAGGAACGAATATCGACTCGTGTCTCAAAAAAGAAATCGATCGAAAACAAGAAAAAAGTGAAATAGTTTAGTAATTCAAATATTTCAAAAAATAAAATGAGAAAAAACAGTTTACTTAACGTTTAGCTACCATAAAATTTATTAATACCAGAAAACTAAATTGGTGTATATAGATATATATTGTATATATAGTACTTTTGTTTTTTTTTTTCTTTTTGTTGTTTTTATCAATTTTTCTTTGCAACTGCAACAATTTCATTTGAAAACGTCGCTTGACATAAAATAGTTCATATACACATACATACTATATAGTAAGTATTTTAACTCTCTGGCTTACATCGAAACATTCGTTCAGCTTACACGATACTAAAATCCTCCACTGCCCTGTTTATCATATCAATATATCAATATCGCATCCTATGACTAATACCTAAACGTACAACTTACAGACACTCATTCAGCCAATTCGTAAGACCTTTTATGGAAGAAGAAATGCTTTAAACAACTAAAACTTTATACATTTTTTATACACGCACAGCAGAAATCATAATAATAATAATAATAATAATAGTAATAATTATCATAAACTTTCGTCATTAACATAGAACAAAAGATAAACTAGACATCAACTTAGTGCTTATGAACTATCAATTAATAATATCAATATCAAAATATTAACCTTAACGTTCTTCGAGTTAAATAAAAAGAACTTTTTGATGGGTAACACACACATAAAACTTTCGAGTTAATTAAACAGAAATTTGGTTGGGTCACAACTAAAGATTAGATTTTCAAAGATTACAGATTTGTTTTTCGTTTTTGTTTTTAATTGTTTTAATTGGGCGCATGCGCCGTGCGCAGCTTGGCGCGCACATTTAGATATTCGGGATTGACATATTGACGCTCCTCGGCATCCTCGGCGTTCTGTTTCTGAGCCGCCGCGCCAACCTTCTGGGCACGCTCCATAATCACGCGTCCCAGCTCGCCCTGGAGGCCGGCCAGCTCCGCTTCGGGCGAATGCTGTTCGATTGCTGCCGCCGCTGCCGCCGCCGCATGCCGCTCCTTTTGCTTCTCGTAGGCGCGCTGCAGTTCCGTCTTCTGGTTGAGCACACTCTTGCCACTGCAACAATCAGATGGGAATTGGTCAAGGGATGTTTTTTTGTAGGTCTAATTTCAGTTTGTACTTACATGCGCGCATTGAACTTGAGCTCGCGATGCAGCTCCTTGCGATCGGTATTCTCAATGCAGGGATTGATCAGCTTCTTTGGCAATATGAGACCCTCAGCATCGGTCTGGACACCCGTGGGCGTCGCTGGCGGCGAACTGGACATGGACATCATGGTGCCAGTTACGTTCTCAGCCAAGCAATGCGTTCGCGCTGTCGTATCTGCAAAAAAAACACACATACAAAAAAAAAGGCGATCAATATAAATGTCGCTGACTTGTTGAACTTTCTTCAAGAATTGAAAAATAATCTGGCCAGTTACTAAGTTTAATTGGCACTTGGCCTTCGTTCCATAAATCAAACAATGCACAACAGCAGCAGCAAGAACCACGACAACAACAACAACAAGAAGGAGAAGCTCTTATAAAATACGAGCCACACAACAAGAGAGCGGCAAGTGTCTTGCCTCGACTTGGCTGTCTTGACTGTCGCCCGTTTATTAAGGTTAAATATTTCTTTGCATTCATGTCATTGTCAATTTGTTGTTACACAAAAAAAATATAACTACAACAACAGAAACTGCCTATCTGTTACAAAAAACAACTGCAACAACAACAACAGCTTAAGGCCAAAGGCAATGGCCGAGCAAAGCCAACCGACAAGTTGTCAATTTCAAGATTCTTTCTTTGGCCGCAAAACTGCTTTGTTTGCCCCCCGTCATAATAACCCACATTTGGGCGCACATTTCTGGAGCAAAAAAAATAGTATAAAGTATATGAAATAAAAAAGAAACGTTGGTTTAGGCCCAGAACCAGAACTTAAACTAGATTAATAGGTGTTGATAAGGGGACAAACTGCCGTTGAGAATCGCTGATGAGACAATCGCGAGATGTGAAAGTCGTTCAAATTTATGCGTATCTGCAATTTGTTCTAAATGCTTTACAAAGAATATAAAACTTAAACTAATAAAGAGCGTGAAATCAATGCGGAAGCCATTTGGAATCATTTCTGGTGGCATATGAACAAATATATTCGTATGCTCTGCAAAAATATGCTAAATAGTCTGTGGAAAGCGGGCAAGGGGGGAAATACAAACATACACGAGAGTTTTGCATATCAAATTTAATGGCCCTAGCTTTTAAAGTGTCTCAGTTCAACGGAAATGTTGGCATCGGCCCATTATATTTATATATATGAGAAAACATTTGCAGTGCTTCAATTTTATAGTTTGTTGAGGAATTTCGAGGAAATGGAGCGCTATATTTTCATATGAACATCTTTCCTGTCTGATTTTATTATATTATATTAGAACTGAATCTATATACCCATATTCTAGCTGGGGTTCAGTGCTAAACCTTATCAGAGTATTAATATAATCGAACAAGATATCCGCATACCAAATGTGCTTCATTTAACTCTCATAGCTTCTTAGTTCAATGAGGTGCAAAGTGGATTAAAGCAGCACAGGCAACAAAATTAGAGATAGAATATGTTTATATTGATGAAAAGAACCTAAAAGATGCCTCTTTGAAGCTTAAGAGTGGTAGAATATACAGTCCAGCATGTGAAAAGCAAATTTCCTCGAAATTTCTGAGTTCCATAGTCCAGATAGTTGACTGGACAATAGTTTATAGTTAAAGGAATATAACACAGTTGAAGCATTCTCATATTAAATTTGCTGTCTTTAACTTTTTCAATCTCCTAGTTCCATAAAGAACTCTATTCATAGCCTAAGAATTTTTCGAGTGTAGTTCTTTAGGTTGCCCAGTTCGTTGGGGCTTAGTCAAATGTTTATCATAAAATGAAAGACCTAGGCGGCTTAAGGCAAAACAAAGCGTTTGCATTGATTGCTGCAACTGGAAAACTGAGCATAGTTTTTCATTATTAACCCATATGCATATGAATGGAAGCGTAAAGTTTTCAATTATGCTATATGTCGCGGCATCTGAGATATGAGTTTGGGCTAACTGTACTCGAATGTCATGCCTAGTTTAACTTGAAACGCGCTTAGTTCTATTAACTTTCTTGCATTGCGGGTCATAGGAAATAAACACAAATTTTCCATGGCCATAAACTTGTTTCAAGACAAACAGCTCAAAAAACAAAAAAAAACTTTCATTCAGACACCTAAAAACAATGCGAGTGCGCTGCTTGTTTGCTTGATAATATTACAAGTTTTCGTATGATAAATTAAATACACACAGAGAAAGAGATAGAGATATGTAGAGAGAGCGAGAGAGAGGGGGCACAACAAGAAGTCGCCGCTTGCCGTTGTCTGGGGCATTGTGGGTCGAATTGGACATGGAGCAACTCGATGAAAACAAATTGCATATAATTAGCTGTTTGGCATGGGAGGGGACGATACCCTTATAAAGTCTCGACTGTTATTTCATTTGACTTAATTTCACACCAACACACACACACATATACACACGCACAACTCTAATGAGTACACCCATGGGTTCTTCCAATAAGGCAGCGCGTCTGCAACCGGGCTTTGGACTGGGCTTTGGCCTGGGGCTGGGCCTGGACTGCGCGAATTGCGCAAGTGAAAACTTGTTAGACTGCAGCGCGTAATCGTCATCAACATCGACATCGTCATCGTAATCGTATTCGCAGTCGTCCATGTCTGCATGCCCAACTGTGGCAGACTGAAAACCATTTATAGTGTCTGCCTGGCAGTGCATTGCATTGCAACCGCCTCCAATTGGTGTGAGGCCCTCCCTCAGCTTTGTTGAACCCACGGCCTTTTTATGCGCTTGCAGAGCGTATTCAGAGATGACACGAGTCGGGACACCTGGTTTCCTATATGGTATACATATTCCTGATCAGTCTGTCGAAAATGAAACTTTCGTATCAAAGCCAAACGTTTAATAGGTTATTAATTCTCCGTCTCTTTATGGCATATATATTCCTGATCAGTAGCGGGTACTAAATCCACATGCGTGTGAGGATATTCCCATTCCTAAAAGTCATATATATTACTGAAAGCTTTTGTATTGAGTTGCTTTATTCCTATAAAGTATATATAGTCCTGATCAGTAGAGGCTAAGCCACATGTCTAGAAGGGTCTTAATGGTGCGTCCCTATGAAATATATATATTCCTAAACAGTAGCGACTAAGCCACAAGTCTCGAAAAGTATTCTCCATTCCTATAAGGCACATATATATTCCTGATCAATAGCGACTACATAATCGATCGCAAATAAAACTTTCGTATTAAAACATTTTCAATCCAAATGTATTTGATAGGGTATAAATTCTTCGGCGTCTCGAATGCAAATGGTAAACATGTCAAACGGCAAATCAATCAATCAATTAAGATTTGCATATAATTTTCGATTGGGTCACATGACAATATGTTAAAGACTTTGCGGCATATTTCATAATTGCACAGCTGCTGGTTATCAAGAGCTGAAAGGTTAAAGGTTAGCTCGCCTGATTCATGGCCATTTTCCAAAAAGAAAAAATAATAATAATCCGCAAAACAAATGCCAGCATTTTAAACAAATTTAAAACCTATTGTTAAATTAGTGATAATTTGTTGTAATTGTGTGCAGCGACTCTTAAGAAATGGTTTGATTGATGGCTGCAGCAACAAATGTATGTGTGTATGCCCATTCGAACTTTGAGCTGCTCAATTGGCTGCTTTAAGCAGGCAGACCCTTTGTTGATGGCTTCACTGAAGTTGACTCGTTATTAACTGACACAATTAACTGACATTTCTCAATTGAAAGCAACTGCAGCTGTCTTTTAAGCTGAACGAATTGGTGGGCCGCTTGAACTTTTCACATTTTCCAGCACTGCAAAATAGTTCAAACAAACTCAACAAGAGTTTTCTAGATCACAATATCAATCTGAAGTTTTTGAACACTGACAATGTTATATATATTCACAATACTATATTATCAAATATTTGTCACGAACGGAAATGTTATTATTTATAATAATGTTAATAAGCACTTCATATATTAAATAAAGTTGACAAAATACCTTAATATACCTCAAATTTATGCCTAGGCTTTCCGATTATAACGCATTTTACAACACTTGAAAATATGAGCAATTAAAAGTCTTAATCTTGCTGCCTGCTCTGTGCACTTCATTTAATTAATCACTTGCGATGAATCGTAAATGCAATCAAAAACACGTTTTCGTATTCGAATTAAACAGGAAAGTTGACCAAAAGTAAATTTATTAACTGGTGAAGCACAACCAACTTAACAGCTTGCCAAAACAAAAAAACATCTGGCAACCCTCGAGTGTATATTTAGCTTTTTCCCAGGCAAAAGTTGCAGTTTAAAAGACCTTAGCTTAAGTTTGTTAGTTAATGAGACCCTTAAAATAAAGTCGTATATGTTGCAATTGAATCTAATCGATTTGATATTTTCGCGAGCGTTGAAACCTTTTTTAAATTGTGAAAGTACAGCCCATTTCGTAAATGGACTTTTTGATAGTAAGCCAATTAGGAGCTTTTAACTTATGAAGTCTTCAATTAAAGTTGTTTAAACTTCATGTTGAGACGCAGCCAACTTAACAAGCACAATAATTTCATGTTGCCAGATCGCTAAAAGAAAAATTGAAAGTACAAAATACGAAATGCGCATAAGACAATCACGAAAAATGAAAACGAAATACTATACAGAAGTCACGAATATCATAAATGAAAAGACATAAACTTCTTAAGTGTTAGGTTTTTACTCCAAATAATGTCAAAGTTCTGAGTAAATGTTATTTTAAATGTAAATTTCTCTTGTATTAGCCTGTTGCATTAGCCATAAGGCTAAGACGTCAATTGAAAACGCATATCTAATTACACAGAGTATCTCGAAGAGTTGATCTTTCAAAATAAGTTTTCTGCCGCATGTATTTTGCCCTGAGCACAAAAGATCTATGGCCAATATCTTGAAAAGCATCTGAAACACGCTTCAGCACGCATTTACAAGACATTTCGGATTATTTACGAGCAGGCTAAGACACACACACAAACACACACACAAAAGATTTCACCTGCACACAGATACACACGCAGGCAGGCAGATGATTTTTTGTGCTTAAAAAACGTATTTGTTTTGCTTTAGAATGGGGCATACAAAGAAGGCAAAGAGATATCGAATTTTTGTTGTTAGACTCACTTTCAAAGATCGACATGCGGCTCATGATGCTCGAGGAGATGTGCGGCACCGGACGTTGCATGTTTGTTGATTTATTATAAACAGATATAACTATATACTTATATTGTCAAGGTATGTAATAAGCAAGACGATGATAGCACTTGAATTTGGATTAAAAACAAACAAGGAAATTTGTAAGATTTCCCAGATATATAAAAAACACACCAAGACAACTGTTACTGAGTTTTTGCTTCTCCTCTTTTAGACCGAGTTTGACTTAACTTGGCTAATTGCCAATGGCAAATCAGCTGTTGTCTTATTATTTCTGTTGCTCTTGCTGTTGTTCTATGTTGCATCCAATTGCCTATGTTGGCAGCTGCATTCACAGGTGAGACTAAGACGCAGTGGCCACTTGTATTTTCACTTGCCCCACGGTTTGCTGCCGCTTTCGCTTTCGGCTGGTGTTCTTATCAATGCAACTTATGGCTTCAAACTGGCCCGGCCAGCTAGCCGGACTCGGTCGCCGACTCGGCTTCGGATTCGGACTTGGACTCGGCGTGGCAAATGCCTGCAATCGATTAACAGCGACGAGTGCAGCACGGCGACAGCCCACGTAATGCGGCTGCGTTTTTGCTATTTTAGGCTTCCTCATTTGTTGCAACATCAGAAAGAAAGCAAGAAAAACAAAAACGAGCAAGAGCGGGAACGAGAGAGAGATATCACCCGAAATGGGTGGCCGAGCGCGGGCTTATGCAATGCCGCGCCAATGGGGCGACAACTGACCCAAATTTGTGTGCCACGAATGGCAAAGCGGCAAGCAACCGGCTGGGGCAACATGCAAAAACGCATCCATTGTTTCATCCTGGCTGCCTGCAACGAAAGTGAAAGCTTTTGTTCAAACCCAACCCTTACAACAAAAGCCCAAAATCAAATTAGCAGCCTTGCAGCACACATGTGCAGCTTGCAGCATTTATACACTCAGCAATTTTGCCAGAATTTGCAGTTCAGCAATGTTTATAGTTTGATAAATATATCAACCTAGCCCATGGAGACGCTTCTTTGTGCCAAAACTCTAGCGCCTACTAATGAAGTTGATCTGATCTGCGACCTTTGTTAGGCCTTTGCTTAATATGTTGTTGTTAAGGACCTTATTCTATACAAATCTATACAAATTTATGCATAATAATTTCATAGCAGAAACTATTTTATGGCAAATATGTCCTTTAATATCAGGATTTAACTGATATAATAGGAGTAACAAAATATTTCTACTTAAATGCAAATCTTAGAATTTTCGACCTCATTTATAAACTGAAGCTGAAAAATCGAATAATCCTTTTGTTACAATATTTTTGCAAGTGCACAGGGAGTCTGCAAAGTTGCCTCATGTGGCATGTATCGTGTTGCCTTGACCTGCAGACATTTTGTTGTCGCAGCTGCTGTACACGTGGGCAAGGCCAAAGCTCGACGGAAGCTGCGTGTGTCGTGATTGGCTCTCTGGCTGCCAGTTGTGTGGGTGTGTATCTCTGTGTGTGTGTGTGTGTGTGTGTGTGTATCTGTGTGTATGCGCAGTTTCAGGGGCAAGCATAGGAGCAGCCAGTCAGCCCAGGAAAACCTCACATCGACCGCCCAGCCCTCGTCCAAAATGGCAGACGCCGTCTGGGCGCTTGCTGTTCGCCTGGTGCTAATTGGCTCCATGGAGAAAATGGCCGCTTTGCGGGCCATGGAAAACACGCACACAAATGCCCGTGCGAGGCAAATGGTCGGGCGAGAAGATGCAGCGTCTAAGACATTCAACTTCTTGTCTTGACTCCAGTCGCACAGCACAGCATGGCCCCAGCAGCATCGCAGCTCCACTCCAGTCACTTCTCCAGGCGGGGCGGGAGGGATGAAACGGTTTGAGTCTGAGTTGCAGCACTCTGGGGTTAGTTGGGGCCTGGTGGGGCAAAGCGCAGCGCGCCATTCAACAAACTCTAACTCAAATACTCCGCCTCAAAACAACAGGCGCACAGCAACCAGCCAAGGCTGACGGCGCGCAGGAGCAACAGGAGACACAAACAGGAGCAATGACGTACTCGGCACAGGAGCAGACGGCATTGTTTATACAAAACAAAAGCTTTGTGTCGAAAGCTTGAAAGCTCTCTCCTCGATGTCGTAGGAGTCGCATCGCCTCGTCTCCTGTTGACGTCACGTCAGCCACGTCAGCCCTGTTGCCAAGGGCTGCCAGTTGACGGCAGCCCTGTCCGCCATTTGCCACTTGGCGAAAAACATCAATAAATAGATTTCCCTGATTTTTCAACAGGATAGCAGAAAACGCCAACAACGACCGACAAATGTTTGTAAGCCAGGCAAATTCACACAGAAGCATTGTTGTTGTTCTCTCCGCGTGTGTGTTTTTAACGGATGAAGGCGGGCGGGGTGCGGGGAGGGGAACGTTTTCTTGCCCCATTCCAGAGGGGGTTAGCCGGCAGCTCTTATCAGCTAACAGCTGGGGCAACGCGTTGCAGCACAGTTCCCTGTCTAGCCAAAAGCTGCGCTACACTTGAATATACATATAGATACACATATATCTACATTTATATGTATGTATGTATATATATATATATATTATATAGACACTAGAGGAGAGGTCGACTGTCTGGAATTTATGCGCGTCCAAATATTTGCGCCTCTTAAGAGCCCAAAACTGATCAATAAACATTTTTATTTATTTTACTTCAAGGCGAAACTTTTGTTTAATTTTTGACCATAAAAATTGTTGATTTTTCAGCAATCGCAAAATTTTTGACAACATTTAAAAACAACGAAAGCTTGCTAATTAGAACGTTGCTGTATTAAATTTAAATAATACAGACAAGCGAAATTTTGTAAATATTTTGAGAGTAAATGAGCTATTTTGCAAGAAAATTGTTTGCTTTGGCCCAATTTTGTTTGTGTTTAAACAAAGGCCACAATTGTTCCAATTTCCGAGCAGCCATTGTCTGAATAATGTTAAAGATATTCCAATAAACAAAAGATTTATACACAACACAAAAGTTAACTAATTCAATAAAAACAACATATGTTAATAGAGCTGTGCCATATTCCAAGAAAAAACTAAACAAACTAATAAATAAATAATAAGAAATAAGAGAAATTTGCAAAATATTTGCGCAAGTTTCAAAAAAATATGCTAAATTGTTGAACAAAGGAATGAAAAATTATTAATAATTGTCTAGCATTAGAAAAGGCTACAAAACGATTGAAAAATTTTTAATTAATTATAATTATAATAAAAACAATAATTGTTGGAAATAGATATATTAATTATATAGATATATTATATATAAAAATTTCTCTCTAAATTGAAAACTCAATTTTTGAGGTACACATATAGAACAAGAATGTATACTTCTATATATTTATATGTAAAATAGATTATATTATATTTATATATATAATTGCATCAATAGGCAATCAAAAATTTATAATATATATATATATATATATATATATATATATATATATATATATATTTCTATCCCTTTTACCTTCAAAACTGAGCTTTTAATTTTAGAAGAAACCAAGTTTAATCTTCTGATAATCTTCTAGCTAGGCCTAACAAACGATTTCTCAAAATCGATATTTATCGACATTGTCAAAACTAAAGAAGATATCGATAAGCAAGAATATATATTTCAAACTTTCCAGCCTCCAGCATTTGTTTCTTCGGGAATACAAATATGCACACTTCCCTTAATACGGGCGTGATATTATTCACAATATACAATCTTAATCAATCGATATCGGAACAGAGGGCTGTCAAAATTGAATAAAGCTGAACTCTATTCAATTTTGTACTAATTAAATGATTGTAGCTCACTTTTGAATAACTTTTTAGGCACAATATATATGTTACAGGCAACAAATTAATCACAGAACTGCAAAAGGCAAGCCTGAAACCGCAATTCTCATGCCTATTTTCACACTTGTGTGATGCTTCTCAGTTATTGTTGCGACTTTTTATCGATCACTTTAAATAGAGCCAAAGTATTCCTGTGCCGCCTACGGAGACGTCATTGTCGGCGCGTGTTAGTCATAGCCATTTAGAGGTATTTAGTATTTGTATTTGTATTTTGTTATTGGTATTGTTATTGTTATTGGCTTGTTTGTCTGCTTGACATTAAACGGGCCGAGCCGACACACGCGACTTTTCAAAGAGCTCGACCCCAAGAGACCCGCCCACACACAAACACACACACACACACACACACACACACGAACAGGCGCACACCTTGTATGGAGTGTTTGTAGCATACCCTTTGGCGAGGGCATTTTCATTTCAACAGTAAGTATGTAACGTTTCGCAAATTTCTGTAGCAAATGCATCAGCTTGAGTTGATTAGTTGATAAATAAATGTATATACAAAGATTGCAACCATTTGCTAGATTTATCATATCATTTTGTTATATATATCTAATGTAGGGATCGATTTTCTAGACAAACTATCTTCTTTTAGTCGAATATCTGGATTGATTGTTATTTGTTTACTTCCTGATTGGTTCAAAGATTCATTTCTGTTCTTCTTAAAGTCAACGAGTTTACAAGCACGTCTCTTTGTTTCAGAAGCTCGAACTCAGCTCCCTTTTATCGTATGCAGACAGACAGACATCTAACATTTTGTGGACCACAACAGGCTCTACATATATTACTAAGGTTGGAAGAAATTGATAAAATAATAGATAAAAGAATCAATAAGTTCCCCAAGTGTCCCGACATTAAGCCAAATGAACGAAGAAGTTTCTTGTTTATAGAATTTGCCATATTTTACAGCTTAAGAGACAGTTTTCAGACTATTTTACAAAACTTAACAAAATAGACACAAGCTCACATAATGTAAACACAAATCAGCTTCAGAAAAGAAAGCATTTATTTTGGATTTTTATAAGTGTATTAAATCTGTGAGCAATTCAAAGAGAAGCTCTGCCTAATTTAGTATATACTTATATCTTTTTTCGTTCAACTTTAGTGGCGTGTCAGAATTTATTGGCGCGCTCATTTTGTGGCCCATTAGCAAGGGAGCTGGGGGAGACCCCCAATTTATACGCTCAGCTGACTCACGAATGAGAAATTAGCTGTGGCCCCCTGAAAGTGTCTTCCATATCGGATGGCTGTTGGTTGAGGTCTTATGGGAGTGCAACTGTCGCCCAGTGGGAGATGTGCAGCAGCCACCACAGGAAGTCGCATTCCAAAAACGCATTCACAATACACAGTTCACAATGTAAGTCAGCCGTAGCCGTAAAGTGGCTTACTTGGCTTTCACTGTTGGCCACACACTCACTCGCACTCGCACACTCGTTCATTCATTCAGTCTTTCAGTCAACTTGAAATTTTCAGCGCCGACATCGTTTGTCGTCTTGTTGAGTTTTGCGGCAATTTTTAGTATAATTTGTGGCCAGTTTTTTGCCAGCCACTTGACAAGTGCCACCAAAAGGAAAATAATCGTAAATAAAACCGGACACATTTGTGAATTGCGCAACAAGCCGAGTTTTTACCAGTCCAAAAGTAACAAAATTTTGGACCAGCTGCTGATATTACGAGCCCACTGACCTTTTCCGTGAATTGCGGTACGCCGTAAAAGAAAAAAACAAACCAGAAACAATTTGCTAAACGTTGGCCTGGGTTGGTGCGGGGGGGATTTGGGTTCCACACGTCGATGCGCGTTCCACGAACTGATCTGAAAATTCTATGGCTTGTTTATACAAAGCAGAGCATTACGCTCCGAGGCTCCCATGTGGCGTTCTCGGCATTCCCCATAAACAAGCCAACAACAACCCAAACACACACAAAGCACAACTAAAAGGCGGCGCGCATAAACATTTTCGATAAACAAATTGCGGCTGGCAGCACGTTTAAATGCAACAAAAGCCACTTTTATGAAAAGTGACAACTACGACTAGCAGATACCCTCTAGCAGCAGCTTTCATATCTGATCTGTATTGAATTCCCAAACCAAATTATGAAAGGTCTATCGATTGCCAACCGTGTTATCGCTAGTTTCGATAGATTATTTAACACAAATTTATTTTAACTATAGAAAGTATCGAGTTGTCGAAACTATCGATAGTTTTAATTAGCTCTAAATTAGTTATATTTCAGCTTAGGCATTTTTATATTTTGACTAAGTGTCTTCTTTCATTCCACTTTTCAGTCACATTGTCGCAAAAGCTGAAATAAGTTCTTATTTTTCTACCGTTAAACAATCGATAACAACTATCGTCAACTATCGGTAGTGGCCAAAGCAATCGGCATATACAAATATCGTTATTATTAATTAAGATTTCACAATACCAAAAACTCTTATAAAATTCCGCTGTCTATTCAGATAAGTCTGATTGTTGAAACGTTTTCTTATCTAAAACTATGAGAAACTTATAATCTAACGGGACCCAGACAGCCCTAGAACTTATCAGTCAATAAAACTATGCTCATTAGAAGCAGAAAACGTAAAAAGACTCTTGATATCTGAAAGAACTTTTCCCATGTGGCCGGTAATAAGCCATGGGACGATCAACATAGGGAGTATATATTTTGACTGTGTAGATGGGACTTTTTTAAAAGTAAGCTTAAATTCTGTAGCATGATAAAAAAGTTGGTTTGTCTATATTATAACTTTATTGTAGCTATGCTTGATATAACCATTGGATGGATACAAAAAATAATACAATGTGAATAGTGTGGGAGGAGATTCTTCTAGAGCTTTTAATCTCTACTTAAAGTGCAATAAGCTTTAAGCTATTCTTCATTTAATATTCTAGTTTTAGACACTTACAACCCTTTAGAACAAAACCTAAATACCCCTTACAACATGTTCGCTGTAAAGGGTATTAGGAACGCGTTTTAGTCACTTTTACGTTCGCATTTTTCGAGCAATTCAGAATAGTTAATTTAATCAAAATTTCGTAATCCCCCCAGAGCCAGCCAATCAACCAAAAATAGCTAATCAAGCAATTTTCGGTTGAGGGGAGGGGGGAGAGGAACGTGCGCTCGATCGCGGGAACTCTAAGAATTCGCCAGCTTATCAACATCGGACCAAAATATTCTACAAAAAAAGCTTTTCATAAATTCTTCATTCGAGAGCTCAAACAAAAGAATATATATGTATGTGTATACATTTATGTATATATAAAAGACTTCTTATGTGCTGCCTATAAAATGTATCTCAAGTTACGATAATCCCATAAATTTAGAGCTCTTTTATCTTAAGCAAATATTTGTTGCCCACAATAAAACATAAAATGTGTAGACGTAATGACAGATAAGAGGCTTTTATAGAGTTCTATCTCAAACGAGATACATGAGGCAATCGCCATGTGGCAGGCCGAAGCGATTCAAGAGCAGATATATATATACATATTTTTCTGAATGACGATCAAGTGTTATGATGAAATTCTGTGAATGTAGGCACTTTTATAGACTTTGATTTACTTTAATCAAAATGCATTCAAATGCAGCAATTAGCCAACGTTGCAAGCTTTTATGTTCTACGGACTGTAAAAATCGCCTTTATGGCCAAATTGACGCCATCAAATTTTCACTGGTCATTAACAATGTTTGGGCAGCTACTGTTTTGGGTTTGCTTAACTTCAAAGTGGTTCTGCTTAAGTACAAATTACGCATTTTTACGACTCTCCATAAACATGCGAGGGCTGATCTAATTGGGAACTGCAGCTAAAGCTATAGAAGATAAGCTGAAGCCCGATTTACAATTTCTATTTCACTATAAACTCAAGTTGGAAAAACCAAACAAAAACTGAGGAAAGTTTGTTTGAACCAGCGATTTCTTTTTTTATTTTTTGAGGGAGGCGAGCTGACAGCCCTGGCATGTATGGCACGTGATCATTTATGGCTTACAATGAAATATACAACTTGATTTCCTTATGGTATGCCAATGCCATTACATAATGGCCATTAGACACATTCGAGAGACTCCGGTAAGCCCCTGGCCCCTGCTACCGTATCCCTGGCGCTCGACAAGTTAGCGTCAAGATATTTCACACAGCGGCCTCTTTGAAAGAAATATCTTAAGCCATAATGCGTGTAAGCGAGCATTACAGCAAATGGCCTTCATAAGGCGGCTCTAACCGAAACCACAACGAAACAAAACTTGAAATTAGCCAATCAAAGCTCAAAAAGCAACGTTCGGCTTTTAACAAGAAATATGCAGCAGGTGTGTACCTGTGTGTGTGTGTGTGTGTGTGTGTTAGAGAGGGATGCAAAATACTAGACACATTTTATGTAAGCCGAACGAGACGCAGTCAAAAATCGCAGCACTTGACCAATAAAACACAGATTGCAACAATTCACGCAAAACAATTTAACAAAATGCGCATTCCAGTTACAGCAACAACAACAATATATAAAAATATTAACAAAAAGTAAACAATTCAAACAAGAGACGCACTTGGCCTTTCACTTTGGCCAGCCAAAGCCGTTAATGCAAGTACATACAAAAATACATACACACATATATAAACATATTACAACAATTTTATAGTTAAGATATAAACAAATATGTTGCCTGCAAACATTAAGAAAAGTATTACCTATCGCCAGGCAGATAATATGGCGATAGCTGAGCAACAAAGACGAAGACAGAAAACCACTGGAAGATAAGAAAGCGACAGAAAAGCGATACTTGTCCTGATTTGCAGCACCTCATAGAGGGGGGGGGGGGGGGGGGGGGGGGGTTTTAAACCAATGAATGGACAACTTAGGCTAACTTTTCCTTAAGCCGGCCTTCCTTTTTAGTTCCAATCTATTTCCTCGCTTTTCCAAACCCTATTATGCCTATGAAACATATGTATACATAAAATGGCATTAAAATATCTCAAATCAATCGAACACACTTTAAACCTATATTTTAGGCACATGTATATGTACCTATGTGAGATATTGAAAAACTAGGAAAAATAGAAATTTTTTTCAATTTTTTTATATAACCCTTAAGCGGACGTCTTCCACACATTGGAATCCTAGATAAATCAATATACTATGTGGGTATATTTATCAATTGTTTATGATGTACTATATTTCCCATTTCCAGACGAAGCATATACAAAAGTGCAATAATTCCCAATGGAATCTGGAAAATATCGTTCTGCGATATCCAAAGAATTCCAGTTGCAAAAATGTAAGCAAGGAACTTTTCCTCATACTTATGAATACTTGCTCATAAATACAGAAAGCCCTTTTTATTTCCTTGACTATAAAAGTGAATGTTGAACCTAAGAAATGGAAAATAAGCCAAAAATAGTAAACACTATAAAAATCCGAGGTGATTTATTCAAAAATCTCCCCAAGTGCTGCAAATAACAAAACATTAAAGCTCAAGTGCGCTTGGGCAGGAATTCCCGTTCAAAAAAAAAAAAATAAACAACAAAAACTTGATTGTTCCCAACAAACGGTATTTCGAAATGCTCTCATTCGTTTTGATTTTGTCAAGAGAGCACATTAGAATTTGCTAAGCTCATTAACGAATGTCTTGAGTACGTATGCACGCATGTATTTATGTACATGCATGTATGTATGTGTGTACGTATATGTTACTCATTAAGAAGCTCATTAACATGATAATCAGAAAACATTAACAGTGAAGCAGCGAGAACACAACAGTACGGCAACAGTGCGTTCCATACACATGTAGCATGGAAAATGTTCGCATGCAACAAGTCGCTTTAGATTGAAATATCCAAATGTTCACAGGAAATCATCAAAATGTGCAAGCGCATGTTGAATACATGTATCCAATAAGACTTTTTGACACACACACTCACACACACGCACGCTGCTCTTGTTGTTGTTTTGCTCTCTTAGCGCTGGTTGGCATTGTGGTTCGCCTGGGTGCCAAAAGGGGCACAAGTCGAAGAGACTGAGAGAGAGAGAGGAAGAGAGAGCGCGAAAGAGCGTCAGACGCGCATTTACAGCTGTATTGCTTATTTGTTCGCTTTGCCCCCTTCTTCAATTCGGATTTATGTTTTTTTTCTTTCCGTCCGTTTGTTGTTGCTGCTACTGCGTGCGGGGTTGCAAAGGCAAGAAAAATCGAAAGCGCCATCGCGACCGACGTCGGTTCGGTGCTGGTGGTTGCTTTGGACTCGGTCATTGCACAGTGGTTGCCTCCCAAAAAACAATGGATCGGGCGCACAGATAACGTGTACAAAAACAGATCGGAAAAGCGCGACTTCAACAAATTGTCTGTGATAAATGGATATGCAAGTATGTGTGTGTGCGTGTGTGTGTGAGTCAATTTACAGTTGTTAACACATTGTACCACTGTCGCTTGTGTTGCTGCTGATGATGTTCATGATGTTGATAATGATTATGATGATGAGTTGAAAAGTCAAAGTCAAATGCAAGACATAAAACAATAACAACAGCGGCAGCAATAAACTATGTACACCCTGTGTGTATACAATAACACAGCAGAAAGCAAAACAAGTTTTCACTTTTATTTACTTTTTTCGTTTTTTGAGTAACTTAGGCATGCTGAGAGGGGTGGCAGAAGGGGCTTGCCGTGTGGCATTCATTACCAAACGGCGACTCAATTGCATTTTGTTGTAGCTGCGGCAAATTGTGGCCATAATGAATTGCATAAGCCGGAATCGCAATCTCAGCCACATTTGGTCAACTGCAGACGCAAGAGTGAGTGTAAGAGAGAGAGAGAGAGAGAGCACTCGAAGCTCAAAACGCAATTGAAATAACACATCAAAATATGACCATTTAAGGCAGCAGCACATTCACAAATTCCCATATGCGGCTAATCGACATCATTCAAATGACAACAACAAAATTACATACATACAATAAAGCGCGCGCACACACACACACACACCACGCACCCGAAAAGTTACTCTGGCTGCATACGGTACTCGCTTTATGTACTTCATTCATTCATTGAGCTCGCGCTCATTCTCATTCTTTTGGTACCCATTGTTTTGAGTGGCCGTCGCGGCCTTGCCTTTGCGCTTTTTTCGCAAATCCAATTCCCATTCCAACAACATTTCCAGTGGGTTGAGTGTCGAGCGGGCACCGCAATTGGGAGTGGAAGTGGGCATGGGAATGGCGTCGAATTAGCTCATTTACTTATTGTTGCTATACTTTGCTCATTTTGGCAGCGGAAAAAGCACAACGGGAGCTTAAGCTCGAGCTCATGTGCGTCATTTAAGGCAATTGCGCTTTAGAAGTGCTCGCAACAACTGTTCAAAGATTAAAAAAAAAACACACAATGCGAATCTGCACAATAAACCCGTGTACTATGCTACAAAGGCTGATAAATAAATTGACGGAAGCAGTCAAGGAAAGTACATATGTACGTACAAATACAATCACATCATTTGCGTGTAATGCCCAATTAAATTGATGATCGGAATCAAACAGCAGATCAAACGGGCATATTACACAATGTCTTGGGGTTGATTGCACCCGGCGCACTCTCTCTATGCAGCACTAAATCAATTCTGATACGATAAGAGAATCCAATTAGAAGTTCATTGACGAAAATTCATATTGATATGAGTGTAGTGCGTTCCAGTGCGTCTCCGACTGATTTCGAAAGGGCTCTCTCTCTCTCTCTCTCTCTTTCTGTCTCTCTCGCATGCACAAACACGCACACATGTACATATACACGAAGAAATGAGCGCGCGGCTAGCATGCTAATCACAAGCACGAAGCAAAAAGAGCCGAAACAACAACAACAACAACAACTACAACAACAACAGCAAACAAACAACAGCAAAAGGCAAATTCGAAATAACAAAATTAACAACTCGCCTGGCAACTGGAGAACTGGGGAAACTGGCCGATTGCCACCGTCGATTGCCGTTTGTCGACTTGCTGCCCTTTGCTCGGCGCCTGTTCAAATAAGTTTCAAATTTTGACAAATAAAACCATGGTTTTGTAATTTACGAGCGCTATTTTCATCATGATTGAGCGCGGCGACGGCGACGCCAGTTGAGTGGAGTTTCCCACGCCCATTATTCACACTCAGAACAGAACGGGTTTCAGGACTCAAACTCACTCGCTCTCTCCCTCTCTCTCGCTCTCTCTATCCCTCTTTTACGGTGTACTTGGTTTTTGGTTGTTTGTCTTTTGACTCCTCCATGACGAGAGCGCAATAAAAAGGGATTATGTGCAAGCATGTTGCGTTATGTCTGTTTGAGTGTGACTGTGTGCGTGCTTTGTCGGCAGGGGCGGGCGATAAGCGGGGTTTGAGCGAACCGAAAGAAGCTGCAACATCTCCCCGTCTAGACGTTTGATTACCGGCACACAAACACAGGCGCACCCAACACACACACACACACACACACACGCACACACTTGCACTCAGACACAGGACGCAGCAACAGCAGAAGATGAAGAGCCACAGGCCAAGGCACAGTGAGCCGAAATGTCGTTAGATCGCCACCAAATGATAATTGCTTGGCCAATTTGTTTTTTTTTTATTGGTTAAGCGGATTTCTCCTGCGTGTTTCTGTTCTCTTATCAGTTACATTATGAGAGTGGAGAGAGTTGAAAGAGAGTCATAAATGTAAAGGTTTTTATATTGTGCCTGGCATGTTGATAAGCTGTGCATCGAAATTGCCTGGATTTATTAAAGGCATATTATTTGAAATTAAATCATTTGCGCTGGATTTCAGACAAAATTAGCACCTATTTTATCACTCATTCTTATTATGCAAAATCTGTCGAGTCTTTTTGGATGACGTACATATAGGCAACTAGAGGTCACAAAGGTCACTTGTGACGAATATTGCAAGCGTTTCTTTATCTTTCATCAAATCATGAATTTCTCACTTAAAATTGATGATAGTCTTTGTTATACGTATCTGAAGAGTACGCCTGTAATAAATCATTACGTGAAACTTAAGACTTTCATTCCATTGAGTTTTTCATTGTCCAAAAACAAAAACTAATTACGGGAATATACATATATTCACTTTGAAACCAATTTTGTTGTTTTTTGACTCAATTTAATAGAGTAACAAATTTGAAATATTTTTGAGTAAACGAAAAGATAAAGTGACAATAAAGATTTGACTTTTTTATTATTTTGCCTTGTCTTAATGTCGTTAATGGAATTTTTTTCTGGCAACAATTCATTAGTTTTCACATAATTCGTAAATGCAATTAAGCTAAGCAGATTTCGTAAATCTCCAAGTCTCTCTCTCGCTCTCTTTAAGCAGCCTCAATTACAAACCCCATTCGATGCAGCAGCTTAGAGAACAAAGGCTTAACGAGAAAAAAAAATAAATCTGTTATCTGATAAATTCTTCTACCTGACGTAACTCGTTTGCTTGCGGATATGCGGATATGTCATCCATATGCATGTGATTTCGTCACAGTGGATTAATCGGCTTTGTGTTTCTCATGCTCTTCTTCTTCATTTGAAAGCCACTTTAAGCAATAAAGATAAAGATCAAAAGGAGTTGCTTCATTTTTTAGCACAAACGTGACCACTGTGCGTGGCAGGGGACAGTGGGAGAGGCGGACAGAGTCAGTGACAGGCTTGTCAAGGACTGTGCACACTCGATGCTTGGCAAAGGTCACATAATCGGCACGGCGGAGCCTTGACTTTTGCACTTTCGTCAAATGTTTGCGCCGACATTCAAAAAGAAATCAAACACTGCACTTAAAAAAAAAAAGTAGAAAACGAGCAAAAAAACAAAAGAAACTCACCACACAGCCAAATGCTTCAAGTGTCGTCGCCTTCTGGGCGTCCTTTTTGTGCCGTGGTGAGTTTAGCGCTCGTCAGATGAAACTGGAATTTTCGTAGACTGCGTCTTTGCCAGCTTCTGTTTTGATTTCGTTGCTCTTTGTTGTTGTTGTTGTTGTTGTTGTATCGAATGCTCTCAGCTGCTTGCGTCTGTATGGGTATTTTTGTGTGTGTATGTTTTATGAATCCTTTTGTTTCGCATCTGCTTTTTGGCGCGCAATTTTCGATTGTCTCGGCGGCTGCTGCTGTTGTTGTTGTTGTTGGTGTTGTTGTTGTTGCTGTTGCTGTGTCAGGCACATACGCGAAACCGTCTTGTTGTTGTTGTTGTTGCTGCTGTTGATATTGTTATTTGCATATCACGTTTTGCTGCTTGCCTAATACGAAACAACAGCTACAAACACAATAACAACAAACAAAAACACACACAACACACACACACACGCCTTTTCCGAAAGGAAGCTGCGTCCGTTTTTTGTTTTTCTGTTCACTTCTTTCTTCGTTTAGTTTTATTTTGTACTTAATTTTTTTTGGCTGATTGCATTTTCAATTAACTAAGCAAATAGCACTCAATTATTGTTTCCCTGTTCGTTTGTTTTTTAGCTCTTTTAATCTGTAGCAAATGTTTGCTGGCTGTGGGGCTCCGACTCCGAGCGACGGCGACGCGTTGGCGACAATAAATCGACACGAAAAGGCAACGTCCGTCTCGTTTGCACGTTTTCAACGAACTGAGAGGCACAAGCAAAACAAAAACTCTCAGAGCCAAAGCAAAACAAGCGATTGTGTGTGCGCAAACACAGCAAGTCGACCCTCTAATACACTGCACGCCGTTAATTTGATGCGTCATATCTATATATTAAGATATTATTGTTCATAGCTGGCTATTGTTTTTTTGGACTTTCATAAACATAATAAATATAGTTTACCTACATATCTAACGTGCGTATATTGTAATATAGTTTTTGCTTGAGTTTTTAAATAAAAGTAATAATAGAAATGTGACCAGATAACGGGGAAACCACAATCAAGTGTTGCACATAAAAATTAATGTATTCATTAAAATTATAACAAAAATTAATAAATTAAAATTAATTTATTTTTACATTCTTAATAATAGTTCAAATTATTCAATAATTAAATCACATGAAAAGAAGGAATACCTTTGTGCTTTGTAACATGTGCTGCAAACCTAACCTAACACAGTGTGGCTGTGCGCGGCAAGCGCTGAAAATACCAAAAAATACCAAAAAGAAAATACAACTCTGAGCAGAACAAACCCTAAAACATTCTTGTTTGTACACGGGCGTTAAATATTATTGTTTATGCGTCGGACAGTGCAACAACAACAGACGGGAGCGAAGAGGACAGCAAGAGGAAAAGCGCGACTCAGCGAAAATCATTTGGAAGCGTGAAATTTGAAACACATGCACTTATAAACAGATATTATTTACACGGCTGCTGATGAAGTAGCAAAGATTAATAACAAGAAGGAGAAGGAGAAGCGACAACAGCTGTTTTTGTGGGTGCGAAGAGCAACACGAAATGCAACGGGACGGAGATCAGCAACGGCTGCTTGATGAGGAGCAGCAGCAGCAGCAGGAGGCGGAGGAGCAGCAGGACGAACCGATGCTGGGCAGCGAGCAGCGAGGCTTTGTGCCCGCCTTTTCGCCACAGTACGACGTCGACGATGACGAACGCTGCCTGCTCGTACGGGAACGGGATCGGGACGAGGTGGTCCAGCTGACGAATGCGCCCAGTGCAGGCGCCGCCCTAACCTATTGCGTCTTCTACCTGCTCGGCATTGGCACCATGACGCCCTGGAACTTTTTCGTCACCGCCGAAGACGTAAGTAGCGACCCGCCCCCTTCCCCCCCTTGTGCCCGCATTATGTTCGATTTACAAGCGCAACTTTTGCGTCGCTGTCTAAGACGTTTTCTTATCTCCGTTCTGGCATTGTGCTTTTTATTAATGGCTGTTCTCGTTCTCTTTGTTGTTGTTGTTGTTGTTGTTATTGTTATCGTCTTTAGTTTCTCTTTGTTTACGCTATTTTGGTTGAGTCAGCGCGCCCCCCACGCCTAGCGCCCCTCTCCCAGCAAACGAACAACCGTTGCTTGCCTACTTTGGACTTGTTGCACCCTGTACTCATTACCATAAACGGTAAGGGGGGTTGCTTAGGAAAGAAGGCAGAGTTCGCTCGATAAGCAAAACTATTAGAATGAGCAAATCTATACGCTTATTTGCATACTATTAAAACGCTCGAAAGAACAATCATTTGAATAAACATATTCGCATCATATTGCAATTTAATATATTTCCTAATTAGCATCAATTTAAGAGGCGAATGAACCCAGTTATCGAGAGATCACTGTATGCTCGAGAAGATAAATATCGATTGTCAATTTACTTCGCACAGATAATTAATCTACACATATACAGATATATATATATAATATATACACGCTTAAATACCCTCTTTGTCAAAATAATGGGTACTCAGAAGCCAGATTTCTTTTTATGTTGGGGAAACTTAGGAAAGAAGAGATGGGCGCAATTCATACAGGGTATCAGGCGGTCGTTCACTCACTAAACTGCATCAATTTTCGCAGTATTGGAAATACAAATTCCGCAACACAACACTGAACGGCACACATCCCGAGGAGGAGCTGACGCCGCTCCAGAAGAGCTTCGCCTGCGACCTGGCCCTGACCGCGACCATTTCGGGCACCACGTTCCTGCTGCTGAACGCCGTCTATGGACATTATGTGTCGCTGCGTGCCAAGATGCTGGGCACGCTGTGCACGATACTCGTGCTCTTTGGCGTCACCACGGGCTTCGTGGAGGTCGACACGGACCGCTGGCAGGAGCAGTTCTTTCTCATCACGCTCATCATTGTGGTCATACTGAACAGTGGGTAGAAACTGCGAGATGCCTGCCCATCAATCTATATCTTCTTTCTGCTTTCAGTTAGCTCGGCGACCATGTCGGGCGCCCTGTACGGCGTCGCCGGCCTCTTTCCCTCGGAGTATATGACAGCTGTGGTCAGTGGCCAGGCGCTGGGCGGCATACTCACTGCATTGGCGTTCATTTTGGTGCTCGCCTTCGATGCGGGCCCCTCAGCCACCGCCTTTGTGTTCTTCATCATGGGCGCCCTGCTGATCTTCTTCTGCATCGTCTGCTACTCTGTGATGGCGCGCCAGGCGTACTTTAAGTATTATCTGGATGGCGGCGATAAGTTCAAAGTGATTAGCGCCCTGCCCTCGCACAGCCGCAGCGACGAGTCGGGCGTGCCCCTCGAGCCGATCCTCAAGCAAGTGCTGGGCAAAATCTACATGCAGGCCGTCTGCCTCGCCCTGCTATATGCCACAACGCTCTCCGTTTATCCGTCGGTGACGGTGCTCATGCAATCGGAGAATTCCGCCAGTCACACCGAGTGGAGTGGTATGAGCCCTACTTGATATCTAAATATTTATGGGGAACTGCATGACGCACTCAGCGCACTGACTGACTGAGGACTGACTCAAGAAATCGCTAGTTTCAAAGTCCAGATTTCAAATAATATCCGATAACCACAATGTGGCACATTCACCCACGCAGTCGGGAAATGAGTGGAAGTTTAGTTTTAAAGAACACTGGGGAACTTTTCTAATCTTAAAATCGACTGTTTTAAAGGCCCAAAGCGGGCCTATGCCCATTTAAAAAGTTCTTCAAATCCACTTTCACAAGTGGAAATGGGCGAAAGTGTGTTTGAATAGTTTGTTATTGTAATGCGATCAGCTTAAAAGTAATTTATTTGAAGATCTATCAAATGGATTGGTCGCAGGATTGAATTTAAAGTCCTGTTGCAAGCTCTACATTGAAAATCGATTAATTCAATGCGATTAACTTTAAGAAATTCACAACTAGGCGCGGAAAGTAGATCGAAAAATGCGTGAAAACTTAAAACTGACGCGGACAAAACTGGTTAATATCGTTGTTAGCTTTATATTTGTGCACCTTGCTAATGGTTGCCCACTTTCAGATGTTTACTACCTGCCCGTTGTGAACTATTTGTTCTTCAATTGCGGCGATTACTTTGGCCGCCTGACTGCCGGCTGGCTGGAGTGCCCCAGGAGCCAGCAGACGACGCTGCTCTGGACGGTGGTGCGTGTGCTGTTCGTGCCCTGCTTCCTCTGCTCGAACAGCAGCGAGCACCACTTCCTGCCCACGCTGGTGCAGCACGACTACACCTTCATGGCCATGATCATAGCCTTTGCGCTGTCCAACGGCTACCTGACCAACATACTGCTCATAATGGCGCCAAGGTGAGGCCCCCCCTCTTTAAAAGCGCCTTTTGTCAGACTCTAATATGGACAATATCCTTGCAGAAGCGTCGATCAGCACGAGAAGGAACTGGCCGCCTCCATAATGGCCGCCTCCCTGAGCGTGGGCATGGCCGTCGGCTTGTTGCTGAGCTTGGCCTTTGTGCAAATGCTGTGACCGCCGTCTGGCCGCCCGGATCTATGGTGCCTTAGAAATCTTTGTTTACATTTTAAACTATCTATAGCGAATTATATATATATATCTATATTTTTTTATCCGTAACGAATGTCCTATTTTGTGTCCGTGTGATTTCCTGAAATCTAATGCTCCAAGATTAGCCAATGTCTGTAAGACTTTAGACATATCAAGACGAACTTATTTGTGTTAACATTTTACAATCGGTTTTCTTTTTTGTTATTGTTACCTGTAAGTTTTATGACGTGTTCTTAATTGGCCACAATTTGCATGTATATAGGTTTTAAGAAATGGAAAGAGCAAGCGATTGAATCAAAAATAAAATTAGTTCTTTATTTTAAGGTAATTCTGTTTGTTTAACGTTTATTTTGGTTTCTGCAGATCACAACAACAATGTGGATTAATTCGTTTTAAATTTAGGATTAGGTTTTAGTTTGCAATTTTTGTATGTCTTTTAACTAATGAACTCCACTGTAAATATGTGTATGTATTGTATTGACATTGACAGCTTGCACATTTAGTTTTTGAAATTACACTTTTTTTTTTTGTTTATTTTTAAATCGTATTTATGTTTGTAAATTTAATTTCGCCCTGTGTTCGTTCATTCTGCAAAATCGCATATTAAATTCAAAATTGAACTGCCGTCGCGCTGCCAACTGAACATTGATAAGCTAGTTGGCAACGCGTTGCTCTTTCTCACTGCTCTCACCAACGGCTAACTGCACTCTTTGCATTTACGACTTCTCTTTGAGCGTAGAGCTGAACTTGATTAAGTTAATTCACAAACCTAAAGAGACACAAAAACGTTATGAGTTGTGCTTGAGAGCGCTCTCAATGAGTAAAGTGAGTTGCTGCCATTTTGCTTATCATTCCTTGGCAGCAATGCACATCAAACTGTAACACAGGCCCAGGGCGTTTCAATAATTTAAGTTCGCATTTAAATGCTATTTATTTTAACTTGAATGTGTTTTAGTGCATAATTGTAAATTGTAATATGCATTTTAACGTTATTAAATTCTGCTCGACATTTAGAGATCGGTTTTAAAACTGTAAGTGCTGCCAGGTGTTAACAATATGGGGTATGCGCTACGATCTGGTCTAAACATTTAATTAGCTACGTTTTTTTTTTCTGTGTATTATTATGTGTTTAATACTCATGGGGGACTCGTCCCACCATATCCAATAATAACATTTAATATCTTATTTATTTTTTGCGGCCTAAATTTCATGTTAATTTCTTTTCTCTTTGCTTTGTGGTGTTTAACACCTTTTTTGCTTTTAGTTAATATTTAATTTGGTTTTTCTACTAACTTAATTTTACGAAACGCACAACAACAAATGTCGATTAAAGCCTGTCTCGAACGGAAAATGGGCGCATGCACTTGCTTCGAGCTGAAAAGCAAATGAAAATCTATCGGAAAAAGCGCTGCAACTGCAACATTAACTACAACAACAACAACAACACCAAAAACAAGAAGAAGAACAACGACAACAACAACACACAGATACAGAGTAATTTATGCATATGGACATTTTGTACATACAACACCAAAAACTATTTTAGTTGATTAATTCTTAGCTTAAATGTTCCAACTAGAGTCCAGTTGGATTTCTACTGTTTGAATCTGTGGGCCAATTGGATTGTAACACACACATACATATAACATACACATATAGAAAGTTCTGTAGCCAATCTAGCAGTTCCACGCAGTTTCGTGGAAAGACACGCAACTTGCGCAGAACGCGTGGATTCATATCGTAGACACCAATATAGACACATAGACACATAGACACATAGACACATAGACATGACTATTATAAACAAATACACACATACTTATATATTGTATTCACCTAGTTGTTTTTTCGGGCTTGGGGAACTGGAGTATTGCTTGTCGCTATTTGTAGAGGGGGGGGGGGGGGGGGGGGGGTTCTTACAAATGTTATATGCTACATACATAGATACATGCGTACGTACAACAGACACGAATTACAACATCAATTTGGGCGGGGTCGTGGGGCGGGATCGTGGGGTTCATCAAATCGTCTACTCGAGTAGCTTTGGAAAGTGTTTTTAGCATAGGAAATTACAACATCTAAGGTGGTTTTGCCGTCCAGTGAAATGTTCTTTCGACTTGTAGATATTCATCTATTTTCAACGTTAATTTTTGTTTGGTTTTGATTTCTTCTCATTACATGTATGCATACATATATTCGGTAAAGAGTTCTTGTGTTTTGTGGGCTGAAATTTTGGATTTCGTTAAAAGGCAGCTTGGGTTTACCTAAAAATCATATCAACTTCGGTAACAACACAAAATCGAACGTTGATCAACACTTAAACGTTTTTCTTATATTTGATTTTCTTTTTTGATTGTCGCTAAGAGCGCGCACAGTTTGGCGCAGTGCTGCTCAAACTGTGCGGACGCCATTTTGGTATTTGGTGTTGTAGGCTGTGCGTCGTCTGTGTGACTGTGTGTGTATGTGTGTGTGTGTGTGTGTGTGTGTGTGTGTGTGTGTGTGTATGTGTGTGTGCGTGTGCATGTGTGTCATGTTGGAGAGTGTGCCCATTCATAAATCTAAAGAGAACAAAACAAAAAAGCAGACTCTTAAAATAAAAAACAGTTCGACAGCGAATATTTATTAGAGCCTTGAGTAGATACTAAACTAAAAAAAAATCGTAAGTTTAGTGACTAAAACAAGCATAAATAAATAGTTGTATAATACCTAGAAAAAAAAAGAAGCCAACCAAAGAAAAATTGACTAAAATATTGGCATAGCCTTGTGCTTCTTCTTCACTAAGTTCTACAATGCGCGAGATTCTTGTCACATTCTTGTGCGAGAGCATTCAACAAATTAAATATATGTATATATATATATTGTATATAAATAATTAATGTAAAAGTAAACTCTTGATATAAAAAGTAATACACACAACCACATTAAATAGTAGAAATGGAGCACATGGCGTTGCGTCAGACGAAAGAGAGGGAGAGTCTACATACTCTCTCTCTCTCTCTCTCTCTCGCTGACTGCGTCACATAACCTCAAAGTTAAGTGAGGTTATAAATTTCTATCTGTTTATAAATTTCTTTTTCATCTACGGTTTTGTTTTTTTTTTTTTTTTGTTAAATAAATTATATAGTTTATGCTTAAAGGTTTAGACACTCAGAGTTTCAGCGTAGTTCGAATAGGAAGAAACCGTATGGTTCGGTCTAGAGATAGAATAGAATTATTGTAAGTATATCATCTATTGATAAACATATGAGTCATTCACATACACAATAAATACACCGCCTATTACAGTTAACACCACACACACATGGACATACAGTTCATGTGCTACTCAAATAGATAGACGCAGTACATGCCCGCGAGTACTACAGCTAGTTTGTTCAGTTAGAAAACGCGTTTCCCTTTTCGCGTGGTTACAGTTACAGTTACAGTTACAGTTACAGCTACAGTTACAGTTACAGTTACAGTTATTTAGATCTATAAGACTAATCGCTACGAAGACTTCTTGTTGTTTTTGTTTTTTTGCTTTTTTGCTTTTTTGCTTTTCTTTCCCTAACACAACTGCCGCGAATACTGAAAACTGAAGAATAACACGAGCTATCATTCGATCCCTTCTGTTCCGATCCTGTCACATTTTACGTCTTCATCTCCGCCGTAATGCTATTGTGCGACTTGGCTGGCGATATGGCCAGGCCAGCCCCACCGCTGCCCACTGCACCAGCGTCCAAGTTGAGTGTGAGATTATTGCCAGAGAGTGGGCCGGAGCCGCCGGTAACAGCTGTTGCCGCCGAGCAGCCATGATGGTGCGGTCCATGGAAGAGCACCAGGAAGCCGTTGTTGGAGACACAGCTGCGAGATTCCGCGTCCTTGTCGAGTATTTGACGTGCCTGCCAAAAGATGGTCCAGATATTATGAACAGAACAATAAATAAATGTTATCCTAGATCATGAATTCCCCTGAGTCTATCGCATCCAAATGTGTTTGAATACACAAATAAACACATATACTACTTACATACATACACACACATATACATACATACATACACACACATACATACATACATAAATACATACATACATATACATACACACACACACACACACACACACACACACGCACACACACACACACATACACATACATACATACATACATACATACATACATACATACATACATACATACATACACACACACACACACATACACACATACACATACATACATACACACTTGCACACACACACACACACACACACACACACACACACACATACATACATACATACATACATACATACATACATACATACATACATACATACATGCATACATGCATACATGCATACATACATCATACATCATACATACATACATACATCATACATACATACATAGATACATCATACATACATACCAACATACATACAAAAACACACACAAGAACAAACAACAAAAACCGCAAAAAACAACAACAAAAAACACAAAATAACAACAAAAAACAACAAAAAAACAACAACAAACAAAACAACAATAAAAAAACAAAAAAATAATTATCACAAAAAAATCACAAAAAAATACCAAAAAAAAATACTACACTACTAGCTAAGCTAGGAAATCTGCAGAGCCTACTTGAATTCTTGAGAATCGAGGAGTAGAGCACTTGATAGAAATTCGTTACATTTAAATTTGCAGCACATCGACAAATAAGCTTGGACTGCGTTTGGTATGAGAAAACTAACATGCATGCGTACATATATACATAAATGTATACATACATGCATGCAAATACTAACACACAATCGCCCACACACACACACACACACACACATACATACACACACACACACATACATACACACACACACACGTATATACTACTTATATCTTTTCGTAGAAAATACTTGTATTATTATAAACCTTGTTCCATATAAGGTCACTATTATAAGATTTGTATAGAATCTATACTTTATTTATTGCTAATTAATAATAATTGTCAAAGCCAGTCTTAAAACAGTTGAGAATTACAAGATGCGAGCATTGAGCGTATGTTGACTAGGGCTTTTGGGTGAACCCTTATTCGAAGTCTAACGTGGAATTTCCCGAAACACCGACTTAACGTGCACCTTTGTCAGACAAGGTAACTATGGTAACAATTTCACGGGTTTGGGCTCAGTCAGGACAAACAGTTTTATAGAGATTAGAAAGCTAATAGCACAAACTATGCCGGAATCGGATGGATCGAACGACTATATTATATTGTTATGAAAATAATAAACCGAAAACTAAGCTCTTGTATGAACAAGTTTTAGGATTTTTAAGATATCTTGACCACGCTTCTTATATATTATATAGCTAACATAGGTTTGATGGAGCTAAGAAGAACTCAAGTGTAACTTAATCTCTCTTGTGTAGAATGCGTTTTATTAATCAACTCTCAAAGCTGAGAGATCAGAGAGATGAGAATACGTCAGCTTCGGGATGTTTCGTGAGCCTGGTTTATCTGCAAGGGTTAACAAGGGATTGTCACCCACCTTGGAGCGATGGTCGGCGAGCGCATTGCGCACGGCATCGTGCTGCTTCTGCAGTTCATCCGTACGTTTTTCGAAGGTCTGCTTGAGGCGCACGCGTTCCGCCACGCCGCGCTCCACGACGGAGCTGGCCACCTCGCGTTTCATTCTGTTCAAAGGGGGGAAAGGGAGTGTATATAACAATAAGTAAGCACTAGTAGGGGAGAGATTCATTTCGGCTTACCTGACCAGCTCGTCGCGATCTCTGTGCACCGTGGCGAGATTCTTGACCTCGTTGCGCCGCGCCTCCTGCAGCTGATGCATCACCTCGCCGGTGACCTTGTCCAGGGAGGCCTTCAGCTGTTTCATTTGACTGGTCTGCGAATTCTTGAGCACCTTCTCGGCGGCCGAGTAGATGGCCTCGTGGTACTTCTCCTGCAGCTCCCGATACTGTGTGGTGTACTCGCGACAGGCGTAGCGCAGACGCGACTCCTGGGTGCCCTCCAGGCTGCTGGAGGCGGCCTCGTCGCCCAGTTCGCCGGCGCCGGCGCTCTCCTCGCTGCTGTCGCCCAGATCGAGGGGGCAGGCGGGCACCTCGACGCCCGGCTCGCTGTACGGAAAGAAACAATTACTAATTTCAATGGCGTCATCTGGCAGTGACCACATCCCCAAAAAGCACAGTCGCCCGCCGGACACTTACAGGCTCCTGTTGCTCAGGCGCTTCACCAGCTTGTTGGTGATGGTGAACTTCGGCTTCTTGCCGCCATCGAGGGGGCTGAGCTTCTGGCCAGCGATCTTGAGCTTCTCCTTGTCGTGCTTCTTGCGCAGCGACTCGAGCTTCTTCTCCATCTCGAGCCGTTTCTCGCGCACCGACTTGTGCTCAAGTATCTTGTCCAGCGGCTCGGCCACCACCAGGTCCACATCGAACTGCGACGACTCCACCTGCCTAATCGACGTGCTCACCGACTGGTCCAGCGAATGCTGATGCTGTATGCTTGACGCGACAATGGAGACACTGTCATCGTTGCGCCCGCCATCGGTGCGATCCGTCGGCAGCTCCACGCTGGTGGCGGCAATTATCGAAATGCTCGCCCGATGCTTCGGCGAGGTGGCTAGCGATTCCACCGGTCGCAGCTCCTTCTTTTGGCCACCTACTTGGACGAAAACGACTGAAGGATCAGAGACAATCGAGCAGAGAGCGAGAAAGAGGGCGAGCGAGGCGAGGCAAGAGACAGAGAGAGACAGAAAGAAGAAAGAGAGAGAGAGAGAGAGAGAGAGAGAGAGAGAGAGAGAGAGCGAGTTCGAACGAGTAAAGGAGCAGGAGTTAGGAACGGGTGGGTCGGTGGGCATTTTGGGGTGCAGTTTGTGTGTCCGTCAACCGTTTTGTGTGGTGGTGTTGGTGGTGTTTGAGGAGGTGGTGTTGGTGGTGTATTTTGTTTGTTGGGGTTGTTGGTGGGTGCGTGTGCGTATAACCAAATCCAAAATCCAAAAGTTTAACCGAAAGTTTTATGACATACAAAAGAAAAGTAGAAAGAAAAGAAATTAAATTAAAACACAACTCGAATGCTACCGATATCCTTGGAGAAGGGTCCTTCAGCCAACTAGTTGGGCCCAACTACAACCACTTACATGACTTGGACAGATCCTCGTCGGCATTGGCCAGAGCGTCTGTCTCATCGGTCAGCACAGAGAGCTGTATGTCGCGCTTCTCGAGCTCGCTCTGGTATTTGATGGGATTGGCCAATGCCTCGGCGAAATTGGAGAGATCGTCGGGCACATAGTCCTTGACGACAACGCACAGAAAGAGCGAGGCCAGCGCAATGGGCTGGCCCACCTCGGAGCGCAGATTGACATGACGATAGCCCGGACAGAGCCCGATCACGGGCAGCACCCGATGGCCAATTAGCTTGCCGCCTTCCTCGTAGGCCGCAATGCGTATGCTGGCCAGCTCCGGCAGCACCACCTTCTTGAACACGAACGGCTCTTCGTCGTAGACGGGATTCATGCCGTTGTCGCGCACCGTCTTGGTGCGGAACTTCTTGCGCACCGTGTCTGCCGGCAGGCCGTACATGTCCACCTCGACAAAGGTGTTGACCCGCTTGTCGGTCAGGAACTGGCCCGAGAGTACGGTTATGGAAACGGTGCCAGCAATAATGCCGTCCACGGTGCTCTCGGCGAACGGATCGAGTCGCCGATCCGAGCGTCGCATGAACTCCGGCTTCAGCAGATAGCCCGAGCGTGCGTTGTACTCGAAGATGCCCAGATTCAGCTGCATGGCCAGGTCCAGGGTCTGGAAGTTCAGCGCCACCAGTTGGCAGCCCGCATTCCAGAACAGTTGTGGCATAAAATTGGAGCTATCGAAGCGTGTGCCAGCCGGATAAACCCGAGACAGCTGATGCTTGTTGTAGTTGACAAACTCAATGGGTCGCTCCTTGAGCAGAGTTGTCGCCTGCTTCTCATCGAACGAGGACATCTCATAGCAGCGATTCTTCTCTGCAGAGTTGAAGGTCGAAGGTCATTAGCAATAGCAGTTGGGCTAGGGGTTCCGTGGCACTTACTCTCCGCATTCTCAAAGGAGCTAAAGTGTATTGGCTGCACGTAGTTGACCAGCGCTGAGATCTCGGCGCCCGCCTCCGTTTCCTTTTGGGCCTTCTCCGGCGGCGGCTCATTGCCGCTGGGCAGACTGGGCGTTGTATTGGGCAGGGATTCATCGTCGCTGGAGCTGTCCGAGTCCGAGGAGCCGGTGCTATCCTTCGAGCTCTGGCGTATTTGCTGTCAAATAAAAGAGAGCTCTTTAGATCAGGTCTATAAATATTAAGGACAAGATACAACTTCATCATATCTGCAAGTGTTGCAAGACTATTCATAAAATGAATGGGAAAAGGGAATTTATCTACCTGGATATAACAATTTAGCAACTTCTTCTGGAAGACATTGATTTGGCTTATATTTGGATTCTATAAAACATTTTTTATTTGAACCTCCTATCTTTTAAATAAGCATGGTAGGGCTGGGGCAGCTGGTTAGGTTTGGGGTTCGTTTCATAGCACAACAATTTATAGGAATTCCAGGCTCCAATTGGTTGCATTTCACTTATATATTTTATCAACTATTCTACAAATTCCTAGATTTTCAAGAAATATCTATAAATTTATAGAAAAGTATTTTGAGTATTTTAAAAAATTCTCTAGATTTGTAGTTTTTAGTAAATTTCAACAATGTAATCGTTACATTACGAATATACAGATTTATGTTTTTTTTTATTAACAAGTTTAATTATTTTAATTATTTACTATGATTCGTGCTTATATCAAGAGATTGTTAGTATTTGCATCAACTTATAGATTTGAATCAACCTATTTGAAAATAAATACAAAACGTTAATAAATATTACTTTAATTTACATCAATTGATGAGATAAAATAAATGTGTAGCACAAGCAGATTTGTATTAAACTTGCAACAAAATATAAATAATGCAAATTCCGAATGAAATTAATTTAATTGACTTTACGAAACTTTCTGCTTTTATCAAAAAAGTTTTCAATTTGAATAATTAAAATAAATTAATAAAAAAGTTGACATAAGTACTACAACAACAAAAATGACATATTTGACGGCTTAAAATGTTCATTTTCGTAATAAAGATAAAAGGACTGCAATTAAATGTAAATATTTGAGTAGGGGTAATAAATATACTATGTATATACTGCCATAAATTATGGCCAGACGGGTTGTAAATTTTTATTATTGAATGGCCATGCTCCAAAGCGGAGGTCACGGGCGGGGTTCAAGCTGCGCGGCGCAGCTGCCAATATGAAAGCTTTTAAAATGTTGCGTTGTTATCGCTGCAACAGATCCGACAGCCAAACAGGCAAACAGCCGGACAGATGGACCCTTGGACCAATGGACCAATGGAATGATGCAACGATGGAGCGACGGATAGCATAGTCAATGGGTTCGGTGTCGATAATGCGAGCAGCGCATAATGGCAAGAAAATGGCGCAGATTGTGTTTCCCGCGGAAGGAGCTGAATGAGTGGCCGTAGCAGGACTCCGTACAATGGGCATGCAAGTCGACATTGCATTGTGCGTTTCACAAGGCTCACAACGACAACCGAGCCAACACAGTATCTATATGCGAACCAGCCACCCGCCCATCCTGCTATCCGCTCGTCTGTTCAGCATTTCACATTTTCCGTCTCGATTCGCATCGTATTGAATCGATTTGGCTTTCAAAGAATACTGTGACAAGCTGCCCACAACACAACTCAACTGGCTCCATACCCGCCCCCCTCCGACCACAACTCGTGCGGCTAATGAGCCCAAAATGCAACGCACACAATGCTGCCCAAACGGTGCCAGTTTTTGTTGGGCTTTTGGCCGGAAGAGCTGACATCCGCTGCCATTAGCTTAAATTTGCAAAATTGTGGTCCCCAAACTTGTTGACTGGCGGTCGGTTGCCAGGGTTGTGCCCTGGCCACAACACCCACGCTCCCTCGCCCCCATGCGAAATCATGAATAATGATGTGTGCCCCAATAGCAAACGGTGCAATTAAATTAATATGCATAATGCTCATGAGGCCTACAAAGCCATTAAACCAAGCACTCAGCTAGGATATGAAGTCCGTTACAAAGCGGATGGCATATTGTCTTGGGTTTAGCGCGAGAGCAACAGAAAGGACAAACATTAATATCGGAACCCATTGAAAATCAAGGAAATACTCACCGAGATTTGAGAATTAATAGATAATTGCTCCAGGCTAGGGTTTAATTTTTTTTAAAGAATGTTTTGAGTCCGAGATTCAATTACTCTTCGTTCGCGCAACCTCTTGTCAAGTTAATGTTAAAGTTGCTGCTTATTTTGCTGTCAACCTAGTGGAACGTTGCCATGTATGTGCGATATTTGGATAGTACCTTAAGTTGACAGCTCCCTTATGAAAAATTGACAGCGCAATTACAGATCAATATAACTCAAAGAAGAGTAATTGCAACGCTGCAGGCAAGCTAATAACATTCCAAATCGCAACCTTTTGTAAAGCACAGAAAGGCTACTGTTACATTCTTAAATTTCTTTGTAATTCTCAAACAGTTCTGGCAGCTGGTAAACATTGCTTGGCCTTGCCATATGCAATGCAGGGTTTTCAAATTTAATTGAAATTTAAAATTTACAGAATTAAACATGTTTTTCTCTGTACTTTTATATTGATATTTTACTAACATTTTAATAAGCTGCAAGCTTTAAATTGAAAAACAGATTAGCTAGAAGTTGGAAATCTGAATCTAATTTTAACAAGTTAATTTGCTTGTTAACTTTAACAGGAAAATGGGTAAACGGTTGTTACCAGATAAAATAACTTAGGTAGCTTGTGAAGTCGACAGGGATTTATCTACTCGGAACGTATAGTTCTCAGAAAAACAGATAATGTGATTAGTACAGAGTCTTAGTCTGCGAGTCGCCATAAAAAGTCGATTTTTACAGAGAAGCTTGAAAAAATTGAGTTCGAGTTGAATCTATAAGAATTTAATACAATTTTGGAAGATTGTTCTGGTGAAATGTTGATGAAGTATCAAGCTAAAATTAAAACAATTAGGAATTAAATAAATGATTTAATTCGAGTGTCGAGAGAAGTCCTTAGATAATACGAAATCGGCGCATTCTTCCTATAAGCCAGTTAGTTTTTCTGCAAAATTTGCTTTAAGGGGATTTTTAACGAATTGCTACCTAATTAACATACAGGCACATACAACTGATGAGACCTAATAAATTGCCCTTTACATAAACAAATGTATTTTTTATTCAAAGAGTTAAGCTCTTGCAGAAATGTTGTATCAACAATAAAAGTTTAATCCCAACAAGTTGAAGCACTCGTTTGAAAAGAGTTTTTTTGTTGGCAACGTGATGCTCATCCTGAACAGGGTCAGGAATTGTGAGGGCAACTCTTTTTCTGGTTTACGGTTCGTTGACTGTCACTGGCCATCAAACAGCTCTCCAATTCATGCGTTTATTCAGCTTTCGCACGTGTGTGTCTGTGTCTGTGTGTGTGTGTGTGTGGGAGTCGGTTTGTGTGTGGGTGTTGTCATTACGACGTATGTAAACTCACAGCGTAAACACAGCAACGATGACAATCAACATCAAGAACAACAACCGAATACCTCCGCACACACTAAACCCTTAGCTGGCGTGGGAGTTTGCAGAGTAGGGGACGGGGGGTGGGGGAGGCAGGGTCAAGGGTTGGGACAGACAAACAGTGGGACAAATCAAGCGGGGCCTGCGGAGTCGAGAAGCAACAAACATCGCAAATAGAGGAACGACGTGTGCGTGTGCTACCATTAAATGCAATTACAGGCATGCCATGACCACGCCCACACAGACACACACACACACACACACACCCGCCCGCCTACACACACACGCGCGCACTTGAACATATAAACTTACTTGCAATGGCGGCGCATGTCCACCGCCAGCCCCGCTGACAATGTCGCCATTTGCGGCGCCTGTCACTGTGCGTCCTGCTGCTGCTCCTCCTCCTACTCCTCCTCCGTCGTCCTGCGCTGCGGCAGCCACTTGTTGCGCATTGGCAGCTGCTGCCGCTGCCGTTGCCGCCTTGGCCGCCGCGTCAACTGCAAAAAATTTATTGAATAAATACGAGATATATTATGCGACACCAGAAAGCAATAAAAATGCATGCTTAAAGTATGCTCATCCTGATGATACCCTGTAGATCGATTTAAATATCTCATATAGTATATCCTGCAAGTACTGTTGTTATTGTTAAAGTTGGTGGATAGTATAAAGATTTGAGTATCGCACAGATGTGTTTAAACATAACAACTGTCAAGGGGAATAAAATAGAAAGGATGTCAATGCCTTTTTCTATTGTCCTCATAAACAAGTTTGTGGCTGTCGTATATGTATCTTCCAGGCGATAGAATTTTGCCATTAACCATAAAATGCACCATTTATTCCGATATATTTAAAGAAGGCGACATAATTCGTTTTGACCATAAATTAATCATCCAAGCGATAGACTTTCCTTTTAACCACTGAACTAACATTAATTTCGAATCATCATTGTAAATATATTGACCCTATCGTATATGTGTCTTCCAGGCGATATACTTTCGCTGATCTGTTCCGATACTTTTTAGAAAAGCGTCTTAGGGCGATATGATGCGATATATTGTGGAATATATGGTGCTCTGGATATATTTAGTTAAGGAAATATTTTAGTTTAGTTAGTTTTTGATGCTGCTCAAGAACAAATGTTCTTAAACTCATATTAATTGCCTATTCCCCCTCTCGTCAATTTGTATGACAACAGGGTATGTGGCATGTGAATTATTTTACAGCATGTTAAGCGAAATGCGTTTTAAAAATTATTTGTCCCTTACTGCAATATGTGTATAATAAAATAAATGAATCGCATTAGGAAATACAAATATGAGTGCCAGACATATTCGCTGGCAATGGTCATAAAACTGTGGAGCTGCAACTGAGGAGCACTGCTCAGACGGGAGCTGGGAGAATGGCTCCCAGTAGACGGGCAGCTGGGACTGCAGCGGCAACTGCGACTGCAGCCAGTGGCAAAAGTCATTTGCATTTATAAATTGGCTTTTTGCAATTCATGAGCAAAATGTCAACTGACTGTTGCGCGGGGTAAAGTGCCGCAAAATGGCATAGAATGTCAGCCATGGGTAAATTGTGCAGTTGTGCATGCAAATGGATCCAGCAGGACTCCGCAGCCAAAGACCCGGCTGTGGCCCATTAGCCAGGACACGAACCAGACAACTAAATACATTTTATATGCAAAATACTAATAAAACTTTAGATGAGTGCAGAGCACACGACACGACAGCAAGCGACTCATCGAGCTCCTCAACATATGGCCGGGAGCTAAGAATATTGATTTGAACCAAAGAATCGGCTCTCGAACTGAAAGACATGCATAATTCTGGCCATTATAGAAAACCATTTGGAAACCAAAACTAATTTCCATGCAAAATATCCTGTTATAGTTTAACTAATGGCATTCGATTTTGATGCAAAATATGTGAATACAGCGATGATTTTATGACCCCATAATGTGTGTTAAATGCCTTTTTACCCTGTGCCCATTGCAAGTGGATAAAAGGGTAAATCGGATTTCATAAGCTTATATATTTCCGATCAGCACTGTCTGTCTGACTGCTTTGTCTCATTTTTGTGCAATAGATGCAATTCAATATCTATATTCTGTATTTTGAGTAAGTCGCGTAGGACTTCAGAGCAGGAGCATAGACTCCATCTCCGTTCCCTTCAGAATATATAGCAGCTTGAAGGGCATCTACTCGTAAACTTCCGACTGAGCGTTTTATATTGCTAATCTTTCACTCTCTCAGGTGGGTTACGTTAGGTATTTGGAGCTGTTTGTTATTTTTCACCTGAAATCTATTTTCCAAAATTTTTTAAAGCTAACCACAAGTTAATAAAAGAGGACATCGAAAAGAGAAAATTCACAAAAAATGGGCAATTCTTTTAAGTATGCTCTGGGCTTGATAAATGTTCGTGGCCATGCAGGTTAAATTGATCGACTGATCCTATTTTTGGTTTAACATTATCTAGATGTAGGTAAATTATAAAATAATTTAAATTAATTAGATGTAAATCGAACAACTATGTCTGAAATCTGCGGTAGGTTCAGATACATAGACAACACATAGAAAGATTATTAAAAGGTAATTAATCTACCAAAAAAGTCAAGCATAGGTCTGACATAGAAAGGATCGTTTCAAAATGAAGGTGAGTTAAATATGAATTTATATATAACTTTGCTGAAATACATAACTCTAGGGGTATAACGAAATAGTTAATCTACTCGTTAAATTGGCCTTCGAAATGTAAATCAGAAATTTAAAAATGTAATATGCCATTGTGTGTCCCTTTAGGAAATTAGTTAAAAACTCGATATGCAAGTTAATCCACGCCTTGAGTTTTTATTTAAATTTGAAGAGCAACAAACAACATCTGCGTGTGTGGAGCTCATTTACATTTACCAGGCGTCAGGCTGTGGCAGACAGAAGGGCAGCGAGGGGCAAACAACTGGCTCAATGCTGTAGCATATAAAGCAGCAACAGCAGGGATAATAATAATAATAGTTACATAAACAACAACAACAACAATGCCTGACATGACAAACGCAATATAAAAAAAAACGCACATAAAATTACGCATACGCCGTGTGGCACCTGGACGAGAGTTAAACTGAGGAGAAGGCTCACCTGAGTTGGCCGTTGTTAGTTTATGGCTGCCACCAGGTGTGCCCTGGCCCATTGACGAGCTCGGCTTCTTGTGATGATGGTGATGATGATGATGATGCTTCTTTTTGTTCTTGATAATGATCTTGCGACGCAGCATCGACGGCGGCGGCAAATCCATATTGGGCTCTAGCGGATGCGAATCGAGCGGCTTATCCAGCAGCATATCGCCAAAGATTTCGCGGCAATAGTTGGCAATCTTGGCCTGGAAATGAGCAAAACGGATACATTTAGTTTTGCCAACTGGCTGCTAACTGAAATTTGATGAACAGCCCGCAGCAGGCAGGAGACTGAGTAACTAGCTTGCCAACTTTCCCATTGGCAAGCACGTGGTTCGGCCCTCTTTTAGTTACCTGTTCCCCATGGTAAATTTAGTTTATATAACTACTTTTAATGGTAAAACTTTAACCAGATGCCTGTGCCTGTGTCTGCACCTGTGTCTGCACCTGTGCACCTCTCTTCCCTGCCTGCCTAAAAAAAGTTTGCCTTTGTTATTATCTCGTGGAGCTGAAGCATCAGGCAATTACCCCTCGAGTAGCTACTGAGATTTACTCAGCCACACAGCAGCTGGGCTGCTTTGGGCTGGGCTACACACGTGAACGTGTAAGTTTTTTGTTTGCCTTCTGACGGATTGCTTGCCTAATGAGTGCGAGCGGCAAGAGCGAGGAGCGTGTTTTGATTTTTCCTAAATACACGAAATCTGAAATAGTTTTCGTGTTAATGCGCGAACTTTCCGTGTTGTTTTCGTGTCAATCGTGTTGAGTAGTGTTTCAACTGGTGTTGATCTTAACGAAGACATGTTCTGTATTGTTTAAGTCGTGCTGAGTTAATTAGGCGTATTTAACGTCGTGTTTCATCGTGTTAAGTGTTGTAGACTCGTGCTTAATGGTGTTAAGCTATGTTAACTCGTGTTAAAGTCGGGCAGAGTAGATTTGGGCTCGTGTCAAGCTTTTCAAAAACGTGTCACCTGCGTGTTTTTAAATTTATGGCTACCTACTTTTAAGTCGTGTTGAGTTACGTTGAAGTCGTGTGAGGACGCATTGAGTCGAGCCCACTTCTACTTCTGTCGTATTGCTTTAGTACGCGCTCAGCTCTAGGCGGGAATATGAGGCGACTTTTGGCAACTGTTAGTTTAGGACTAGTTACTTTTTGACAGGCAGGCAGCACAGCTGTCGAAATGCGGGCGAGCAATCATTTCTCTAAATACTTTTACAGCTCCTTTCCATTACACAGTTATCCTGTTTCACTTTCGCTTGCTCGACTTACCTGTTGCCTGGGATTGCAGTGATTCTCGAAGCTCAGTATCACAGGGAATTCGGATGTTTTAAATGCGCTCTCCGCGATGGCCTCCAGCACGTCCTTGGCAAAGATTTCGGGCACAAATGTGTAGCCGTGCACAATGACCGGCTCCTCGGTGCGTCCGTTCCAAAAGTCCAGCTCGACGCATCTGCACACAAACAGGAACAATAACAAATTATCAACGACGATAAAATTAACCGGCGAAAATCCACAAAATGGTGGCGCATAAAATTGTGTTTATCAGTCAAAGCAGCAGCCGCAGCAGCGGCAACAATAAGAGTTGCTTTCTGCGGCACGCCGAAGCCTAAATACACTTTTAGACACATGGCTTGGACTGGACTTATAGCAACTCTTTATTTTCATTTGATCAGGTTGTAATCTAGTAGTCTTTTTAAAAGGGGGCTTTACGGATATGTTGAAAGAATATTGAAAATCTTGATTGCCCAGTTTAGTTAAAATTTAAAATCATTTTTTGATCGATTCGTTCAATTGAGCTAAGTGATATAATATTTCATGTAAATATTCGACATACATATGGGGAGCATTGTGAAAAAGATGTACATATGCAACATTTTGTCAAGATATCTTAAAAACATTTTGATCAAAAGATCTATGGCAGCTTTATAATATTTTGCAGCGGGTTTTAAGATGAACATGGCTTTATATACTCGACTGGACATAGGACATATCTCCTTCTATGCGTTACACATTTTATGCCAAAATAATAATAATACCCTCTGAGAGGGTATATAAATGCCCTTGCAACATCTTTTTCGTCAATAAATTTTGTGATGTGTGCATCGTCAATGCCAAGCGAAAGCAGCAGCTGCGACTGCAACGTCAACGCAGACGGCGACGGCGACTGAGGCAGCGGCGTCAGCGGCCGCCATGTTGATGATGGCTGCAGTAAAAATGGCGACCATGCAATTTCCGTTGTACTTAAAAGCAACTCAGTGGCAAAAATGGAGCACACACACACCTGAAACATTGTATGCGTGTGTGTAGAATACGTGTGTGTGTGTGTGAAGGCTAATACACACATACATCCTTATGTAGCGGGGGACTGCAACAAGGTCATGGTCAGCATCGAAAATGTAGGCAACTGACCACACACATACACGCACACACACACACACACACACACACACACACACGCACACGCACACGCACACGCACGAGTGTGTCCATTTAATTGCGTAATTAAAAGCTCCCACCACGTATCCATACGCCCAAGGCGACCCTCATCACTAACCTGCAGCCAGCTAGCAGACATTGTCTGTATATTTCCACGGACGATTTGCCAGTCAGCTGGTGGCCCGTTAGGTAGGTGTTGTGCGAGGAGTTGATGAAATAGTGCGACATCGGCTGGTCCATATCATCGCAGAGATCAAGCTTGTTGGGCGCCATTATTGGATTATCATCGCTCATGAGATACCTAAAAGGAAATGGGAAACGGAGCAAAAGAGAGTATGTGAATTTCAGTAAAGCTAAAAGCCATCTGGCTGAAAGTTTTCATGGGATTCATGGGGAGAGAGTGAAAGATAAAGTTAAGAAAGTTAAGTTCAAAAAAAGGGGAGACTGAACTTGGATCAAATAATTAGTTAGATTCTAGAAATTATACGGTTGTTGCCTAATAAGCTTTCATATGCTTTCCAAGAAATTTGTTGTCTATTTTATTTGAAATCTCCTAAAATGTTAAAGCCTTAATTATTTAAGATTTCGAGTTGAGCTTATGTTGTGGTTATCTGCTGTCATTAGGCTTAAGTCAAGCATCATATTTTAATACTAGTTAATATTACCGAAAGCTTTCATGTACTTAAGCAACTGTAGCAATTGATATATGTTGTTAATTTGCATGAGCTATATTTTCCTGTGAGATTAAATGAATTAATTTGTTGAATTTTGCACGAGTTTCTAAGGCTATTAGTGCATGTAATGTGCATTTATAAACTTTCTTGCTTTTATTTTAGGATTTACGTAAATTCCATTACTTCGCTTGAAGCTTTAAAAACGTATTTATATTATTTTTGCTCAAACCTATTAATCGAGTGGCTTAACACGTAAACAAACATGCATATTTTGTTATTGTTGTTGAATTTTTTGCATAAGTTGCATGTGATATGTGAAGGACACGGGACCACGCGTCCTTAGCGCCCGCTGCTGCCTGAGACCCGGCAAACAGAGAAGTGTGCGGCTGCCTGATGATGACGATGATGACAATGATGAAGATGACGTCTTGGCTCCGCGTCATATGCAAGCGGTGCGCTCTTGTGGGGCCTTGAGTGCCGTCAAGTGACTCTAACAGGCGTTTGCCGAGCACACGATAAGCTGTCAGGCTCAGGCGCAGGGCCTAAGGACGTGTGGTGCCTCATTTAAGGGTTTTGCGGTAGGCCGAGCGCGGGTAGGCGGTTGGGTCTTACCTCAAAAAGCCATCCAAACTAAGCTGGCCCTTTTGTGCATTGAACTTGTTGGGCTCGTATTGCTGTATGAGTTCCTTGGCGCGTGCATTATTCGCATACGGATAGAGTATCTCGTTGAGGCGTGGATCGCGTTGCGTCTTGTTGAGAAACTCCACCAGCTGTGCTATGGACATGCATTTGCGCTTCGAGTTACCCACGCTGCAATAAATAGAAGCAGGGATTAGCTGCCAATCTAGATTCAAGTGATTAGCTTAATGTACTCACATGCTGTCGAAGAGACGCTCCACCTCGGAACGCTGCGTCAGATATTTGTACAAATTATAAAAGTCCTCAAATTGAAATTTCGACACCGATATGCTATCGACCTTTCCCGATGGCAAGCCGGTCACGTCCAGCGCCTTCTCGACACGTTTCCGATCCTCTTTATTTTGCGCAAAAAGTTTAATGATGCTAAAGTGGTCACGACCAGGACGATAACAGACGACGGCACCGGCGTTCCAGGATGGAGAGGCGGGTTGAGGGAGTTCGTTGTCCAGCCAGACAATGCGGTTCGTGTTGTTGATGATGTTGTCGACGTCAGTGATGCATGAGCCACGTTTCGGTCACATTGAGTTGTTGCGCAGGATAGACGGAGAGTGAGCGAGCGAAGGGAGCGAGTGCAGGAGGAAAATGCGAAAAGAAATTGGCGTAAATTTCAATTTTCTAGGCAGCACTTAACAAATATTGTCAAATACTTCAACACACAATGCACAAAAGCCAAAAACCCCAATCACAAGCCCAACCTCAACCCTGGCCCTTGCCGGGATCAGGGTCACGGTCAGGGTTTGGGGTATGGGTTTTTGAGGCATGGCTATGCTACTGTGGCAATTACTTTTTCACTGGGATGCGTCCGCTTTTATCCACCTGCAAACAGAGCTTTGTGTGCGCCTTCTGCAGGAACATAATCGCCGAGCCATTCAGCTGGGAGAGGCTATAGGCCAGCTTGATGAGGCCATCCGTCCAGATCTGGAAGAAGACAATACAAGCAAACAGGCTAAGGTCAGCATACAGAGTAGTATTTGGAAGTGTAACATGAGCCGAGCAAATAAATCAATTGAATTTAATAAAACTCAAAAGAGAGCTCAGTAGTTCAAGGAGTTCATTCAGTTAGAAGTGAAAGATTGCCAATGAAAGGTTTCTCGATGTGCTTTACGCTTATAATTGAATTTATTTTAAGAAAGAGGTCAGCATTAGGATGTTTATGGAAATGAAAAATGACATAAATAGAAGATGGGCATTATACAAATTCACAAATGTCCGAGTTTCCATTCGAAAAGTGAAATTGTGATTGATGTCGTTGCTGCGAAGCAAATACAAAGTTTTAATAGTTCATTTACGATTTGAACCAGCGACTCGGCTTAAGTAACCATTCTTGAACCTGACTTCTTAAAATAGAAAAATTCAATTTATGCTATTTATTATTATTGTTTATCGAAATTATTCCATTATTTATTATCTATTATTATAAAAATGGTTTGCTTCAGCTTGAATTGATCTGTTCTTTAACCAACTAATGCGATTTGCATTTGACGCATGTCAATGAGGACCCAACATGGAAGGGGGACAGAAGTCAACAATTTTGACTCTGAGTATTTAAGTTAGAACAACTCGAAGCACTAAGATAATTTTGTTTCTTATATCTAGGAAAAATGATTAATCTTTCGAATCGAAACGGGCCAATAATGTTCTCAAGTTCCTTTTACTATTTTTATTGGTTTATATGTTTTCAGTTTTGGCTTAACATGCTATTGGATATGAACTGAGTTTGTACAGTTCCACAGTTGGATAGTTTGCTTTATGTGTTGAATGATTCTAATTGCATTTCCTGGCAGACATGTCTACAAAGCGCATTTATGTACATTGCCTTTGTTAGACGCTTTTCAAATAATTAAACAAAACACCATCTCTGCCCTCCGCTTCCAGTTACCGCAACATGTATGCCAAAAGCTGCATGTTTATTTATTTTGTGCGGATTATATTTGTGTGCCCCGAAATTCCGTAAAAGTTTATGAAATTTTGGCATTCGATGTTGTTTATAGGAGCGCTTGCGACGCGTGCCAAAAATAATAACAATAACATGAATGCACGCACATGCCGCGCTGCTAGCTACGTCGTCCGAGTCCGGGTCCGTGTCCGGCTCTAACTGTGCCCCGGATAGACGAGCCCGTGATAAAATATAGAACATTGATTTTGACCGACCAGCAGAAGGCTGACAGCTCCAGCAAGAGCAAGGTCACCTCTGTGTAAGGGGCGGGGCATTGTGGGTTAAAATGGGACTTCGACTCTGAAACGTATTTGGACTGTGTCCAGTCAGACATTGAAAAGGCGTGGCAAACCAGCCCTTATGTTAAATCAATAAAATGTGTTCGACAGTCACTTATATTTTTACGCGCATTCGACAAACGGTTAAAAATAGCCCCAGCAACTGGCGACAGGTGTGTCCCAACGTATCCTAATGACTAGCACAATGCGTATGTGTGTGTGTGTGTGTGCCTGTGTGGATAGATTAAAGTGCTTGGACTGAGAATTATGTAAGGGCCTGTTCCAAATGTCGTACACTAAAAAATCGTTTTGATTTTGTTTTTATGTATGTATTATACAAAATAAAATATACTAAATATTTTAAATGTTTAAGAATTTAAGATGAAAGTGCGGCAAAATTTTGTTTTGTTTTGAAAATAACCTAGTTTTCTAAATATTTTAAGGTATTCATTAATCAGTTTAATGAAAGATATACTTCCCAGTTCCCCTCTACACAAATATTTATAAGATTGAAAGTTTCAATTGTCAAAATTATAAAAGAAACTGGTAATTTATGTAAAACGACATTGTTTATTGTAAGGGTTAACTTGATTTTGTGATATTTTACCTTCTTCTTCTAAAAAGTATTAAGAATAGAAACTAGCTTCAGCACATACCAAGTATTATAAGGACAAATACTTTTTACGTTGTAAACTAATGAAAGAAAATAAAGAAAAATAATAATATTTTAAACTTAGCAGATTTTGAAAGTGTCTCGAATTGCAAACGAATTTGGAATTCGGAATATGCCTGCTTATTAACAGTTTCGCGCGCGCGACCCACTTCCCAATTCCCAAATGATTTTCTAGGCGTGTGTGTCTGTGTGTGTGACCCACTTTTTCGGTCCCAAATAGATTTTGATGCCCCTTCAATGCTCGCATTTCAATTGTCGTCAAGTTGTCAATTGGCCATAATGAGCAGCTGTTGGCATTGGAGCATTGCCAGGAATGAACGACCAGCAGCGGCACCTCCCTCCCCGGCATACCCCTTTCAGCTTACCTGGGCAATGTCCCGTCGTGTGCAGCAGAAGTTGACAAATGTCATGTTGACAAAATCAGAGCCATGGCAAATGGTGACGGTCTTCTCTTCGAGCGTGTCCTGCGGTCCCATCGTCACAATCTGGCGCAGCTTGGCGTCCTGCAAAGAGACGCAAGACAAAGGCAAACGGGCAATGATTATTATTAATTACCAAGCATAAAGCACGCCCCCAAAATGAAGTTTTATGGCTCGTGGCCACTCTCGTAAATCGAAGCCATATCCTTAGCCCTAATCCAGTGAGTGCGCCGACAAAATTCATTTGGCTGCTCGTAAATCAAATAACAGGGCAATGCGAAAACCAGACAGCCAGACAACTGGACTACTCCAAGGCGCCATAATTCAATTAAATTTCACAAAATGGATTTACGAGAGGTGCGGAACACAACTGCCAAGGAACGGCCATACTGGACACACCCAGCAAATCAACCCAGTAAAAAGAAGCAAGACGTCCAGAAAAGTCTAACAAGTACTATATGAAAGAACATCTGAGAATCGCCGAATACTGAATGCACTAGATATTATTTATTTATTTCTATTGAATAACGAAAAAATATAAAAGTCTTACTTTGATGAGATTTTATATATTTAAAAAACTTTTGTAACTTCAATTTACTTAGTTAGATTAATATATCTGTATTATTAAATCAATAAGATTTTGTACACTAATTTTATTTTCAGACTATAATTTAGACTAACTCATTAATAAAAAGCACTATAAAAATACTCCTGAGACCTAACATATTTCACATGTTTTGTTCAATCCACCAACTTGGGCGGAAAGTGGATTAATACGTGTTTCACTGATTTGCGAAAGTCAACTCGAAAGACTGTTTTGTTTTTTATTGAATCGAGTACAAGATTATTTGCAAATATCTAGGTAGAATGTCATTTGAAATGTGATTGCGATAAATCCACTGGGTGTAAATGGGGTGTGGAAAAGTTTGCTCAAACGTCACACTTTTCGTGACAAGATTTAAATACCTTTTGCAAGAGTATATAAACCCAACTAGGCTAAATGTAAATCAGCCCGATAGCCAGATAATCACGCAACATGTTCTACAAAAGTGAAATAGGGAGAAATGGAGATAGAGATTGAGAAAAGGAAGTAGGAAAGAGGCGGGGAAAAGAGTGACAGGACAAGCGACTGTTTGGCGAGACAAGCGTCGGTATTAGTTTTGGCTTTGTTGTCAGTTTAGCAGCTGTCCCTGTCCGCCGTCTGTTGCACTGGCTCTGAGTGGCAGTTGCACCGACAGAGTGGCGGTTGCTGTGGCAGTGGCAGTGTCTTATCTGCTGCAAGCTGTGGACTAAATTGTTGTCGCCCCGCTGGGCGTTTAATGACAAATCCAAAATCAGCTACAGGATTATCAGCGCCCTTTAAAATGCATGATACACACACAAACACACTCACATGAAACGGGCGGCGCTAGGGGCTAGGGGCTGTAGCATGAATTTGGCATAAACTTTGGGGCAAGTCATGTCTTGATATTTACAGTAAGCCAAACTGTCTCTATGTGTGGGCTTATGTGCCTGTCAGCCGTCCCGTGGAGCTGCCGACCTTAGCACATTTGATAAACTGCTGGATAACTACGGTCAAATACCAGTGGATAATATGTGGTGTGTGCTGTTTGCTTATGATGATGTTCGAGCTCTCCTTATTGGACCATATCAAGCAAGTATTTTCAATATTAACCCGATGCAACTTGTGAGCATGTAAGCAGCAGGCTGCGATTCAATGTTTCATATACAAGGTACTTAAATATATATATGTATGCAAACACAAATTAATATTATGTTGTGTTCAAGCAAAATTATGTCAAATCTGACTGACAGCCTTTAAATTAATGGATTGAAAAGAGCTGAAACAGCTCCGAGATTTTAATGCTAAGGTTATCGGAGCATAATGACACTTGAAAATTTTAGAAGAAAATGAAAAGAAAATAAATCAAAGATATTTCGAAAAAAAAATAAATAAACCAGAATAAGGATATTTTGAGATCGGCTAAAAAATTCATTTTCGATCGATTCATCCTGTACTGCTATATAGCAGTGCGATCTTGATACGATTTGGTTTATATCTAAGCTGTATAACATTAACTAAATGTTTGTTATGGTCCAGATATTAAGATGTATAGTGGTTCGATATCAGTAAAATTTTGCATGTATGTAAGGAACATAGTGAAACTTATAAATGCTGAGTTTGGTACAGATATCTTGATAAACAAAATGTTTTCAATACCACAGAAAGACGGACCTATGCGAATTTCCTAGACTTAACTTTTAAACTCAGACACTAGTCCGCTTAAAAGCAAACCCTCGCGCAAGCAGACAAATGGACATGGCTCTATCAGCTCGGCTCTTGATGCTGATCTAGAATATATATACTTTATACGGTCGGAGATGTCTCCTTCTATGCGTCACACATTAATACCCGTTGCAAATGTATGGCCTTCAACAAAATTGTCACCATTTGACTCACGAAAAACATACATGCACACTATAACCGAGCTGGACAAGAGCACCTGCTCTGAATCATCCTGTTTGTCATATTGAACAATATATAAATTGGGAATGCAGTAAAATAATTGTGCTCATTAAAGACTTTTATAAAACGGCGGATATTTTCTATTTTAGCGAATGACGAATCTGGACATCGCGTCCGTTATTAAATGGGTAAATAGGATTTTGTAAAGCGCAATTTAACTTTACATTGTTTCACTTTGTTTACTTTAGAAACAATAAGAAACTCAATATACATCCCAGTGCTTCTTTATAATTAATACATCAGATTTCTACGTTAAATCACGATATCTTATAATATTATATAGTAAAATAGGCATAGTAGTTAAACGTAGACTTGCAAAGTTATGGTTAGTATCTTGGTTTGTGAATATCCTAACAAAAAATTATTTAATTTGCAGTTCATAGTTTAACTCTATGTTTTTCATCTTTATGTTTAACATTTAAGATCCATTTTTGGTGAAATAAAAAAAAAGCTTGTTAGCTGAGCAGAGACAGGTTACGGATTGAACTCGACCTTGACCTTAGGCGGCCCAACCAGCAATTGGATTGAATTCCCTATAAGATGGCATCAATAACTCGACACTGCATAACGGGCTTTGGCTGCCGTCAAAAGCGATTACAATCGGATCGGATGTAGCCCAATCAAAGGCCAACAGAACAGCAGAACAGGTAAAAGCAGCTTGAATGCAAAATGGAGCCAATAATGAGCTTTTGCCGTCCAAGTACGTTCTTAACCCTTCATCCTACGGTCATGCGTCCATTGAGCCAAAGGCACTTTTGACTTTTGCAGTAAGCTGATTGACACACCACAAAGGGGTGCTTGACGGGCAGCTGCTCAGCGGCCATCACGTGGCAGGCTGTGGCAATTAAAGCGTCATTCACTTTAATATCGGCCTGGTGGGCGCTCGCTTGGCGCTGGGCCATAAAAAGGCAATGAAAACTTCCTCGTCCTGCCCGTAACCCACCGAGTGCTTTTCGCGAGTCCTGACTGCGCCGCCGTTAGAGCGTCATAATTTGCTTTTAACTAAAAACTAAATCGAGCCAATTTGTCGTCCTGAATAATGTAACAGCCAGCAAAGAAGAGAGAGAGGGAGGGAGAGAGTGCGGCACAGGTACAGCTAGAGGATTTTCGTCCTTGCTAGGATATTTCACGGGCACTGCAGGAAGCGTAAAGCGGAAATGACTATGGTGGTTATCTTAATTGCTTCACACGCTCCTCTCAAAGTTTTATTTGGGTAGGTTCTACTTAGCTGACGCCTCTATCTGTACTGGTACCGGCAAATCCTATGGGTCTGGCTCGGTATTTAAATGTTCAGAGCCCTCATTAGCTAACTAGGCATGGAAAGGGTTGCTCAGGCCCGACTCTTCTAATTTTACGACGGTTCCACTGCCGCATTTCATTACTAATTTACTAATGGTATTAATGAAATAGGACATATATATATATATATATTATATATTTATATATACGTTCCGATATATTTTGTTATATTTTCATTTCGTTTTGACATTTTGCTAGTCGTGTAGAAAAATGTTACAAAATTATTGAACAGAGAAATTAAAAAAAAAATTATTTTATTCAAAGTCCATCAAAGTGCATCGCAACAAAATGCGTAGGCAGCAATCAGCACCTCTTTCGCAAGAAGAGCCCACCCAGAAGATACCGAATTTGGCCCAGTTAACTCCCTATGATGTAATGCGAATGCAAAACTGCAAAGGCTATAAGTTTCGAAAGAGTGAAATGTATCCAAGCATCAGGCCGCCAGTATCCCAGTGTAATCCCAGCAAAACGATTGCTTGGTTTTCAAAAACGATGGATGCTAACGGCTGTGGATGCGTGGATACTCAATTGTTGAATAGAAAATATAAAAGTTCAACTGTTGAAAACACGGAACTCGTGTCGAAAAATGTTTTAACTGGTACAGGCAAAGATATGTTTAATCTATGCAAAATGAACAATCAGCGAAGACAGCAAACACAAAATACCCCCGAAAGGGGTATCAACAACATGCTTGACTGGAGCAAAGTGACTCCCTACGATTTCATGCGAATGCAGAACTGCAAGACGTTCAAGTTTCTCAAGTGCGAGACTTATCCCAGCATCAAGCCACCAGTATCCCAGTGCAGTACTCCGCAGACAGCTGAGTGGTTAGCCGATGTGGTTGAGGACGCTGGCTGCGGACGATACTTTGATATGGAGCAGGACGATGTCATGGACGTCTGGAGAGAAAGCCCAAATAAGCAGACGCTGAGCTACTACGGCGTGGCCTCGGCCCATCACCAACCGGAGGCATTAATGTTCAATAGGGTGATCGCAAGATCTCTCGAAAAGGCAACCGCAGTGAAGCCTGCATCGCGCAAGCCCGAGGTCACAAAACCGCAGATCATGCCATATGCATCATGGCCCTGTGGGAAATTTGTGCTCAATCGTCAGTTGCTGCAGGCAAAAGTCACCAACATGCCCACAGTACAAAAAAAAATTGCCCCAAGCGAGGCATTCACCATGTTGCACTGCCCCCAACCGACAGAAACTGTGCATCCGTTTCTCGAGAGCCAACCCAAAGTTGCTTTAACAAGTGCCCTCGATATGGACCGACCAGTTCCAAAGCCCAAGCACGGGCTTAGGCGCAAACACAAATATTGCGAATTGCAATGTCATATTCCGGAGAATAAATGCACGGACTATGAATGGAGAAAATACAAGCAAGATCCCAAGCCCATTGAAGCGGCCTTTGAGAAGGAGATGGAAGAGATGGAGAAAGGAGAGCCTGAGCCTAGAAACTACGATGAGCTATACTCACACCTAGTGACCTGCTTTGAAACTGAGGACAAGGACCCATTGTGTGATTATTATGAAAAGTGCTGTATGCCTCCCCCGAAACATGCTCCGGAGGTTCCTAGTGGAGGCTCGCGTGTTCCCGAAAAAGGTGTTCACCGTCGCCCTCCCAGAGTCCCTCGCCCCGCAGATGATGACGGTCCTGAAAAACCTGTGGGGCATAAGCCAAAAATACCCAAGCCACCCTCGTTAGTGGGTGCTGAATCTGGCGATGGAACGCAGCCAGAAAAACCAGTCAAAGAAAAACCAATCAAAGAAAAACCAGTCAAAGAAAAACCAGTCAAAGAAAAACCAAAGAAAGAGGAAAAACCAGAAAAGGAAAAACCTGTAAAGCCAGTTAAGGAAAAACCAGAAAAGCCAGTTAAGGAAAAACCTGTGCCTATTGGCACCTCGGAAGCAGACTACCCCCCTGAAGAAAAGAAACCCCCTAAAGAAGGAAAGCCAGACAAACCGGGCAAAAAAACACCTGTAGAAGAGCCTCCCCCAACAGTACAGCCTGAAATTGTACCTGGAGATCAGCAGCCACCAGCTCCCGTTCCAAGCACTAAGCCTGAACTGCCTAAGCAGCCGAGGAGGCCAACTGAAGGAAAGGAAAAACCACCCAAAAAGCATCCAAAAAAACCTAAAAAACCCAAACAAGTTGAACCACCTGTTACAGACCCGTGTAGCCCGGCCAATGACTGTCCCTGTGAAATTTGCGAATTCATGAAACGGCGACAGAAGGAGTCGGATACCCCACTAATTCGTCAACTGAAGCAGGAAGAAAAGCGGCGGCAGCTTCGGGATTACTACAAACGGATGTGCCATCGCGAATATCTCAAGTGGCGGAAGCCTGAGTACCACGCGCCTCAGCACAAGTGCGATGGTATTGTGTGCGACAATTTCTTCTGCCAGAACCCCAAATTAGGGGAGTACTGCGAATGCTTGGATGCCATGCAGAAGCTGCAAAAACTGCTTGGACCCAAACATCGCATTGTAAAGAATGAGCTGATATTCAATGTAGAGGATCTGAGGCGTCGTATATGTAGGCGTTTTTGTGATTGCCTTTAGATATCATTCTCAATGGAATTTGTGTTGTCTAAGAAGTGGGTGTCTAGCAGAATTGCGAACTGGTGTAACTTGGATATTTTCTCGGTGTTAACTTGAAAGTGTGCCTAATATGTTTCGATCCCATTGAGTAAATCAGTATGTTGTTCTTCTTTTGCCAAAACACCCACAGATGAGTTGTCTAAGTACTCAGTATGTGCTACTACTTTGTTTTAGAAGATACAATAGTATGATAGGTCGGAATTTGGACCTATAGCTAGGGATAATAATTTCTCGCATTTAGTAGGCCAAGGGCTCAATGCTTGTAGACAATATATTTGTCTAGACTTTTACTTTTATAACCTTTCAGTATCATGTGTAAAATGGTTTGAATCGAATCAACTCAAAATTTAAGTAATGTACTATTTGCGAAAAATTGGTTTTTAAATTTCAGATTTTATAAGGAGACCAGTTTTATAATATAAATATTAGAATGCTGAAAAAGGAAGGGAAACAATCCCAAAGAATACTTGATTCCTCTCACTTGACGCCATATGATTTGATTAGGAACTGCAAGACCTTTAGCTACTGTGAGGATGAAAGTTATCCTTCGATCTGGCCGCCAATAACTCGGTGTGGTTCTGAGTTTACAAGTCAATGGTTATCAGAAGCGGCTGAGAAAAACTGCTGTGAGAGGCCTGTTAACATGGAGATAGATGATATCGTAGAGGTCTGGAAACAAATCCCGTATAAGGACACACTGAGCTACTACGGCATAGGTGCCGACATTCCGACGCCAGAAGCAGTTGTTTTTAACCAGGCGATTTTGAAATGTCTTGATGAGGTCAAACCGGAAGGGGCTGCAGTAAAGATACCAAAAAATGCGCATATTCCGGTCAGACCACAAAAACATGAAACAAATGCTTGGGGAGCCTTGGTTTTAAATCGTCAGTTGTTAAGTTCGAAAATTACTCAAATGCCCGTAGTGCAAAGAAAGCTATATCCAAAGGATATAGGCTCTTGGCTGCACTGTCGCAGGCCAACTAAGCCCGGGTACCCGTTTATTGAAAGCCAAACCAAGGTACCTCCTACAAGCGCACTTGACATGGGACAACCTGCTCCGAAGCCCAAACACGGTCTTAGGCGCAAGCATATGTACTGTGAATTACAATGTAATATTGCAGAGAATACGTGCACAGATTATGAATGGAAGAAATATAAACAAGATCCTAAGCCACATGAAGTGGCCCTTCAGATGGAGATGGCACAGGTGAAAGAGGAAAAAATAACCGAGCCGAGGAACTACGACGAACTGTATTCGGAACTTGTAACCTGCTTTGAGCAAGACACTAATCCTGATCCTATCTCTGAGATTTACAAGAGGTGCTGTAAGGGAATATCGGAATATGGTCAAGATGATCTTGATGGTGGTTCTCGTGGTGGAGGTGATCGAGAACGAAGACATGGAGATGGAGATGCTGACGAAGGTTCCGATATCGGGAAAACAGCTGGTGAAAGCGACGTTAAAAAACCAGGTGAAGGTGAAGGTAAAGGAGGAAAGAAAGGTAAAGGTAAGGGTCAACGGGGTAGTAAAAGAAAAAGTAAAGGAGGCAGGCGTGGATCGGGTAAAAAGGGTATAAAGAAACAAGTATATAGGGGGGATTTAATGGAACCTGACGGAGAAGATTTAACGCGTGATGGTGGAAAAAAAAACCGATCCGACTCATCAATTTTGCGCGAGTTAGATTTAACAAAAAATGAAATAGAACGTGAGAAAACAGAACTAGAAAAAACTCTTAAGCTAACCCATACCAAAAATAAACGCAAAAAAAAAAGGAAGGGTAGTAATAAAAAAGTTAATAAGCTTGAGGTGTCAAAAGATTGTCCCTGTGATATTTGCAAGTTTATGCAACGTAGACAAGATGAGAAGGACACGCCACTCATTCGTCAAATGAAGCAGGAAGACAAACGACGCCAGCTGCGGGATTACTACAAACGGATGTGCCATCACCAATATCTCAACTGGCGGAAGCCCGAGTACCACGCGCCTCAGCACAAGTGCGATGGTATTGTGTGCGACGATATCTTCTGTCGGAACCCCAAATTAGGGGAGTACTGCGAGTGCTTGGATGCCATGCAGAAGCTGCAAAAGCTGCTTGGGCCCGAACATCGTATTGTGAAGAATGAGCTGATATTCAATGTAGAGGATCTGAGGCGTCGTATATGTAAACGTTTTTGTGACTGTCTTTAGCAATCATCGTTTAAACAGTAAGCCAAATCAAATGAATTTGGGTCTATTTACGAAATATAGATGTAAACCGGTGTGACTTTTTTGTGATACAATAAAATATACATGTTTTTGATAGAAACTTCTGTTTTGTCTTATAAAATGTTCTTGATATGTATGATAAGGTTATGTCCATTTACATCAAAGAGAATTTAAACGTACCCATAATAAATTAATGGGAGAAAATATAATGGCTATATCGAATATAAAATTTGGTTCATGAAAAGCCAGGTAATACTCGCCACTTCCCAAAGGGATAGTCGGTCTTCCGTTAATATTAAGCGGAGAAGGCAAAATAAATTAACTATAAAATGAAATACATTTGATATACACACTATTCTTTATGCTTTATGTCAAATTTGGTGATAGCTAACGAGATTTGCTAAAAACCTGATTTCAATATCGATTTTTATCGATTATTGGAAACAAGATTGTACTGCGCGGTCACTTGGAGCACTTACGTTCCATTTCAAGTCTCCAGCTCTTATAGGTTCAAATTTCCTTTCGTTCATACATACGGACGGATGGAGGGACAGACGGACAGACTGACTGACAGACGGGCAGACGGACAGACAAACGGACATGGCTAGATCGACTCGACTGTTGAGGCTGATCAAGAATATATATACTTTATGGGGTCGGAGATGCTTGTTCAACTCATTTTTAATAGGTTCATGGTATAAAAAGGAGGAGAATAAGAAAAATATCATGAATCACATCGCATCGCCTGCGTACACACCTGTAGCTACAAAGGTGTGAAAAATGGGCTTAAGCTTCTGTTGTGTTCTGTACTAACAATATATAAGTTATAAATTTAAACACATTCATATTTGGGTCGAATAGGGTAACATATTTTGAGCTCCACACATAAAAGTAAATGTAATAAAGACGCACGCATTGGATTTTAGAAAAAAGCATGGCCTACCATAATACAATATTATTTCCTGGGGTAAAATATTGTTATAAGTTTACAGTTCATTATACGAGAAGTTTTAAAGCGAATACATCAAAATTTTTAATGGCAGTATAAGTTTTTAGCATGTTTTAATAGATCTTATGTATTGACATTTTATTATAAAACCAAGGTTAATATAAATATGCAAAGACAAAACACACTAAATAGGAACAGGGACCAGCCAACTACCTACGGTGTCCTACGATTGCAAAACTGCAAGGATTATGCATTTCGGAAGGGTGAAATCTACCCAAGCATTAATCCTCCAGTAGCTTCATGTGGAAATAACGCTACAAATAGGTGGTTGTCTAATGTTGTTAAGGAAACTGGCTGTGGGACCCTTGATCCGAAAATTTTAACAAACCTCAACAAAAATGCATATGGTAACAACAATTTTACTAAGTCCACTCAAGAAGGGATTGATAGTCCCCGCACAGCACGCACATACCTTACCCAACCAATAGAACTTTCCCAAAGGAAACTAGACTATAGCCAGCTAACTCCCTATGATTTAATGCGGATGCTAAACTGCAAGATGGCAAAAGTTCAGGAATGGGAGACTTATCCCAGCATCAGACCTCCAGTATCCCGTTGTAGTGCTGCACTGACTGCTCAGTGGTTGGCCGATTCTATGAGAGATAGTGACTGTGGACGCCCATTTGACATGGAACACGATGATATTGTGGAGGTCTGGAAGCAAAGCCCAAATAAGGACACACTGGGCTATTACGGGATAGGCCCAGATATTCACAAGCCGGAGGCAGTTGTGTTTAACCAGCTCATTTCGGAATGCCTTAAAAGGGTTATGCCGGAAGCAACCAAAGATAAGAAAGCAACAACCATTCCACCTGATGATGAGAATGTGAAGAAACCCAATAAAAAATATGTTCTTAATCGTTTATTGCTAAAGTCAAAAGTTGATAGAATGCCTACTGTACAGGAAGCGCTAGATGCGAGCAAGGCACTCACCTGGCTGCATTGTCCCCGCTTACTGGAAGAAAAGTACCCATTCCTCAAAGGTAAGCCCCACGTCAGACCTCAAGCCGCTTTCGGTATAAAAAAGTTGGTTCCGAAACCTAAGCATGGTCTCAGGCGAAAGCATTTGCTCTGCAAATTGCAATGTGTTCTTCCCGATAATGCATGCACGGAATACGAATACAGAAAAGATCCCAAGTCGTATAAAGAGTTTTGCCGGAAGGAGATGGAAAGGTTGAACGCTGAATGCGAGGAAGAATTCGTAGAGCCGAGGAATTACTCGGAGTTGTATCCACATTTAGTTACATGCTTTGAAAAAAGTTCACATATTAAAGCCCGCAAGCCTAAAACACGAAGCTCGAAGTCGGAGGTCGGGTCGGAAGATGACACCGATAGATCTGTTGATGGTGAAGGTGTTGATGGTAAAGGTGAAGGTGTTGATGGTAAAGGTGCTGGTGGTAAAGGTGCTGTTGGTAAAGGTGCTGTTGGTAACGGTGCTGGTGGCGAACATGTTGGTGGTGATGTTGTCCAACACAAAAAACCGAAAGGCGATGGTAGCACGGATAAGGGTAAGGAAAAAAAACGTTTTGAGAAATCAAGAAAGAAGCCAAAACTGGAAAAATTCCGTCAATCGAAAGAAATACTCAACGATCAAGATAATCCCAGTAAGATATCCGTAACAACCGAAAAGCAACATATAACTTCTTATAAAGAAGATAAACACCCACGCAGAAGGCAAAAAAATCCAACAAGGAAAACCAAAGTCCTTAAAAAGGAGCCGAGCGAGAAGTGCCCCTGTGAGTTATGTCATTTTATGAAACGTCTAAAACGCGAGCCAGACTCTCTGCTCATTCAACAAATGAAAAAAGAACAGAAGCGACGGGAGCTGCTCGATTACTATAAGGGCATGTGCCTTCGAGATCAAATGAAGTATCGTAGTCCCAAGTATCTAGCTCCGCAGCACAAGTGCGATGCCATTGAGTGCGACGACGGCTTCTGCAGGAACCAGAAATTTGGCGAGTATTGCGATTGCCTGAGTGCTATGCAACATCTGCAAAACTTACTTGACCCCAAGAATTGCGTTCTGCGCAATCTGCTCATAAGTCTCAAGGATCGCATTTGCCAGCGCATCTGTGGGTGTCTGTAGCTGCAAAGCCATCAGCGAACTGGCCAAACCGGATATGTTGAGATCTGGCGCGTTGCATATGATTTTAATGTTTTTGTTCATAATAATAAATGTATTTATCTTTAATCAATTGGGAGCGCGGGCTATAAGAATTTTATCCATTTTCACATTCTTACAGATGTTTAGATCGTCTGCTTTTCAGACGGTCAAAATATCTCGTCTCTTTCGTAAATATAGTCAGCCTTTCGCTCGCTTCACGGCAGGTTTATTCTGTTTACATATGCTGCTGGGTTTTAAAACCCCTGTAAAGGGGTTTGTGACCCCACTAATTGTACATGTTTTTAATTAGCATTAACAAACGTGTAAATCAATCTAAGACCTGTATGTTTGTATTAAGAAGTACAAGGTCGTTGTGGCTGGGTACATCTTCTAGTCGAGCACTATTACCTTTTCATCAAATCGCAGCATTTTATCGAATTCTTCCTTCATTCATCGATTTTAAAGTTTTGTACAGAAGTTATATACAATTCAACCAAAAGGGTGTGGAAAGAGTTTCAATTGAAGGATCCTGGAAGATTAATGTCTGTGAACATAGCCTACTTAAATGCCTCGTACGTTCCCTAGCCTATTTTAATTGCCAGTTTTATTTCAGTTTCCAAAATATTTTCAGCTGAATAACCCCAAAATTTTAATTATGCTTTATAGAAAATTAACCGATTTTGTAGATTATACTTCTTGACTTATTTATTTTTACGTGAATTCTCAGAATGCGTAACCGGTCTGTAGACCACCTCGATGCATGCAAATCTTTGCTCATTCAGAACGGCAACACCTTTGCGTTTTGTAACGGTGATAATTATCGTAACATCCACCCACCTGTGTGTCAGTATAATTCTGAGCTCACAGATAAAAGGCTTTCTAATGCGATTAACCATACCAGCTGTAGACCCGTTAAGCTCCGAATAATAAAAAAAAAGCAACAAAGTCGAAATGGGGAGAAAATAAAACAGCTTAAAAGGACCCTCGATTGTGACAAGCAGCCCACCAAATATATGATGCGAAAGCTCAAGTGCAAGACAGCCAATTTTCAGCAATGGCAATCCTATCCCAACATCATACTTCCAAAATCCGCGTGGGCTTCTGGGTTGACAGCAGAAGGTTTGGACAAGGAGGATGACCGTCAGATGCTGTTTGACATGGCACAAAATGATGTCATTGAGGTTTGGAGGCGAATTCCAAATAAGGATACGTTGGGCTATTACGGCATAGGCTCAGACATTCACAAGCCGGAAGCGATCTACTTTAATCTAGTGATCGCAAAATGCTTAAAGAAGGTAACCCTCCGAATCAAAGCCTGACAACCGAAGCGCAATAAAGCATTAAGAAGTGTAATTATTGGAGTTCAGCTTAAGAGATAAATCCCAAAAAGGAGATGCTAAATTGAGATCCTCTTCTGAAATACGTGTCGATCAAAAAATGAAATAATCTGATACTACGCCGATCAAGAACTGTCCCGTGAGATGTCATTTTATTATTGCCTGACTGCCATGCAATATCTGTAAAAGTCGCGGGCCCGCTTGTGGATAATCAGCATCGTTTTAACGACAAACAGCTTAAGGATCGCATATGCTAGCGCCTCTCGGAGTGTCTATAGCTGTAAAGCGATAAGGGAACAGGTCAAACCGGACAAGCGTTCCTCATGAAGTTTAGGTCTTGTTATAAATATATGTATTTTTGAAATTTTAATCAATTGGTGAAGTGGAGGAGGCATACGAGATTCCTTACATTTTAAGGATCTTACTTTAATTTAAAGATCGTCTGCTTTTTAAAACAACAAAATAGAGCGTTCCGGTCGTGCGTTCTGCCAAAGTATTTTGTTATAGGTACTATAATATATTTTAATTCATTGAAAGGTGGTAAATGTCGTATTCCGCTGGATTTAGGGTATCTACTAGTCTGCCACTCTGCACCAGCCAACTGGCCGGCTCGTACTGTTTCAGAAGCTTATGGCTTTTATGACTTTATAAGGGGAATTTTTACTTTTGTGGGACGTATAGGATATGCATGTAAGCATTTGTTTAATAGCTGCGTACAGGGTATCTCCGAGCCTTTCTTATATCGCAACGTCTTGACGAATCATTCTTTCATTTCCAGACTCTAAAGCTTGCTCCAGATGTTTTTATAACACAAAGATCGTCTAATTCTACCAATTTAAATGTGTAGAGTGTAAACATTGAAGGATCCTAGAAGATGTATCGGTAAGCAGCGCCTACTTAAATACTTTGTAAGGCCCCCAGACCAATTCAATTGCCAGTTCTATTTCACTTTTAAAAACATGTTTACCTGAATATATCTCAAAATTTTCGTTATATTGTAGGAAATCTTAACTGATTTTATACGTTTTTATTTCTTGGACTATTTTTAATTTTTATCAAATTAAGGTACCCCAGAATGCGAAAACAACATATGGACCACATCACTCCCTACGATGTGATGCAAATTCAGAACTGCAAGACATTTGCATTTCGTAAGGGGGAATTATATCCCAGCATTATACCGCCAGTGTCTCGGTGCGATTCTGATCTCACAGCCAAGTGGCTTTGTAACGCAATCAACGATTCCGGCTGTGGTACAGTTGAGCCTCGAGTATTACAAAAAATGCAAAAAAGTCGAAATGAGAAAATACATCTTCAAAGGACTCTCGATGATGGTCAGAGCTCCACCGAAGATATGATTCCAATGCTCAAATACAAGAAAGCAAACTTTCAGCAATGGGAGAATTATCCAAGCATCAGGCCTCCAATATCTCCATGTGGTCCTGAGTTGGCAAAGATGTTGGATGGGGCTGTTATGGGCAATGACAGTCAGCGGCTATTTGACATGGAACAAGATGATATCATGGAGGTTTGGAGGCGAAGCCCCAATAAGGATACGTTGGGTTATTACGGCATAGGCTCAGACGTTCACAAGCCGGAAGCTATCGACTTTAATCAGGTGATTAAAAAATGCCTAGATAAGGTTAATCCCCAGCTGGCCAAGGAAAAGTCCAAGACCAAACTTACGCAACTTGCACCTAAAAGTAACGAGCAACCTAAGGAACCTCAAGGAGCATTTCTACTTAATCGTCAGATGCTTAAGTCTAAAATTAATAAACTAATCCCTGAGCATGAAACGCTTAGCGACGCACTCGGCTGGGTGCATTGTACCCGTTCATTTGGCGACAACCAGCCGTTGTTCCGAAGTGAGCCGAAGATCAGTGTCAACGCCGTCCTTGACACTGAACGACCATCCACGAAGACAAAGTACGAGTTAAGACGCAGACGCAAGCATTGCCAAGATGATATTGCCGCAAACCAATGCACAGAATTCGAACGGAAACGAGATCCAAGTCCATATGAACTGGCGTACCAAAGGGAGATGGAACAGTTGGAGAAGGAAATCGAAGCAGAGCCGAAGAATTACGATCAGCTGTACTCGCAACTAGTCACATGCTTTGAAAAGAATACCTACACAGATCCTATTTCTGAAGCTTACAAGTGCTGCCAGAAATCTTCAGTGGTTGAGGATGAGGACGATGGCGCTGGTGCGTCCGGTGACGGTAGAGCTGGTCGAGATGCAGGTCATCGTTCTACTAAGACAGCTGATATGGGAGCTGGTGATGGCACTGGTGTTCCAGTTGGGGCAACTGGTGGTGCAGGTGAAGGAGCAGGGAATGGTGCAGGTGGAGGAGAAGGAGATGGTCCTGGTGGTGGAGCAGGAGATGGTGCAGTTAAAGGGACTAAGCCATCCATAACTAAAGCTTATAAACAGCCGAGAAAATCGTCTAAAAAATCTGGCCAAAACAAAGCTGAAAGAAAACAAAATGGCACTCCATTAAAAAAAAATTTCGAACTATTTCGTAATACTTCCCAGTCTGGGAGTGGAACTATTCCTTCTATTTCGGTCGATAAACCAAGCGGTCCAGAGCCTTCCCGAGTGTCTTTGCAAACGAAAGAGCGTCCGGGAACGAAAATGCGCTTAAAGCGCAAAAAGGGCAGGAAAGCCAAAAAACTAATCGGTCGTTCAGAAAATGACAATGTACCGATTAAGGATTGCACTTGTGAAGTTTGCAAGTTTATGGATCGTCGAGAGAGTGAGCCAGATTCGCCGCTCATTCGCCAAATGAAAGGCGCAGCAAAACAACGTGAGCGTTGGGAATACTTCCATAGCATTCGCCAGCACATGAAGTTCTGTGGGCCTGAATATCGTGCCTCTCAGCACAAGTGCGCTCCTATAGCATGCGACAACAGCTTTTGCTATAACCGCAAGTGGAGTGAGTCTCTTGACCGTTTGGCAGCATTGCAAAAGCTGCAGAGGTTGATCGGTCCCAGGTACGAAAATATGGATCGTGATGTTCTCGACAAACTAAAGTTTCTCAGAAATCGTATATGCCAACAAATGTGCGACTTTATAACGATGCAAAGGACCAAGCGAAATATTTGACATTCAGGATCTTTTGATACATTTTACAATTGTTGACAACGTTATTTTACAATAAAATTGTGTTTTATAAGACATCTTTTTGATAAAAGCAACTTGGCATGCTAGGATTTGGTAATTTTGAATAAAATTTCTTACGCAGTGCCTACTTGACTACTATTTTTCTAACTGGGTCTACAATTGTGACATTTTAAAGCTTATAATATAAAATGTTTTGCAACGACAACACGTAAAATTTAAGTAATGCAATAGAAAAAAAAACCTCAAACGTTTTTGGATTTCAGCACTAGATTTCATCATCTACCGTAGAATCTGAGCAAAGATGTCCAACCAGCAAGAACATTCTTCCGAGGAATTGGAGCAGACTGAAGAGGGGTTAGACTACAGCCGGCTTACGCCCTACGATGTGTTGCGTATGCAGAACTGCAAATCAGCCCGATTTGTGAATAGAGAAACATATCCCAGTATCAGGCCGCCAGTGTCCAGGTGTAGCAATGAGCAGACGAAGATATGGTTAGCTGACGCTGTCCAGTATATTGGCTGCGAGCGGCCTTTTCGCTCGGAGAAGGAAGATAGCATCCTAGAGATGTGGAAGCACTCCCCAAACAAGCACACGCTCAGCTGCTATGGCTTGGCCTCAGATATCTATCAGCCAGATGCAATCATTTTTAATCAGGCTCTTACCAAATGCCTTGATAAGGTCAACGGTGTAGAGCCAAAGTGCAAGAAGTCAAAGAAGACACCTAAGAAACCCATGAAACAACCCAAGCCAAAAGGAGCCTATGTGCTCAATCGTAGCGTGCTGAAGTGCACCATCAATAGTATGCCTACTGTAATGAGAAAGACAAATGCAAGCAGTGCCAACACCGTGCTTTACTGTCCCGAGCCAGCAGACCCAGAGAATCCCTTCACCGAAGATGAGCCATTCATTCCTCTACAACGCGCACTCGACATGGAAAAGCCAGTTAAGAAACCCAAGCATGGACTTAGGCGAAAGCACAAGTACTGCGAATTGCAATGTGGTATTGCCGAGAATAAATGCACGGCCTACGAATGGATGAAGTACAAGCAAGATCCCCTGCCGTACGAAGTGGCATTTGAGATGGAGCTGGCCGAGATGGAGGATGTAAAAGAACCCGAGCCGAAAAACTTTGACGAGCTTTACTCGCAGCTGGTCTCCTGCTTCGAGAAGAACCAATACGAAATTCCCGCCTGCGAAGTATATGGAAAATGCTGCAGGCGCCCCTCGGATCGCAGGGTCATTCAGGGTTGCGGCGAAGATAAATTATTTGGACCTTGTGGTAAGTTTCGTGAATCCAATTAAGATTGGGGAAAGACTTTTGTAAGAAATGTGAGGGATATTGTAAATAAGGTTTCACATATAATGAGACAAGACTAGAGAAAAGGGTATATATGGAAAGTGGAAAAGAGAAAGGCGAAGAGAAAGCTAGTATACCTTCAGTAATGGAAACACAGGGCAACATTGTAATCCTTTTATCTCTATCAAACTTTTATTTTATCATTTGTAAAGTCGGTCTTTTTTGATGATTTTTTGTAAAATCTCAGCCAAAAAATGTCAGATTTTGGAATTGTATACCATTTTATACTCGGTAGGATCAGTACTAACGATTGGCATCAAAAAAATGAATATCTAAATTTTGACTAAAATTGACCAAATGGCAAGGGGTTACATCACGTTTTTTGCCAAATTCGGGGTCGGCTCGAAAATCAAAATATTTTTGATGATTTGTTTTGAATATCTCGGCCAAAAAATGTACGATTTTGTAATTTTACCCCTTTTTGAATTTGTATGGATCCCTACTATAAATTGGCATGAAAACATTTTAAATATCGAGTTTTAGATTTTAATTTCTTATATAACATTTATGAAAAATGTAAAAATCACCTTTACTCTAGCCATAAAATATCTAGGGCATGTTAAATTTGATTTGATGCTGCATTTAGTGTGTTTACCTTGTAATCTGCGAAAAGGGACACCAAAGGGAAAATGTCAATAGACGCTGGGAAGAAAACAGCATACATTAATTAATAAAGATGAGAATCCCAAGCAAGCTTTAATAGGTAAGGCTTCAGGCTAAGCACAAGCACAAGCTACCTTTTGTCGGCTTCTCGCTCATTTTATTACCCTTCCGATATTCTCCGAGCACATTGCATAATTCATTTAAGGACACAAATCTCTTTAGGCGGCTCCGAGGCATATCTTTTTCGCCTGCCCTTGGCGTTCCCTTCATTGCCGGCGTTCCACGCTTCAGCGAATTTTAATAAAATCGCATTCCATTTCGTTTCAATGCAGCAGCAACAAAAACAGCAGCAAAAATATAAGTTAAAAATTAATTTTGCTGTGCCGCAAACTAAATACTCTTGCAAACATGTTCGTTTTTTATAAAATATATGTGGAGTTAATCTAAATCGAAGTACATTCAAAAGAGGGAGTCCCTATATGGCAACCAATCAGGCTTTGGTTTTATAACAAACTCTAAGCAAAGAAAAAGCGAATATTTATATTTATTTGAGGTCTATCTGAAAATATTTTTATGTTCCTTATAAATCAAAATGTACTTTTATATATTTGAACGAATATCAAACGATTTTATAACTTATGGAAGTTGTAACTGGTCTGATTTATCAAGAGCAAACATTATAAAATATTATATAAGAAGACAATCAATCAGAAATTTATTTACTGCGAGTATCCCTTTCAGTGGGTTACAGATTTTACGACCAAATCAAAAAACTCTTGCGTAAAGAACATTTTTAATCAACGTGAGCCAAAAAAAAAAGTAAAAAAAGACAACGCCCTACAAGCGCACACACCCACACACATACACACACCCACACATATACATTTAATGAAAAAGAGTTAAGTGGACAGGAGGAGAGGGTTGTTGGCAAGGGGCATAGCTTCCAGTTGGATTTTCTACAGACTTTTAAATTGACTTTATGCACCGAAACATATGCAGCACTTTTTGCAACATTCCAAGTTAATCATCACATATTTACTATCTACTGTAAGTGGGTGTGGCATGCGCCCCTCTCCCCGTTCTCTGCGTCTTTCTCTCTCGTTGCATTTAATTAATGCAACGATTTCGCTGTCCATTTCGGGGCCGAAGCGAAACTCATTTGGCGTTGCCTCTTGGCCCACTGCACGCTAAGAGTGGCCAAGTATTTGGCAGAGCATGAGGGGAATATGGGAATGGTGGGTGTGGCATATATGAGCTATACGCGCAGCCCGTCAACTGCCAGGCCCATTGACCTAGGTCAAATATGCAGTTCCAACAGTTGCCACAGGACACCGCGCCGTCATCTGTGGAGAGGGCGAAGGGCGGAAGAGGGGGCGTAGGACTCTAAAACCCCAACGTCGAGAGATTTTTTTATGTTTTGTTTTGTTTTGGAAGGGCGCTCAGCAAGTCGTGAAAAGTCAGAGCAAAAAGTCGAATGTTTTTTTTTTTTTGCTTTTTGTGGGCAACGAGGCTTTGTTGGATTTTTTGTTAGATTTATTGTTGTTGTTGTCGTTTCCTATTTGCCGCTGGCAGGATACGCTTGCCGGCTGGTTGAATCGTCTGTCCCTGTTCGGTCGCTTCCTTATGCCAACGTTACGTAAAATGCTTTTTACGCTCAATTCCTTGCAAAAAGTTCTGGGGAGTGGGCACAGCAGGAGTGGGGCACAGGATCACATGCATGTTGCCGTGTCATTGCAATGATAAATGTATTTGGTCACACACACATAGATATCTGGCATACTAGCACCCACATAAATAGACACACACTCACAGCGAAGCACTAAGTACACACAATGAGCATTTGTGCCATGAAAAGAAAATTGTGTGAATCGACCAAGAAGTCGAATGGCGCCCATAGCACATATTGTTCAGAACGAAAAATAACATAAAACAGAAGCAACTGCAACACGAACTAGACCAACAAATATGGCGACACAAAACAATGCCAATAAGGCAGCACACACTAGTCGCATTTGTTATGGATTTTGCCGCCGAAAAACTGGACACAACGCACGTGAGCTGGCTAAACAAACTCTGTGTAAAAGATTTTTCAAAGTTGTGGATTACGCGTGCCTACCTGAACAATAGAACTTTTGTGGCACATCTTTTCCCAGCCTGTAATTGGATTTCAATTGTTGTTGGCGGCAAAAATCAAAAAGCAATTTTTATTAGCTCGTATTCGAAACAGCTTTGCAAATGTTTGCGTCGCAGGCGACCAACCGTATCCCATACAAATATACAAACATGCCACAATGTTCATTCAATCCGAGACCCGAATCACCAGAATAATACATATTTTGCCAAAACTATGTTTACTAACAAACAAAAATGAAGCCAAATACAGCACAAGGCACGCTTCAAGTACATAGTACATGCATATATAGAATATATACATGTACCATTTTTACATGAATTTTGACCAGTAAAATTGTTGTCAGATTAAGATGCAAAATTGAACTAGAGGTAAAAGCATGAACAAAAAGCCAAATCTGATAAGATTTGATGTATGTTTGTATGACATGTGCACATGGTTAATGTTACAATAAAAAAACATTAAACCTGAGACTTTTGCTTAAATTCTTGATAATCGTATAGTAGGGCGTTCTGGATCGCTAAGTTTTTGTCTTAAAATGTTGAAGTAAAATCTTTCACACAACTGACACCATATTTATAACAATTATAACACTGTTATCACTGTATGTTTACTTATTTTATTCCAGGATGCAATTGCGTCGGGAACTTGGTGAATTAACTAGATGAAGAAACAAACATTTGGCATACGCACCTTTGGCTTTTTGGCATATTGTCCGGTGCGCACATCGCGTATTGTGGCAATATCCAGTATGTCGAGCTCATTGTTTTGATCGACCCAATATAGAAAAAATCCTTTGGCATCTACGCGCATCGTCACCGGCGTACCACTGCCCGAATCCTGCAATGGAAAATCGATGAAAAAACATATGTCTTAGTGCAAGATCTGTGTATGAGGTTTTTTTGTAGTAATAAAAATGAAATTCCATTTGCGCCCAAATCTCCGTTGACTTCGGTTCGTTCAACTCGCCGAGACTAATGAATTTATTACACCGAATTTCGCTTTCCAATCGCCCACAAAATGGCCAAAAAGAAAAAGTCATCTCTGCTCATTATTTAAGTCAAATTAAATGGGCCTGTAAAATGATGTGCACTGTGCCCCTGTCCAACCACCCCCAGCACTCCGACTCGTCTGCTGCTTGTCATAAATATTTGAGCATTCATTCATAAAAACCAAAAGAAAAGAATGCGAAATTTTCTCATGTTGGCCGCAGCTGGCGGCCTGGCAATGGCAAACAGATGCGTTCGGATAAAACATCGCGAGCCAAAAATGAAATATTTTATTTTTTATTTAATTTATTTTGTTTTTTTTTTTTTTCGTTTTGGTTTTGTTTTTAATATATTATATGCAAAACAGACGCTACGAGACGTTCGTGAATTTTGAAGATCTTTCAGGCAACTGAGGAAGCTGTCTTAAATTTTCTTGGAATCTTCCTACTTTCAGATGCGTTAAATGGCGCGTAAGAAACGAAATACTTATTGCCGATGCAAATTATACAGATATTTGTATTGTATTGCGAAACGTGCTTTTTCTTCAAATTTAAGACATATTCCACCAGTTTTCCGCCCGTGATGGTGAATTTTACAAAAAGCGTACGAGGGCTTCAAATAAGTTTTCCCAAATAATTTTGCAAATGAGCTTAAAACCGATCGGATGCCGAACAAAAGTTTTCCATGCTGCCCAAACATCCTTTGGCCCTCATTTTCCACATAGTAGGGAAGGACTTAAAACACCCCAAATTAAATTACAATTTAAAATATACATGAAAGTTAAAATTTGGCTAAAATATTCTTAATTGAATTTAACAGGAGCAAAATCTCAATTTTGCACGGACTATTTAATTTAAAACAATCTAGGAAAAGTTGCCACTCTGTTTACGGGAGCAACAGCAAGAAATGGGCAATTGCTAATGCAACTGAAATTTGGGGCAATCACGTGCAAAGACTTTAAAACTGTAGAGGGAGGTAGTAAGCGCAGCAGGCGTGTCTGGAATATTTTGGACATTAAAGGGATCAAGCAGTAAGCTTCTTGTTAAAATTGTTGACTACAAAACAAATGTTTTCTATTTCAGACTGTGAACAGAGTAAGCACCAAGAAATTAAATGGAAATTGTTCAAGCTATTTGCTTTTGGGCAAAAATAATGACTAATTTTTTATGCCATCTATAAAATTTTACGATTTAAAACATAAACTGAGAAATTTTTATTATGAAAATACATGAGCCTAAGTGATGCGTATATATTCATATGAAATACAACTGAAACTTTACAAAATAGAATTTAAGAGTAAATACCCAACGTAAAATCATTTATAAGCTAAACTTTTTATGATGATTACTTGTCAAGGGCTAAAAGCCGAAAGAAATATTGGTCCATGGTTCGAACCAATTTCTTTGCTGCGGGGCATCTCAAAAGTTTGCTATATAAAGAAACAAGGAATTTTTGAAGGAAAAAATGAATTCCTCGCTTAAAAAATTCCTTGATTTATAAGCAAACTCTAAAAAGTAACCAGAAGAGGAAATATGCATATCTGCAAAGGAAATATTCATAAGTACTATTCTCTTGTTCACAGTATTATCTCTTGTGTCTGGGCATTGTCTAAAATTGGAATCAAGCCACTTTGACCTGCCAAACGAAGCCTGAAATATGATCATTAGCATTAGAGAATAAGTGTTATTTTGGTCGGAAATTGATGAGCATTAAAATAGTCGTAATGAGCAAGTTTAATTTGCAGCAGCTCGGAGTTCATTATCCGTCCTGTTGACGTTGGTTTAATGAACTCACAAGGTGGCAAAAATGGCTACAATTTCACTCTGGGAATGGGGACGGCGCTCCACGCTATTTTCCACAGCCCCATGTCCATTCTAATAATTGATATTGAAAACATTTACTTGCACTAGAAATATGCGCAGGCGAGGGTGTGTTTGAGGGTCATTTGGGATTCGAGTAAGGTTTGGTTCATTTCCTTCTGAACTCCTCTCCCGCTCCTGCAACATTTTTATTCAATTAAGCGCATATTTTGTGCAGATTTTGGGGCTGCCATCAGAAAAAGGGTTGCGCATCGCTAATTGGACTACAGTTTAACCCCATGCTTCCCAAACACTAGATATGCCCCGCTTGAATAAATCTTGTTTTTTCTACTTTTCTAATTACTTCTCACTAATTGAGCTGCCAGCCAGCCAACGACCCGTTCGTTGATTTGTTTTCAATAAGCAAAATTCGCTGCTAACCAACACTGCCAATCGAATTGACAAATATCCAAATGGCCTGCGAATCGACTGCGAAATGCGAAAATTTCAACTCGTGACTAAAAAAATGGCAAGCAACAGACGCTTGTCTGGCTCTAAAGCTTGTTTGTGTGCGCGTTTGGGCTAAGAGCGATTACATGCATAATTCAATTGTAACAGCCTGCCAGCCCCGCCTTCCCATAGATGCTGGCAAAGCAAAGGGATAAATGTGCTCGCAGCTGTGCCTCAGTTACAGATACATTTAGAGCCAGAGATACAGATATATCTAGAGATACAGTTGTATGCATATTGTATTGTCAATCATGCTTAGGGGCCTGCCAATAAAGCCGGCAAGTGCGTGCGTTTCTCTGAGTTACAGTTGCCTCTACGCAGAGCGTCAACTGCTTTGGGGACTATGCAAATGCTATTTGGGATTACCCAGCTGCTGCCAGGCAATCTGTATGCGTGTGCGTGTGTGTGTGTGTGGGAATTTTACTACCCTTTCCTTAACACTTTTGGCAGAGTTGAACTATTGGATAAAATAAGTGTGTTTCAATGCTTGACTTGGCAATACCCGGACTACAGAAGTATCTATTACAGATTTACACTTGATTCGCAATATACTTTTCGTAAATACATTTACACATTTTTAATTCCTCAGCAATAGTTTGACAATAATACGACATTCATTTTTTCTCTCCCAAGCCAAGCAATTTACTGTGTCATTGTTTCATTTTTCCCATTGATTAATAATCGTTATGTTTTGCAACGCAAAAAGAATTCGTATCTCTGGCTCTAACAAGTTCGCGAGTCATGTGATTCATTTCTGCTGCTAAGATAGAATAACTTTTAAGTTTTAGCTGCACATATGAAATGCACTCTTCGAAATACCAAAATTATATACTAACAACCTTTTTTAAATAGATGATCTGATAAAAATATAAACTTTAAACACATGAATGTAGAAAGGAGGCCGTGAGTATTTCGTATGTTATCTGCTCTGAGCCTTAAGAACATATATGTATACCCATATAATAATTGAATCGCATCTTAGCTGCCTTCATCTCTAGCTAACTGTGTACATAAATATTGTGCAGGGTATACGAAGCAGCTTCAGCATCTGCAACTTCAAACTTCATGCAAATGATGTCATAAAAATGTAGACAGCCTCCACGTTTGTCACCTGTGCAAGTTTGTCGAGCACTCGAAACTAGATGCTCGAGTTGCTCTTGTTGGTTTAAAGTTTTGCGAGGCACTTATTAAGTATACGCAGAGTGGTACACTCCAACAAAATGAAGCCAGTCCCATGCAGCAGCAGCAGCAGCAGCAACAGCTGTCAACGTCTGTCGGAGCTCTAGGTAAATTAAGATTGATGTACGCAACGTGTACAGTTGCAGAGCCACTGCAATTTGACCCTGCACGCGCAGCAGGTGCCCCTAGAAGTTGACATCAGCTAGAATCTACGATTAGGAATGCTCGATCCACACAAATTGGGCTATCGAACTTATGGGGCTTATCGAGCAGTTAATTGACCATTGGCGATATTGTTAGTCTGTACCCGATATCTAGGGCTGAATTTTAGAGATTAGATAGTTGTTGTTTGCTTTAATTGGCGACAAGTTTATTACGCAAAGATCAGAGCTGTAAGACGTTAGCTTAAAGACTTCACTGTTCGCTGCTCAGTTGAGCTGGTAGTAGGCGCTAATTACTTGGTAGATCCAATCCACATAGGCGGGCACCGAGGTGAAGACCGTCGGCCTATTGGCATAGCCGCAGGGCATATAGCTCCAGGAGCCCAGGCCCGCCAGTTCAGCTGGTCCGTCGATGGGCCAATAGACCAGGGGGCTGCCGCCATCGCCATAGCATGCCTGTACCTGGGCGCACACCTGCCTCTGCGAGAGCGGCGCATCCGTGGGCAGCAGCTCCGCGCAGCGCGTGCTGTTCATCAGCGCGGAGAATCCATATTGTAGCTCCTTAGAGTACGCATCACCGTCGACATCGGTCAGACCCCAGCCGTAAACGGTGGCCGTCTTGCCGCTGTAGTCCTCATCCAGATCCGGCAGCGCTATCTGCTGCACACGCGCCGAGTACACAAATGACTCAGAAACGTGAAGCAGGGCGATGTTGTCGCTGCCGGCCTGGCCGTTGAAGGAGCGATGCGTCGAGGCAAAGTCCACGTAGCGCACCTGGGCGTCGCTCACGTTGGCGCGATTGGAGAGGCCCGCATAGACGGCGTTGCCAATGATCTCGCCATTAAAGCTGCGCCACTCCTCGCAGCAGTGGGCAGTCGTGAGGATCCAGCGCTTGCCAATGATGGCACCTGCGCACTGATGACTGTAGGTCAGCGGGGTGAGGCTCAGCGAGACAAGGTAGGGCGCATTGTCCACGCCCTGCACATCGAATCCATCAATAATGCGCGACGTTATTTCCATTGCCTGCTCGTTCTGCATCTTCTGCATTATACTCTCCACCACTGATGCGATATTCCTCTCAGCCAACTCCTCATAGTGACCCGACAGCAGGTGCTCCAATTGGGGTACCTGAGACCTGGCCTTGGCCTGCGCCAAAAGTGGCAGCAAGGCTAACAAAATTTTTACCACCAACATAACGTTACGAATCGTTGCGAACTGCGATTGTTGTGAACCATTCCCGGAAGCTCTCAACACTTATATACGTAGTCGTCCAGTGGAGCTTTACGATAAGCAGTGAGGGTAACAAGTGCGATTAGTATTGAAGCAGAGAGATAGGGAGAGCGTGCAGAGACTAGAGATGGCAGCGTGTTGGACTTTTCTGCAGTTGCCACAAATTGCAAATTTCCACGTTGCTTAATGATTATCATTGTTTATTTTTTTTCTATCCATACATATTCCATTTAAGCATTTTTAAAACTAGAAGAGAAACATTTTTTTTTTCAAAAGGTTGTTGACGTTGTGCGTGTTCGCAATCACGAAGGGAAGTCACGACCCGCTAAAAGTGTAGCAGAGCGAGAGAGAATTTCCCTTTTAATTAACACCTTGATATAGGTTGGGATATTTGCAATTTTCACTGCCTCAATATATATTGCTATTAATTCATGTTTTAATTTCGTTAGTTTGATCAATCCTTGGGTCTTTCAAGAAAATATTGCTATATCTTCCACAATTCTTACGTACGAAATTTTTAAATTTTGATAATGGTTCACAGACCAAAAGAATTATTCACTAACTTTTGAATATGTCTTTTGATTCCTTGGAATATGTCTCCCTGTTTCTTTTTATCATGGTACTAACAATCAAATTTCAAACTGCCCTATGCTCCTTTAACATGTACTAACTTATATCAGCATCGGATTTCTATATCATTGAGCACCTATAGGAACAATTGGCCGAAAATCTGGATTTTTTCTTGCTCTAAATTATTTTAAGCTATATACAATTATCTCTAAGCCCCCTTTTCGAGATATCTATCCACTTGTTAGATACTTTGCTCTTAGAACTCTTAATATTACTAAAGCCTTTTCTTCTTTTGATTTCCACAAAGACAATTAATGAAAGCCTAATTGGATTTTGATATTAAGCGGATTATGTCCTTCTAAGAAACATTTGAATAGATTAATTTAATTGTAGAGAGCTTGTAAAGATTTTTTTTTTTTAAATTCAGCGTGGCCGCAGTTTAGTCAGGCGCTTATTAGAGGATTCTTTGTGCCTGGTCGGAGCTTAATTATCATCGTTTAGCTGGTCTTCAAAGTGGCATTCATGCCACATGTTCTGTACTTTCCTCGCCGTTGGGCTTTTCCCTGCGCTGTTTAGTTATATGTGTACACATTTGTTTGAGGCGCATGTGTGTGGGTGTGTGTGTGTGTGTTTGTGTGCGTGCGGTTGCACAAAGTCCAAGGCCCGCAGCGGCGTAAAATTTGCTTTTAATTGGCTAAGCCCGTAAAATGAACACCATCTGCCGCGGGCCAAGCGCCGGACATTGTCCACTCTTTTATGTAACCGCCAAGGACGCGTATCCCTTTATAGACAAACACACACATACGTATAAATATATATATTTAGCGGCCTTTTATGAGAGGGGAACTTAGGCTCGGGGCGACCTTGCACGCGTGGCTTGTCAACACCTTAGAGCCCACATTACACATGCTAAAAATATAGCAATTATCGAGGGCCCAACACGTACAACGTGTAGGGATTGTAGAAACTTGGGTTTCTGGTTCTACATAATGCTTTTTAGTATTTTTAATGGCACGCTTCTTTGGAATCCCTATCCTTATCAGCTGGATTTGTTGGATTAGCTTAATTTCGGTTGGTTTGGAAAAATCAAGTCATAAAATTATATTATTATAATCATTATCGTAAATCCATCTTTTAATCGGCCGATAACAACGAACTATAAAAGTTCGCTGTCACGCCAACGACTCAGTCATTCGGCGTCCATTGCTTTGAGCAGAATGAAAGTACTCGCTGTTACCCTGTTTGCCCTGCTGGCTGCCAGCGCCCAGGCTGGCAAGCTGACAGATACCTTGGCCAAGGTTATTCCCAGCTTTGCCACCGGATTTGTGATCAACGGCACCGAAGCCGATCCCCATGCGGCACCCTACATTGTCTCACTGGGCACCAAATTCGACAAGCACTCGCACATTTGCGGAGGCACCATCATCAACAAGGAATGGATCGTCACTGCCGCTCACTGTATCTCCCAGCCGGTTGGCATGAGCGCCATTGCTGGTCTTCACAAGCGCGCCGAGGTAGACGAGCGCACCCAGCACCGCCAGATTGACTTTGGCCGCGTCCATGAGCAGTACACCGGCGGCGTTGGTCCTTTTGATATTGCCGTGTTGCACGTGAGCGAACCCTTCGAGTTCAACGAGTTTGTCGGCCCAGCTACCCTGCCCAGTCGTGAGGAGATCCACGAGGGTGAGACCCATCTGTACGGTTGGGGTCAGCCCAAATCCTACATTTTGACTGCCGCCAAGACACTGCAGACCGTTACCACCGAGATTGTCAACTACGATAAGTGCAAGGAGGTTCTGCCCGCCGATGCCCCTCTCGCTGAGAGCAATGTCTGCTCCGACTCCCTGCAGCAGAGCATCTCCGCTTGCAACGGTGACTCCGGCGGCCCACTGGTCGTTGAGCACGAGGATGCTGCCTCTGAGCTAATTGGTGTTGTCTCCTGGGGCTACATTCCCTGTGGCTTGGCCAACTACCCCTCAGTTTACACTCGCGTCTCTGCCTACATCGACTGGATTGCCAAGATCCAGAGTGCCTACTACATTCTGAACTAAGTTCTTAAACTTTTTAATAAACGAACTTGACTCTGGTCAAGTCCAGTTGGATTATTAAGGACAAATTGCATTTTTATAAAGCATGTGATCTTCATATGTCACCATACCTAATAACAATATACTATCTCCGATTATTTAATCTAATCTCCGATAATTATTGGCTAATTTTGGCTGGATTAGTGTAGCTTTTTATGGACTTTGGTTAGGGCACGTGTACCTTGTTAAGGGGCGTATGTTAATAGATTAGCTAAAAGCAAGTTAGATCGTTTGGGTCGGGGAGAAATGACTGTTGAATACTTTGTTTATTGTGTTATTATAATTTTAGATCGGTCGAGAAGAGGGAAAAGAGTCTGATTATTATAATTTTAAATCAGCCGAAAAGAGTTTGGAGTAGTGAATGTAAAACTGTAAGCACAAAGAAGTTATTTTCAAATTGTAAATTTAACAAATATCAATTTCTGCAATTAGTGAAAGGGACTTTAATTTAAAACGGATTTAAACGTACACTTTATGAAAAGAATATACTCTTTTTCACTTTGTGAACAGAGTACAATTATCAGCTATAGTATTGCAACCAATCGGAGCACACGCAAGAAACTTTTATTGAGTTATCTATAAGTGTCTAGGAGTTTCTTGTTCCTATTGGCCACCTTTTGTTGGTTCATGTTTCCGAGCTATATCAATAAATTAATGTGTCTGAAGATAAGCAGTATTAAGTAAATGGCTTATATAAATACATTTGTAGAATTTTTGCAAAATCATTTTATGCAGCATAATTGAATAAATATGACTTTGAATTCTGCGTATTTTGCATAAATATTAAAAGGATTCCTGATATGTAAATTTCCTAGAAATGGTTGACTGACAAAATAGGTTTTTAATTGGTAATATTACGTATAAATATATAATATACCGCTTATTAGCTATTTCATTCCTTTGGAAAATATTTAATATAGTATATGCGATATTGATACCATTCTGCTTATACAAAGAGAGCATACTGAAACTATTAAATGATGAGATAGGCCAATATATCCTGAAAACAAAACAGGGTTTGCTATGGTTGACTATAGTATAGCAATCCAATCTGACCGGTTTGGACATATGTACTGCCTGTAAAAGAAAGCTTAAATCTTAGGGCCCAGCTTGCATTTAAACATACAGGCCCATAGACAAACATCGTTAAATCGCTAAATGCTAACCTTTCGTTTTTCATCAGCAAAGTTATTTCCAAAAGTCTAAGATACTTTTCATCTCAGGTGCCAATAATTGACTCTTAGGTAACTTTTCTAGACTTTTCTTGAAAAGCACTAAAGATGTGCGAAAACTGAATGTCTAATCGATATATATAAAACTTGCAGTTTCTGTTGAAAGCTTTTCCATAATAAATGATGGAAGCAAACGAGTACATTTTCTTAAATATTCTTTCAATATTCGAATTATGTATTGCGGTGGTATTCTTAAGTTATCGAAACTATCGGACGGAGTTTCGGACCATCGCTCTTCGTTTGCCAGGGTTGTCAAAATATTGCAGTGGGCTGCTCGCTATTTAAATCTTATCAGGCGATGAAAGATCCCAATTAGCTGATTAGTTGGAATATTGATAGATGGGAATATTTGTGTAATAAAATATGATTATCGTCCTAGGGATATCTGTATCATAAATCTATCTGCTAATCTGCCGATAATAAAGCTTCTTCTTCCGGGCTGATGGCCCTATAAAAGGTTGTATCTTATCATTTGGTTCATAATTTCAAGGCATTCAACCGGAATGAAAGTACTCGCTCTCACACTTTTGGCTCTTTTGGCAGCCAGTGCTCAGGCTGGCAAGCTAAGCGATACCTTGGCCAAGATTATTCCCAGCTTTGCCACTGGATTCGTGATCAACGGCACAGAAGCCGATCCCCATGCGGCACCCTACATTGTCTCCCTGGCCTCCAACTTCAATAGTCACTCGCACAGCTGCGGAGGCACCATCATCAACAAGGAATGGATCGTCACGGCCGCTCACTGCATCTCCCAGCCGGTTGGCATGGGCGCCATTGCCGGTCTGCACCAGCGCGCCGAGGTAGATGAGCGCACCCAGCGCCGCCGGATTGACTTTGGCCGCGTCCATGAGCAGTACACCGGCGGCGTTGGTCCCTTTGACATTGCCTTGTTGCACGTCAGCGAACCTTTCGAGTTCAACGAGTGGGTCAGCCCAGCTATCCTGCCGGGTGTTGAGGAGATCCACGAGGGTGAGACACATCTGTACGGTTGGGGCCAGCCTAAGTCCTACGTGTTTACGCCCGCCAAGACTCTGCAGACCATTACCACTGAGATTGTCAACTACGATAAGTGCAAGGAGGCTCTGCCCGCCGATGCCCCTCTCGCTGAGAGCAATGTCTGCTCCGACTCCCTGCAGCAGAGCAAATCCGCTTGCAACGGTGACTCCGGCGGCCCACTGGTCGTTGAGCACGAGGATGCTCCCTCTGAGCTAATTGGTGTTGTCTCCTGGGGCTACATTCCCTGTGGCTTGGCCAACTACCCCTCAGTTTACACTCGCGTCTCCTCCTACATTGAGTGGATTGCCAAGATCCAGAGCGCCTACTACATTCTGTATTAACTTGTGAATTTGATTAATAAATTTTGCCTCTAATTAATATTTAATGCGCAGAAGGAAACATCTCTATACTTAGAAGGTACCAACTCTATAGAGCCTTATGCAGATGTTTCTGTGTCTCTAAGAACTACTTTCATAGTTTTTAAATATGTATCTTAATAAAATTATTAATCGATTCGATCATATTGCTACTCTTGGAACTGTCGCTTGAACACCGTAAAACGAATTTAAAATATATAACTTCCAAATAATGAGGCTGAGGTACGGTATTATTTTTACGATGTTTGTGACGAAGCTTGTTAATTATACAATCTGGCAACACCAAAAGGGAGTAGAGTATGTTTGCGAAATATGCTGTGGCTTTGTGAAATAACTTAAGTTGGGTGACATGGGAAACTTTTTCATTTCGGCTTGGACAAGCCTTTCAAAATTTACCCAATCTGATGTCAGCGTTAGCTACTCGTAGATTTCTATTACTATTACAAACATAGAACTATTTGTTCAAGCACACAACTATTAAAATAACGCAATCTGGCAGCACTAGGAACTTGTGTGCCATTGTTAAGTTGGCTGCGGCAGCGCTTACTTAATATGGGCAACGAGCTATTCAGATATTATATTTATACCCCCCGTAAACGGTTGTAGATTCCGATTGCAAGACATCCAATAAATTGTGATCAGCTGTGTCACTTGTCTGCTCGATGACCACATCGAGAACTTTTCAAACGCTCCTATGCTTTACAACGCGCGCCCAATCAGACACATGATCTTGCAGAAATGAAAATAATTTTTCTTTGTTTATACAGATTACTTTTATATATGGTCGGCAATAAAGTAAACCGATTTCGTGATTTACGAGCCACTTGCCAAGATATTTATTTACGCATAGACGATCAACGTATCGAAGCAGGAATCATCGAACTGGGCCAGCCCACTTGAGGATGATATCGATCTAAAGTGGGTCTGCGCCGGCGATTAGTGGACCCGATCTACGTATCGCATCAGGAATCATAGAACTGGGCCAGCCCTCTTGAGGATGACTAAATGATTCCATCTATTGCCATTGATACCGATCTAAAGTGGGTCTGCGCCAACGATTAGTGGACCCGATAGCGCTGTCTGGCGGGCAGAGTGCACTCTGGTTAATCGGGACACGGTCAGAAGCGGCACAAAAGCCGCTAAAACAAGGATCGTAAATTTGCCACAAATCTGCGGCGCGTCGCTTGAATGACTTCCATAAAGACCAGTTGCCATTGATAGCTATCGATTTGATAAGGATTGCTCTCTGATAAGGCCCCAACGCTGGCTATAAAAGGGCAAGCTCTGGCTACCGATGGCACACAGTAAATGGTGAAATCAGCAGCTGTTAACATGAGACAATTTGTGGTGCTACTTACACTGGCCGTGGTCTCGGCTAGTGCCAATATCATTGCCTGGCCGGGATTCCCGGAGGGCCGCATCATCAACGGCCATGAGGCCAACTCTGGCGAGGCGCCCTTCATTGTGTCGCTGCAGTCGACCAGCAACTCGCACTACTGTGCCGGCTCCCTGGTCAGCGATCGCGTTGTGCTGACCGCCGCCCACTGCATGACCTATACCACATTCCAGGTGGTCGCTGGCGCCCACAGTCGCACGGACAAGTCGGCGACTCAGGTGCGCAAGGGCAGCAGCGCTCGCCAGACGGTGCACGAGAAATACGGCGGCGGCGTTGGCCCCTATGATTTGGGTCTGATCTTCCTGGAGGAGCCCTTCGATCTGACTGTGCTGGCACGCGATGGCAGCGCACCCGTCTCGACCATCTCGCTGGCCACCAACCAGTTCACGGCCAACACCGATGGCGTGCTCTTCGGCTGGGGACGCGACAACTCTGGCTCGTTGCCCGACAAGCTGCAGAAACTGGACGTGGACATCATCGGCTATGCCGATTGCCTGGATGCGCTGCCACGCGGCAACAGCCTGGCCGACAGCAACATTTGCAGCTACACCGCCGGCACCACCGATGGCGCCTGCAACGGCGACAGCGGCGGTCCTTTGGTTAACAAGAAGGCCGACGGCAGCTACCAGCTGGTGGGCATTGTCTCCTGGGGCTACACGCCCTGCGCCAGCACCAAATACCCCTCTGTCTACACCTACACGGGCGCCTACTCCGACTGGATCAAGGAGCACAGCAATGACTACTAAGGCTAGCCAATGAAAGAATAAATGAATTGAACTTTCGCACTACTCACATCGTCCCATTTGATGAACTTCTCGCCATCCTGCAGAGCCTGTGGCACCTCCACGGTGGCCGTCGATATGTAGGTGCCGCCTGCGCTCATCATCCTGTTGCCCTTCTCTGTGCTATTTGTTGTCCTCAGTTAATTTCGTCCGACTCTTGTGCGTGGATTTGCTTCAGGTTTTCTTTTCAGCTTCAGGGCTTAGCCGCTGTGCTGCATTTCCTTTGTTGAGTTCGTTTCGCTTTCAACTTCAGTGGTTCTCTCAATTGCTGTTGTTGTTGTTTTGTTTGAGTTTTCTGTGCATACAAATGAAGCCATTTGACCGTGTCCTGGTCCTGGCCTCAATTAACGGCAGCCGCTGTTATTGCCGCGCGCTTCACCTGCGCCTGCTTCATTCTGCGGGCTTCGCTGTTGCAGCTTAATTAAAATTCCACTGGCTGCAAAAAGTACAAAACAAACATAACCAAACAATGCGTTTAGACTGAGTTATCAAAGCCAAGTTGTATCAACAGAGTCGACTATCTACGGCTCCACTAGCCATGACCGTAGCCTCCAGCTACACGGACTAAATGCCTTAACACAATTACAAAGTCGAAACTTATTTAGTATTGATTTTTATTATTATTATTATTTGCTCTAAAAACTGTTTTTGGCGCCCCAGCAGGGGCTTCTTGGACTCGCTTTGAAGACTGCTTATTTAATTATTGCCTTGTCCTAAAGGCGAAAATTTGATAAAACATTTATATTTGTTGAAAATTCTTAACAAATAACAAATACTAACTCGACTAATATCGACTAGATGATATTGATAGATATTATTAATATATATGGAGTAATCTTTTGACTTATCTCTAATCGCGTCTTAAGTTCATGTCAACTGGAATTTAACATGCTGGCAATTAATACAGTCCCCCGCTAAATCAAAAACCTCAAAATTACGTAAAAATGCTGTCCCCTTGAAAAATATTCGTTGATTTGTAAAAATAGCATTCAATTTGTTTCCCTCGTTAATTCGTAGTATTTTTTGCAACGCATAGTAAATTTAAACTCTTATAAATTTAAATTTAATATATAATTTAATTTAATTCAATTAATTTAATTTAATTATTTGTTAAATTCCAATAAATTTAAATATGTAAACATTATCTGAAATTTAAAAGCCCCGTTTATTCGAATTTTTCTGTGTTGAACGTTGTTAAATGGAAATCTCTATAAATCGAATTACTGTGAAAGTCGTAAAGTATGTGATCCCCTTGCAATTTCGAATTATCGGGACTCGACTGTAATTATAATTGACGACTGGGCAGGGACTTATTTACCACAATTGGTAAGAAATTCCAGTTTGAAATTAATAAATAAATAATGAATTACGACTGCTATTCTAGATAATTTCAATAGATCAATCATTTGTGGACATTTTAGCTCGCATCACTTGTAAAAGTCAACTCGCTGTGAAAGTTAATTTGTAACTGCAATTCTTAAAGGGATTTTGTATTCGTTTTTTTATTTTTTGTTGCCAGCAATAAATGTGGTTTTAATCAAATCGATTGACTGTCTTTATTTTTGTTTCCTTTGCTATGAAAATATTTGTTGGTTTTGCCATTCCCTTTACAGATGTTGAGGTCAAATCTATTGCCCTAACAAAAACCGCTTCTCAATGACGTCTGCAAAAGAGATTCAAGTGGAAAACGTGGGTGCAAATGTAATTTTGTGATTTGATTCAGTTTTTCTATCGTTGGCTTTAATTTATAAAAAATATCTGCGAGCTTGCACTTTGACTTTGCTCTTCAATGTGGCTTACTCAAAGCAAGTGTTTTTTCTGGTAACTAAAACTTGAGCTGCAGCTGCTTAAAGGCAACCGAGCAGGGACGACAAATGTACTCTTGATATTTAAAAAGGCAATTAGTTAGTTTGCAGCCGAGCGAAAAAGTCAGAGTTTAACTCTTATTTTATTCAGATGAATTCATTCTCATTTGCTGATGACCAAGACTTGACCGGGGTCTCGAAATAAAGTAAGAATTATGCTTGGGCTTTATTCAAATCGATTCATTCGCATACTCTACGTCTTTTCTATAAATAGCCCGAATTCGGGAAGGGTCAAGTCTGGTGCCTGCTCTTCACAGATTTGGCATTCAATATGGCTATCGCTTTGTTAGCCTATTTTTGGGCTGGCCCGGCGGCGCATTGTATAGTTTTCTCTCGCCTTGTTTTTCGTTTTTTATTTTCGCCTTTCATTTATGCAAAATTGTTTCGCTAATTTGGAGCACAAACATTTTCAGTTCACAGTCTTCAGTTTGCAGTTTTCAATTAGCAGCCAAACAACTTTTGACCTCATCAGAGGGAGGGAGGAACTGCGCAACGTTATTGTCCAGCTTCACGGACTTTAAATAGACATCCGGCTGTGGCACAGTCCCAACTCAACGGAACTCAGCTCCGATGACAGCAGCCGATAAGTGTTCAGTAAATTCATTCAGAATATGCTTTGGCTTCTGAATCATTCACAGCCAATACTTTAAGTTTTGCTCCCAAACACTTAATCCGCTTACAATAAGCCAGGCAGCCAGAGAGACGCAGATAATGTCAGATATACAATGGAGAAAGACAACCAGCCACACTCACACACACACTCACGTGACTTTCTAACTAATTCATTTATAATTTCTTTTGGCCAAGCCATAACCAATTCCAGCAACACACAAAATGTGAACGTAAGCAAAACTTTGGCAAGTCCACAAGCCGCACAACTTGGCTGTGTGTGTGTGTGTTAGTGGTAGACACACATTCACACATACAAACACACACACATGCGGCAGAAAGGAAGTCATTTGTTTTTTGTTATTGTTGTTTCTGCGAACTATGGTAAATAAAATTGAATTTGTGTTCATTTATTTTGGCAGTTTTCTTTGCATTTTCTACTTTCTTTCACATTTAGCCGCATGCGTAAATTTCAAATTGAGTTTGTACGTCACGAAAATTCAACCGCCTGCTTCGCCGCGGAAGTAATTAAGCATTTTGCTTTGCATGCGAACTGCGTGGAAATGATTGGAAAATTGTTATGGCTTATATAACAAGCGCGTCGAGAAAATCAAATGAAAAAATTGCTAGCGACGCCGTTTCAGACTTTCCTTTTGCACTCCTTCAGCTCTACGTTTTTTTCTCTCTTCTTCTTTGTACACGCTGAACCCGTTTAAAGTGGGGCATGCTGTCTTTGTGCGAATACTTGTAACAGGCACTGGGAAACTGGGCAGCTCCGAACTTAAAGGGGTATACCTATACCTCGATCGCGGAAACAGCAACAATTAGAGATATGAATTTTGCATAATATCGCTAAATATCGATTTGGTTTCTAATGCAAAAGACAGAGTAATAGAAGAACAAGATACACCAAACTGCTCGTTTAGAATATTTCACATTTTGTATATCCTCTTCCCCATTTCACTCGATATTGTAAAAGAAAAAAAATAGATAGATAGATATGGATAGAGTCGTGTGGCGTAGTGAGACACTGAACATTTCATAAGGCAGGGACAGTAAACACCGTATCTGTATAATCAAGACAGCACATGTCATAGTACGCGGCTGAGGGAAGGAAGAAATATGTGTGGGAGAAAGCTAGAATGTTTGTTCAGGGTATCTTCTAGCCGAGCTGCGAACTAGAGCACTCTTGTTTTTTTTTTCATTTCTTGTTTTTTACTCGCACAAATCGTTTTAAGTGTTTTATGGCAAACGGGCAAAAATTTATTGCAGGCAATTTGCAGATATACCCACGCCTGGTGGGGGCGTGTGGCTGACGGGTGTGTGTGTGTGCGTGGGGGGAGAGGGGGGGGGTCATGGAAAATGGCAGGAAATCACAGCGGCAACAAACAGATTTCAAGTGACTTCCACTTCTAGTGAAACAACAACAACAATAAGCACGACAACAACAATAATAACAGGGCCGGAGCGAGATTCGCATGAATCATGCATGCGACACACAACAGAATAGAACAAAATGGCGGAACTGGGTGGAACTGTCCCCAACAAACGCCTACGGGGCAGCCCCAGGGCCAGCCATAAATCAAAGCACCAGTCAAAATATGTTTGCCGAGCAAACTGTAAAATGTAGGCTCTTCTCTAGTGAAGTGCGTTTGAGGTAGAACTTTATCTCGGGGACTACTTTGTCGGTTTATGTGCCCCATAACCTTACCAGCCAAACGAGCTGTCCTCCATGGTTATTTTATGTGGCAGAAATATGCGAATCTAGATGAGCTATAAACTCATATTTCAATTGTATTTGTATGCTCACAAACATATCCATAAGATATGTTCACCAAGATTTCTCCCTGGTCTCTTAAAGTTGAGAAAACATTCTCTAGCTTCCAGCCGTGCGCTTGATGGTTAGTTTATGGACAAAGATAACTTTTAAAATTTATTATTTGTTCTCTTTTGCTTGAAACTATTTGACATTTTCATTGTAGCTAAAGGAGTTGTCCTCCATGGTCAGTTTATGTTCTGCAAAATGTTCCTAGCTTCACATTTCTTTCATTGTAAGATGGTTTATCGAGGTTCTTTGAAGTTTACAATAAATTTACTAGCTGTAGCCCAGTATTTTGAGCTCTAAGAACTTCGTAGCTGTCAGGCGTGTCCACCATGGTCACTTAAGTATGTCACATAAATACTTTCTGTCAGACGAGTGCTCAGAGATTTCTATATATACGATTCATATTTGAAAGCAATTCTCCATGGTCACTTTATGTGTGTCAAAATCTTACCGAGTTTCAACTACAAACTCTAACCAACTACAAAACATTTTTGGATATCCCTTTATGCTCTAAAAACATGTCAAATCTGAAGTATTTGTGCTCTATGTTCACTTTGGTGCAATAAAAATGTATTAGCTGCTGCATAGTTATTCTAGATGACATTCTGTACAACAACAGGCGCTACATAATAGCATAAAATAATGAATATCAATGCATAACGTCCTCCATGGTCACATGCGAAAATCAGTTCACCCATAACAATAACCCTCAGTTTGGAGGTTATGAAGAGTACGCTTATTGTTACGCTTATTGTTTCTACAACAGTAGAAATACCCTTTCCGGTACATAATCAAACTTATTCAGCCTCCGGCAGATGCCGCACAACTGACTGTGGCATCTGCAATTGTTGTTGTTGCTGCTGTTGTTGCACGAACGGCATCGAGGAAGTTGCTTGTCAAATGGCAATCTTGGCGCTTCGCACTGGCAAAAAACATGATAATCAAATCAAGGCGCCAGCTATTTGGTTAATGTGCATGGCAGCGTTGCCGACGTTGCCGACGACGTTGCCAACACTGGCAGCAGCCAAGTTAAAATGCTTAAAAGTGAGGCAGGTGAGCTTCAAAAGATAAGAGGATGAGCAGCAAAGGGGCGGGCGGCGGGCGGCGCTTGTTGGAGTCGGGCGAAAATGTGTGGCATGCTTTTAGGAGCAAGCGTTTTTGTCGACGCGCAAATTGCAGCGACAGCCTGTGGCCTGCCACTGTGTGAGTGTGTATATCTGTGTGTGTGTGTGTGTATGTATGACTATAATTTCATTTGTGGTACATAAAAGTTTTGCTGGCGCTTCATCTCACGCTGAAGTGTCTAAGCGAGAGAGAGATAGACAGAGAGAGAGATGGAACGAGAGGGAGATAGGAAGCGGGAGTGAGAGCGAAAGAGCGAGAATTACATTAAACTAATTGCTTTAGCTTGTCATTGTTGTTGCTCTTATGTATTTATTGTTAGTGAGGCTTTTAGCCGAAACCAAATTATATTTACTTGTATGTCAAATACATTTTTTTCGTGAGTGTGTGCGTGTGTACGTTGGCTATTACAAAATTTAAGGCGGCACAGTTTGACAAGCACTGTGCACGTCCTTGCCAGAGGGTGCCAACAATAGCAGCAATCGTGAAAGTGAGTCTGCAATTACCTTTGACCTTAAGCACAACAAGTCAAACAAGCGCAACCAAATCAAATATTTAAGCTAAAAACACACACACACACTCACACTGGCACAGGGTGTGCGCCACGCCCAGCACAACAAGAAGAAGAAAAAAAGGACTCGGAAGCGGTTTTTGTGTTTATTAAAATGCGAAAGTGTTGAGTAATTTGCGGCCAGCTTTTGCTTTCGCCTTTCTTTTGGCTGTTGCGCCTTGAATATTTCAAAACTGCGCGGCAATCATGTAAATTTGGCCCTCGATGGATTTTTTTTTCGTCTTGCTGTTGTTGTTGTTTCCTGGACAATTTTTGTCCGTTTTACTCGTAAAAATTCATCAGGCAACAAACGAGCCCCGCCCATCGCATTGAGTCAACAATCTGCCACCGTCCCCTTCTGGCTATGGGCATGCGATATTGGTGGCATAAAGTACACAAATAAATAAAAATATAAAGCACGGTGCGTGTGTGTGTGTGTGTAAGTGGCAAGAGGGTGTGCCTGGACTGGCAGTGGAGGGAGGGGACTGGAGGGTCCTTGTGTCCTTCTGTCCACATTGCAAAAGAAAAACAACATTAAGTTCAATGACACCCCAAAAAACAACAGGCCCTCGGGCCCTCTACGTTCGAGTTGCTGCCCCATTTTGAGGAACCTCCGTCAACGTCAAGTCGAGCCGCACAGCTCCACCTGCCCCCATTGGCCCCCACCCCGCGCCTTCAATTGGAAAACTTTTGTTACACTTCGTTTAGGTTGTTGGGGAGGGAAGGGACGAAGGGTCTGCATTTTTAATTTCCCCACCCAACCGCACTTAATTTTGCTTTTGAGTTTACTGAGCCAACCCGCACACCCAGTCCCCTGCTCCTTCCGCCCACTGCCAGATAATACCTGTCGATATATAAGTAGGCAAATTGTGAAAATATTGACAAAACAATTGATGGTTTTAGCACGCGAGTTTTCACAATCCATTATTAGCCCCCCTCCACGCCAACACCATCCCTCAGCGCCTTTCACCTTTATCTGTTTCCATTGTTGCAGAAATGTTCTATTTATAAGGTGGGAAAATTGCGCAAACTTTAGCATAGTTTCTAGAGCAATCAGCGCGGGGGAAAATTGCGAAAGACAACGAAACAAACAAACAATTCGCACGTATCGATTGATAGCTTCAGATAGTATATTTTAATGCAATCATAATAATGGAAAATAGTTCAACTGGAATCTGGAAAACATGTGTGTGTAACTAGAATGGATGCGAAAATAAGAGGAGCAAGACGAAAATGTTTCAGTATTCACCGAAATGATTGATAGTTATTTCATTTGACTGATTGCTTGATATGTCATTTTTTATATAATCTAAAAGAAATTTACTCGATTGAAACGTGAATATGCAAAAAGCATTAACATTCTGTCGAAATGAAGGGATTACATTTTCAGTATTTACTCTACGCAAATATGTAAATTGTTAAATCAATTTGTTTGATGAATCGAGATAGAAGTTTTCACAGATAATAAGTGAAGTTGTGTTATAATGGCTTCAACAATAATATGGAAAGATTAAATCTACATTTAACGTAATCAATACTCAAAAAGACTCGATCATTATTATATGTATGCACAATACTCAAATTACTCAAGTCAAGGTATCGGTATTTATTATACGAACATAATAAAGTGCGATTTGATTTGATTGATTAGCATTAGATACTCATTGCCTAATAAAGAGATAATAAAAGATACAATTAAATCAGGACAATGATGGATGAACAAAAATTAGAATATATATAGAGAAGTATTAATAATAGAGATTTCCGTTTTTCAATAATATATTTTCTGTTTGATTTAGAAGGGATTCGGTACACTTGAAGCCCGTCTTGGCAACAGACTCGTCTACTCAGGAAATACAGTGTTAACTCTTTTAATGGACACCCGTCTTGGTCTGACATTTTCTCTCAAACCATTTTAGATCAGTCCACAGCGATTCCGCTTCTATTAAGCGTACACTCCTCTTGAACGGACAAAAATTACGCAACAGTCGCTGATTTTAATGTCTTATACAAATGAAATGATATTGAATTCATCAGTTTCTGCCGAATTAAGAATTTATTTATTTTTTTAAATTTATTTACCTTCGACTCTGAAAAGAAGGAAACTACAGCCCCCTACATTTACACCTGTTTATCAAATACTTAGGTTGGCACTCGTTATAAATATATGGAAATAAAAAGAGCCCTAGTTTAATTCTTCTTTTATTTACATTGCATATTTCAGCGATACACACCTGAAGCAGGTTAAGGTGTTTCCGCCTTTAACCTGATTGTATCCTCCCTTTATAGCCACATAATGCTCATTAAGGCGCTTCATTAAAATCGCTTTTGAGCCGAAAATATGTTGGGTTTATTATTTGGTTAATCAAGTTCAAAGCAGCATCTGAGGTTATCTGCAGCTTCATTAGATACAAGCTTCGGCCCGATTTGATGTGGCAAAGCTTAAAATGTAATTTAAACTTAGCCTCCCCCAATCCAATGCCTACACCATCCCCTGCTGTTGGCCTGTCAAATATTCAGCTCAAATTTTGACATTTTGGCAAAGATCAAAAGTCAAATGTTTCCAATTTGACGGCCGCCCACCGCGACACGCGTTATACGAGCAGAAAAGCGCACGCGGAGGAAAACAGAGAAAATGTCCATAAACAAAACGGGGAAAACTGTGCGGCCATAAATCTCGGACAGCTTTTCATTACGGCTAATTACGCGTGTAGAGCGGCACCGAGGGGGGAAAGGGGAGTGTACTAAATGAGCGATGCATTAGCACCAAAATAAATAAATAAACAGCATTAATTACTCACACTCACACGCAGGCCTAGGTGCGTCTGTGTGTGTGTGTGTGCGTGTGTTTAGTTTGGTTTGGTTTGCATTTAAATGCATGTGGCACGCTGCGTATGCGTAATGTGCCGCATGTTGCAAGATGCTTGTGTTTGTTGTGCTGCCGCGGTTGACCACAGTGCCATTTGGACACTTTCCCATAATCACAATTTCAATCATAATTATTGTTTTAACTAATGAGGTTTACATAAAACAACCGCAGCGTTGGCTTAAAAGGCCAGCACAAAAATTCAAATGATAATAATTAATTAAAACCGACTTCTAATGTCGATGACAACACACACACATTCACACGCACACACACACGCACACACACAGCGGCATTTTGGCTAAGTTTATCGCGCGTTAAGTTAACGGCAGCTATCACAATAGCAGCAATTAAAAATGATCCAATCGAGTATGCTCGACTAGCAGATACCCTATACGCAGTTCTAGAAAACTTAACACAAATACAGTATATCGATAATTGCAATACTTTCGATAGTTTGCGTATAGTTGCAAAATCAGAATTCGATAAATGGCATACTATCGATAGTTTTTCATAATTCAAATTTGTAATTTTTGTCAAAAATAAGCATTTATATCGATAAATGCCATACTATCGATTAACTAATTGAGCAATATCGGAATTTCGCTAAAAAAAAAAATAATGTATATCGGTAACGGTGAAACGATCGATAACTTTGAATAGTTGATAATTAATCGTTTATCTAAATAATTGTTATGCTCTCTGAATATTTCGAGAAGACTTTTAATAACAAATTTCATATTTATTTCTAGGATAGCAAAAACCTCTTGATACTCAGAATCAATGTTAACTTACTACAGCTTCTTATGCTTCAAGAAAATTTTTAGCTTTTTTAAGTTATATTACAATTCTGGTAACTGTCCAGTTGTATGTAGATCCCAATGTTGAGAATAAAATACGTAAATTATAAGTTCTGAGAATCTTAATGTTATTTGCTTTTCAGCTCGTGTTAAATTCTGATAAACTGTTTCCCCTTCGACACTTCCTTCAACATGTGAACGTTTCTTGTACTATTGAGCATATCTTGAGTCTATTGTAAGTCTTGAAAGACAGTAGATATAATGATACGGGAACCTACTCTTATATTTAACTTAATAGAACCTTAAACATCAATAGTTGGGTAAAAAATAGACGTAGCCATTCAAAAACATTACTAAATTTAATTTCATAAGCTAAGGTTCGATCGGGGTTTGCAGATGCGGAAAATTGGGTTCACTAACCGAAACTAAGGGCTAGGCACATGCCATTAAACTATGAGTCAAACCTTTTCTCCTGATATTGTCAAGCTCTGGTGTGATTTAAACAGTATGTCAAGTTCTTAATCCCTAGAGAGGAAAAGTACTTCGGCTTTTCCTGCTTATATAGCCCGTTATTATTTTACAAGAGCTCAAAGAAGTCTTTTAATGCTTGCTGACACCCTGCTAATACAGTTTTATGTATACAGGGTATTAAAATTGCCATTTGCTGCTCAGCTCATTCATATTCATAGCAAATTCCAGCGACTCATTCACAGTGAACTCCCCATCCCCTATCCCCAATCGGCAGAGCTTATTTGGCTAACCGTAGAATATTCAAACATTATTTTAGCAGCAGCAGCGAGTGTCGGCTCTCATCTTTGTTTTATTTATAACGATTGTGTTCCGCTGAGTTCCGTTGAGTTGAGCTGAGATACGGTTCGGTTCGGTTCGGTTCAGTTTTCGTGTCTCTGTGTAAATTTTGTTTTCATTTTTATCGCGCTTTTATCTAGTTTGTCAACGTTATCAGGGCACAAGAACGTTAACAGGGCGAGTCGCGGAGTTGCGGATACACTCAACAACACACACTCGCACACACCCCTCTCCACGGCCCGCGGCAGAGGCTATTCCTGCTTTTAGCCACAGCTGCGCGCAGCACATGGCTATGGAAGGCAGTTAGAAAATGCCCGTATTAGATTTGACGCTTCATTATAATGATAGATCGTTGTGTGCGTTGGTGTATGACACAACAGCAACAACAGCAACAACAACTGGAACTAGAAGCAACAACAAGTGAATAACAACAACAACAACTATGCATAAGCATAGTTTGGCCTACGCTGCGTATGCGCAACTTTTTTCACATTGCAGCCGCGTTGGCGTCGTTCTTAAATAATTAATGAGCAGCTCAAGTAACGACTCGGCTGGAGGGGCGGGTTAAGCAGCATAATGAGCCAAGTGTGCGCTGCATTGTATACACACACACACACACACACACAGAGAGAGAGAGAGAGAGAGAGAGAGAGAGAGGAGTCTAATTGCCATTGGTTCTCTGTCTTTATCCATCTCCGCTGTCTCTCTGCAATTTGTGTCTGCCCCATAATGTCTTGATTACGTTTGACTGATTGAAACTAGCGGGTTTTTAATGCCAATTCAATTTGGCTGACGACTGCTGCAACATTAAAGCAGCATCCACTCATGTGGCAGGTGGCATGTGGCAATATAAGTCGCACTGCGCCCATAAATTATACGAACAGTTTATGTCTTCAATTACTTGTTGAAGGAGTAAGAAAATTGCAATGGATGGCGCCAAATGCCATACACTTAAGTTCTTGACTATGAGCTGGTAGACTCTAAAACTGTAACTCCACGCGGGTGACTGTCAAACTGTGACTTTAAACTGAACTGAGTCTGGGATTGTTGTGGGCTTAAGATTGATTATTTTGGTTTGACTTTCTTAAAAGACATTCGAATATATTTTTATACACTTCTCACAAGTTCTAACTCGTCAATTTTCACAACTGAATTGCATAAATGATCGTCTATTTGATTTGATTCTGTTTCAATAAAACATTTCACACTCATTTTAAAAGCGACAAGCAATTAGATTGCCACAGTTTCATTAATAAATATATATGCACAATAATAAAATGTATTCATAAATCAAATGAATGAAATGTGTTCATAAATCAGATGAAGAATAACACTTTAAATAGGCTTCCGTTTTAGAAATGTTTCAGTTTGATACGAATTTTGTGAGCTGCTAACAAAAGAAAACGTTTTTAAGGAATTCAAAGTTCATATATTTGAGGAAAATGTTGGAATAGATTTGTACTAAAATAGGGCAGACTCCGAATAAATATGTCCAAAATATATAAAAGCAATTGAAATTCGTTTATTTATTTAATGGTTTTATGAGTTAATAAATAAATTACGAAATGCATATATTTTAAATAAATCAGTTAGATTAAACCAAACCATAAATTGGCTCTGAAATCGAATTTGACAAAATTTTAGAACTTAACAAAGAAAATAACAAAAAAGATATATATATTGCAAATATAATTTGCAAAATGTTTGCAACTATTATTTATTGGCAAACTAATTAATTGTAGAATAGAAAATGCTCTTGTATATATTTGCCCGTCAGTAGTTCAACAAATTTGGAATGTTTCGCTGGAACTATGCCCATTTATATATATTATAAGCCAAAATGCAACTAGCTGTTGCGTCTGCCCCCCGTCTGGCTGAAACTTTTGCTGCAGTCAACACTTGTAGAGCATTTGCGTGCCTCACAGTTTGAGATACAATTGCGTATCTGTGAGATACTCGCTGTCGCCACGCGTTCGCCGTCGGCCTTCCGAGTTCAAGTACAACCGGCGACTGGCGACTGGCGACGGGCGACGGGCAACAGCAGCGGCGTCAACTATTAGATACTCCAGCAAAGCCCCCCCCCCCCTTCACCCCCTCCTTACCCCCTTCCACTTACTCTCACCCCACCCACCTTGACGGTCCGCCACACTGTGCTGCAGCTACACACAGAAAATATCTTTAAGCTTTTCAACACATTGCCTCAAAAACAAATACTGAAAAATTCTCTGGACTACGCAAAAATCTGCCCAAAGAAAAAAAAAAAAAAAGAAACAATTTTCGGCACAATTTTCAATTAGCTGCAACAACAACATTGGCAGCCCGAGCATCGCACTATGGGTAGAAATCGGAGCATTTTAAATATTTAAAATGGTATCTCTCGTCCAATATATCCAATATTCAGTTATCGATTGCTGTTATCGATACATTCAACAGCTTTTCATTTAATAGCTATTTCACATGATTATAAACTTTACAGGACATTTTAAATATAAAACACCGTATTTGTGGCCTAATTCAAAAATTGATTTCTTTATATTCTATATTAAACAGTTATCGAAAGTTGTTATCATTGCATAAAACGTGAAAGTTTGATTAGAAACTGGGTTAAGAACTATCTCAATTTCCTGTTCATTTAAAAACGAGTCCCAAATACCTTTTTCTTATTATTATATATTTATCAGTTATCGATAAATTGAGCGTGAGACTTCGGCTAACAAACTAGTTCATGTTCTTCTAAATGATCGAAAGCATTTTAAATATAAACTATCTGCGTGAGAAAACTTTTATCTATTAAACTATCTATTTAAGGCAATGATAGTTTAAATACTTTCAATTTTAATATTTTTTTAAAAACCTTTTAAAAACCTTTGAACTGTTTTTCTTTCTCTAATTGATATATTTTCCCTTATATATTGCTTTAAAAATTTTTAAGAAAATTGATGCAATATCACATTTTATGAACCTCTTAAAGCTTTTAACAGTTTTCCTTAGATTTGCACCACTGTGCACCGTGTGGAAAAATGTTTAACAAATAAATTGAATTGAATGAAATTGTATTTTGATTTGATTTGTGATGGATGAGATCAACGACAACGAAATCAAATTAAAAAAACACTTTGAAGCACCAAATTTATGCCCCCAAAAAATTGTTTTCGCTTTTTTTTTTTTGCGTGTGTTTTTCAGTTACCTGTGCAAAAGTTTTTGACTTTCAGATGACAATTGGACGCGTTTCCTTTCTGGTTGCCGTTCAACGAATTTCAATTACAGATTTTGCACCCGAACGGGAACTAGTTTAAGATACAACAAATTACCGTTACGCCTGACTAATGGACTCTCCGCAGTCGCAACTCCCCGCGGCGCTCAGATAACCCTTCAAATGTGCATCTGTCTAACACACGGTCTCTGCGATGATTTACACCTGGGCACAACGCATCAGCACTAAGTATTTAAGTACATTTAAATGCCTATCTTAGTCCAAGCACCAAATATTAACTTAGTCACACTCGCACACACACTCACACACGCGCGCGTAGCGGAATCGGAGTCTGTTTTTTGTGAATGCGAAGCGAGAACTTAAGACTTTTCAAAATTAAAGGAGTTCACTGAAAACGCGTCCGAACGCTTCGGCGTGCGACGAATGTCTGTTGGGAAAATCAAAATGCAAACTGAAAATGAAAATTTCAGAGCTGGCCGAGAGCGAGAGAGAGAGAGGGAGAGAGAAACTGCGAGATGAGCGCCAAATAATGAGGCAGCGCGCGCGAGAGAGAGAGGACGACCTTTGTTGGAGCACCGCGTGCTGTGTGCGTGCGTGTGTGAAGGTGAGCTTCTGTGCTTGTGTGCGTGCTTGCAAAATGTCAAATTGTAAATAAACGAAAATGCCCAAAAAGAAAAACTGTTATACAAAAGAGCAGAGACAGCCTGAAGGGGTTTAAAAGACAAGCATTGATAAAGAAAGGAGCATTAGTAACATGTTTATAAAATAAAATACATAAATGATTGAATATTGTTAGAAGCCTTAAAATTGTATTGCAGCTAATTTTACTGACGCTGCTGAGGAAAAATACCGCCACTATAAATAGCAGCAAGATTTCCTACTTTGTAAAGCTGAAAGATTCTAATTATATCAATATCTTAGTACATCACGTACTCAAGTTTTAAAAGAACTCAACAACTTAAGTATGATCCTTTGGTAACAGCTTCTATTGCAGCCGCTCCCTATTTGACAGCCGCCACTGTAAGTGCGACCACCCCACGCAGCCGTAAACTGTTATACGTGAGCTTTTTTTTGCCATGCTGCACACACACAGGCACACACGTACACGCACGCTGCGTTTGGCAGCTCATGAGAGCAGCTCGAGCGAGCGCGTGCTTCCTCACGCCGTCTCGCTCTCGCTCTCAATGAGTTTTGTTTTTGTTTTGGGGAAAAGCTACTGCTGCTGCTGCTGCTGCTGCAAAGTTTGCATGTTTTGATAAGAGACGCGTGCTCGCTCTCGCTCTCTGGTTTTCTGACTCTCTTATTAGTTAAATAAACAAGCGGCACAACTTTAAAGTATAGCGGCGACGCGTGGGGGGAGCAACGGCATTTGGTAATAGTTTTTGCATAGTTTACGCATTTGGGAGTTGTCAACGACAAGTGGCTCAAAGTAGGCGTGTCAGACGTCGACGGCGACGGCAACGGCAACAGCAACGCCGCCAGCGACGCCAACAGCGCCGCCGCGTCAGGCTAATCAGCGACAAAAACGGGCAGAAATCAAATAAAAATTGCCAATTTGGTTTGTTTGTTTGTTGGACGGCTGCGCGCGCGCGTGTCTGTGTGCGTGCGTGTGTGTGTGTGTTTGTTTTTGTGTGTGTGCGTGCGTGTGTGTGCCTCAATTTGAATTTGAATTCGAATTACAGTTGCAACCAAGAATTTTTATATTTAATTTTAATTTTAATGTGTTTCGCCTCGGCGTACGTGAGGAACAGGGCGAATCCACTTGACGGATTGTTGTTCGGGCGGCAACTGGCAAATCGGAGAAATGATATATGCATGAATCTGGCCACAAAACGCGACTATATACATGCATAATATGCATATAGATGTGCATAATGCCAATATATGACATTCAATAGAAAGGCGCAAATAAAAGAAAACCCTGCATGAAAAATGTCTGACCCACATTTCGGCTGATTGACAAGGTGAAATGCGTAGATATATGAAAAGTATCTCACAGATACGCGCTCTGCAGTTTTTACACACTGTGTTCCCATTACAAATATATAAATGGGGTATATTACAGTTTACAGGGAGTATGTAACAGGCAGACAACTCTCGATTATAATAGTTATTATTTAAATATTAATATTGATTTTATGAAATTCAATCAATTACAGATCCCATATTTAAGGACTGCAATGCAAATGAGAGATATTTTAGGGCATTTCCAAGTCGACTGCACTCAACAAAAGCAACTCTTATTTGTTTTATTTTCTTACCCCGAACTCATTCAAAATTGATAAAAGGGCATATTACCTTTGTGCATGGTTCCATTCTATAAATTAGAAGGAGACTCGAACAGCAGCCGCTGTGCATAGGGTATGTTGCAGTCGGGCACTCTTGACTCTAGCACTCGTACTTGTTTTTCGTAGAAAGAAGCACACTTACACACTCACACACACACACTTGCACACACAATGGGCGAGTGTTGCACGGCTTTTAAGCTGCCAGCTGCCGCCGTTGCCGTTGATTGATTGTTGTCCTCAAGGTCGCCAAAACGGACACACACAAAAGATATGCAAATCCAGTGACAGCTTTTGTTGTGCCACAGCGCTGCCCCTGAGAGCAGAGAGCACTCTAACCTTTAACCCGCCAACCCCCCCCCCCCCTACCCTCGCTCAACTCTTCTGCTTGCCGCACAAACTATGAACTATGCCAAACGCTTGTTTTTTGCCCATAAAGTTGCCCGAATTATGGCACAAAGCAATTTCGATGCATATTTATTTGATCATAAACTACGACAACAACAACAACAACTACAACAACTACAACAACAGCAGCAACAACGGCAACAATTAGACAGACATTCCATAGCCAAAAACTACGCGGGCTGAAAGTGGGCGTGTGTACCGTTTGTAGCAGGGTCTGGGGCTGGGGGTGGGCGGGGCTGGGCTTGGGGTTGGGCCAACTAAATAAATTTCACAATTGTTTATTTTTTTCCAAACAAATCAGCGCACATTAAAAACAGCGGTGCCCCCACAAAATATGCCCCAAAATAACATTAACATCCGGTGCGGGGTCCAGAGGCAACAATTTTCGACTGTTTTCTTCTTCTTTTCTTTTTCATCATTTCATTTTTTTTTTTTTGTTTTCCTTTGAAGCACTTGCACAGGTGCTGTCAAAGTTACCCGAAGCGTTTACAAAGGTCACGGCGAAATAATACTTAAAAGCATTTATTTACACTTAGTAGATAAATCATCAGGAATTATCCGGGGGGAATAATTTATTTGAGTTTTCAGATGTTGTGTGGTTATTAAAATGGAATTCCGTGAAATGGATTACAAATGCAAAATGATTTAATGGAGTCCAGAGATTTATACGAGCTAGTTTAATCGGAACTTGATGGACAGTCAATATATAAAGTGTGCGGAATAATATCCTGATCAAATCATCTAGAGCAGGTTTCTTGGTATTTAGTTATATTTCATCATTTGATTAATAATATAATATTGATATAAACCGGAGTATATCCTCGTTGCTTTCATCTGTTTCTTTTTCCTTTGTCCTGAGTTCTCCTTAACGTTATATTTTCTCTTTCATTTTTAACAAAGTTACAACTCAAACAAACTCACGATATTAGTTAGATATTATATATATATAGCAAACCCCAAAAGCCTCGACAACCTTCACTCTCATTGGAAGTGCGATGATGAAACGTTTTGAAATAAACTATACCCTGTTCCCCACATTACTCAACTGTGGTTTCTTATCATTAGCAACAAAACCGCATATTTACTAAAAAAAAAAAAATAACTGCAAGTTTTGACTTTTGTTTTCATACGTGTCGTATTCATATTTGATTATGCCACAGAAAATACGACAGCCCGAGCCCAGAGCTAAGTACACAAATAAATTCAGTGGGTGCAACCACAAAAACCAAACCGAACCAAACAGAAGGAGAAAGAAGAAGAAAGAAAAAACATTCAGCTCGACCCAGAAATAGTTGCAAATGTACTCATCGACCTCAGGCGGGTTGCAAAAATAAACAAATTTGCATAAAAACATTCGCAATTCCCATGATAATTGCGCTAATAATGAAGTCGCATTTATCAGAGGTAATGCCCCAAATGGGCCCGACTTCGACTCCGACTGGGCGCATAACGGTACATTACATACTATATATAATAAAAGTCAGACGGCGTGAAAACAATAGCCGAAAATGAAGAGAAATGAACATTCTACGTGATTCCACATCCACATCAAATTCCACCTGAACCCAAATCCAAAACGGCGCAAGGGCCGCGACGGGTTAGGGGCATTCCCCTAACTCTTAGGCACCCCCCACCGCATTCTTGGCGCGTGGCGCACTGCACAAGAGAAGCGCTGAGAGTGCAGGCATTCGAATAAAATTATAACAATATTTTTATATCTACTTAATGGTTTATTTTTAAAACACGTCCCGAGCGAAAAAAAAAAAAAAAAAAAACAGGGACGAGAATCGAACACGAGCGCGCAAGCGAAAAGGAAAAACAATAAACAAGAGTGGAAAGTTTATTAATTGGCCTGCCGCACATTGAATACCCTTTTTGGCGACTTAATAATTCAGGCTAAAAAACGAATTTGTGCGTAGAAACAAATTTGTATAATATTATTATGCTATTCTATATAATAATGCTTAAATATTTCAAAAGAATTTCAAGTATCTCTAGACTTTTATCAACTTTAATTCTATATGCACTTAATTTATCACTGAACAATATTTTAGATGAAATTATGGGAAGTATCGAATTCATAGGGAATACATAAATAGTATCTTCAAAAATATTATCGAACATATCGTATAAAATATGTACGAATTAGAGGAAAATATTAGCTGAAAGAGAATTGGGTTAGATCGAGAAGTCTTTCTAAATGGATTTCTTATGGATTCAGATGTAACTGTCTTACCCGCAGCAAGGGCATCAAATAACCCATAAGTATGAACGAATATCTAAAAAGCTAAGAGAGTTGAGTTAGGTTTTATTGAATCGTCTTTCCGTAATACCCTATCTCAAGGCTTAAAATAACTCGACAAATATCAATTAATATCTAAAAAAAACGTAAAGAGTTAGGTTATATAGAGAGATCTTTATAAAGATTATATAATGGATTAAGGCACAATTGTGATGCCCTATGCAATGCCCTATGAAATATGTCCGTACTAGTATTGCCTTTCTTTTTTGGAGATTATATTGTGGATTCAGACATAGTCGTAATACCCTCTAAATAGAGATAAAATAAGCCTAAAATGATATGCCAGAATGCAATACGAATATCCATAAGGCTGAAACAGTAAGGTTATATCGAGTAATCAGATGATATTAAGTTCATAATACCCTTTGCATAGAATAACCCGAAAACATAAATATGCCAAAACGCGCCGCCAGATGGCGTGTGTGGGGCTGGAAATCTGAAAATGGGAATTTCCTGCGTTAAAACGCTTAATTTATTAATGAGATTTATTAATAGGTTCGTTGCCAGGTGAAAGCTTAAGAGGTCGCCACGAGGTAGGGCCTGGCGTGGCTCTAGGACTTAAGAATTAGGCAACCGCCACTGGGCGGGGCAAGTGGTGCTTCAGTTCTTTGTATACGCCGCGTGGTTATTGTAATTAAACTGAAAATTATGCGCCCTTTTTGTGCACCTGAAATATGTGCGTGTGGTAACGCACACCCCCCTCTCCCTCCTCCGTCCCCTTCCCACACCCAACCTACCACGCACGCCACTTGGAGTTTCGTTTGGCCCTGCGCCTGGGTGGTGCGTCAGGTGGGTGACGACCGCCTCCCCCCGAATATTTGTTGCCTGTTGTTTGGTCTGCTGAATGGTTGCTCTGTTGGGGCGCGGCGGCGGGGGGAGTGGAGCGAGGAAAACAGACGCCAGCGTCGGAGACGCATAAAACAAACGGGAGACAAGATAATGGGCGTGTTATGCGGCTACACGAGGCATATGCCACATTAGCGGAGATGTACGAGGAGCCACGTCGCACGTCGCACGCCCAATTAAATGGCCACCTGATGCTCTCTCAATGACGCATGACGCACTGCACCTGGTCAAAATGGAAGCGCTTCATCCGTGAAATGCGCCTGCAAGTGGAGCCTTAAAGGATATGCTCCCAAAAAAAAGTTACGGACGAAGCAGAAAGTTTTCCAGGCACCATTTCATTGGAGTTCCATTGGAGGTAAATATACCTCCCTACAATAGTCCAGCAAAAACTACTTAATCTTCACATTCGTCGTGAATGTGACCGAAGTGTAAAGAAAGTATCTCGAAATCAATCCTTGAGAATCGTAATATAGTCCGAAATAGACTTCCCGAAGAATTCAGTTTAATACTGGAAGAATCTCACTATTGTACCAAAAGACTTTTGATAACATTTCTGAAAATTCCTTAAAAAAAATTAAAATTATATCTAATATTAATTAACTTGAATTAAGTAAGGGAATATTTTTGTGTTAAACGAGGTCTAAGAAGTGTCTACTATATACCCAGAATTCTAGAGACTATATGAGGAACTTGAAAGTTTACCAGATAGGTAAGAAGAGGAATCGCTTCGGATGATTAACAGCCCATCTGGGACACCCTGGCTAGCTAATAATACTAGTTGGATGTAGAAATATCTCTTTATAGAGCCTAGCAGGAGAGCCTGCTGAGAGAGAGTCTCTTCAAGTCTGATATGCCATAACAGATACTTTCCGAGGAAAAAGTTGGTTGGACGACTTTTGAATAGGGGCCCGTCGTTAAGGACGCGTGTTGTGTGATAATGTTTATTTGATTAGTTTTTTAATTGCATTCGGAATATTCAAGTCCATATGCTGATAATTTTTTATTGTGCAACTTTGACATAACTGTACCTGGGGTTCATTTTGCTATCTAGCTCGAAGATTCGTTCACCTCCGCTGCGCACTGCATCTACAGTGTCTACCCTCCGCCCGCCACGCCTCTATCACCCATTATAACCCCTCTCACCACCTTTGGCAGATAAGACCCGACTTAATCGCCAACTTACGGCGCTGGCGGCTGATTAGTCGAGTGCACGTAACGCCTCAGACGTGCCACGCCCCCACAAACAGCGTCTGCCTGCTCAAGTGTAAATCCCACCCACTCAGAGCTGCGCCCTTCCCAATAAATTTAACGTTAATTATCGTTTTATTGCGGCAATAAACCAAAACAACAGCAACATAAGATGCACGAGAAGAAGGGGGAGAAGAAGAAGCAGCAGCCGCTGCTGCTGCCGGCAATGCTAACGGCATCTCAAGCTATGAGGCCATCCTCTCACTCACATGCATAGCCAAAGCTTGGCTCAGCTGTGAGCGCTGCTGATCAAGATGCGAGTGGCAACGGCCTCTCTCTCTCTCTCTCCCTCCCTTTGATTTATTGTTACTGTCCCGGGGACAATAAACAAAAACAACAGCAGCATAAGATGTAGGAGAAGAAAAAGAGGAAGAAGGAGAAGCAGCTGCTGCTGCCGGCAACGCTTACGGCATCTCAAGCTGTGATGCCACCCTCTCACTCACATGCATAGCCCAAGCTCGGCTCAGCTGTGAGAGCTGCTGATCAAGATCCGAGTGACAACGGTCTCTCTCTCTCTCGGTCTCTTCTATTTATTTAGTAGTTGTTGCTGTTGTTGTCAGCTTTTGTTATTTGATTATTTGTTTGCGTTTTAAATTTTTTGATTCATTTGCTTACGCACACACATTAAAATGTTAGAATACTCACACACACACAGAAAGATGCACTCACTCACAAGTATTTGCTTATTTGTCACTTAAATAAAATAAAATACAATTAAATACCTTTTAGCGGCTAAGCGGTCATGTGCGAGGGTGAGCATAGACAGAGCGCAAGTGAGAGCGAGCGAGGGTTAGCCAAAGCTTTGCTGCTTCCTTTTTGTTGTGGCCGCGACCGCGGCTGCTGCTGCTGCAACCCTCCACTGATGAGGCGGCTGTTTGCCGGTGCGGCTGCTGCTGAGAGCGATATACACACAGCTCAAGAGAGAGAGAGAGAGAGAGAGAGAGAGACCGAGAACAGCAGCGGGCGCTGCGCTCTGTTATGAAGTAATAACGATGAAAAAATTGCCACTCAGCTACTCGCACGCACACACACACACGCGCGCACACACACAACACTTTGTGTTAATGTTGTTGTTGTTATTATTTTAATGAGAATCGGTTTTATGTTTTACGTACACAGCAGCCGCCGCCAAAAAGCAAAAACAAAACCAAATGCAAAAACAAAAGTGGTTCACAGTTTTTGTATTGGCTTCTGATTGGCAAATTTTTCGCACTATTTCTTCTTGCCGAACACACGCGATTCTTTGATTTAAATTCAATTTTTGAGAACTAGTGAAAGGTGTTTTATTCAGCGACGCCGCGTCGCCAAATATTCTACTTGTACGTATTGAGCGCACCTTTGCTGCGCCTAAAGAAACAATAACAGTTCTCAAATTCAAGAAACTGAAGCCACCACGCGACGACGACGGCGACGAGACGTCCGACCACGGCAAAAGTTTCTCGCGTTTTGAGAGTTTGAAAATAAACCTATGGCAAAATAAGCAGGCAGACAACGTGATTGTATGAGTGTCTCGGCCATGAAATACCCTGTAAGCGAAATTTATTTTATATTATTGTACATAATATATATCACTTTTTATGTGCATATGTTGTTAATTTTAATTCATACATTCATATTTTGTGCTTTTTTAAATAACAACAAGCAGAACATATATGATTGGATGATAATTTACTTACTTTTAGGACAACTAATAAGCTCTGTATGATTCTCACTCACAGGGTGCAATAAGCAAATATATGTGACAGAGAGAGCGTGCGCAGAGCGCAACAGCTGCAGGGAGCGCAACATTATTCTACAGATTTCTAACAGAGCGTTGAGATCAGTTGTGAAAATACCAAAAACGATTTTAATTGAAAAATAAAAAAAAGGACAATTCACACCATTTTAAAATGAACAAGAACAAGATGTTGCGCAAATGAAACAAAACAAAACGGAATAATAAACACTTACTCAGTGTGGCTGTACACTGCAAAGAGTATAATGACCAAAAGCTCTCCGAGCTGGTCACCCTGCACGGCGTGCGGCCGCTTACAGAAAGCTGTTAGCTACATACAGTGTTGGGTAATATAAAACAGAATGGCGCGAGATTTGAATTGTGTGTTTTTCTGAAAGCAAGCAAGAGTTACTTAAATACATACAAATTTCTTAACTAAAACAGTTTCAAGCAGAAAAAATTAATTACATATTTTTTTTGTATGTATATATTCCATATATTTTGCATATATATAATAATATATGTATATTTGTTGGTTTTTTACACATTAAAAATGATGATGCTTGTCAACAAAAACAATTTGTGGTACTTATGGTAGAATTCATAGATAAATTTTCCTTGCATAATTGTGTCGAAAACTCGATAAGAACTCTTTGATTCTGTGTGCTAAATGTATGTGTGTTCTTTTGCTTTGTATTTTTGCCACTTTGCTCAAAATAATACGAAACTTGTGCACAATTTCTGGGCTAAATCGTTTATCGATATCGTTTTTTGTTTACTTCTTTTATTAACTAGTCGTTAAATTGCATAGTTAATTGCGTTAGATCGATAGATCAATTGATCGAGAATTATGCTTTTGTAAAAATAATATGTACAAAAGGCAGCGTCTGCTGCGCTCAACTTAAATAATTAAAGTAATTAGAAGTATTTAAAGCAACTTAAACTTAATTGTTAAGAGTTGGTTGGTTGGTTGGTTTGTTTATTATTTATCGATTGCAGCTAAAAACTATCGAGGGCTTTATCCTTAAAACACACACATAATCGATATACATATATGTAAATGTATATTTTAATATATATATTAATTTAGTTAGCTTTCGTTATGTTTTTCTTGTATCTTTTTTTTTTTTACTCTTGTAATTGGTTATTAATTGCTGATGAGGTGTTTGTGATGAATTAAACGAGCGTCACAGGGTTGCCAGGTGCGACTACGAAAACGGTGTAGCCAGATTTTGCGAAACGCCACACAAAACTTTGCTACTAATTCGATATTTCATTTAATTAAATCGTGTTGATTATTGTGGAATAATTTGTATGCAGCTATTACGTGAACGTTTAACCTGTAACTGTAACTCTAACTGTAAATGTTATTGTAACTGTAACTGTAACTGTGATGTACGCTAATCGATAGCTCTCTCTCTCTCTCTCTCTCTCTCTCTCTCTCTCTCTCCGTTCGTCTCTCTCTTTCTACTTATGATAAGGATTAGTTTTACGTCTGTGGGAAATTTTGGGATTAGGGTTAACATTGCGTTAAATATGCTTAAAGACTTATAGACTATATATTTGGTGTAACTTTTTGAGTTTTGTGTTCTGTGTTCTCTTCTTCTTCTGCTTCTTCTTCTTTTTCTTGTTTTTGTTTAGTTTGTAACTGTTATACATATATCTTTATATAGTATATATCTACTAACGGTAATAATAATTCTGTCCCCCGCTCGACCACAACTTAAGCTCAATCTCCGCGTTCCCAACGATCTCTTCGAGTTCCCAACAGCTATGCAAACTAAATATAATACAGGGGCTGCCCCGACGCTTCCAAGGTGTTAGACACGGCACAGTGGTTCCTTCTGCTCCTTCAGCTCCTTCTTCCTCTCTGCTTTCCCTCAGCTCTCAAATGGGGGGATCCTTTTTTTTCGCGTTAGACGCTTAGATGGGCGATATGGAGAGCGGCGCCGCGGCCGTATCCGGCATATATTCCTTGAGGAGATCCCGGAGCCGGAGGATTTCGCGTCCTGCTGCCGCCAGATCGCCCTGCAGGGACATTTCCCGTTCGCGCAATCGCTTTATGTCGCGTTGGCAGGTCTGTAAAAGATGATACAACAATTAGTGGACAGTTCCAGCTCCTGCTCCGCCCAGTCGCTACTTACCACATTCTGACGCAGCAGATCCAGCTTGTCGCACTTGAGCCGCGTGACCTCCTGGCGCAGGTTCTCGATCATCATGATGGTCTCGTTGCTGGGCGAGCTGCCCATGATGGTGCCCTGCACCCCCTCCAGGCACAGCGAGCACGCCTTGGTGGTCGCCTCCGCGGAGCTCATGCTCTCCAGGCCCGTGTCGCTGTCTATGTAGGCGGCGCCGCCGTCCAGGTGACCCATCATTGGGTCCAGGTCGACGCTGTTCAGGCTCGAGTCATCGCTCGTTTCGGACATGGTTGCCACGGCCACGCCTACAATGCCGCCATTCTGTGCAGCGCTGACCGCAACGGCAGCCACTCCGCCCCCGCCGCCGCCGGCTCCAGCGGAACCTCCTCCATTTTGTTGTTGGGCAACGTTCGCAGCGGTTGGATGCGCACTGTTGTTGTTGTTGTTGTTGCTGTGGGTGTTGTTGGCCGGGCGGGAGGTGATGTCCGGCGAGGAGGATGTGGACTCATTCGAGGATTTTGACTTGGAGGACGACTTAGAGGCCGTGCGACTGCAGGTCTGCAAAGAGAGAAAATGGGGATTAGCAAAAGTCCGGCTGCGCGGCCTGGTCCGTTCCGACTTACGTTCAGATTGGGCGTTTGGGTCTCGGGCTGTGGCTCCTTCTTGGAGTTGAGTGTGCCCACCTTGGTGTTCACACTGAACTTGTCCGGATGCGAGCCGTTGCCCGTGTCCACGCTCTGGGAGCGCACCCGCATGATGAGCGCCTTCTTGACGGTGTCTATGAAGCGGGTGCCAGCATTGCCGCCGCCGCCGCCGCTGCCGGTGCTCTCGGACTTGGGTGTCTCGGGTGTGGGGCTGCCGGCAAGGGTTTGCGAGAGATCGGCGCCGAGGAAATCACGAGTCTTCTCCTTCAGCTCCTCGACCAGGTTCTGCAGCAGGGAGGTGCGCGTGCGCAGCTCCAGCTTGGCAAACTTGTCGGCCTTATAGCAGGCATTCTCCGCATTGATCAGCTTGGTCAGGAGGAACTCCTTGAACTCCTGGCCCTTGCGGAACACCGCCGGGCTGGGCAGCGTCGGCCCAAAGAAGGGCACATCGTCCCGTGCCGTGACCGAGACCTTGTAGCGGGTGTGCGGCGTGTTCGGCTCCAGCGGCTGGACCACAATGAAGGCGTGCAGAAAGTGGCTGGCGATCATGTCCGGGGAGAAGGGCGTGTTGGTCTCCTGGAACACAATGGCCACTATGTCGTTGCCAATGTGACGCTTGCGCTGCAGCTGCTGCGGATCGCCCTCGGTGTGTGGCAGCAGCGTGGACACATGGAACATGACCTCGCGCTCCTTGAAGACCTCGTAGACGGCGGTGTCGCCGGTGTGTCCGTTCTGTATGTCGAGGCCACCGCGATAGCCCTTATGCTCCTTGAGCCGTATGCGCTGGCCGAGCACATCGAGGAACTCCTCGAAGGCGGGCGAGGTCTGCTGATTGCCGAAGAGCTCCTCCTCGGTGGTCTGGCCGTATCTTTGGTACAGCACGCCGAACTTGAAGTGGGAGACCAGCACATGCTCATCGTAGACGCTGATCAGCTGCGAGGCCTTCGGGCAGAGCACCGGCATAAAGTTGTCCACCTGAATCTGTTCGTTCAGCAGCCGGACCATCTTGGCCGGACTCGGCTGGGCGCCCAGGCACGAGACGGGAATCAGCTCGTGCATGGTGCCTGTGCGCAGGCGCAACAGAATGCGCATGTGCTCCTGGTTGGCGACGTTCTCCGTCTTGATCGAGATGAGCACCGGGCCCAGCTGGTCGTCGTGGCCGACCAGGTTGGAGTGCTCGCGCGCCGCATAGAAGCGCCTGTAGCACTTGGCCGTGTCGTCTGTCTCGAACTTGGCCATCCAGGTGGTCTGCGGCAGCTGCGGATTGCCGCGCGCATCGTAGCTGCACTCGTGCTCGGTGCCGTCCAGCCAGTAGCCGCCGTGCAGGGGCAGCAGGATCATCGGGTAGGGCGCCGACTTGGCCAGCGCATCCTCCAGCAGGCGCTGCGAGGCGGGTATGGCCGACACGATCGACGAGTTCGACGACACGGACGACTGCGACTGGTAATGGTGTCCGTTCGAGAGCAGCTGGCCGCCCGTTGCGCTTACCACGCCGCTCAGCTGCGGCGACGCTGGCGTTGAGCTCGAGGCGGAGCCCGAGACGGAGCTGCTCGAGTGGTTCATCGAGTGCCGCAGCGTGGCGCGCGAGCCCGAATGCTGGAGTCCTCCATTGTGCCCATGGCCATGTGCATGGCCATCGTGTGGTGAATGCGGCTGTGGCACGCGCTCCTCGCTCGCATTGCTGCCGCGATGATGCTGCAAGAGGAGAGAGAAAGAGAGAGAGGTTAGACCAAGTCTACAAATTACAGGGTATCAGCAGCAGCAGCAGCAGCCGGCACTGGCTTATGTGTGGGCAGAGCGGCGCCTCGACAAGCCGCATGGCTGCATTATAATTTCATGCAATTATCGTCGGAGGCGCCTCCAGGGTATGGCGCGGCACTATGCAAATGTGTGTGTGTGTGTGTGTGCGTGTGTGTGCGGGGATTCAGATGGATTGGCTAATGGCAGGGCCAGGCCAGCTCCATGTCGTTGTGCTGGCGCTGCCTTCCAATTTGTTGGCTCTAAGCAAATATGCGCGCATGTGGGCGACTTTTGTGTTGGGTTCGGATTACGTGCCGGGTTTTCAGCTAGCGTCGGGAGCTGCAATTTTGGATAATATAAAGCCAACATTCTGATTTGACATGCACACATCCCTACGCTTAGCTCCAGCCCAGCCCAATCCAATCCTAGCCCAACCACCCAACACTTGGGTGCGGCTCGCTATTAAAAAGTTCTTTTATTTCTGTCTGTTTGGCCAGCTGCAATTGCAATTTCTGTAGCTGCCTGGCTTGCAGCCAAATGTGGCACATAACGGGTTCGACTGGGGTGCAACAAACACAACAACAACAACAAAGACGAAGCATAGATTGGGGCTTGGGGTTAGGTCTTTTCGGGTTCATCGATAGTTCGTGCCTTGATTTAATAGTCTGCCAGCTGCCAAGTGCAACTGCCATTCAATAATGTGCTTGAAGACCCGCCGCTTGACCGAGTCATTAGGGCTGAAACGAGGCGGGGTTTAATATGGGAATCCTTGCTAGGAGTCGAATAAATAAATATTCGAGTTGGGGTTAGACCCAAGGCTGGGAAGAATGCTTGGAAAGCATTGAACAATATATGCTGGGAAGTAAGGCTAAGCGAGAAATTGTCGATATTATTTATGGGTTCTGTCTAATGCAGTGCGACACTCGCTGGTTCAAACTCTCAAGATCTCGACTACGCAGTTGAGAAAGTCTCATCTATTAGCTAACAAATTGTTGCTACTATCCAAAATTATATCAACCTGGTCATACTTAGGCTAAGCCCATCAGCCAGGTGATGTTATTGGCGAATCGCTTTGCCATCTTCCAGGCGAGAAGCCAGGCTATAACCTATGGAAGATAGGAGATCGGCTAGAGGCAACAGAGATCGGGATGGCATATGTCATAGCATCAAGGCATTAAATCAAAACATAATTAATAATCGATATATTTATCGATAGTTACACATAAGCCATAAAATGTCTTCGCTCTAGCTCCAATAAAATAATGTCTCAGTCTGTCATGCATTATTCAAGCCGAATGGGTATAGGGCATATTAAAAAGCTTGTGAGATGGTTTTTATGGGCGACCCTCAAAATGCGCCCGATAACCGAGGTCAACCCGTCGATTTAGTGCATTTCCACACGGCATTTATGCAATGATTTTTATTATTTTATTTTCAATGTTTTTTTGAGTGCAATTTAAATGCAGTTTACTGCACAATTTGTTGCCCCGCCGCTAATGAGTGTATTGTCATCTCGAATGTTCAATGATTCAAAGTATTCGTTCGGGTACTCACAAAATATTTGTGAATCGAATATGCAAATGTGGCACGACTCGCGTTGCCAGACATCGAATCGAGGAATATTAATAAATATATCTATTTGGTTGTTGCTGTAACTCGAGACGAGGCTAGGGCGGGAGTTGTCACAGAGAGAGGGGGGAGGGGGGACCCTGGGCAAGGGCCAAGGCCCGACTGGGTTTCGGGCTCTGTCGTCACACGCTTAGTTGGCTTCATTTGCGGCTCTCTCCCTTCCCCCCTCTCTCTGTCTGCATTCACCCCTCCGAGTGTTACGAGCAGATAAATAGATGGATAAACAGTTCCCGACATTTAGACGCTGTTTGTCTAGCTTATTGGTTAGCCATCAGAAGGGGGAGGGGGAGGGGGTTGGTCGCATGACTCATCAGGCAATGACCAAAACTTAATTTCCTTTGCTGCCAGGGGCCACTCCTGGCGGGTATGGGAAATCGTTTGGTTAATTGATTCAGGCAATGTGTCAAGATATGTTGAGTCTAATTTGATGAGATTTCAACTATAGACTGAGGGGATGGGTGGGGGGCGGTTGAAGTTGTCTGCCTTTTGTCTAATTAAAGTCACATTGGAAGGCAAAAGCTGTGTCCAATCGAGAGTGGAGGAGAGTTGAGACAAGCCGAGAAGTAGTTGCCACTCAAGTATTAAGAACACAACCGGAAGAACTAAAAAAACGAGCACGCCGAAGAGTGAATACTCTATAAATAACTGTATGCTGATAGTAACCAAATCATCATCCTATCCACTCGATGGTTACACAAACACGATAGTGTAAAAACGAGAATACATATATATACATATGTACATATATACATACATACATACATGTCACATACATAGGCACACATACTTTATGGGCACGGCGAAGTCTTCTTCTACAACATTGTTAGAGTACCTTTTACAAGGGCATAAAATAACTAAAACATAATGAATGTAAGTGGAATGAGTGAAGAGTAGGGAAGAGTGTGAGAGGGGGAGGGGGGGGGGCAGCATGGAAAGCATAACAAATACCGAGAATAGGCAAAAGCGCGACCTAATACAGCAGAGGAGACAAACAACTGTACACACACACACACACACACACACGATGATAATTATGATGATCTCGCAATGCACATTATGATGTTTATGGCGCTGTGCCGATTCTTGAGAACTTAAGCGGATTACAGTGAGAGAGAGAGAGAGAGGGAGAGAGGGCAAGAGTGACGGGGAGAGAGGAAAGTGTTACAAACGCAAAAGCATGAAGACATGAGCAAATAAGAAGAAGACGCAGTTGCAGACGCAGCTTTGACTTTCGAGGTTAGTGGGGTAGAGGCTGTGGCAGGGGTAGAGCCGGCCAGGGGGAAGGTGTGATGCAGACAACCCTTGAGCAGAGCAGGGCGCAGACTGCATTGAACGGGCCATAAAAAAGTGTAGCCGATTTGCATAAGTCGAAGGGCAGGCAGTCCCTGAATAATGGCCCCCCTCCCCCACTTCACCGCCCTCTCCCCTTCACACAAAAGTCCTGTAAGACACTTTGTTTGTGTTGCGATTGTCGTTGTTGCTGTTGGCTCAAGTGCAGGGCCCCCGTCATTAAAAATGTGCATTTTGCATGGGGGCAGCGCGCTGCGGGGGCGTTAAAAAATCTCTTTTGCCAGGCACAAAATGAAAACAAAGAGCAGGCAGAGGCGTGCGAGAAGGGGTGCGCTGTGTAGGGCAGGGGAATGGGGTACTCTGAAAACAAAGCACAGGAAGCTGACTTGACTTGACTGCCGCCAGCTGGGGCGACACAGTTTGACAGGCTGCAGCGCTTGTCAAACCCTAGGCTTTCAGCACATATGCCACGCACATTGTGCGGCAGTTGGTAGAAAGTGTGGCACATGGATTCTTGGCGAAGCGTTAAAAGAGTTGCGAGCGAAAAAGAACTCAAGTGGTTGATATATTCAGGCGATATACATATGCACATATACGCGAGGGCCAAGCACGTGCAAAGTGCCTAGACCCAAGTCCCAGCCCAGACGACTTCGTGGCCAGAGCTGGACTTGGCCTCACTTTAAAGCCAAATTCCACCCACACACACGCACACACACACACGCTTGACATGATTTATGCGCTGCCTGTGACAAACATGTTGCAAGCGAGTTGTTCTTGTTGCTGCCACCGTCTCCAGCGTGGCATAAAATGATAAATAATATATATATAAAATAAATATATATATATACATGCATACATACACCTATTTTATATCCACGTATATCCACAATATATCAAATCAAACTCGCGTAAATCATCGTGAGAGCAAACAAATCAAATCTGTGCTTGTCAAACTGTCAGCGCAGCTCAAACTAAACTGAAGAGCTTTTAAAATAAAATTTGTCGAACTTGAAGGGAAATTTTGTGATTTAATCAAAAACAGAATTCTTAACCAATAACTTAGAAAACTCTTATATCAAGTTAAGTTAAAGGTCAGATATTATAAAGATCCGGACTGCATAACCAAAATAAAAAGTCGCTGGTTCGGTGTAAGATTCGCACCAATTTCTTGCTTTTCGGTTCGTTTCGTGACGTTTCGTTTCACTTGACTCAAACCTTGCTTTGGCAAATACTTTACAAATTTTAATGAAAACAAGTTATTGTAAGAAATATTGTAAGCTAAATGAAAGGTTGGAGCCCAAGAATGTAAACTATGTTGCCGGTACATTTTCCTATAAGAAATAACAAAATTCACATTCGCATGAAAAAATAAAATCGCAGAATCTAAACTATGTAAATTTAAGAAATGTTACGCATAGTGTAATCAGGCCTTCAAATATATTCACTTCGACTTCGACTACAAGCAATACCATATATTTATATAGACTAAAAACTATTTCTTATAACTTTATAATATACTTGGCCAATCAAATCGAATACAGTTTGAGCAGCTCACGTAGCTGGAGGGGGCGTTTTAAGCAGCCGTTGGCTATAAGACATAAAAAACAACTTTGTTTATTCAGTTTGTTTAACGTTTATCGAACACCAAACAGTGACCACTTAAGGCAACTTGTCGCATTTGTTGTTGCTGTTGTTGTTGTTGCTTTTTGTGGTGTGCGACAATTTCATTAGCCAAAAAAGCGAAAGGCGCCCTCCGAAAATGGTGAACAAAGCTGAATTGAATTTGACGACTTATGCAAGTCGCTGATTGATTTTCAAATGTTATAATTACTTAATAAACAATTTGTTTGCTTTGGATGCGGGTCTAAAAATAACTAGCTGCCGCTGCTGGCATAAAATTAAAATTATAAATTTTAATTTACATTTTTGCTCTTCTCTTATTTTTTTTCTTTCAGTTTATTAAATTGCCTGCAACGCGTTGCATGTCACAACTTTGACCCAATTTGTGCGCAGTGAACCCATCACAAAATTTGCATAATGAAGGAGTCTCTCCCTCCTCCTCTCCCTCTGCGGCTCTCCATGCTCTGTCGTTTTCGTGTGTGCTGCATTAAATTAATTGCAACAATTTGATTAAAGCAACAACTAAAAGTCAAAGTACTCTCACGCCCACGAACAGGCTGGAAGACTGCAAGCGGAACCCTGAAAGACCAGGTTCACTTTGCACGTCATTTTTTATTTATTTATATCTATTCTCGTTGTAGTCATGGTTCTGTGGCCTGCGACGCTGGGAAGCGACTGCCTCTCAAACTGTAAGCGATCGCCGGCACAGTGGGCCGCATATGCTTTGCTGTGTTCGAATTTTGAAATTGTTTTTCTTTGGATTTCGCTATTAAAATTTAAATTAAAATAAAACAGTAAGAAGTTTAAGAACGAATAAAATCATGAGACATAAAAACACAGAAAATAACTTTGAGAAACTTAAGCAAAAATGCTTTTCAAAACTTTTCAAAATTCTTCTAAGAAAATGTTTAAGAAATCCAAACTAATCTAGTAAAATAAATATTTTACGATTTTTCTTTGGATTTTTATTTGTATGTCAACCTAAAACCAACTTCACATAGTTTTCTTCTTCACACAATCGTGTTGCGTGGACCACTGTGCAATGTCGTTGCATTCCTCTTATTTGTTGTTTCTGTGCGTTTTGACCACTGTGCGTCAATCAGCGACTCATTTGAACGGCCCTTGCGGCCCGGCCCCTATGCGGAGCCCTTTTGGCTGCCTGCGCATGTGCATTGAAGCTGCGCCGTTTCCACTCGGCTGCACAAACTGAGGGCGACGCCGTGTTGCGTCTTCGGCGGTTGCAAGCTGTGAGGTGGCAGCGTGTTTTTTTTTTGAGCTTCTTTATGTAAGTTGCGCATTTAAATTACAAACAGCTGACAAAAGTTGTGCCGCCAGCTTCGGCTTCAGCTCGGCGCTTGCCCAACCTTTGGCTGCAACACCCCGCAGTTCCTGCCCGCTGCCAAGCTTTACCCCTTTTTAGCTTTCCCGCTGCGCTTCGTTTGCTTTTCTCATAAAATAATTGCGCGTGTGATGAAGTTGATCCACGCTAGAGAATTAGAGAGGCCGAGAGAGAGGGTGGCAGAGAGGGAGAGAGGTAGGTCTGCCCCCTTCATGTGGCTAAAGGGCGGCAACCGAAGCGAAGACTTTTGGCTTTCAACTGGGAATTAAGAGGCGACGTTGCTGCTGGCTGCTTCGTGTCCCACGTTCTGCTGAGAATTTGGCAACGAAGCGTGAAACATGAAGTACAACAACAGCAGCAACAATTGCTTGTTGTTGTTAACGTCTTCCTAGAAGCCGACTTGTAGCCCAGAAGCAAAATTTGCTGCTCTAAACTTGTAATCTGTTCCACCAGCCAAGCGAGCTGGACGGGCGGAGCGGAGCGGAGCGGAGGGTGGCGGCTGGGGTGGCATTTACCTGACATTTACTGGGAATTTGTAGCAAGCGCTTCCTTTGCATCCATTTTTTTTGCTTCTTGCCAGCTGTCATAACTTTGGCAACTCTGACAACTCGCATTGTCTTACGCTTTTAATTACACAGCTGCTGTGCCCCTTTGGGGGCAATTAGCGCTGGCCACGCCCATACGGCCAACATCTGGAGGCGGGTGGCGGTCATTAAACGGCGTTTATATATTGATTTAACAAGAATCGGGCGAATAAAACTGGAACGCGTCGCTATTTACGTAGGCAAAACAAACGAATGCGCACAATTGCATCGTGCATGGCGTTGGCAACCCTGCCCCCTTTCACCGAGGCAGTGCATTCAAGGGGGGACGTGAGGGCCGGTGGATATTCACGGGGTCAGCCGGCAGTTCAGGCAAATCTCTGTCCCGTTTGGGCACCTGCCAATGCCTGTCGACAGGGCTTTTGGCCCTGAGCGCTTGTGACGTCAGCATTGCACACTGACTGCAAGAAGTGAGTGCACACTCGAGCGGAGCTTGTGGATTTAAACTGACTAAAGAGTTTGAACTTTGGTTTTCTTTTAAAGAAAAAGAATAGTTCTCCAAATCTAAAAAGGATTAATTTCTGAACAGAATAATTTCGAGGTTGATGTTATTCTTTCATTTATTTAAATATTAAAAGAAATACCAGCATGGACAGTAAACAAAGTTACATCTTTTGTAGCTAGTTTTTGAGAGAAATCAAAATTTATTCTCGCTAAGTTAGCCAAAGGATTGGCTCCACTTCTAACCACGCGTGGACAGCAAAAGGGATTGATAGCTTTCACTTGTGAAAATCTATTAGGACCTTTCTCTTAATCAAAGCGCTCTTCTTGCCTCAAATAGTTTGTTGAACTTATAAACTGAAGTTAAATTAATTTGCCTAATGACGATTTTCGTGACTAAAATAAAATAAATATGTATTTGTATTAAATGAAGTTGCGCTATGTTTAAACTGTTTAAAATAAGTTCGGTTTGCCATACAGTGTGCGTGTCATACTTTCAGCTTTTCTTTGTTTCTTTTCTTTTGTATCCTGATATTCACCTGGTTGACGAACCATTCGGCTGCCAACATTTTGATTGATTTATGCCGGACAGTGGAGAGATTTGGCTCTTGTCTAGTATTTTTTTTGGCCACCCGCTGGCTGCGTTGGCGTCATCCACAACATGAACATTCACTTCACTTCTTTTGCTTTCTGTTTTTTTTTCGACTGACTGTCTGTATCTGTATCTGTGGCCGTGCATATGCATAACTCGTATGTATCTCACTTTTTGCATATTCGCGTTGGCTGCTTTAGTTTTATTTTCTTGTTTCTTTTTGGGCGCTGCTTAATGTGGGTCAACGCACGTCCGGCTCCTCGTGGCGCCCGCGTGACTGTCAAACTGTAAACGCTGCTTAAATTCATGTTTTTTTTTTTTTTTGTAGTTGTTGTAGTGGCTTTATTTGAGTTTCAGCGACAATTGCCGCAAATTGCTTATGCACTTATTTATTTCGCGCTGTATTTTTAGCAAGTGATTGCCCACAAGTGCAGCCCCCTCTCATGTGTCTACCCCCGAGCAGCCCCGTCGCCTGCCCCAACAGCTGCCGCGTTGTGCTGGGCGCCATTGCGACTTATTGGCTGCATTATGAGTCGCTCGGATCGAGGCAATGGAGAAGCCAGACACGGAGCCCAGACAGATATAGCGCACCCGATCCCTGTGGCAGACATTTGTTGACTTATTTATGAATATTTACGGTTTCGACGTCTGCTCTGTAAATCTGTAAAAAAAAGCGCATTCAACTATTTTATGGCACCGATTTGTTTGGATTTTCAGCGGCTGCTGACTCAGTTTCTGCAGGGAAAGTCCTGACTCAGCTGCGCACAGTTTGAGAGGCGCTACAAAAAACTATCTAGCAGATTTTTAATTGCGGTTCTTAACTGCACATTTGGTTAGCTATGATATTGAAAAGGATTACCTTCTGAGGAAGAAATAGTTACAATTTAGCAAACTTTGATATACTTTTTTGCTAGCTTACAGTTTGCAGCCACAGTGGCTCGTCAACTGTAAAGCACAATGACTCACAAAGACACAGTTTAGTTTGGATGCGAAATGCGTTTGGGCCACGCTTGAAAAGATTTGGACGACTATGAAAATTGGCCGAAATTGACCAAGCAAAAAATGAGTTGCAAAATGTTGTACCAAAATTAAATGAAGATTTAATAAACTGCTGTAAATACTAAAAGGCAAACGTACATAAATTAACAGCGCATAAAATTATTAATAACAATAACAAACGTTTGACACGCAATGCAAAGAAACAGTCGCTGCAATCAATCATTGCACAGAGCGAGAAAGAGAGAGCGGGAGAGAGAGACAGAGAGAGAGACAGTTGCAGATAGAGCTTGCAGCGCTGAGAATCGAATGAAGATTGGCATGTTGCATGTTGCATGTGGCACTGCAATTAATGAAAATAACAAAAAACCTAGCCGAGACTTTTTGACAGCCATTGATAAACCTGCCACAGGCCGCAATTTGGCCCAAAGTGAAATGCAAACAAAAGCCTAAAAAACCATAAAAAATAAACTTAAGCAAAAGCAGCCGAAAACAAAATGTGTTTCGGTCAGCAAAAGCAAAGCCAAATAGTTTAACGTATATCTGTATCTCATGAACACACATATATTGCTTTATATATACGTGTGTGTGTGTGTGTGCTTATTTATTTATTTACTATGCAATGCAGTTAACACTTTCAACACAGCAACAACAAAAACAAACAATTCATTTGGCTTTGCAGCATGATTCACGGTTTTTTTTGTGGCTTGGGTGCGTTACAGTTTGGCAGTCACTGTCGCAACTTTCTTTTTACGAAATTTTTATGAAGAAATTCAAGAGAAACAGCCGAAAAACAGAAAAAAACAAAACACAGGCAAAAAAAATAATGCACAAAAATCAACAGCCAAGAGCATTGCCTGGCTGATGAGCTAGCCATTAGGTGGGCGTGGCACGCGTGGGCGTGTTAACAATTTCTTATTAAGGGGCGCTTTTCTCAGCTGAGCTTAAGCCCTCGAGCGTTGTTTTTTTGGGTGATTGTTGCTTTTGCTGGCGGGGCTAATGAATTTTTTAACACAACATTGCGAGCATTTCATTTAGAAAATCTACGACAAGACTTTCTTTCCCAGCCAAAAAAAAAAAAAAAAACAGAAGATAAAAACAAGCCTGCGAACTGCTTGAAGAAAACAACAAAAAAAAAACGAAAAACCGGAACCTCTAGACGCTGTATCTTAAGCATTTGTATCTTGTATCTGTAGCTGGTTTGTTGTCTCTAACTTATTATGTATCTTTTTTTTTGACACGCACGCGACGGCTTCGTTTGTTGTCGATTTGAACCTTGGCGTTTTGTTTTTTTTTATTATTATTTGAATTGAAAAATATTTTTTTGTTGTCTAGCCAAAAGAATCAAAAACGAAAATCGCTAAAATTCAATTAGCAGCGGAAAAAGTGACGGCATAAAAATGAGAAACAAATTCAGATTTGATTATTAATTGAACTACAGTCAAGGTTTCTTTTCATTATAATTATTATTATTAATATTTATTTGTTGTAGATTTGCCTCTGCAGAGTAATGTATTTACATATGCGCTAGAAACGTGAATCGCTTTGTTATTATGGCAAATGAGGTCAAGTGAGCCATAATGATGATCATTGTTTGATGATCATTATGATGTGCATAGTATGACAGTAAATCAAAGTGGCAAGTGTTGAATGTGAGCACAACTGGCAGAAGATTCGTATCGTATGCCAGAAGAACCACTCGTGCCAGTACTTAATGCCCCAGCAATGCCAAATCTACAGATTACCAAGTGTTTTCGGACATATTGACATATTGAGGCATTGAAAACGATTCAAAATATAACCCAAAATGTGTCTTAAATTGAGCTGAATTTGCAGTGCGAGCATTCCCGTTCATTGATATAGGCTTAAGAGCTTAAAATAACGAAGAGATTTCGAAAATGTGACGCTATAAAATCTGATTTTAATGCCAATTGCAAATTATGACTCAATTGTGGGGGAGCCAAGTTAAAGCTATGAATACCTATTATTAGATTTCAAGAAAACGTAAATGTTAGGCATACAAATAATATTTAAATGGATTTTACAAATGGCCTAGCAATAAATCAGTTGGCTTGAAAACTGATTAATTGTGGTTATAAGCTAAAAGGTTGCAAAGATAGAAGTTTCAAGAACTACTCTCAGAAATGTTACTCAAACAGTTGCAAATGTTCCAAGAAAAGAACTCGATGATTGGCATTCAACTGGAATTTGAGCCTTTGCAAACACTTTTAAACTGATTTTTGTTTTGACGGATTTTATTACCTACTTAATACCAAGAGTTTAAAGAATTTAAAAAAAAAACAATGTGTAAATATTTTATAAAGATTATTTACGATATTATTTATACGATCAGAATAAGAGCTTTCGATTTAATGAACAAATTCAACATGTGTTCTGAAGGTAATGTATAATTATTTTACATCTGATTAAATAGAGTCAAGCCAAATGAGGAATAAAATAATAATTAAAAGATATTTGCACTTTATAGACAACTGCCCAACTGCAAACCTTTTGCACACATGCAATAACTATTTGTGACTTGAAAAACTGAAAGATAGCTAATTTGCTGGAACAGGTGCCCGAGTGCAGACTTTTTCACACATGAAATAACGCATGCTATTAGAATGCTGTCATCAGAAAGGCCGCTTGCTTGACTTTGCGCCAGCCTTGGCTTAGTTGCTGCAGCTTTGCAGCTTGCATTCTGATGACTTTGCTCAAAAGTCTGCCAATGGAACCTCGCGGGTGGGTAGAGGGAGGGGAATGGAGACATCTAAGGTTTCTAACGTTGGCCCCCTGTTGGCTGATCTGTTTACACAAAGCCTAAGCTTCAACGCTCTTAAGTGCAACTGCTTGGCTCGGCTTACAGTAAGCCACAAGTTGGCCAGATTCGGCTCAGTTAGAATTGAGTTTTCTTCCGTTAAAGGCTGGAGCGGGAGGGTGGGGGTTCTGGGAGGGAAACCAGTTAGCTTTTGCGGCTCAACTTTCAGTTTTCAGCTGTTGGCTAGAAAAATGACAAGCGGAAAACATTGTTTACATGCGAGCGATTACGAGTGGCGAATGGCAAAACAAATTGCGGCTCACAACGATTATAAAAATAAGCAAATAAATTATCCGCACAGGGGCGTGGCACATTTGAAGGCAATTTGATTAGCATGCCAATAGAGTTGGCTTTAATCGAGCTCTCAGCTATTTTCTTTCAGCCAATCTTTTGGTCGGCTTTTTATGGTTTCATTGACTCATCCGTTGATTAGCGTTCTTCTGCTTCTTCATCTGCTGCTTCTTTGGACGTGATTGATAAATTGGTTAAATCTGTTTCTTCAACTCCTCGAATTGTATTCGATTTAAACTGTTTTTTCTGCTGCTCAGGTGTTGCATTGTGTTCGGAAACTTAACTGCTTTAGTGCCGTTGCTTTGTGTATGCTGCTAACTGTTGTTCTTGTTCTTGTTGTATTTTTTTATTATTTTTCTACCTATCGACGCTTCGATGACCTTACGTTTAATTTATGCCAGACAGCAACAACGGCAATAAACCCCATGGCCTTGTAATGGTTCTGGGCAACTGTGCACCGCTTGAAGTTGGCTGAAACTCTGCTGGAAACTATGCTTAAATGCCCTTTACTGGCAAAACAAAATTGGGTTAGAAGGGTAGCCCAGAGGTGTGAAAAACTAGCTAATGGGCAACAGCAGCTATAAAGCTCAATGCTTATTTAGCCGTAAGAACTCAGCGATCGGAAAAACTAGAGGAGTTACGGTCAGTACATTTGGTATACAGAGATTTGGTATGAGAGAAGATTTGTAGCTTAACATTATATCAATACATGACATGGAATATACTCAAGCAACTTTTTGGGTTTTGGGAGAAGTTCCTTTATCTTAACACTGCGTATTCGGAGATCTGCGTAACAAACGCACCATATAAGAAATCTATTTTGAAGGTTATCAGCGTTTTCCCAGTAACAAAGCAATCATTAGGCACCATAATTAATTACTATTTCTTCTCTGCATACAGAACATGGAAATAACTGAGCAAATTAGCCTTAAGGCTTAGTGTACTTTAAGCCTAAATTGAAGGTATTTCCCAAATGGCTTGAGCTCAAAAATAGATTTAACTTAAGCTTAATATCTTCTTTATTTAACCTTATTTTAGGGTATCTTCCAGTCAATCACATTGATATTCGTATTTGATTGTCGAATTTTGTGGCCAAAAAAAAAGTTGCCTGGCATGTTGCACTCTCTCCGTGGCACGCCGGAAAAGCATTGTTTATTGTTATTGTTGGCCCGTTCGGCGGTTTGCTGCCAACTTTCGCTGTCTGAGAAAAGTTGTGTGTGAAAAGCGCCTGCCTATGTAAATGCCTCTATCCGTATGTTTGTCTCTGTGTGTGTGTTCGTGTGTTGGCATTTGCAATAACAAGGCTATAGAAATTAGCTGTGACACAGAAATACAAGTTACAAACCGAACCATTTGAGCATGACAATCAATCCAAGTCCAAATGCTTTAAGCCTAAGCCAAACAGCTTCAATAATTCCCCCATTAAATGCGCTCCACCCCACCCCACACCGCCCCGCCTCGCCCGCACCGTGCCTGTCGAAGGCTGACAGGTGAGCGGATTATTGCGGAGTGGCCCAACTTGTTTGCCGATGTGCAAAATGATGATAACTTTGACATATTCATCGCGAAACGAGAGCGTAACAAATGAGCAGGCGAAACGAGTTTGCGCCCAAAAAAAAAAATAAACAAAACCAAATACAATCCAAAAGGTAACCTAACGTAAAGCAACAGCTCAGTGCATCTCCAACTGGGTTAAGACCATCCACAACAACAACAAAAATTCAGAACTGAACAGCTGTGCGCAGGATGAAGTACTCTTAAGCGGCTTATGCAGATCAGCAACCGAGAGGGACCAATTTAGAAGTAATAAGCGATTACTTTTTTACCAGTGCACAGTAAGACCGTATATAGAAACATTAAAAGCAGATGAACAGTGTGACCACAATACAAAGATTATTCATATTAAAGTGTTGGCAAGTATTGCAGGGAGAATTTGCTGAATGCAATATGTTAAACTACTGTTGATAACTCATGCAATATTTGAAGCCAATTGTTAATGAAAATAAAAAGCTAGGAGCTCGGCAACAGCTGAGAGTGACCAATTTAGCAGAGATATAGGAGTAGAATGTGACCGTACATAGAAAAAGTAAATTGCAGTGCTGTAAAATGTTTCGTTAAACTGATGCAGCTTAAAAGCTGAGCTTGCGGTGAACAATTAATTTCAAATCAGAAGCGAAATGTGACCATAATTACAAGTTATACAAATTAAAGTTATAAAAATAAAGTGTTGGCAACTATTGCAGGGAAAACTTGAAAAAGGCAGCGAAATCATAAAGAATCGTGTAAAATAGTGTTGTTAAGTAGTGCAATAAATGCAGCCAATTGTTAATTGTTAATGAGAATAAAAAGCTAAGCTTATCTAATTTTGTAGGCAATACCCTAAAAGTTTACTTTTTAAACAGGGCCACAGTGTTAAAAGGTATGGCAGAAAAGTGCTGTTAAATATTTGAACTGACGAACATCCAGTCGAAAGCTCGCTTAGCTCATTGCCAGGCTGTTGTAATTCAATTATTTTTAGTTTAATTGCACACAAAGTGCTTACAAACCTGCCTGAACGCCCCTTTACAGGCCATTTCCCTCCCCCTTCCCCCTCTCCCAGCTGTGTTATTTGTAGTGCTGTTTCGTGAATTTCGCGCCAGGCGATGACCTAAGCAATGCGCATTTCATTGGCCAGCAACGATGACGACTGCCCGAGCTCGTGGGGCTCTCAGTTATGGCCAAAAGCAAGTGTTGTTCTTTTTGTGCTAGTCGCTTTAGCTAATTTGTTTAATTTTCGTAAAAGTGGCTCGAAGAATGCGCACAAATTGGGGTCATTAATGGGTTAATAATGAGCCCGAAAAAATAATAATAAAAAAAAAGGCTGCTTAGACTAATTAAATACTGGGCCAAGAGCTTTTTAGCCAATTTGTGTCTGTCAGTTATTGAAAGCACATTACGCATTGAGGTCAGTACGCGGCACAGTTTGACAGCCACTGGCTGGTTCGTTGAACCAAGCAACCTGCAGCCATTAAACCGCTGACCAGTCAACGACTCTGGCCACAATGTTGGCTTTTTTACCGCTGCTGTGACAGTTTACGGCCAAAAAGGTGACAGCGAAATGAACCTTTTTTTCGCACTTGATGCCCATTAATTCGTTTCTTGTGGCATGCGCCAAACGATCTTTAATCTAAATGGGTTTGGTTTTATTTCTGTGTCTGTTGTAGTTCGTGCTTGTAGCTGTCGCCATATGACATGAACTGCGACCGAATAACGGCACACAGACAGTGCTTGCCAACAAAGTTGTTTTACTTCAATTGTTCAACACTATAAAAACAGCTTGCACTAGCAATACTTCAAGTAGTATTTAATGACATTACTCAACACTTTTTCTGAGGTACTAACAAATCAAACAATCGAACGGTCTATAATAAGACTCCTGGCCTGCTTTGCAATAGTTTAATAGAAAATAGTAAAGTTAGTTTCTTTGTTGTTTTGCAACACTGTTACTGCAAAGTGCAGTTATTTGACCTGTTTCTCATTGTGTTAGCTGCACCTGCTGCAGGATGCGGCGGCGGCGGCGGCGCGTGCCAGCTGCCAAAAGGAAGCCCCTAAGAGCGGCAACCGCAAGATATAAAATTTCAAATTGGCAGCTGTTATGAGAAATAGCCACAGCTGTCAGTCGCATGTTGGCCAAAAGGGCGAGCAAAATGTAATTAATAAAAAAAGAAAAGAAGAACGAAATGAAAGAGACAAGCATAAAACCCAACGCAACAAAGCGAAAAGGGAAGACAAACAAATCCCACGACTGACAACTGCCCGGAAGTAGTCAGTGGGCGCGTGAGAAGTCAACAAAAGAAACCTAAGCCAGAACTGAGGCAACAACCAACCAACAGACCAGAACGCACTGTGTGCCAGCCACAAAATGCATCCTTCCGCCGTGGCAGGAGCTGAAGGTTGGTGGTTGAGGGGGGAAATGATTGAGCAGCGCGTTTCCTGTGGCAGCCAATGGACTGCGAACTGGAAATGAAACTGAAACCAAGGCAATCGTGACGTCAATTCCAGGCCAAACTAATAAGCGAACAATAGTCGTTAACTTTTGGGGCAGGGCATTGAAGGGGGCGGCTGTTGACACACATTTTATTGACAGTTTTAGGAAGAGCGAATTGGTATTAAATGTGTGCCATGAGTTGGCACAATAAAAACCAACTCAGGTAGAACTATGATTAGCCTCCATCTGAGTGACAATCATATTAATTATTATTTGCTCAACGCCCTCGCCCCCGCCATGCTCTCCTTTCGATATGCCCCTATATGGGTCGATGACTATGGAGCATATTGCCTGGCCCAAACTGTCATGACAATGTTTTTTGTCGTATGCTTTATAAGCCGCGTTTATTGTTTTATGGCACGACGTACGTTGCCTGCAGCTGGCCCCAAGGATTCGCTGCATAAAACATGAGTTGCACACGCACATACACATCCGTGTGTACTTGTATATGAGTGCGTGTGTGTGTGTGTGCACTGACAGCTGCGTATGTGGAGCAGCAATTGCGTGTCAGCGGCAAAAGTTCAAAGTTGACGCATTGGCAGAAACATTTTTGCCGCACAATAAATCTGAACTCGAACTCGAACTGAAGGCGACATTTCAAATGCCAAGCAACAGCCCGCTGGGAATATATTTGAAAATAAATATTATTTTAACTTGATTCTCACGCCCTCGCACTACCCCCTTGGCAAATCAACTTAAAATTGAAGACAGCTTGTTCAAATCGAACAGAAACTTTTGGTTCAGATTGGCTAACGATTTGCTTAGTTTATGAATATAGAATTTGTTATACAAGTGTTGAATAGCTTCGCCTGAAAGTGTTGCAAAAGTTAATAATAAATGTTATTCAGCGAATTTTTCGCTCAAAAAGTCTGGTTTGATGTGTTGTAAACGAACAGAAATAAGAATGAAAGTGTTGTTAAAGTTAATAATAAATATTACTCAGCCATTTTTCGTTTAACAATTCTAGTTTGATGTGTTGTAAAAGAACATAAGTGTAAAGTGTAAGTGTAAGAATAAAAGTGGTTTTCGGATTAGCATTTTTGTTTTTAATTTGAAAAAGGTTTAGGCACAAACTTGTTAATATAATTAGCAAAAGCTTCGCAGATTGCCACACAAGGATGAGCCACAATTCTGGCATATCAAAAATTCAATTTCACTGCAAAATGTGCGCACACAGTTTGAAAAGCGCTGGCCAGTGGCCACACACCAGCAGAGCTCACAGAGACTGGGGACACCAGTGGAAAACTGGCTTTAAATGTCTGGGACATGTTAAAGTGCTGCTGGCAAGCATGCCATAAATTCTAAGACTTGCCCAGACATTTTTATTAATGACGCAAAGTCTCGCGCTCACTCGAAGACTAGCCGAACAGGTGCCCCAACTGAGGGGCAGGTGGGCAGCCGGGCAGCCGGGCAGCAGGAGGCGTCCACTTCCTAGCGCCCACTTCCTGAGACGAACTGAGACACGACTTTGGTGCACAGCAAGCAGGCAAGTGGAATTGCTGGCTGACCAGAACCAGAACCTGGCCCGATCATTGGCCGCTTGCATAATTAACAGAGCAACAACAAAAGTGGCTAATGCAGTTAGCTTTGGCTGCTTGCTGCGTTGCCAATACCGTTAAGCAGCGCAACGGAGACAAAAAAACAACAGCAACAGCAGAAAAAACTGAAACCGAGACTCGGCATCAGACGGCGACGTTTTTTTTTCCCATAATCAAAGCGCAACTGCAGCGGCAACTGCTGCGGCCTAATGCAATAAAATTTAAGACTCTTTTGTATGCATTCAGTTGCCTCGCACCCCGCCTACCTCCCCTCCGCCTCTCTGCTCGTGCAGCTCATGTTGTGCATTGTGTTACTATTATAATTATTTGCTAGGCCATAAATTATGGGAACTCTGGGCCGGCAGTCTGGGCAGGCAGCGTTGCCACATCGCTTAATTACCCGGCGGCCATCTAATGTTCACTTTCCCCCCCTCCATCACTCTTTCTCTCTCACGCACGCTCTTCCTTTCTCACTCTAATGTGTTGGCTAATGGTTCAATTTTGCTGCGAGTTCGCTAAACTCGCAACATCCACACAAAAAACACACAAAATAAAAAGCAAAAGCTCGCGCTTTGATAATGTTAATGATACATGTTTTGCCGGTACAGTAGAAATTGCCTAATTTGCACGCTGTGCAGCAATTTACGCTGATTAGCTGCGCAACTTTTTATCGCAAACGTTGTTATATCAAAATTTATTTTAGAAAAATCTCAAACACCTGCAAGTTTTCCTTATTATATATACCTAATGCAATTAAGCTTACGTAAGGATGTAAAATCAAATCTTAAAGCTTACTGATTAACGTTTGTTGAATATACAAGAAATGTATAAAGCTCTACGAGCTTAAGATTTAAAAGAGCTTAATTGCACTAACATTTTTTGAATATAAAGAAAATGCTTAAGGCTTTACACACTGGATTTAAAAACTCGGTCATTAACTTAAAGCCATTTACCAAAAAGCTTAGAATAAGAAAAATATGCAAAACTAAAAACTACTTAAAAGTTTTGAAAGCACTTTAAAGCAGAAAGTGAGATAAATATTCGTAGTTTAATGCAATTTAGTTGTACAAAAGCAAGCCAATGGGAAGATATTGACTAAGAAAAACATTTGTTTTCAACACAACATTTGTTTACTTAAAACTTGGAAAACAAAGCTTAAATCTGACTCATTTGGTAATAAATAATAATAAATTACCTAATGAAGCTGACTGAAACCATAATTGAAGCTCGAAAAACCTGCAATATGATGCTGAAAGCTCATTAAAGCTCTACATCAAATGTTATTGCCTTTACACGAAAAAAAACCTAAAGGCCTTAAATTCAAATCATTTACGAAAGCTTTACTGTACTATTAAATTAATCGGTTCAATGACTGTCCAGCTGTCCAATTTGTGTCGTGTGGTGAAATGACCTTGAAACTTTTACAAATTGCCAATTGTTTGTACAATTTGACTTGAAATCAATGTAAATCGTGTTCAATTAGCTCGTTTACTCGCCACTTTGTTAATTAATCAACATTTTGCTGAATTGCTTAATTAGCGAAACAACGATCCAACTCAACAATATCAACATCATCTCCATTTTCATCTTCATTTTCATTACAAATTTCGCTCTAATGCCTAAGTAAATAGATGGGTTCTGGCCCTTTGCGATAGCTACCAAAAATATAGACTTAAGCTGTCGGCCCACAAACTAATTTCCGTTTCGGGGGCCCATTCATCAAATGATGTCATAGCTGAGAGTCTTTTTTGCTGAATGTATATGTATACATATAGAAATTCCTCATACATGTAATTAAAAGTTGTCACAAAGTTCGTTTCCCACACGCGTTTCGTGCCTCGCTCCATTGAGTCCCAAAAGCAACAACAGTGAACGGATATTTGGTTATGTGGTATTCTCTCAACATTCTCTACACATTCTCAATTCTCATGCGATTCTCTGGTGTTGGGGTATCGCCTTACAATTTGCGGCCGAGTGGGGCGTGGAGCTTGGGGGCGGCACATTTTCTCAGGGCGCCAGTTGTTCGATTTGACACGTCGAGACATGTTTCTGCTCTCATGATTAAACACGTCTTAATGCTTGCTTAGCTAACGCCTGTCGGGGGCCCAACTCAAGGAAATGGACTGCAATCACAGGGGAAATTAAAGGCGAAAAATAAAAATGTAGCAAACGGCATAGACCGACTGTGCGATGCTCTACTCGCAGCTTAAAACAGTTTCAGAGCGGGAGAACTTTGCTGTGGATATTATATGCCATGTTTCAAGTGTCATCAGTGCATCTAAAACCCAAAGTTGGTGACTCTAAAACGGAGTCTTTCAAACTATTAATTGATTGTGGCTCTAAAACTATGGAAGATGAGTAATTTGCGTTTTTCAGAGGCGGACTAAAATAACTTTGATTAAATGTGTAATAATAATCTAACACTCGAATTATGATGACTCTAAAACTGTAATGAGGCCATGACTTTCAAACTGTGCTCTTAAGCTGAATGTTTTAAAAATCGAATAATTCACTAATAGTTTCTAATCCTAATTGACTCTAAAAATGTAACTAGCCGCATGTCTTTAAAACTGTGGCAGATTTAGACAAAAATTCTATTACATTTGATTTAATGGGAAATTTCCAATAATTTTAATGGTTGATTAGGAAAATTGAAAACCTTTAAGCCCTGGAAGATGTAGATTATTTCGAATATTTGTTATCTTAATATCCTTGACAACTTAGGTCTCACAGAAAAATCATGTTTGGGTTTTCTTTAGAAACAAAAAATGACACGCAACCAATCGACTCGACTATTGCCCCCTTCGATTACAGTGTATCAAAAGTGGCCGCCCTTAGGCAACTGGCCGACACACAAAATCGATGCCAAGCACACACGTCACCTGCCACGCTGCGGCACAGGGCCTAAAGCCTCCGGTGGCACATGCCACGAGAGTTGCGTTAAGCGAAAGTGACGAAAGTGGAAGCCAGGATTGCGCACAAAAGATTTACGGCTAATTGGTCGGGCAGCACCTGCTGACCGATCGGAGGTGGACGGACGGACACTGAACTGATGATGAGCTCTCGGCTGTGATGAGCTGTGATTGGAGTGAAGCCCGCGGGTTTTGCGGCTAATCCGCTTAGCGCACACGTACAGTGTGATTTGGCTAGCGCAGACAGCTGTTTGACATTTAATTGCTTTGACGCGGCGCGCAAATCCTTTTCTAATTAAATGCCATAAATTTGCGCATTTAATTTAAACGGCTTAGCACATAAAAGCGGGTCGGGGCTATTGCATTAACCAAATTAAAAAGAAATATGCGGGAAATTATGAAATAGAAATAAGCCATTTGCCAACCGCAGCCGCACTTCGTGCCACTGATCCGCTTTGGCACATCAATTCAGGAAGCGAGGAAAATAAAATACTAAAAACTGAAAACTGAAAAACTGAAGCCGCGGCATATTTCAAATACCAAATGCGAGGTTGAGGGTGAGTTGGGAAAAATCTTGGCCTGCAGGGCCATTCATCAGACTTTTCCAGAGGTCGCTCGCAGCCAGTTGCCCAGTTCTTGTTTACAGTTTATCTGTATATGTGTGTGTGTGTGTGTGAATACGAACCTGCAAAAGAGAAAAAAAGTGGAAAAAACGAGCATTAGTTTAGCTATACAAAAGGCGGCGGCCACGCCTACCCCTCAGGGCAGCTGGCAGCTGAAAAATATATGATTTTGATTTCGTACAAAGAACTTGAGTGGATTTTTTTGTTGCTGACTTTTTTGAAGGGTTTCGCAATGTTTTTTTGAGAGGCGAAAAAATATTTTTTTAGCGGTTTTCCCTTTTTTTTTTTTGTTGCAACGTGGGAAACAAAATGTGAGCGAAAAAGGATGTGCCAAGGATTTCTGAAGGGGGGAGCGCGATTTATGTGGATGAATTTTGTATGCGCAAACTGCTCGCAGGCAGTGTACCGAGACAATCCCTTAAAACTGTCAGGCTAATGCTGTCAAGGAGCGCTGTTTACATGTGTGAAAAAAGCAAGAAGAAGAAGCTGAAAAGGTAGGGGTAGGGGTAGGGCTGGGGGTAGGGGGTTGCTTAAAAGTAGGTCGACACGCGCAGATTTTCACTTGCTCTGAACTGATTTGTAATGCAAATGAAGCAAACGTTGGCCGGATAACTAACGCAAGAGGATGTAACTAGCGAGAAGCGGGCAAAGGAAGAAGCAAACATTAAAAACAACGAGCGGAAACATAAGAATAAGCCAAGTGCAAGAAGGAAGAGGGTGAGTGCACGAATGTAAATGAAAAAGATGAGAAAGGGAGAGTTTGTTGTGCGCACTTGACAAAAGCAACTGCTGCAGTTTCATGGGAAAAACAATGCGCAATCGGAGGGCTCCGAATCCGAGATCCCTCCACAAAATGGCAGGTGGCACTCAAGAGGAACGCGCAGTATAATAATAATAATAATAAGCAAACGCAGCGGGCGGTTAGGACTTAACATTAGCCGAGGGCTCTTCAAGGAGCCAATGGCAATCGAATGGCTAACGGATGTGCGTGGTCTGAGTCCAAATGGTTAGTGTCAGCTACAGCTATGAACAAGTTGGGAATTATAAGTGGCGGGAAATTAGGCAAGGTGGAACGACAAGAAGATTTAGAATACAGATGTGCATCTAATGGACGAATTAACTGATTGAGGTTAAAAGAGGTTTTATACTTATAAGATGCGACAAGATTCTATTGCAATCAAGGATTTTGGGAAAGCAAATCCTGGACCTGGCGAAGAGCCCCAAATTCCAAAAACACTCGACTGGAAAATGACAACTGAGGTTCTAGAATCGTGTAGGTAGTTCATATTTATAGAGCTGTAGGTTGTATAAGGTCCTCAAATGAAACTTAAAAAAAATATATATAAAATAAGAAATCCGAAATTGGGTTGAAAGAAGGGGTTAAGAAGCACTTTCAGGATATTTTATAGAATGCTATTAATATTCCATTTGAGAAAAAAAAATAAAATAAAGCATAAAGCATAAACAGTTTAAATCTTTAGAAAACTGGAATTCTAGCATAAACAATAAGTAGATTTCCGTGACAGTCGCATTTGTCAAGAGCGAAAAGTGCAGGTACTATATAGTTGTACTAGGTGTACAACACATATCTTACAGTTCGATAATAGTTAAATAAATCACAGCACTGGACACCCGATTAGAAGCGATCCGGAAAGGCAACTAACAACTCAACGACCCAAACGAAGTGGGGCCAAGTGGGACGGCTGCGTGTTCCCGGCACATGCATCATTAGAAATGTAACATGTGCTGCTCCCATTGAAAGCCCTGGGGGGTAGGGGATGGGAAAAGGATTACGCGAATTGCACACTGCGAGAGCAGTAAACTGAAAGCAAACAAAACAAAACGTATGTGAAAACCCGCTGCCAACTCCCCAGTTTTGCCAGCTCAGTTGCCAGCGCTCAAGCCTGAAATTGTTCGACTGGGTCGCGATTTTGTATATACCATAAGCTGGGAGGGGAGCGCGGTGGGGCACTGTGAGTCTGGGGCGAATGGCTCGTTGCATTTAAATATTAATAAACATGGCGTGCCAAGCAAAATGCGCCAAATGCCGGCCCAAATGCGAGCTGCGAACGTGACTTCCATGAGTCAAGCCAAAAGAGAGCTTCACCAGCTCTGGCTCCGGCTTTGCCTCTGTCTCTGACTGCGGCTGTGTGTGTGCTGCCACGCCCCTGTGCACCGCTCCAAAAAGGTGTTGCCATATTTTTTTTTATTCTTTTTTTGCTCTTTTTTTTTTTGCATTTTGCGCACTGAACTTTGGCCAAAAACGCCGCAGAGTCATGCAACAACCTTTGTGGGCGCACCTTTTAGCCCCGTTGACTGTGGCCCGTTTTGGCCATTTACCCGTTCCCCTGGGCCATTCATTCATTCATTCATTCATGCATTCACTCAATTCTCATTACTTTGTGGCCTGTGTCATGTCATAGTCTTCAGCAACAACAAGCTCAACAGCAAAAGGGTTGAGTCTGTGGGCAGTTCAAGCCAACTCGCAACTGGCAACTGGCATCCTGTTGCTGGCGCCATGTGAAAATTATAATAACCATATGTAAAAACCCGCCCATGGTCTACAGATTTGTGACAAGCGACAAACACAACATCTACAACAACAACAACAAGAACAACTCTACCAAAATTAGTCATGTCCAGAGCACAACTGAACAGCAATTCGAATAAATGAGCAGCAATAAATTCAAGACGAATTTTTAATGCTCTAACAGTACTTGTTTATTATAAATAATATTTAATAGAACTAACTGAGAGCAAAAATTGGTGAATGTATATTAAGTGCCATTTTGCATGTTGCTGTCAGCGCTAACATGTACTTTAACTTGTTGGTAAATTCTAGTTTTTATTATTTTAAACATTTCTTCACTTTAAAGCAAAAATAAATTGACAGCACAATAAAGTATAATTTGTCATGGTCTACACATTCTGAGTAAAAGCTCTAACGTTTATTTTTATTTATTTTTTATTAGTTGTGCTTTAATTTTTAGTGCTATAAATTAGACCTACTTAAATTTTAATAATTAAGCTCAGCAGTCACGATTAGTCAGACTTTTTTTAAAGAATTTACTCTGCAACAATTCAAAACTGATTTATTCCTACTTTAGATAAATTTAAAATTTGTTTTGAAATATAGATTGAATTGGATGAAAGGGCCTAGAGTACAATTCTAAAGAAAAGATTAAGCTGAGCTAAGCAAAGGAATGAATTGAGTAAATTCTAGATTAAAGATAAAGCTTGAATAAATTTTTGTTTTACAAAATTTGAATGCGCAAAAATTGTATGAAAAAAGAGCCTTGATTTAAAAATAGAATTTACTCAATCAAGTATTCCACACATAACAGAAAGAACTTAATAAATTGAAGAACTTGTACTTGTCCAGAGATTATCTTAAAATTGTTCTGATAGATATGTTTGCTTCTAAACCATGCTGCGCTACCCCTAAGTAAGCTATGGGAACTAGCAGGGCTATTTGGGGTACATGAGGTACAAAGTGATATACACGAATAGTGCTATCCCATAGCATATCATAACAAGAATCAGAGAGAGAAAAACAACACAGAAGAACAACTTGGCAGCCATTCATTTTAAACATTTTGCTTTTGTCTGGGCCGCTCTTGTGTGTGTGTTCGTATGTGTGTGTGTGTGGTGCTTATGACATCATGCCGGCTTGTTGGAGGTTTCTTATGCGCGCTGCCAAGTAAAAAATAAAGGCCAAAAGCAGCTGCCAATACAATGAACGATGGACGACAGCCCGGCAGAGTTGAGCCAGAGCTGAGCTGCAGCTGGAAAACTGGAGTTGGATCTGAGTTGGCTTTAGGGTTGTCGCAACTGCAATTGACATTTGAATGTATTTTGTAATAAATGCCAATTGACAGGCTGACAGAATGGCCAATTCAAAAGGCAACTCTTTCACCTGGCCGCGACGACCACTCTTTGGCCATTTATGGCCCAATGGGCCGATTGGCTACCGCGGCAACTCAGCTCTAAGCTCTTTTTTTTGTTTTTTTCGGTGTGTTGCGCAATGTTGTTTTGGGCCAGGACGGAACTATGGAACGTCTGGCGGAAGCGCATTAAACCAAAACAAATTTCGGCTTTACGAGTGCGCCATTTGTTTTATGTTTACAAGCCATTTGACCTCAGACGTCTGCCAGGCCCTCCGCCGCGCTCGACTCGAGTTCGCGAGCATTTGACACAAATTCTGGGCAAAATGGCCTTTAAAATTGTCGCTCTACAATCATCTAGTCCACAAATTAACTAAATGCTCTGAGTGAAGTGTCATTTCATGTCATTCGCATGCCATTCGCATGTAGGCGTTCACATATTTGGGGGGTGTGTCCTCCAGTGTGACAAGTGAATTAGATAACACGAATCGTTCGAGAAAAAAAATCAATATATGAACTTTTATCGCATGCAAATAAAAGATAAGTCCATGTTCAGGGCTTATCTGCCTGCATAGGCGATTATTTGCTTATGTAACTTTCGATAAGCCAATCAGTTCTGTTATTGTTACCATTGTGATGCACTAGACAAATATTCACAATACATATTTGGGCTGAACATGCTAAATCGAGGGCGCCAACAATGCACAGCCGCTGTGAATATGTGTGGAAAAATACCTGCGAGCCCTGTCAAAATATAAAGTTACAACAACAAACAGAATAACGAATTGATCAGCCTTTTCTTACAATTCTCAATTGGTTCTAACATAACACATAATTTGTATTTGACTAAAGATAGTTGCATGATAATGTTTTACTATAGCGAGCCATTCAGATTAGCTTGAAAATTTACTTGCTATATTTCGACTTAAATTTATTGCAGCTTATAATTCCCAAGCAGTTTTAGTTTTTACTAAATAATTAGCTCTACTTCGGCCTGCTTTTCTCTAGCTACTTACTTAATAACTCTACAACTTTAAGCGCACAAGGGCCCATTTAAAAATATTTTTAGCTGGCTGTCAAACTTTTGCAATCGCTTTACAACTGTGCCCAGTGTTCATTAACTCATTTAGTTGCAAAACAGGCGCCGCATGAAACGTGATCATGAACAACAGCAAAAAAATGATCGTAAATTCAGCTAACTTATAATATACACAAGCACACACACACACACACACATACTCATTTCACATTTCTAGTTGTCTAAGTGTCGGCATAAACATTTCACTCGACTATTTTTTACGAGGGAACCCACAAAAAACAAAATACCTCGTAGCAGGCAGGCAGGCAGGCAGGCAGCAAAAAATTAAAGCGTGCGACATTGTGTAATGCGTATTACAATGGGGACCATGGGGCGTGGCGAGCCAAAAAGAGTTGCACTTAAAAAACAATATTTAACGAGTGCCCAGACTAAGGTCGGACTCCGCGTCGGCGTCGGGACGTGACGACAACACATGGCGCACAGTTAGAAAAAAAGAAAAAACACAAACACACAAAAACCAAAACCGAAACTCAGGTAGTTTCAGCTGGCGGCCAATTACTCGAACGGACGAGCGGAACGCGGTTCGTGGAAGAAGCTTGTGTAGATGATTAGAAGACGTCGGCGCCAGGCGGCAGGAAGCTAAAGAGCACGCGTCCTGTGCAGGATGCGATTGGTACGTTTGGGTCAATCAAAGCAAAGTCGGGCCAATTGGCCGCAATTAAAGACAATCAATTGTGACTGCGTGTAAATGTATCTGCAGTTTTGTATCTGTATCTTTCACTGTGTATCTATTGTATCTGCGTGTGTGCAAAATTGCGGCTATTAGCAAATGACTTTTTCTTTGTTTTTCTATTTTTCATTTTTACGACAATTTAGTTGCCATTGACATTTGAACTTGTCGAACTGCTAGAAATAGTTGCTTTACTATATTTAGCGAAACGAGATTTATTGAAAATAGTTTTTCTGGCATCAGCAAAAGATTTATTGAGCAATATTTATTTGGGCCGCGCTTTGGAGCATGAGTCAGTTGGCGGCTTCTGTTCTGTTTGGTTTTGTGGCCTTTCAAACAAATGCCTAGCCATGCGTCAGAGCTGGACAACAATGGGGGCGACTCTATATAATCCATTAGCAGCCAGGTAAAAATTTTTATTTATACATCCTATTCCTTTGTCTGTCGTTCTATTACACGCGGCATTCTTTAATATATTTTGCCTTGTATTTTACATTATGTAATCTATCTATAGTCTATTATGTATTCTATCCTCTGCCTTGACTATTCTGTCGTTTCTATTGTCACACATATCATTTATCTTAAGTTCTTGCTCTTATCCAATCTACTTATTTCTTTGATTTACTATCCATTTATTTTCTAATTCTTAACTATATTTTCTTATTTCTATCTTATCTCACATATTTTCGATATCATCTTATACCATATGTCTACCTCTATGTTACCTATCTTGTTTCTTTATTTTTATCTTAATTTCTATAATTTTTTTTCTTCCAATTTTTATGTGCTTATTCTATCTTCATTATGTTATTAACTTCACTTCTTAATCTTTCTCTATATTTTCTCTAATTCTTTCTTTTCTATAGTTTTTTGTGTATTTATTCGCTATCTTCTATTTTTCGGTCTTCTTTCTTATATTAACTCTGTATGTATGTATGTATATTTTCAGCCTTATATCCTTGTTTTTTTCTGTCCTCTCTCTCCCTCTCTGTCTTTATCTCTCTTTCCTCTCTCTCTCCCAGCCTGGTTTATCAATGCGAATATTATCTCAACAGGCGCTTTGTCATTAAAACACTTGGCAATTGAGTGACTGGGTGGGTGGCAGCTGACTTGGCCAAAAGCGGCAGCTTGGGACACACCTTGCACACCAACACAAACAAAAACACCAACAGCAACAGCAACAACAGCAATAAAGAGCGCTTTTGTAATTAGCCACGTTTGAAATTGTTGTTAGGCAACAAAAATGCAACAAAAACAACAATTACAATAATAGAAAATATATGCTGTATGCCTTTCGAATTGCAAACACACAAAACTGTAAACAGGTTTGCAATTGTTAAGGCCCCTCGTTCCCTTCCTCCCCTCTGTCGATTGCTCTGAAATCGACTTTTAGCCTGTCAGTCAAAAATTGTTTTGATTTTGATTAGTTTTTTTTTTTTTGCTTTTTTGCTTTTTTCATATGTACGTCAAATTGTTGCTGCTGCCGCTTGGCTAATTGACCTTTTGGCTTGACTCTAAATTGAATCTGCGGTTAGTTAGTTTTTCCGTGCCATTGGCCAGCGTTTTGGAATTGGAATTGAAATTGGAATTGAAATTTGTTGTAGTTGTAAATCGCACATGATTCAAAATTGATTTTGATTATTTTTTCTGCTGTTCGCTTTGCTAATTAAAATGAAAGTTGTTTCTGCCTCTTCCACCTCGTCTTCATCGATTGGCAAAGTGAAATTGCCTACTGGCTGTCAAAGAGCGAGAGGTTCAACATTGAAAATGGACAACAAGTGCAAATTGTAATAAAATTGTTGCGCCTGGCGGGCGGAATGCGAGCGAATCGCCAGCGAAATTGCAGCTGGTTGGGGAGAAATGTCACAGATAGACAAATGGTTAAATGGCAAACGAAAGCGCAAACACTTAAGCAAATTGTCTGAATGGACATTCAGCAAAAAGGCAAATTAAACTAATTGAAATGTGAGTGCAGGCCATAAATGCAATGATTTCTTGCCCGACGCTAACAGCGTCATAGTGAAATTCATTGCAATCTTAAAGCAAAAGCAGCTTAAGAATCTTTTTGTCAGCTAAATTAATATTCAGAAAAATTATTCCAGCAAGTTCACAAATGGGTATTACAAAGCTTTCATGATATGTACAGTGTTATTAGTTTAAGCTCATTTCACAGGGATTTGCTGCGGCTCTAACCGTTTGTATTTGCCAGGCAGTTTATCCGCCTGGTAAAAGTTGATGTGAGTAAGAACTATAGCCTTTTTCGTTCATGCTTATGACAAAATCAACGCTATTTATATTGTATTGGATACTAAGGATATCACACAGAAGCTTGCCAGCTGCTGTTACTACTGTCAATATTCACCAGGCAGTTTATCCACCTGTTAAAAATTGATGTGAATAAAAACTATAGTCCTACTTTATCTTGTATAGATAACTTTGAATAGTAGCTTTAATCACTCTGTTTGAGTTTGGACTGATTTAACAGGCAGCTTATACTCTTGTTAAAATTGTATATTTCCATTATGTTATTGTTATTATTAATATTTATTATTTATATTCCAACATCTGCATTGCATGGTTATATACAACACATCTTCTTGTAGGCTCTTCTACTCCTAACTCTTAAGAATTTTTTTATTTATATTTTAATTATCATTTTTTCTTAAGAATTTAGGCATGGACATCTTCTAGTAGGCTTCTTCTCGCTATCTCCCAGTTAAATAAACTCTTTAACAATTATTTGGTAAAAGTTTAAAATCCATTTTGTTGAGTTTTCATTTGTAATTTAATTTGGAAAATTATGCACAACAATAAATTCCCTTATCATTGGTCTTTATGGAGATTAAAAAGTCAAAAGCTGTAAATCTTAATCAGCTGGAATATTCATAAATTTCATTTATACTCTGTATAAATGCATTTAAATGCATAAATAGAAACCTGATAATGAAGTCGTTAAAGTAAAATGGAAAACTATTAAAAATGAATGCTATATCAATGGCATGACATTTAGCAACCTCTAAAGTTGTCTCTGGTAATTGCACAGTTTGACAGCCACTGGCCGCATACAGTTTCAGAGCTATGCGCACTTTTTTCCATGCCTTGCTTACATAATCGTCAACTTTTTGCTGTTGTTGTATGTTTTTTGCGCTGTACAACAAATACAACAGCAGAAAGGAGGAGAAAAAAAAACTAACTAACTTGTTCATTAAACACGAGAACTGCAAACACTTAAAGCGACTCAAGTCAAATGTTTGTAAATAAAACTCGTTAAAAGCCAGAAAAAAAAACCAGTGCCAGTTGTCGATGTTGCTGGCATGTAAATTTTTGTTAATAGCACAAGTTTTTCATCACAGCCAGCAACACGCTGAATAATAAATAATAAAAAGCTGCACAGCAAAAAAAAAATCAACAACCGATGCGCAAAAAGAAAACGAAAAGTTGTACAAAAATATTCAAGAAGAAAAATCAAATTGTTAAATAAATAAATATTTAGTTATGGCAGAGTTTCGAACGCACTGCAGTCGAAGTTGCTTAATCAAAGCCGCATGCAAATTGCGCAAGGCTTGCCACAGCCGTGGCAGGAACAGGTTAGCCGGAGACGACTCCAACGGCAATTCGCGCGCGCCTGCAACAAAATGTGGCACATAAATCAACGGGCCAAGTATTAATTATAAGCCAAATGCCATTGCCATATGCCATATGCTGAGTGGGGGCAGCAGTTGCTGATGTTGCCGCTGCTGTTGATGGGGAGCAGCCGCAGCCACGCCCACCTTCCCCTCGCCATCGTATGCCTTAGGGCCTGTGCACCGCAAAAACACTTGCAGCTGTTGTCTGCTGTCGCTGTTGAGACACTGCGGCGGCTGCGGGTTCTGGCAATGCGGTTGCATGCTGCGCCAGCTGCTGGACTCCGGCATGAAAGTTTTCCTTTTTTCTGGGTCAGCAACGCATTGAAAACAAATGCAGAGACAAACAAACAGCTAAAGCTGCATTTTCTATGCTGCCACAACAAAAGACGTGGCACAAACAGCCGCAAAATGATTCTCCACTCGCGATAAGCAGCGGCAGCCGCAGCAAGTCTCAAGTCGCAGCCCGGCAGCTACGTGGCGTATGCGCAATGTGGCCGCAGCTTGGCCCACAAAATGTGGACGCAAGGCGACGCGTTGCGATGCGATGCGACGCTTGGCTCAGAGCAAATTATGATACACATGGCTCAGATTACAAGCGAACATACACACACACACACACATACACACACACATACAGGCACATTGGCCAGAGCATTGGCCAGTTCAAAGACCGTGTTGGCTAATACTTGCGCACGCAGTCAGTCGACGACTTGCTTCTCTTCTGACCCAAATCCGCGAGTGCCACAAGAGCCGCATTCCACAGCGCGGCTTGCAGCTAGCCATTTTTCCAAACGTTTGCCAATCACAGCGAATTATATTGAGCAAATAATCGACAGAGAGAGAGCACAAAAAAAAAAAAAGAAGTTAAAGCCGACAGCCGAACAGCAGCCAATTATGTTAATTGATAGTAAAATTCAAGACTAGGCTCGTCGAGCTGCTAATTAAGCGCGAGAAAAATAAATAATACAAAAAATCGCACAAAAAACAAACATTGTGCGCAAATTAGTTTGTCAACAGATAAAAAATAAATGAAATAAAAAACAGACGACAAGGCTTTCAGTTTGGGCAACTTGCGGTATTTCAGCTATTGATTCAGCCGCTTGCAAAGGCAATTTAGGCCGCTCGACATGCAGCTACAGATACAGATACACACTCAGATACAGATATAAAAGGTGCTTAAGGCAAATACAGACACAATTTGCCAATGCTTAAGCTGATAATAGGAGTATGCAAATAATATGCAATGTGTACACAGAACAGACATGCGCGGGCATAGAGGGGGGCTGCAACTCACAGACTGAGGCAAAAGAGAATTAAGCAAGTCAAGAAAGGAAGTTGCGATTTGGACAGAGCAGCAGATAAGATAAGTTTGTGTTTGCTCGAAATTGATTTGAAACGAAATTAACGACTTTGAGGTTTGAGAATGTTCTTAGGAATTGCCAAGATCGTGGCAAAACATGATATATATGTTTAACATCCCCTGAAAATAAGAGGTCGATATATCATATAAGGTAAAAAGTTATGTGGCGTTAGATAAGCAAGACTGCGGCAAAATTCGTTTTAAAATAGAAGTTATGTTTAGGTTTTCATCGGGTCTCAAGTAAATTGGACTTAAGAAATAGTTCTAAAATACCAAGTCGTGAGAAGGAATCAAATTTTTGATTGGAACTGTAACAATTTACGAACTTATAACAACTATATGGAATGATAAAATGGAATAAATAGAGAATATATACATAACGAAAGATCTAAAGTTAGCAACATGTCAGAGAACTGCGTTTGATATATATTTTTTTGGTCCATGTCAAGACAGTTCCAAAGAAAAAGCAATATTTTTCACAGATGACATTTAAGATATGTGAGTTTTCGGCAAATGTTGTACACTTCGCTGCGAATCGTGTCACTATAATTTATATATATATATATTTTTTTGTGCATATACGAAAACTGTTTTGGCGAGAATTTTGCCACACGATTTTCAGCAGTTTATTTTTCTTAGTTTTTTATGCGCTTGGTTCTATTTCGATTGTGATTGTGTTTGTTTTTTCTTACACATTTTCTCAATTTGGGTCAATAACATTTGGCAACTTCAATGCGTTGCCAGCAAAAAGACGAAAATTACGAAAAATACGAATGAAAAAAAGAGCACGAAAAGGCAGCCAAGGCGCCAAGTTCTGTGTAAAGGCCAACAACAATGGCAACCGCAAAGTAATTGCAAATAAAAAGCTGCGCACAATTCGTGCATTAATTAAAAAATAATTTTCACTAAATTTAGCTTCATGCGGTTTTTACAGCCAATTGCAAATTGCAAATTAAAATGCATTACATTATGCGGGCGGCGCGATCAACGACCCATATTTATATACTATACAAAATGTATTTATAACAAATATATCATTTTCTTTAAAGCATTTGCAGTGAAAGTGTTGATTCCGTAGATGAGAAGCTGTGGCTGTGGGTATTAAATCTTTATTTTTTTTTAACTTATGAATAATAAAGTGAAAATCTCAACACAAATTTAGTAAAGAGAATCTTTGGCTGTGGATTTTGTTATTGTAAGTGGCTGAAAAGTGAAACAACTTTTACTTTTCGACGAAACGATGACAAAAGATGCCGCAAACACACACACACACACACACACACACAGTTACAGTTACAGATACAGATACATATATAGATGTAGATACAGATACAGATACAGATACTGAGCTACAGATACAGCTGAGGCGTTACAGAAATAAACACAAAAACACGAGACCAGTTCGGAGTCCACTCACAAATTCTTTTCGAGTGAAACTCTGTGTAACTGTAACTTGAAGTCAATTTGCATGTGTATGTGTATGTGTGTGTGTGTGTTTGTGCTGGTGTGTATTTATCTTACTGTAAATATTTCATAATTATTTAAACGTAGCGTTGCCCACGCAGCTCTATAAACAAAACAAAACCATTTGCATTTAGACACAATAGATGCACAGGCAGCTAGATGGTCTGTCTATATGTTAGATACTTTTGTATCTTTTTCTAGAGAACCCGCCAGATTTCGCCATTTAACATAAAGCACTTTTGTGCATTTGTCAACATTTGACGCGTCGTCGCGTCTGTCGCAATTTTGGCAGCCAACAATTTGTCAGCGCCGCAGCGAGCAAGAATTTTCCAGCGTGAAAATTTATATATAAATATTTATTTATGTATAAATAGGCACACAGCTGCCAGCGACAAATACGAAATTGTTTAATCAAAAAATAAAAAAACAAACAACAAAAAACTAATAAAGCGATAAAATAGAGGTCGTCTTGGGTAAATATGGTTACGCTTATCGCTGTTCAGCAAATATTGGTAAGCCAAAAAGAGAAATTGGACATAAAGAGAAAGAATCTTAAACGAAGTTGAGAATACTCTACAAAGATCCGAGCTGCTCTGATAACTAGATGGTATAGAAGTTACATATATAATGATGGTGATGATGATGCTGATGTCGATGATGACGAATCATTTGAGTTATTAGAAGTCAGGCACTAGCAGAGCATAAACATAAACTTAAACTATTCTCAAGCTAGGCTCAAGGAATATTTCGAAAATATATGTTTTAATCTTGATACGAAAAGCAAGTCCATTATTTTTCAACACAAGCCTCTTAATATTGTTTATTAAAAGCAGGTACCAAGTTTTCCTTAGATAACACGAAATCTGAGCTCTTGGAACAGACGAAGCCATGACTAAGGCGACCCAACTAGTCATACCTCTACATATATATATATATATATATATGTGAGTGTCTATATCTAAGAACACTCTTGTGTCTTACACATTTAATGTTGAAATGGAATACTCCGCACAGCTAGCTAGAGTATATTCATGTGTGTACAACAAAGAAACTCGGCGAGTTTTTATCTCGCATGCAATTTGACTGTGCAAATACAAAGACGAGTCCAAGGCAGACCTTTCTTGTGAACAAACACAGATATGGCCGAGCGCGTCTTATCTGGCTGATAACTGATATTGTGCTTGTTGTTGTTGTTGTTGTTGCTGTTGATGCGTGCTGCTTCTTGTACCTGAGACTTGCCTCACTGTTGGCCAAGTTAAGGTAGCTACCGTTAATGGTTGCAACGGTTGCTTGTTTAATTAATAGCGCATGTTTATGAGTCGCAACAGCTCCCTTCATCGAAAGTTGGGGGTGTATAAAGAATTGTTGTCATTGTCTTTATTTTTTTTTCATAAACACAATTTCATTTGTTTGCAGGCAACAATGCATGCGGGCGGACGAGCGAGCAGCGCGTTGTCAATGCCGCCAGACACTGTTTGGCATTACACAATACTGAAGACAACAACAACAACAATGAGTTGCAAGCCTCCTGTTGTTGTTGTTGTTGCTGTTGTCGCTGTTGCTTTTAGCAACGGGTTGATTTTCATGCTTTTTAATGCCGCATTGTCATCACATTTTGCTTGACAAACGTATTCACAATTTCTGCATGTATATATATATATATATATATATATATGCCCGTTGTCGAGCATGAAGTATAAAGTATATGAATAGAAACAGTATTCACTTCAATATGCATTATATATATTTATGTAGCCTATATAAAGCCGACGATTGTCTTCCCATGTGAATGGAGGAAGCCTTGGAATGATTGGGACAACACGTGTGAAGAATCGGTTAAGTCGATTGCAAATATATTTGGTGTAATAATTGTTTAAAAAAATATTGCATAAATATTATTGTAGTAATAACAAATAGTTGTCTGTTTGAACTTTTACTGAGTTGTCTTTAGAAATTGATTTTAATTGTTGATCGTAAAAACTGAATAGAAATACGAGTCTAGCATCTTTTCTATATAAAGTACATAATACTTATGTCCAGCTATTTATCTTTTAATAAATCCAAATACTTTTAAATAAATATCGTCAAATTGTACGAGTAATAGTTTTACAGGACATCGTAAAAGGAGATTCCAAATATAAGTCGAAGTATTTTATAAAAATTATATAGTTTTACTTTTCATAATTCAATATATCAACATTATAATAAGGGCCAAGTGTTGCTCTACTAATACCTATAAATATATTGAAATATTGATCTAGATATTTCCTTTTCATCTTAATTTCAATATATCTCAACAAATAGTTTAAGCATTTTAGCATATTTATACTAATTCATAGATATTTCCACTTTAAATTCATCTAAATATATTTGAATAAAGATCAATCAAATTCTTTACAATATAAAATTGACCGTCTTCAATTAATTATATTTATATATAGAGGATTAATTTCATTTCGAATCTTCTCTTATCACGTCTAACTTTTACAAGCTGTCAGTGATATTTTCTAACCCAAACAATATTTATTTTTCTGATGCTGAAAGATGCTTCTTGAAATACTCTACCTTGTGCCGCACACACGCTTATCTCTTTTAGCTAAATCAAAAGACAACCTGCAGCTCAAGTGGCCCGACGAATGAATCGATACAATCGATCAGTGACCTTATCGACTTGCAACGATCTCTGCCGCAGCCAGGGGAGGCGAGAGAGATCCATTCGGGTCTCGTCTCGGCCATGTTGTACATGATTGTTATGTGCCCGTCGTCCTATGCCCTTCTGCTTTTAATCAGTCTGAGGCAATGCATAATAATCATCATTATCGCTGTCATTACGAGACTGAGTGTGAGTACTCGTACTCGTACTTGGATTGCCAAACGGCAAGCATAAATTTGTATGCTCGTAAAGCAGGAGGCATACTAAATGCAAACTGCCAACTGGCAACTGGCAAATGCATATCCGGTCGCTGGGCAAGGAAGTGACTGGGAGCAGTCGACTCTGGAGAGGAGTCAGGGTCTGTCGGTACAGCCATGAATCACTAACTAACTAACCAGACACAGCCGCACAAAATGAGTTGCCTCATTGTTGCCTCGTTTGCTGCTCGTGTTGCTGCTCGTGCTGCTGCTGTTCTCCAGACTGGGAACTCGAACTGGGCACGCATTAATCGTGGGCCATTATGCAAGACACGCGCCCTGCGGCCGTATGCAATCCATATGCATAAGTAATATATATCTGTATATACACATACATATATATATATATATACATATGGCATGGAACAGAGATAGGGAGAGGAGGAGTATGGGGAGCGGGGCGTTGCAACCTACCTAGGTGGCGACTCTAGGCTGCCACACGTCGTTAGTTACATGGTCCTGACCATTTAAGGGCAGCCACGCCAACCAAGACGACGACGTGGACGACGACGACGACAAAAAGCGAAAGCGTTTCCAAGACGGCGTCTGTTGCAGACCTTGGCGCGGGTTTTTCAACTTAGGCGTCAGCTGTACTTTAGCTAGTACATTGGTCAGCTGTAACTACACTCAAAAAAAGAAGGGTAGTGGTTCTAACAGTTTCTATATATTAATTATAGATATTAAATCTTCTTGTATATATTTAAGTCTTCTTCGAACTCAAAATCATATTCAATAGAAATGATGCAGTTGAAGTATTTTTTCTAGTTGTAAATACTTTTGCTTTTATTTTGTATATACTGTGTATATTCTTTGCTCTGTATTCCACTTTTTCTCAGTGTATATACAGATCCCTGCCTGGGCGCAGCAGGAAGTCTGTCCTCAAGTGGTTTTCGGGTAAGGGGGCAAAACCTTGACATCAAAATGGGCAGCGTCATAAATTGCCAGCCATGTGTGTTATGAAGGAACGCGACCGCAAGCACACAGCTGATGGATATTGTAGGCGGCGCACATATAGTATCTGACAGATACATCTACAGCCAAAGATAAAGATACATGACAGGCAGGCACCGTAAAGTGGCTGCTAAACGCTGCCGCTGCTGCTTTTTCTGCGGCGGCAGTCAAAAAGCCAAACAGACAGCGAAAGTTTGGCCAATAAATAAAGAAGAGCAGACTGTGTGGTGCCACGCCCACATGATACATGTTGGGGGCGTGACGCGTGTGGGCGCAGGTTCAAAGAAAAACAATCAAAATACAAAATTAAAAATCAAATTAAATAAGAACAACTAAAAAAATGAGCTTTACTAGATGTTTAGTCGCACTTTTAAATACGCTTTAGATAAAATATTTAAGCAGTGATTTTTAAGATCTTGCAGCAGCTGAATTATCTTTAAGATGTGATATTTGATTACCTTGAGGAAATATATAATTCAAATATGGCTAAAATAAACAAGTCTAAGAACAAGCTACTATTTCAAGGAAAAAGTCAACTATTTCCTATATAATAAAGTTATATATTGAGCTGATATTCCAAAATATTCAATCTGTACCAAGTTTAGACACAAGATTCCTTCAACTGACTGAGTTCAAACAGACAGATATATAATATTTACACAATGTAAATTATAGCTCAAGAAGAATATCTGATAAAATGAAAATACCCTTTGCAAAGCGCACATTAGACAAACAAACACACATGTGAGCATTTCTTTGTGCCCAAATTGAATGTTGGCTTTTCTCTGGGGCCGAGAATCAAATAAATAAAATATAAGCATGCTCGAGGATTGATAAGAGATGCGCCCCAAATTGAATTGAATTGAATTGGGGAACACACAAAAGCCAAGACACGTTTAAGGTGCCGATAAGCCGTTTTCATTGGGGCCAAAGCGAAGAAAAATAAAAGTTCAACTACAAGAAAATGCAATCGTTTAGGTTAATTGGAGCGTGCGATCCGTTTGCGGCAGGGCCTCTGAGCGCTATGTGTCCATTTTTGGGGCTCATAATTCTCTAAAAAAAAAAAGTATCTACAAATCTCAAAATGGCTCAGGCGAAAGTTGGCGAAAGACTTGTGCGTTGGAGGGGGAGGGGAAGTAGTAAAAGTGCGTAGGTAAAAGCAGGCGACGACAAGAATCGCATAATTCGCCCATTTCGCCCATTTCGCCGTCTACTCCAAATGCCGCACTTAATGATGATGAATGTGTAATCATCATAATGATGATAGGCTGACAGACAGAAGACGCTTTCTCGCCGCGATCTGCATTGCCAACTGAACGTACAAATTGTGGATGCTGTGTTGTGGATTTCGTTCTGTGTGTGTGTGTGTGTGTGTGTGTGTGTGTGTGTGTGTGCCTGGAAACTCTTTTTTTGAAGGGTCACACAACGTATGAGTGTGGGTAGAAAGAGTGAAAAAGCCGCCTTCTCACTCGCAGACACCGACACGCACACACACACAGGCAGGCAGGCAGGCAGGCAGGCAGGCAAAGGCTATGCACAGCAGCAAAAGCAAACATTTAAATTACAAATACTTGTGTTATCAGTCAAGCGTTCGAAATATGTTGTTGTTGTTGTTGTTGTCGCTTTTTTTTAAATTAAGCAACTTAACAATACACACACACACATGCGTGAAAGCCGCAGCATTTTTATGTAAATTACATTTAAAAATTGGTATTAAAGAGAACGACGCGCGCTCGGCCCATTGATAAGGCGAATAAAGCCGAAATGTGCCCACAAATTGATGACAATAATGCGCAGACAGTTTGACAGCCATTAAAGCGGCTCAAAGCACTTTAACGAATGGGTGCTTAAAGGCGTAATTCCTGCTTAACTATGGCAGTGGCAATCAAACTATGGCTGTCGCATATAACAAAGCAATGTGCAGCTAAAGGCAGCGCGTGTCAAACTGTGCCAGCCGAAATACGATAGCAATTTACAACTATGCAGCTTAAGGGCAGTGGCTGCTAAACTTTCATCCTGACTGTGTTACTTGCGCTGTCAACACATGCACATATAAAAGCAGCCAGCACTTTGCATGACTGTCAAACTGTTACTGTTTAACATTTCAATTAACAGCTACGCTGCACTTGTTTCTGTCAAGACTGCGCAACTGATAATGCTCAAACTGCGACTGTCAACAGATCAATTAATTAACAATATATTAAAATGCGCAACTGTGGCTTAAAAATGATCATTAGACAGTTAAAGCCAGCCCTACTAACAAACTGTTATTGGTTAAAGGCAGCGCTTGCCGATCTGTGTCTGTTACTCTCAAACTTTAACAGTGTTAAAGCTGTTGTATGCTGCCAAATTGAGGCAGCGGCACCCACGCTTCTGCTAACCAATCGCTGCTCAACTGTAACACGTTTGTGACTAAGCGCGTAGAATAAGAGAGTAGAACAACAAGAACAAGAACAACAGTAATAAAAGGCGAAACAACAGCAATTACAACGCCCAAATTGCATTTAATTAATGAAAATGTATCGCCAAAGCACAACCCACACACTCGCACACACACACACATAGACACAGACACCTTTCGGGCTAACTTACCTCTCTATTGTTGTTGTTGTGGTTGTTGTTGCTGCTGATGTTGTTGTTGTTGTTGCTGCTGCTGCTGTTGTGATACTGTTGTTGTTGCTGTTGACTGTTGCTGCTGTTGCTGTTATTATTGTTGTTGTGTGTTGCTGAGCCCGACGACGACATTCGCGATCCGGGCAGATCGCGCCACCTGAGCACCCCCATGACCGCCTGACGCACCCAACGTCGCTCAGCGCCTTCGCTATAAAATGCCACCTTCGCTGTTTGTTGTTGTTGTTGTTGTTGTTGACTGTTGTTGCTCAGGCTTCAATTGCAGTTGTTGCTGTTATTGTTGCTGTTGTTGTTGCTGTTGACTGCATTGATTGTGGACTGGGCGTGTGTTGTAGGCGGCTACTTTGTTGCAACTGTTGTTGTTGTTGTTGTTGTTGTTGTTGTTGTTGTTACTGGGCTAATTGTTATAATTTTGTTCAGACGCGTTTTCTTCTTCTTGCAACTGAGACAAATAATTATGAATGTTGTTGTTGTTTTTTTTTTGCGCCTGCTTTGCGCACGTAGTTTGACTCGTTTGACGGGTTTTTTTTCGGTTATTTTGTATTTGTGGCCAGTGAGTGTCAAACTGTAACGACTTTCCAAGCGCTGTCGCTGCACAGTTTTTGAAGCGCTGCTCGTCTTCAAAGTTGCGATTTGTTGTATGCAAATTTGCTGTTTGCGTATTTTTAGCGAATTTCTAAGCAAATAATTTCACTTAATACCCACAAAAGACACAAACACACACACACACACACACACACAGAGGTGCTCACGCACTTAAAACTACAACAAGATTCAAATACAAAATTCAAAAGATGTTTTATTTTTGTCAGGCGAAATGCGCTGCTGCATGAGAGTGAGACAGAAATACAGGCACAAATTTATTTATATATAAATTTATATTTGTTGTTGTTGGTATTTTGGAGAAGTTGAAACGCAGCAACTGCATTTGTTGTTTTAAAAATAACTCGCGTGCGTTTTTGTTTTAAATTTGTAACGAACACAAAACGAACAACGCACCGGACAAACAAGTACCGACACGCAAGAGACAACTTGCGATTTGCGACTTGCAACGACGACCGACCGAAGACGTCTGCTAACGTCAACTTGATTACAATTACAGAAGCGGAGCGCCGACAACGCACACGACGTTCTGCTAACAGCATGTTAAATTGCGTGCGGCGAGAGAGCAACAACAGTCGTTGGGCAGCTCATCTGAGCATAACAGTGAGTTACAACTCAAAACGACTGTAAGTTAACATAATGCGAGCGAGAGTGCTGCAAACGACAAGCGCTTGCCTAAAGCTGCGTGCGTTAGAGCGAGACAAGCAGTGAGCTGCATGGGCGCCAACTTTAAAATGGGTAAATTGAGAGTTTTTCGGGCTAAATGCTTTAAGAAAACACAAAGCTTGTAAATAAATATTTTGTAAATATGCTGCGATAAGAAGTCAAGCTAAGTGTGAATATATATCTTTTGTTTTTATACAGCACGCACATGCTTGACCGATAAGAAAGCTGCAAAAAGAAACTAAAACTGGCGACCCTCAGAGTTTGTCGACTTGTGTGATAACAATTGGGATATTTGGGAACAGCTGTGGCAAAAAGAAATATATATATATCACCATATGTATAGACATAATAGCATAGTGAAAAAAATTTATGAACTAGCCCCGCGTGACCTTGGCATTCAAGCCATAAAACTGGCGTACAAAATATATAATTAAATGTGTGTGGAAACGAGTCAACAAATCTTACTTAAATAAATACAAGAAGAAGCACAAGAAATACAAATACCAAATACAACAAATACGAATCATCAGCCCATACCAAAGCGACGCATTGCACACGTTTCTCTACAAATAAATATATCTCAAAAATTTATATATATATTGCAGCGGGTGGTTGTTGTTGTTGTTGTTGTTGTTGCTGTTGTTGCTGTTGTTGTTGTGGGTGCTGCTTTTCAATGTTTACCAACAAATGCAGCAAACTCTGAGCTATAGGCGTGCCATCAAAAATATTTGTGCAAACTGTGAGTAATTGCCTCCCAAGTTGAGTTTGGCTTAGAAAGAGGTTAGGTTTTGGCTAGAAGAAGAAGAAGCACAAGATGGAGAAGAAGCAGAAGAAGAACGATGAAATGAAATATGTATTCATGACCCGCATTAAAAGTCAGCATTGAAATGCGGCTTTAATTTTTAGCCATGATGAGTAACGGGATTAATGTGAACTAAACAGCTAGAGCTTGTTGTTGTTGCTGTCAGGCATACCCTGTAATTTTATGTTGACAGCGGACAGGCTATGATGAATGTATAAGAAGAGCTTGGTTATATTTGATAGAGAAAATGCTGTTGCTTGACATTTTACCATGTTGTTCTGGCACAGTTATACCCTACAATACAACAAGCTGCAGGAGAAACAACTACAAATGGCAGTAAAACACGTTTTGGAAGTGTTTTAAATGATCTCGACACAAGATTTTCGACCTCCCTTCCTTAAGAAAAAGTTAATAGCATAATCAGCATAAGCAATTGAGCTGATATAGCAACAAACGAAGTACAGTGAAAACTCTCCGAACGGACATTTCTATTCGAAATGTCGACGTTCCACAACAAATGTATTTATATATTTATATTTGCATTTAAGCAAACGCCTGAAAGTTGTGCTTGATTTTAAGCATATTACAGGGTATCTCTCAGTGCAGCAGCAAAGTCTGAGCTTGCTCCCAACTCACACTGGAGAGCCCAGGCCAGCTAAGCCTCCCAGTTGCTCCAATCACTGTCAACGAAGTATCAGACCACATAGCAGCACTTAAGACAAGAAAAGCTCCTGGCGATGATGGCATCGACAACATAACACTAAAGGCATTGCCGGTCAGAGCAGTCCTATTTTTAGTGTTAATCTTTAATGCGGTATTGAGATTGGGGCATGTTCCAAGCCAATGGAAAAAGGCGAGAATATGCATGATCTATAAGGCTGGAATGAGCCCCTCGTCCCTAGACTCATACAGGCCTATTAGTTTGTTGCCCACGATCGGAAAACTATTCGAACGTTGTCTGCTTACGAGACTGCTGTCTTTGGACAGAATTAAAGAAAAAATTCCCCCCTTTCAGTTTGGGTTCCGAAAATCTCATGGCACACCGGAACAGCTAAATAGGGTGGTGAATTTTATCCTCGAGGGTTTCGAAGCCAAAGAGTACGTAGTGGCAGCGTACTTAGACATAAAACAAGCCTTCGACAGAGTCTGGCATGATGGGCTACTCTGCAAAATTAAGCCCTTACTGCCACCTCAACTATATTTAATTGTGCAGAATTATTTGACAAACCGGTCATTTTCGGTAGTACTCGATGGAGTTGAGTCAAACATGAAGGCCATCGGGGCTGGCGTTCCTCAAGGGAGTGTGCTAGGGCCCACGCTCTACACCCTCTTTACCTACGATATGCCCACTGGCTCTACAATTGAAGTCGCGGACCCCCACGACCTTACAATCGCCACTTTTGCAGATGACACAGCCATCTTGTCAAGAAACGATTGTGTCTACGAAGCTACCGACGTCCTGCAGCAATATCTCCACCAATTTGAAATGTGGGCCAAGCGCTGGAATATTGGCATTAATTTAAATAAATGCGCCAATGTGACCTATGCGCTACGGAGGGACATGTGTCCGGGAGTTTTCTTGCGCGGCCAATTGGTGACGCACTTCAACAGCCACAAATACTTAGGTGTGCACCTAGACAGACGCTTGAACTTTAACAAGCACATCACAAGTGTTTCAGTAACCCTAAAGAACAGAATAAGAAAACTAAGATGGCTTCTGAACAGTAGAAATGCGCTATCTTTGAAAAATAAAGTCACCATTTATAAATCCTGCATAGCTCCCGCCTGGCGTTATGGTATGCAGGTATATGGCATTGCTGCAAAGTCCAGTCTTTCAAAAATCAGGGTGCTCCAAGCAAAAACGCTCCGATATCTGTCTGGTGCCCCCTGGTATATGAGAACCTCCGACTTGGAAAAAGACTTAGGAGTGCCCAAAGTCGGGGACATAATAAATATACAGGCCGCAAATTATATAGCGCGACTGAGAAGTCATCCTAATCGACTGGCTAGGCGTCTTCTGAATAGGCGCAGAATTGGAGGACTCCGAACGCGGAGGAGACTACGAAGGTCTCACCCAATAGATCTTCCAGATCGATTTATATAGTTGACACTGTAAATTTGTATATAAGACTTACCAGTAGAATAAGTAGATTGTAAATATTCATACAAATTTAATTTAAGTTGTTCCAGATAATAACAGAAAAATTAAAATAAAGCTAAACTTAATAATAAAAAGAGCTTGCTCCCTGCTTGTTGTTGCTGCTTTTCAAAGTTAGCGGCAGACAGCAGACGACGGCAATCAACAACGAACTCGGCGAAGCATCAACATGGTAAACAACAGAGGAAAATCCCAAAATGAGCAAGGGAAGCGAGGGGGCGGGGACAGGGGTAGGCGCGAGGGCTAGGCAATGGCAGGTGGCCCTGAGGGGGAGACCAACGTCAACGTCAAAGCCACAAAAAAAAAAAAAATAGAAGAAGTTCCAGTTGTCAGACGCTGAAATCATCAGAAATAAACAAAGCAAAAGCAAAAGCAAAGCTGAAGAAAAATAGTTTTAAAGTTGCATTGTTTTATGCAGGTGCCAAGGGGGAAAGGGGGGGGGGGGTTTGGCAGCTAGCTGAGGGAGTTTTTATTAAAAAGTCACAAGCGAGCTAAAATGGGAGCCTTAGCTAAGAGAAAGAAGAAGGCGAGGAGGCAGCGCAGACATGCAACAACCGGAAAATAATTATAAATTTAAAAAGCAACACGTGGAGTGGCAAAGGAGGGAGAGAGAGGGCAGGGCAGAGGGGGCTGACAGGTAAAGCGAGACAGAGACAGAGACAGACTTAGATCATATGCTGAGGTTTACATATCTGCAGCTGCATCTGAATTTGCTGTGGGTGGGGTGAGGAGGCGGGGATATGTGTGGGCCGCACTCGAGATAAACATCGCACATTTTGTGGTTTAGAATGCAAGAGTGTGTACGTGTGTGTGGCGTGTGTGTGCAAAAAGTGACGACTGTGGGAGTAGCTGCTGCCAAAGACAGAACCAGAACCAAAACCAGAGCCAGAAACACAACTGCGAAGAGGACGTCGTTGCGGCTGACGACCACGGCAATTAACAACTTCAACGTTTGTTGCAATTGCGCCTGGGAGTCAGACCCCCCCCCCCCCCCCCCCCCTCGTCCCACCGTCCCTCTCATGTGCCCCTTGTGGCTGTAGTTGGGCGTAGACAAATTGCATGCGGCCCATTGAAAAAGCGGCTCAGTCCAAACACATACAACACAACTGGGTGAGGGGAGGGCAAGTTGATGAAGAAGAAGAGGGGGGAGGGCGAGGGGGTGTATGCCACTTGGCATAGCGTTAAGGTTGGCTGCAACAACAGCGCGAAAAATGTGCAAAGAACAAAAGGCAGCCGCAAAAAGAACCCAAAATAAAATGTTTAAGATACATTTTTTTGCTTGTGAAGAGGTGCGTATAGGGGGAGGGGGAGGGGGAGGGGGGAATAACAAACAGTGGCATAAATTTTAGCGGATTTGAGCAGAAGAGACAATGCAAGCGCCGAAAAACAGAGATGGCTAGCAAAAGATACAAAGATACAAATGTATCTGAAGAGTGTACAGCGTTCATTTTTTTGTTGGGCAGCCTCTAGTTGGGCTTAATTAGGCACCAGCTAAATGAAACGCAAACAAATGCGAATTAAATGCGCAGTCCGGGTGTGGTCAAAGGGGGCGTGGCTAGGGAGAGGCGGGCACACACACTCTATTAGCCCGAAAGTATGCAGTGGCTAAAAGCGCGTGTAACAATGCGGCAAATGCCAAGGCAGAGAACAAAATAAATAGCTGGAAAGTAGGAAAAAAGGCTGTGGCCAGGACGAGAACACGCGCAGCTATGCGGCAAGCACTGGGAACAGTTTGAGCGGCACAGGCAGCTGCAGTCGCTCTCAAACTGCATGCAGGCCACAGCCTAAATTCAATTTGGCAACTCGAGCAAACACTTTGCAAAGAGCCCAACAAAAAGGGGCAAGTGGCTGGGCGGGCAGGGGAAGGAAGGGGAGGGGTCAGGGATATACTTCAAATGCAACCTAGTTTGGCAGCTGGTGCGAAGCATCTTCCAGAGACGCCGCCGACGACGACGACCCGCATAAAAGTTTGAAAAGGCGACTCGCCCCGTGGCAACGTCTTGGGTTCTGTGAGTGCCCGTGCCTGTGGCCCGCATATTGTTGCAACACGGGGCGACGGGCTGTTGCATGCAAACACATGAGCAGAAAAGAAAGGAGCATGCGGCCAGCTAGTTCTGCAGCAGTTGAGGACCTTTTGATGCAAAAGTTTGCAACGAAATTTCCAGCGAAAACTAAATTAAAATGTGAATAGATGCGGAAGCAAGTCGAGCAAGCGCACAGAGGGGAACTGCACGGGATTTGGAAGCTGTGTTGTGCAGCGCAGTGTCAACAACAATTTAATTATTAAGCGGATTATGCTCTGTTGAGCTGTGTGCAAGAAGGTGAGCTCGGCAACTTGGCAAGAGATTGGCAGGAAGCGATTGAATTGGGGAGTTACTTAGAGTGGGCGTCCTTTGCTTATGGCCAGCAGAAGAAAATTAATAATTGCAATTAAATATAATTTGTAATATTACTACGTTTCAATATTAAATTGAATTATCAGACTCTGCCAAATAAAAATGTTATTGTCTAATAAATTATTTTGTAGCTTTAATTTTATAACTACGCAAATTATTATTTATTTATTATTTCACATTTGTTGATTATTATTTTGAATATTTTAATAGTTTCATTATTTGTAGTTATCATGTTAAAAGTTTTTCTATTTTTTATTTAATATATTTTATTATTATATTATTTATTTTATATTTAATTATTTAATGTAATAAACTTTTTGAATTTACTTAAAAGCCCTTTAAATTAGTTTATTGAAATAATGCAATTATAATATAATTTATACAAAAATATATTGAAATGAAATATTTAATATTGGAATTATGAATTACTTTAATAGTTTTTCGTTTAATACTTGTTAAATTTAAATTCTTTTAATTGGCGCCATTTTGCTTCGCCACCTAGCGAATTATAAAAAAAACACACGCTGCGTGGCGCCACAGTGCAACGCGCTCTAGCAGCAGTGCGGCCAACTAAACTGTGCTCTGGGAACAGATTTTAACGTACGCTAGGTAGCGCCACTGTACACGCGACATCTAGCGGCTAACTATAAGGCAGCACAGCCGCAGCACTTGAGCATCACTGTGGCGCTCTCTGGCGTCGATTAAATGCGCAGCTGGCTCAACTGTACCCAGCAAATCTGGCCTGGCTGTCAGATTGCAATTGCCAAAAGCGCAACTAATTTTGAAATTTCAAAATTGTTAAATAAATAATAAAAGCAATAAGACACCGGCGGACACACCCAACGCCATCAGCAGCGAGTCAAAAGGCAGCTTTGAAAGTGTTTAAAAAATATATTGCTGAAAGAATTGGCCAAACGAAACGCAAACGTGTAATCCCTGCCATTTGGGCATTGGACACACACACACACACACACACACACACACACACATGCTTACTCTTATTGATGCCTAATAAACCACAAGAACAACAACAAAGACGCGCAGATTATGTCAAATTATATGGAGGTTTTGAAAAAAGGTGCGGTTCAGTGAAGTTGAAGTAGTTGAGCGCGGTGAGAGAGAGTGGGAGAGGAAGGGGGGGGGGGGGGGGGGGGGGGGGGGAGGAGAGGTAGACGCTTGACCAATTTGTCAGTTGCATTCCATGTACATATACATATGCATATACATATACATATAACTGTGGGCATTCATTCATTTATTGAGTTTTTGTTGTGCCATTTGCCAGTTTTATGACACACTGCCACGCCCCCTCAGCTCTAGCCAACCCACCCAGCACACATGGGCAATAAAATGTTTAGTACTTTCGCTGCAACTGGGATTTTTATGGGTCAGTCCCAGGGTCCTAGTTAGATTAGTGGAACATATGCCCAGGGACAATGCAGCGCCTTTTGTGGCAGGTCAGCAGCTCGATAAGCAGAGAGAGAGAGGGGGCAAGGGGGTGGGGGGTGGGACTGCTGATGTCATCGACTCACCTGTGAGAAGTACGCTGGTAACACGCAGCGCTGGTCATCGAGACGCGAGCCGCACTGCACCCGCTCCAGCAGCTCGAAGAGATCCTGTGTGGGTCCGCGCAAGCGTTCCGGACTGTGCGTAACGCTGCCGCCGCCTGTGGCCGGTTGTTGCTTCTGTGTGCCCGCCATGAAGGCATGCTGGCGTCTGCAAGGAGCGAGAGAGAGAGATAAGATAAGTAAGAGAGAGAGAGAGAGACAAGATACAGGAAACTGCTTAATAATAGTGCACGCGAAAAGCTAATCACAATCTTTTTGCTAGCGTGTGCCCAGCCAAGCCCAGCCCAGCCAAGCCAAGCCAAGCACTTGGCAATGTCACAGCTGAGCTTGGCCCAGACCAAAGCAAAGCAAAGCCAAGTCAGCCACAACATGCAATCTCTTCATGCTTCAGCGCCAATCCAAGTGCAAGTCCAAGTCCAAGTCCAAGTCCGACTATGCGCATTCAACAATCTTCAATTGACTGCGCACACTCGAGTGGCGAAACCCTCGTCTTCGGGGTTTACCCGAAGGCAAGCTCTATGGGAACACGTCGAGAAGTGGCCACTAGAGCAGTCACTTGCAAGGACCGCGAGTTCCATTAAGGTTAACCAATTTGCTAGGGAGGGCGCACACAAAGAGCTCGAGTGGTGACTGCAGAAAGATTCAATAGAACAACAGATTGACAGCTAAGCAAAGTCAAGCAGAACGTTTAAGAACAGAAGGGAAATCAAGTAAAAGCAAAACTAAAGAAACAAACGAAAGTGAAAGGAAATAGAGGCAAGAAAAATAAAATCAAACTGCAAAATTATTTATAAAACTTGAAAAAGTAACAGAAAGTAAGTCTTAAAATTGGAATAAAAAGATATAAGAACCTCCTAGAGATAAAAGGAATATGCGAAGAAATTTATCAAGTAATAATATTTTAATAAAAAGTGATTTAATTTACGCTGCCAAAAGTGTGGAAAAAGAATGATACGAATCAAGTTTAAAGAGAGTATCTAACAGCGAATTAAAGAGAATTATGGATAGTCAAATCTTGAAATTTAGAAGAACTGTTGTTAGAGAAATCTTTGAATTAATAATAAGTTGATATATGATATATATGATATATATGATATACATGATATACATGATATATATGATATATAAATTAATACATTGAGAGGTGGGAACTGCAACATTCTCATGTATCTTGCAAGTAGTTGAAAGTGTCTAATGCCGTGCCAAGCTTTCGATTCAAAGTCTCAATTGAATCGTTCTCTGAGAACAATTGCAATCAAAGCTCAAGGATGCTTAATCTAATTCTTCAGCTCGGCTTGCCGCTGCAGTCGGGCAGTCAAGAGCTGCTTAAGGATAACTTTTCGGTTGTGTTTTTTATTTATGGTTATTTTTTTTTTTTTTTTTCCGCTGCGAAAAATCGTAGAGTTGAGTGGAATATTTCTCAGGTTCTTGAGAGTTGCGTTCACGCATCAGGGAATACGAAAAGAAAGGAAAAAAAAATTATGAGTGCCACTTGAATATTTCATATTTCATATTTCTGTTCTTTTTTTTGTTTTTATTCATGTTTTTTTGTCACTTGTGCAATGTTTCTGTGTGTGTTTGTGTGTGTGAGCTCATCTTTTTGGTGTGTTTTTTTTTTGGTTTGGTTTGGCTGAACTTTTGTCGCAGCAGCCGCCACTTTGTTGACACAGAAACAACAAACGCCTCGCTGGGCACACGGAGAAGCGGAAGAGGGGCTGGCCTGGTGGGGGCAGGCTCAGCTGGCCAAGGAGCCAAACATGTTGAGGATGTTGCAGTTGTTCCTGTTGTTGTTTACTTTGTTGCCGTTGTTGTTGTTTTTATTGCGTGTGTGCAGCTGCCTTTGCTCCACATTCGAAAGACAACAAGAAATACAACTAGAATTTCAGTTGTTGTTGTTATTTTTAAACAATTTGTTGCTGCCTCGCTCTGCTCTGCTCTGGTCTGCTCTGCTCGTCCCGACAACTCCTGGCTGGCCATAAATTAACACCTACACGAAGCTGAAGCTGGAGCTGCTTGGCACACATAAAAGTATGACAGTTATGGCAAAAGGATATCGAAACAAGGCGACAGGCCTGCCCCTCTCAGGCATATGCATCATCAGCTCTGATCATTGAAACAACAAGGACAATAAAACCCCGAGTGTTGATAGTTTTTAAGTGACAGAGAAAGTGGATGTTAGATCTAACCCGTTGCATGGTAATACGAGAAGTTTTAAATAGAACCAGCCAAGGGATGAGGAGGAGGAGGAGCTACAGCTGCCTGCTTTATAGGGTATATGACATGTGTGGGTTAGTCAGAAATGATAAACGAATAAGGTAGACAGTTAAATGAATAACTAGCTGAAAATTCATGCACTCTTCTTGATTTTAAATAACTAAACTTTTTAGTGCAATTATTGAAAATGTAAAAAAAATATTTAAAAAATACATTTATCAAGAATTGGATGAATAATATGATTATATTCAGGGAAAACAAATTTTTTAAATTCGATTTATATTAAATAATAGAAAATACTAACAATAATTTATCAATTCAATCTAATTATAATTCAATTATATTCATATTTTTTAATATATATTTTTTAATTTTTTTGAATTTTCGACAATGCCTTATGTCTCTCCTATTCTTAAATATATATTTATTTTCTAGGATTTCTTTCAACCAATAAACCCTATTGAATCTGTTCATGTTTAATATTTCTTTTATATTTTATATATATATTTATATATTTATTTGAAGCTCACGTTTGTAAATATTCAATATTCTGCTGTTCATTCGAACTGTGAACTCAGAGCCGAATGCAATATCCGAATTTATTTAATTGATTTATGCATCAATTCGTATTTTTTTTTTTACAGAAATATTTCTGTTATTTTTGGGCGAACCAACTCATCGAAATGTTGACTTTCCCAGTAAATGCAAGTTAACGCCTCGCTGACAGCCATTCGACAGTTGAATATACTGAATCGTTACATATTTTCGGTTTTTGTCAAACATATTTCTAGTATCTTTGGGCAACAATGCCCGAATATATTTATATATATGGCAACCAACTAGTTTCGGCTGATCAAATTACGAGCGAGCGATTTTATTGCATTTTTATGACAATTTTTCACATGATTTGTCGCTGCAAAATTGAAATAGAAATCGAAAATTGAAATAAAAATGGGAATAGGAATCCAGCGCAGGACATGAACATAAAACTGTTGCCCTAACAAGCAATAAAAATGAAAATACACACATATGACAGGGCGCAGAGAGCGGCAACAGAAGGGGGAGCGGGGATATGTCTGTGTGTTGTCTGAGGCTATGATTCAAGGTTAATGCAACTGCAACTGCAACAAGATACAAGAAGGGTATATTGCTTTTGTGCAGAAGCATGTAACAGACATACGCAACATTCGTGATCAGCTTTAACTGCCGGCCAATCGATAACTCGTTCAACGAAACCGATAAAACTCATCCGATATGCGATTCGATTGGAGCACTAAACGACAGGCAACTATCTTAGTATGTGAAATATCTTACAGTATACGGATATTCAAAAGATTTCACATTGAATTGAAATATTTTGAAGGCATAGTCTTGAACTTTGGTATTTACACTCATTTGAATGTCATGTTTGTGCCCTGAAATTTTCATAAAGATCGGACAACGAGCACCGAAGTTCACGTAGATGTTCACAATAGTAAGGAACAAGAAGAATGTGTGCAGTTTATGTTTATAAAAGAAAACTAGATTGTGTGTAAAGGCAGCACAGTATTAGACTCAGGGTATTGCCTAGTCGGGCACTTCCGAACAGTGCACCTTTTGTTCCTGTTCTTCTTTTAGATTGATGATAGCTTAGGCTTAGCTCTTGCAGAGTCTGCTGATGATATCGCTGGGTTTGTTCTGCCTGCTATTGTGGAACTGTGCCAGAGCCACCCACAAAAGAGAATACACTCACTTCCTGTTGCGGTTGCGCCTGCGTCTAACTGTTTGGCTGGCATTGTTAAAGACGCGAGGCGGGCGGCGCTAGGTGGAAGGCCACGCCCACTTAATTAAAAGCTATTAAAAGCAATACAATGCGCTAATACTTCCTATGCGAACCTCTGTTATTTTTCCGCACCAAAAAGTGTTCATTAAATGCAAATTTATGTCACCCACCCAAGCGACGCCTCCCCCCGGCTCACACCTAAGCCCACTCTTTGCCACGCCCCCACCCCCACCCCAACCTTCACCCTCACCTTTCGGCTAGAACTTAGCTCATTTGGCATGCGCGGCGCATTGCGCGTGTGTTTAAAAAGTTTTGGCCGCCGAGCGGAAAATGCAAAGAAAAACAATTACAGTAAAAACAACCAGGGAAATAGGTGGGGGAGATGGGGACAAGGGGGCGTGGGTACGTCGGGGCGTTGACAGTTGCAGGAGAGAGGAAGATATATGAGCTGCTATGCAGCACTTAATCACAGGCCGCAACGACAACAGAATCAAAAAAAAAACAAAGCAGGGTTTAGGTTTTTGGGTTTTGATTCTTGGCCAGAGCCCGCAGCTGTGCCTGCGTGGGAAACACTTGCTCGGCCGGGCAGGAAAAACTCCCGCACAAAGGCAGGCAGCGGTTGGCTTTTGATGGGCCGTCCCCAGGCGCTAATTAAGCGCAGGAGCAGCCGATGCAGACGGCAGAAAAGTGTCTAGTTTTTCCAATTGTCGGTGAGAAATTACAGGAAATGTCCAACAACAGCAACAGACACAAAAAAAAACGAAGAAAGAAATCAAGTCCCAAAGGACAAAGGACACACACACACAGACACAGACACGCAGCCAGCTAATGGGTCAGTTTTTAGTCGCACTTTGGAAACTGGAGCACAAAACTGATAGCATCAGAAGCTGTCTCCCTCGCACGCACACAAACACACACAGGCAGGACGTGGCAAGGACTACAGTGCGATGCACTGCGCCGATAAGCAGAACCCGTTGCCGGACAGCCGAGAGGGACAATGACATGTAAAAGGATATGCGAGCAAAAAGTCAAAACCTCAACAGCAGCCCGACCTATGGCCCGAGACCCCGATGGCCATAATTAATAGCATAATTGTAGCGTGTAAAGTCGGCCGGCGGCGGCAGGATGTGTTATAAATTTATAGGAAAACTACGTGAAAATTACAACAGTTATGCCCGGAAAAAGACTTGCGCCAATATATGCGCGCCGCACAATGATAGATGGTCGAGAAGAAAGCGAGCTCTCGGTGAAAGTCCTTTGAGCGGAAATGGTAAAAAAAAAGAAAAGTAAAGGGAGTGGCAAGGGGAGAGGGAAAACAATAGGTGGCAAAGGAAAAGGGGCAAATTGGGGTGGACGCATTCTCACATTGTGCCTAAACGTGCAGTCGCGACGGCTTCCGCGCCGCATGAATTGTCATTAAAATTAGTTCCAGGAGTCGCCAGGACTCGCAACGATACGAAACTCGGTTTCAGCTTGAGATGCCGGCAGATTCGCGCAAGTTTTTCTCATTTCCGTTGCCTGTCTGTATGTGTGTGTGTGTGTGTGGAAAAACTTGTCTCTGCCCAGTTTTTACTTTTGTGTGCAGCGTGCACATCCTTCAAGGCGAACGTCTTGAGGGGCAGAACCCGTTTCCCGTTTGCCGTTTGCCGCTTTCGTTCGGCCTCATAAATGCAACACGTTCCAAAATCGAGAGAGAGAGAGAGAGGGGGAGAGAGAGGGGGGGAGAGAGCGGCAAGCACTCGAGGCCAACAGCGAACCCTAGCTATAGTGAATCCTTGTGGCCAGGTACAGGCAACACTTTTCGCTCGCTCGTAAATTAGCCACAAATTTGCCGGAAAAGTTGGCGCTGCCTGTTTTTATTGGTCATTTGCATAATTTCAATCGAGTCCTTTTCCTTCTGCTTTTCTTCTTCTCTTCTTTTTGGGCTAAAAATTACACAATTTTCGTGGCCATTTTCACAGACATCTTTTATTGATAAGGCAGCCAAAGGAACTTGTTCTGATTTATGCTCCTTGCCTAGGCTCCTGACCAACTTCTCTACTTTCTTCCCCGCGCTGACAGCCTGCAAATTTATGGCTGCCCAGTTGATCGATCGAGGAAAGTGGACGCAGTTAAAGTGAAAGTGAAAGCCAAAGGGCTTCGTTTTTAGCCCGGGGGCAGGCGGCAGCTGTCCGCAGCGGTCAGTAAAAACATGGGAAAAACAATCTGCATTTTTTTCTTTCTTGATACTGCAGGCAGATAAGCTTAGCTCTGATCTACTCCAAAATCTGATATTATGTTCGGTTCTGGAGCCAGTTATTATCAGCTGCTCATTAAGCGGCAGAAGCTGCAACCCGCATTACCTGGCTGAGAGGTGAAAGTGTTAGATGTAGATCAGGTTAGTTAAACAACAAGCAGAGAGTTTCGAATAAATTAATAAAGGTCGCTGCCAAGTTACAAATAGTTCGGGAACATGTGAGAGTCAGTGTTAATCAGGTAAGTTTAGTAAAAGGCAAACATTTATGGAAGACTACTTTCAGTTAGTTAAGTACTAAGAACCACATTGTAATTCTCTAAATGAAATGGGATGCACTTAATTACATGAGATTATTTTTTAGAGAAATTGCATGTAGTGTAGCTAAGAGAATTCCAAAGGTAAAAGCAAGAATCTGTCAGAAAGTTTATATATATGAATAAAAATTATAAAAATTAAGACAGTTAAGGAATAGGTTTTCGAGAGTAATTATAATTATAATTATTTAATACAAATTTAAAGTTAATTGTGGCAAAGAGCATAAAGGAAGGGAAGAAGAAATTTGGGGTAAGTTAGTGTGTTGCTCCCTTTCAAGAATTATCATGAATTAATACTACATATTATGATGTGTAAATCAAGCTAGTCAAACAGTTTATTATTTTATCCAAAAGAGTCGAGCGTAGTTGCAAATTATAAGAAGAATTGATAAGAGCAAATGATGTGTGAGAATAAGTATCAAATAGCTTGGCAAAGTGTTTAAAAATAATGTAATGTCCATTAGGGACAATATTAGAATAAATTTTTGTTAAGGATCTTAGCCAGACCAAAAAAAGTACTCAAAAAAAAGTATATAAATGCTAGTGTTTAACAGGAGTAGACTCTATGAAACGATTTACTTGTCCATCAATGAGTTAGCATCTGATAGTTATAATAACAATATTCTTAACCATTTGCATTCGCAATGATAATGCTAGCACAACAACTTTGGACACTTTGTGGGTTTCCATTATAACCAGCTGCTGTGGAGAGCTCAAGGCGTTCTCTAGATCTTCTGTGATAATTATCCCAAACTATCTTTGGCAAACTTTAACAAGTCAACAAACCATTTATTCTGGACACACACACACACACACAGAGAGACATAAAAATAGCTGCCAGCAGCGTCATCAAGAGCTACAAGATGCCCCCGCGCGCTGCCATCCCCTCTCCCCGCCGGTAAGTGTGTGCCCCCTGCGCAGAGAACAAGTTTAATTTGACACGCAATTGAGTCCAAGCGAAAGGCAACCTGTTGAGCTGAGTGGCTCCTTGGTGGACGTTGCCAGGAGCGGGCACTTGCTCTTGGGACACTTTGGCCAAATGCAGCATGAAAATGCTGGTAATAACCGTTTAAGTGTTGATATTTTTAAATAATATGCATGGAAAGCAAATGGAACAGGTGAAGGGGCCGCGTCTGGGCCACTTTGCATATTAATGAAGCGCGCACTCAGCCAGCCAGTCGCTTAGTCGCCGGGACTATTTATAAGGCATGAATTAATGTGGCACAGGCACGCGCAACTGCCACGTGCCACCCCCCAAAAAAAAACTAATTGACACTTTGGCGCGCTTTTTGGCAGCCAAATCCGCAGCTCAAGGTGTCGACCCGGCGACAGGCAAATTACAGAACTGAGACGAAAAGCAACATAAAACGTTTTTACAAGTCGCTGGCAAATAGTTCTGCGCGCGTTTAAAAACGCGTGGGCGAAACGCTTGTTGCTTTTGAACAAGGTCAAAAGCAAATGCTGAGAGTTGCAATCGCTTAGTTCAATCAGAGCGGCGTTTGCCCAAGGCAACAACAATAACAACAACAACGGCAGCAACTGCGGCTGCTTAATTTGCAATTATGGCCAAAAAGATGTGGGACGCTCAGCTCCGCTCCGCTCAGTTCAGCTCGGTTCAGCTCTGCGGTTTAGCAATAGCCAAACGACCCAAGCGACAAACCTCTCTGATTAACCAAAGCGACAAATTCGCAACGCATTTCCCCCACAAACCAAAAATTGACAGCTTGACATGACGCATTGAGGCGACAGACGAACGAATCCCCCCCCCCATTCCCATTGATGGATCTGATCTGTGGCCAGGTGAAGCAAACGGCGTCGTGTTAGTAGGTTAAATGCCAGCCATCAGAGTAGTATTACAAGCGCGATTATAACACTATTCAGGTGAGTCTTTAAAAACGCACGCGACTTGTGCGCGTTTTTTAGTCGCAGGCAATTATTATAGATTGCATAGTATTCTGATAGCAAATGCTGCCTATGCTACGACGTAAGACAAGAACTTATATAGATGCCTGCTAATAACAAACGCAGCTTAAGCCAATGCCTCGTCATTCATTCTTGGGGTGCATCCAGGTTTGGGTTCGATCTTTGGTTCAAACTTAGTTTTTTGAATTTTTTTTTCAGCTACATTTAAAGATTAAGTACGATTTACAAAGAAGGATAGGTAGTTGGTTAGCTAGATGAGTAGATAGATAGATAGATGGATAGATAGGTGGATAGATAGGTGGATAGATAGATGGATTAGTAGGTGCATGGATAGATAGTTGGATAGATAGAGGGATATATATGATGAATAGTTAGATGGATTGATAGATGGACAGAAAAAGCGATAGATAGACAGATAGATAGGATAGATAGGATAGATAGATGGACAGATAAATTGATGGGCAGATAGAGTTAAAGTTAGATGGTTAGATAGGTGGATATGATGGTGGATAGATAGGTTAACAGATAGCTGAGTGCGTTTTAAGTACATAGAGCTCAAGAAACTCCTGATAAAGTGTTAAAAATCGCCTGAATAAGACTGCGCGATTTCAGTGCGATTTATGTGCGTTTTAGACCGCTAAGTTTCAAGGTTAGATAAATAATTTATAATATTGCAATGCCCTTGTATTCTCCTGAACATTTCAAGCTAACTTAAAGCTTCTGGCAGCACGCTTTAAGCTGGCATTAAAGCATCTTTTGTGCGCGTTTTTAACTGCCTTGAGGCCTATATAGTGACAGAAATTATGTTGAAAAAACCTTACAATGCAACGTTAATACAAAACACCAGGTTTTGTTGAGCACATGCTGCTGCATAATATATATGCAAGCATAAGCCAGCTGATAAGCGCGTTTTACGCGCGATTTGTCAGCGTTTTAGGTCGCTGAGAAGCGCGAGAAGCGCAACAAATTATTTTGATTGGTTGTTAATGCAACTTCCTCCCAGGCCGCAGCCTTCTAATTATATATGCTTGCTGCTGCTGCTGTAGCTTCTCTTTTTTTTTATGCCGCTTGCATGTCTGCTGTCCATTTCGCGCCTCGCTCCGCGCCCATCAGACGGAGGGCTGCGGGCCCAAAAATTAAAAACCACGCAAGTTTAACCGCCAGCTGACCCGCCTGTCTTGTTTTTTTTTTTTTGCGTTGGTGTCTGCGAAGCAAATTTCAACTAACCGCATTTGAACTCGGTGAGTTCTCCGAGTCGAAGAGAAGTTTTGGAGGCTGGTGTGGGCTGGCTCCAGGTGATTTATTGTCCACAGATCGCTGCAGATATGCGACTTCTCACAGTGGGCTTAACGCCTAACGGTGCTCTAACGATGCCCGCAAATTGATAAGCAATGAGGGAATTACAAAATTCTAGACTCTTGTTGACTTTGCTGATTTGCAAAAAAAAAAAAAAAAAAAAACAACAGAGATTTTGCGCAGGGGTAAAAAAAGGGTTAAGGGACATTTTTTTTTTTTTTTGGGTTAAGGTATCGCCTTACATTTTTTGACAATGCTCGAGCGCCTTGTATAAGTAAACAGCTGTTTGTTGTGCATGGTAGAAAACAGGGTTTGAGCAAACAACAACTGCAACATCATCATCATCATCATCAGCATCATCGTATTAACAACACTGTCTTGGGACAACTATTCATTAATCATAAATTTAATTAACAATCAAAGGAATTTAACATACGTCCGTCTTAGGGAAAAATGACAAAAGTTGACAAAGAAAATTTTCTGCAAGGCGTTGCCTAGCCTGAGGCAAAAAGAAAAAAGGGTTGAGAAAATTAGCCAGAGCTCTCAGTACTCGGTTAATCAGAAATTTCCATTGATAAGCCATAACTCATGTGCAAATTTTCTCTTTACATTTTTTTTTGTCATTTGCGGTTTGTTTGCTGCACCCCGCACAAAAGGGAAAAAGGCAACAAAGCAAAACAAACAACAGCCAAAAAGCTGACATTTTGCATAATATGAAAATGAAATAAATTAACATATTTTATGCGCATCTCGCAGGCATATTACATAATATGCCGAGGCGCGTTTTTCAAGTGCGATCCGCCGCAAATTGAATTGCATTTAATTAATGCACTTTATGCGTATCCCTTCAAACGAAATTTGCAACATTTTTGCGTCCAATCAAAGCGCATTTCGTATTCAAAACATTTTCCTGGCCAATTTGCATAATATTCGCATATGTCACAGCGCGACGCGCGTCAATATTTGTACATGATATTCCGATCGAAATGATATATAGTTTTTCTCTTTTTTATTTTTATTTTTATTTTTATTTTTTTGTATTATGGTATACGTACAGCAGGTTCTTCATGTAGCGTTTGCGGGCAACCAATGTGTAGGATTCCTTATGTGTATGCGTTAGATATTTCATTTTGTTCAAGATCTCACACAGGTAAACACAGCGAATTATAGTTTGGGTCAGTAGACAGTTGAAAGGTTAGAGAACCAAGAGAGGGAAGTCGAGTTCCCAGATTGAATAACACACGCTGTCTCTCTCACTCTCACTGTCTGCACTCTCCTCAAGCAGGTATTTCACTTAAATTGAATCTTGTCTCTGCGATTTTTTGTTTTCTTAGGTCAAATCACACACACATAGACGGAAACACAAGTATAAAGTGGTGTTTCCTGGATTTGGTTCTTGAAACAGGTAGTTTTTAATGGTTATTTGACTTTTAAAAAGCATTTGTATTGCACATAATAGTTAATGTTAGCTTAATTTAAGTCAAATTCTTATGCATCTCATAGATACAAAAGTGGCAACAGTTGAGATACTTTCGCGTTTTTTTTTTCGTTTCGTTTCGTAGTTTCGCGTTTGCAACGGCTTAAAAGAAAAACCCAGTTAACCCCGCGTATATACAACCTAACAGCACGACGTATGCGTTCAAACTGAACTCTATGCGTGCCGACGATAACTTCACAGGCTCGACTGCAACTTCCAACTCCAGCGCGACGAGACGCGCTTCAACCCCGGAACTGAGCGACGATCGCTTCGAACATGTTCGATGCGTGTTGTTGCAGAGGCAGCAACAACGAACCAGTCACATACCATTTTGAGTTTATCAAGCCATAATATGGCATTATAGCGACACCGGCCGGCTACCGGATATGAGCGTGCCACACAAAAGGCCTGCCCGCCTTTTGTTTTTGGGGTGGCCAGAACAATAGGCCTACGGAGGCCTCTTCTTTTGCTCAAAGTGCTCGCGTCTGAAGCAGCATACTAATTCTCAGCCGGACTTCGGGCATGCAAAAAATATTCTAACAATGGGCAGCGCTTGCGCGTTCTGCTTGTAAAGGAGTCATTAACACCTGAACTGTCAGGCCAGTGAGCTGACAGATCAGATATCAGCTAAAGCCCTACAGGGTAGATCACAAGGGCCAGTCGAACTGTGAGAAGAATCAAAGTTGACAGTGTGCGTCCACGGGGAGATAGGACAGAGGTTATCTTTAAAAATGTTAACAAATCAGTCTGTAATCAACTTATAAAGTAGACATCCCAAGCTATTTAGTAAGTTAGCTTTTCCCAGTTACGGGATACAGGTAACTCCTTGACCTATGTTATATGTACATGTCAGACTTCAAGTCATTTGCGATAAGAGAATGTAAATTGGCTTGAATATATATGTAATAGGGTAATTAATATAGATCTATTATGAGTTATGAATATCTTCAGCTGAATTCTAGATGTAAAAACTCACTTAATGAAATCTTTAAGTTATCAGCTTAGGTTGCTAACAAGCTATCGATTGCCGAGCTACACACGCTTTGCATTTGCTTCAAGGTTTAAACTCGTTGTGAATTGTAACGCGTCAAGCGACGGAAACAATCGAAGCGCGCAAAACCCAAACTCACGCTCTTTGTTGTTATTTTCTGAGAAACACCTTATTATTATAATTGAGTGCATTATTACAATTTCTCCATAAATCAGTGAAAATACGTGAAAATTTAAATAAAGGCAGTCGCAGAAACTCTGTCATGGTTACGCGCAGTTTTCACTCAGAAAAGGAAATTTCCACAGCACTAAGTATTACCTGAGCAGACTCAATCAATTGCCAAATAAGTTAAGTTAAGTTCATCCATATAATAAACGGGAACGCCTCACACAAGTTTCTTTGCCTTACTCAACGTACCCTTACCTAGGCCAATTATAATTAATTAAATAACATTAAAATTCAATTTCACCTTTTGGGTAGAGGAGAAAAACCTCAACATCATTTCCACTTCCTCAGCTCAACTGGGTTTTTGCTTAGGTCACAGTGGAAACTCCCTGCTAAAGATTCTTAGTCAAGTCCGAGCTGCCTTTGAGCCGCTTTATTGGCCATGTTTACGTTTGGCTTGGCATCTTCAAACCCAAAACTCAAATTTAGCCATGAAACACATAACTTTCTATCTATTGTTTTAAGACTGGGCTGTTAACTAGGCGCTGCGAGACGAGATGGCTAAGATACAAGCACAGCGGGGTTTTTAGGCCCTGTTTCTGACTTTGTTTCTGTTTCCATTCGCTGAGGTTTATCTTGTTCTTGCTGTTGTTGGGCTTTTATAGACGTTCCGCTAGTCAAGTCAACGCTCAACACCTCATAATTCTATTGTCTTTCGACCTGTGCGCCTGAGTTTGCATACACAATAATGATAATCAGCTACTTGTGGCCAACTCTTGAGGACCCGAACCCCCCCGACTTATTTCACTTTCGTCGACTCGTACACCTTCCTCTACATCTTCTTTACACTTTTTTTTTCTATTTCTCCTCATTTTTTTCATAAAATTATGCAAATTAGTTGCGCCTCTGTTTATGGAACGTCGTCGTTCCAAGTTGACGACGCACTCTACCCAGTTTTTTTTCTTCTCTTTTTGACTGCGCCTCAGATAGAAAAGTTTTTTTTCTCGCTTTTTTATGATTTTATAATTTGCAGCTCGTTTCAAGTGGCAAGCGCAAGCGCGCATCGCGGCTAGGCGGGGTGTACCCAGGGGTACGTAACCCTAGAATATCGGCACCCTGCTCGAGTTCCAATTGCTCGCCTTCAGGTGTCAAAGGCGCCTGCGCGCACGCGCTCTCTCACCCCTGAGCCTGAGCACCCCTGAGCTATCGTCACCCCGTGCTACCCTCAGGGTTGTGGACACTTTTTTTTCAACTTTTTTGTTTGAATTTATAATTTTTTAGTTCTAGTTTTTTTTTTAACATTTTTTTCTCCATTTCTTCGCCCAATTGGTGAAGTTTGATTGGATACATTCGAGGCGGAGACTTTAAAATGCATATAAAATTTACATAATTTTATGAATTGACAGCAACAAACCATAGAGAATGCGACAAATAAACTATAAATTTGTGAGACCCTGCATATGATTAAGTAAAAAGAACATAATGTAGCAGGAACACCTACGGAAATTACAATAAATATGTACATATGCGATAACTGCGAAGCGTTGAGGGGAATAGCAATAAAATAATATACCCAAATATGGGGTTTTCTCATGTATAAAAGCTTGATATTGATATTATTACAAATAGGGAAAGTGGATATTTCAGCGTACTCTTTTCACATGAATTTGGCCCACGAATATTGTTCCCAGATTTAGAGACGGACCAATGTAAAACTTCAGGATCATAGCCTTAAAACTGAGGGATAAACGTATATAAATTTGGGTCTTAATGTTGATCTAGAGTATATATCCTTTATAAGGTCGGAGATGTCTCCTTCTGTGCAACCGCCACATGGGGATAATAAATTAAAGGATAAGTAAAGTAAAAGTAAAAGTAATATTAGATTCTAGTATTTTTGGCTTTGCAGTAAATATATATTGCTGCTCACACAACAGATCTAGCCTTAATTGAGAGGAAGCTGCTCTTTAAGGGAAATTTATGAAAAGCTTATTTGCGCATAAATTCAGCAATATTCGACTTGAAATGACCCTGACATTGTTTGGAAGCATTCACCTCTGTGCCGACCCCACACACATGGAACAGATACAACAAAAATTGGCTGCACATTTTGATAGCTAATTCTTTTCAATGAAAATTTCCGCAATTACAAAAATGAAATGTTAGAATTACATTTTGTGTATGCTAAATAAAACATTTTAACGCAGCTATCGAGGGTAGCTGCACAAGCTCTGGCCTTTGCCCGTCGCTGGGCGGGGCCAGTTGTGGGGGGCGGGTAATAAGTTTGGGAAGGCTGCCAGTCAAGCAGACGCCGCCGTTGCAGAAAGTACATTAACCCAGGCCTCGGCTGCTGCCAGTTTGTGGATTGTTGTGGGAGACCCCCGCCCACGCCCCGTCCCGTTCCGCAATCCCCCACAGCCCGCCAATGCTCATTCAGTTGGTTCGCAACTGGCCACCCACAAGAGCAGCGCCAACAACGCTGGCGACACCCTTTAAAAACATTTTTATGCCCTATACCCATTTGAAATGTGTACAAAAGGGGTATAACACAATTATGCAAATGTATGTAACAGGCGGAAGGCGTTAACCCTGACCACATAAGGATTCTGCATCAGGTGGAAAGATCTAATTTCTATCAGTCTCTGTGAATTTGTGCAATTAAGAGAGAAATTTACAATTTACATTTGAAATTAAGCTTCTCGAAGGATTCATTTTAAAATTATTTTATATTTGCGAAGAAGTACTCGGACTCAGTAATGGCTACTACCTTTGGGTTGTATCTCAGCATCTCAAAGGAAAGTGGACACAAAATATAAAGTAAGTTAAATTTACGAAGATTGTCGGGAATGTAGAATTTCTAAGCATTTAGCAGAAATTTGACTTTATATGATTCCAAACTATTTAATTAATTAAATTTTTTTTTTAATTGTTTGAATTAATGTTTTTTAAAATACTTTGTTCTTAAAAAACTCTATAAAATGAGTGATAATTTAATGGAATTATTTTATATACTTATTTCTTCATATCTGTTGTTGCAACATTAATCTTTGTTGACTCGTAAGTAACTTTCCTTTAAGAAGTATGTCTATATATGAGTAAGAGCAGCTGCATACAGGGTATCTGCTAGTCCGTCATTTATATTACATACATTCTAACGTGTTGTATATGTGTGTGCGAGTTGGTTTTTGTTACGCTTGTTAATTTACGCCAAAGCTTGCAAACATTCTGAGAGCAGGCTACGAATGTGCAGGAAGTGGGGTTGGGTTGGGTTGGGTTAGGTTCGGGTTGAGCGTGAGGGTTTGTTGGGGGTTTGTTGGGGGTTAGTTGGGTCGCAACATCATTTAATGAACTGCATAATACAGAGATCCCTGTGTGCGTGTGTGTGTGTTAGCTTTTTAAATGTTTAATTGCATCTGGGCATGTTTTTCTCACTCGCGCGTTTCGCTCAGTGTATGACACAGCAAAAAATATGTTTGTATTCATAAACGGAGCCTAGACGAACCCATCCACTCGCTGCCCGAGCATTTGCTGCATTGGCGCATTTTTCGCAATGTTTCCGTTTTGAATTCACTTTTCATTTGCGAACCCAACACAGTTGAGACCCTAAAGCCAGCCTCGTCCAAACCAGCCCCTATTTAGCCGAGCCAGCGACGAGCTGCGTCGTGTGCAGCAACAACAAGCGACAACTGTCTCGCAAGCGTCTCGGCTAGTACCCTATTTACCAACCCCTCCCCAAACTTGCCCCCGTCGCACCCATAGAGTTGCAGCCCCATCTTAATGCAGCCGCTAGACACAGTTGCCTTCGAGGCACACATAATTAAAATGTCATCGTCGTCGTTGCAGTCAGCACTTTTTATACACTAATCCCAGGGCATTTTGCGTGCTGGCATTATATAATCCCATAAAAAAGGCAGGATATGGCTTGGTCGTGCTTAAATCTAATGCTATAAAAAGTTAATATGACAACAGGATATTCCAATTTCAGCTATGCTCAAGACATTATTCTGCTCAAATGTACTTTTATTAATCATTAAAAATAGTTTACGGTTATATATGGACTCTATGTTTTATGTCAGGCTATGTTCTCATATTCTTATTATCGATGTATTCATTTATTATTAATATATTATATCTTACATTTTTCTTAAAAAAACATAAGGCTTCTGGCTATTTGTTGTCTGTTTTAGTCAAAAAGCTATTCAAATAACTTAGGTTGCAGATGTAATGTGATAATTAAGGCACTAACTGCAAAAGCCAAATATCTTTATATTAGTTGCGTCCAATAGTATAGCAAAAGCACAATTTAAACTTGAGAAATACAACAATGACAATCTGTTAATGTTGATTATGTTAAGCCTTAAGTCTCGGCTTGATAAATCATGCTATATGTAAGACCTTTGAAGTTAAGGAAATAATTGCGAGACTATCTTTAACTTCAACCCTACTACTTCTACTGTGTCAACCTTTAACCTTACGTCAATCTGTTACAGTTGATATCTCATATCCTAAAGTTTAGCCTTTCGAATGAGTCATTAAATCCATGTAATACATCGTTGGGTCTCCCTGTCTATGTAAAGTGTTGAGGCTATTTAGTTAAAAACTATTTTATATATACATTTTTTTCTGCTGCTGCAAATAAATAAGTCTACATTGGCCGTATCAGATTACTATATTACATTACAAAATGATTACAGTCGTTAAAAAGTTGAGTTTTTGGTGTGAAAAAAACTTGTAAGCTTTTTAATTATTTATATATCTACAATTGTTTATTTATAATTATTAAGTTTATTATTGTTTTTGGCATAAGCTGTTAGGCTTTAAGACTTATATATAAAAATAAACGAGAGTCAAAAAGGTTTGATTTTAGTTTTCACTCAAACTAATTCTCTTAAAGGTTTTACCTATTTCTTATCAAATTTAAGCTTTATATGATAGCTTGTATTCTATATGTAAACTCAATTATAATTGGTTGAAATATGTTTAAAAATGTTTCAATTTCATTGTGTTAGGGTATTTAAAATTCGTCCCTGCTCAGCTGTAGAGCGTTTCAAGTGCTGTTGCTACTTTGCTGCAGGTCCACCCCGCAGCCCGCGGAGCACTTGAGCAGGTCTTAGTGCAGCCCAAACTCCTTGAGGTCTATACAAATATAATTCTCCATTTAATGTGGCAAATGAAATTTAAGCACAGCCAGCAAAAATGAGCCCAGCCCAGCTTCGAGTGCAAAAATGCAACAAGCATTTTTTGCAGTGCAGCAATATAATATGCAGGCAGAGTCTTGAGAGGGCGGCGGAGGCCTAGAGATTGTATTTGTTGTTGATTTTTTGTTAGCTCAACAATTCAGAATTGAGGCAGGGTTCAGACGGAGTTGCATATTTAATGTGAACTTCACAGATTGACAAACTAATTCGAGGCACATTCGGAAAATCAGTTTGGATAATTGAATGTCTATGTGGAAAACAGGTTTCACGAGCAGACACGAGATGTAAGCCAGAGATATAATTGAATGAAAAAGGAAAACGGAAAATAAAAATGTGAAACTAATAAATATGGAGTAAAAGGACCCTGAGCGAACCTTTAAACCGTAGCGAGCAGGGTTAAATGCTAGGGCGCACACAAAGGCTGAGGCAGGCAAGGCACAGATAGAGAGTGTGTGTGAGAGAGAGAGAGAGAGAGCGGGAGAGGAGAGTCGAGAAAGTTGCCAACTCACATGCTGTTGGCTGGCGTAAAACGAGGCCTGAGCCCGGAGCAGACAGTGCAATGTCCCGACGCTGGCTGCATTGTGCGCAGCGAGCCCTTACAAGTACACACAGGACATGCAGAGACAGACAGAAACAGACAGCAGAGACTGTGCGAAAGTGCGACTGTCGAACGGTCGGACGTTCGGACGGACAGACATCATTTCATCAACGTTGACAAACTCATCGTCGTTGCGAACGGCCGTTGACGGCCTTACCAGTCGTTAACCAGCCCCTTCCTTAGCCCCCTTCCCACCCCTTTCCACCTTCTCATTCGAGTTCGACATTGACACATGATTTTCCAGCCCAACTCCAATTCCCAGCTTTCCCTTTGCGAATCTCTCTGGCGTCCTGTTCATGCAGAAATGTTGGCTTTAATGCCAATTTGAAGCCTCCGACTCGCAGCCTCCCAGCCTCTGCTCCTGGCTGCCTTTGGTTTTGAGCTCGTGCTCGTATTTGCATACCAACTTGTTTCTGAGCTAATTCTTTTCAATTAAACGAGATCCTGTCTCGCAATGAAATTTCGTATTTGGTCAGCTGTTGTACCTGGTCGCTGCCCCTCTCAACTTTTTCCTTCCCTGCTTTGCGCCCATTAGTCTTTCTATATATGCAAAAATATTTGTGAGCCAAAGTTTTATCCTGACAAAGTTTAAAGCTGTTTCTATTTCTGAGTAGTCATGAATGCCAATGCCAAGAGTCAAAAGTTTGTAAAATCATCGCACAGTCTGCGGTTTTTTCCTGGAAAATAACAACTAACGAGAGGCACCAAGAAAAGCCAATAATAAAATAATATCAGCAATTTTCTAAAGCGTCTTGCAAAAAGTTGCCAGCAATTACTTGGAGAGACGTTTTAAAGCAGATCAATGAAAAGAAAACATTATGTAGAAATACATATATACTTTGCTGGAACGGTCCTGAGGACTTTGAAAATTCCATTATATATAGCTTTATAACTTGATAAAGCTTAAAAATTGAATTTTAGTGATTTCTCATAAGCTTTTCCTTTTGACATCTCATTTGAATCGCTTTGATTTCACTATAATAACAAATAAATTAATATTTTTCAAATAATTTCTGAAATTATCTGAATCTGTTATAGTATGTATTCTTTGGCTAATGTCCATTCTATTAGCTACTAAGTCTATTTTCAAGTATCGCCAAGCTATCTTCCTGACGATACACATAAGAATTACTACTTAAAGTATTGTTTGCCAGTAGATAACTTAAATAGTCCTGCGAAGTCTAGAATTTTAAAGATAATTAAGCAGCATTTCGGTGCATATAAATCGACCTTTCAACTCAATCGATGTTCCTTTGTCTAATGAGTCGTGACCTCGTCCGCTTCTAGGTGTGTTGCCTGCCCAAAGGACAACACGACATGTGTGAACAGAAACAATGAAAACAGCAACAACAACAACAACAACAGCTGGCAACACCTTCAAAACGTGTTACAAAATGTGTTTTTAATTTGCCAAAACACAACAAAACGGGCGTCAGGTGTAAAAATGTTAAAAGGTTCTCTTCCAAATGTTGATTGAAATATGCGACCACACGCACACACACACGTACAGCCACACGCCAAGCCACGCCCAGTGGCGCGTCACGTTTAACTGCAAAGATACCCCCCCCCCCCCCCCCCCCCCCCTCACTGGTATTTGCGTACTTTAATTGGTCGCCGCGTAGCTCGTTAGCGCAAAAGTTGACAACCAAATTGATATAATTCATCAGGCATACATATACATATATACGCATGCATATACAATTTATAAAATATATATTAATTAATTTCAATTTTGTCTCGCTGTGGCAACGGGCCAGGCTCGAACAAGACCGAACGTCAATTAGTTGGCGCATCGAGGCGCAGTTTTATGGTCATGTCGCAGCCGCCGTTTTTAATGTGCCAACCTGTCCGAGTGCTGCCTTCTAGGCCATTGCATTTGTCACCTTTGCCGATTTTTATGGCCCGCACTGTTGTTAACGGCGCCTTGGGTGGTTCCTTTGGCTCCTTTGTTTAGCCCACACTTCTGCTGGCCGTTTTACTGTTAACGGCCTCTGGTCACATCTAATTAACAACAGTTGCCATTGGTCCGGGCCATTAAAAGCGCACATAACAGACAGCTGCTTCCAGTCAATTCCAATGCATATTTTTTTCAATCAAATTATAGCGCTTTTGATCAACAGCCACCAAATGGCAGGCACAAAGTGGAATTGACAAACCGACAACAACAACAACAGGTGCCGTGACGTAGGCATATGAATTTGCATATGTATGTATGTTCGTGCTTTTGGCAGAGCCACAGTGTAAGAGCGAGAGAAAAGCATTACATGTGGAACCTTTGTAAGTAGTACAATGAAAACGGCAAAATACTGTCAAGGGTATAGTCAGAAATTACTCGAGCAAGCTTAATTCAACTGATCTGGTCACACTCAATTGATCACAGTTTTACAGATTGGCAATTGCCGATTAATTAATTACATGTTGTCAACTTTGGTACACGTTGTTTTTTATTGTTCAATTGACAAAGTGTTTGTAATGTGAGCCTTTAATGGATTAACGCTCGCAGGTGCGTGCCACCGCAGGGCAAGCAACACCTGTGAACTTTTGTTGGTTTTTGTACGTAAACGGCGTGGGGGTCGTTGGCCAAACTTTCAGGTGTGTGTGTGTGTGTGGGTGTGTGAGTGTGTGGTGGGCCGTGTAATTGATCAAATAAACGAATGAGTGGAAGAGTGTGATTGAAAAAGAGAGTGCTGGGCAGAGGAGACAAACATACAACGACTGTTGCCACTTGGCATATTTGTACTGCAATTAAAGCTTTACAAATAAATGTACCAAATTTGATGTAATGTACCCATTTCAAAAGGCATACTCCTATTTAAATATTATTTAAACACATTTTTTGTATGTTTTCCAATGTGCAATAAATGCCTTTTAGAATACGTTATTTTCACACTTGAACATTTTATGTTAAATCAAATGATAAAAGTACCTATTTGCATTAATGTACCATATTTGGTACATTTATTGCACATGCACAAAGAGACTTCCGCATGCATGTACACACGCATACACACACACACATACACACTGTCTGTAATTACATGGGCATGTGTGAGTGTGTGGGGCTCTTGATGTTTTTGATCTTTATGTTGATTGCTTGCCACGTTGCTTTCCAGCAATTGACACTCAACCAATTAATGTTGCTTGTTTTGCCGAATGCAGCCCCCTTGTTTTTCCAGGAAAATTGAGCTTCTTACCAATTTTGCTCAGCAAATTGCGTTGGCTGCGCACAAAGTGCGCCTAAAAATAGACTCGAATTTGTGCGTTTATTGAAATGTTTGCCACTGACAGGCAACAAAATGGCTGCCAAAACAGCAAAAGCTTAAGCCAAAATAACAACAACAGCAACTACAACAAATGGCAGCACCTGTGGCTAGGCAAAAGCTTGCCAGGTGCGCACCATTGCGGCATGTCCCGAGGTCATTTTTGCTACACTGTTCGAAAAGCGAGAGGAGTATATTGGCAGCGTAGAAAAACCCAAAAATCTATATCTCCTGCGTTTGCAGGGCTAAATGGCTGGAATTTGGCAAGAGCCCGTCTTAAGATCGATCCGAGGATGTTTCTTTGTGAAAGGGCATTCTGCTGTCGGTTACACCCCATGAGAATATTCTTACTTGTTGTTTTATGGCTCTCGGCGGGTCAAACAAATTTCTCACCCGTGATTACAGTTTCCCTTTGCCGCGGATGCCGTAATGACAGGCAAACTGTTGTCTGACTGGACGGGGGCACGTGATGAGGGGTGCGGCTCGGCTGCCCGCTAATGGCTGCCAAGTTTAATTAAACTTCGGTCTATATCATTGGAATATTTATGGCCACCTGGGCATTTTAATTAAGCCCACCGACGTTTAACGGTAACATCATAATCAATAAAGTCAACAAAAGTTTGCCTTGAAAGATGTCTCCGTCTCCTTCAAGGTCATTTTCCAGACTTTCTGGAAAAATAAGTATCTTTTAATGTGTGACATATATGACAGTTCTTCCATGGAGGATATTTTGTGCCTTATATCCTCCATGGTTCCTATACATACCTGAATATTTTGCCCCTTGAACCCAGAAACTTATTCTCACTCTGAATCCTGGAAACGCATTCTCACCACAAGCTTTGCATTTTTACAGTCCTTTATACTCTATACTTTATACTTTATAGTTTATAATAATTAATTTTCTTTGATTGTCTCAACTCAGAAAATAATTCCCATTGAAATGTTCTGATCTATCGACATATTTTAAACATTCGCTCAAAATGTTATGGAATAATTATTGTAAAATAAATCATAGAGACGAAGGCTGTAAATAAGCTTTGTCTGTTAAATTTTGATTAATGTTGCACACAATAAAATTGCATTAAATTATTGTGTACCATCCACATTTGATCGGAATTCGTGCTCAGTTCTCAATTTCTCACTCGACATGTGGAGGAAACGCCCTCTGCTGCACATCGGCAGCCTTTTTCTTGGCCGGGAAGGGGGGGCTGCCTACATGAGTTGTTGCCTGCAGTCAGGGCAGAATATATGACCGGCCCATTGAAAGGTTCAATTGCAGCGATAAATATTGCAATATTCTCGAGATTCAGTTGCAGCCAGCCTCTGGAGCAACTGGCTCCTTATCAAATGGCAGAGCGACGAGTGCGACGAGTTTCTCACGACGAGAACGACGACAAAGGCCCAGGACAAAAGTCGTCGTCGTCGTCGTTGTCGCATTTTGGGTGGCAACAAATGTTTTATTTATGCAACATGGCAATCACTGCCCATTTGTTGCCCTCCTCCCCGCTCTCCATCCCCAGACAAGTCATGCGAACCAGTTGATATGAAATACTTGTGTCTGTATTCATATATGAAATGAAAGGTGGGCGTGTGCGTCTGTTTGACAGCGCGACACGCATAGGCCAATGGCCCCTTCCCAGTTCCAGCCCCATCCCCAGTCCCCAAGTGCCACAGGACCGCATTTTATCAATAAGTCTTCACTGAAGATGCAGTTGCAAGTGGAACTGGAGTTGAAGCTGAAGCTGGAGCTGGAGCTGTGGCTGGCAATTGCCGTTGGCGTCAAACAAAGTTTTAGTTTTGCATTTTGCAGTTTTTTATGGAGCAGTTCTCACAATGTGCCGTTATCTGGCACTTGCTGGGCGGCTGGTCTCATGTTTCGCTTTTTCATTGTCGCTGGAAGCTGTCAACGACATGAATAATATTGAGTGCGACAAAAATCCAACAGCGACATTTGTACAGCAAGTTGCACGAATTTGATGGCATATGAATACGTCCCCTGAGTTGAATGACCCTTCTCTGTGATTCTCACAAACTTTAGCTGACGATTAAAGCTCGATGCATTAGGCAGAGACAATGGCAGAGTGGAATATGCAATATCTGATCCATGCTAACACCTTTCCCCGAGGAATTTAAAACTTTTTTTTGGCTTACCAAAACCCAACGAATATACCCTATACTTCATATTTCAGGTATTTGGGTCGAATATATGGAATCTCCTAGTTAATCATGCTTTGTTCAAACTAATAAATATTTTACAAACTAATAAATACTTTAAAAGCCAAGTAATTTTTGGGATATTTCGCAATTTTTTCTTCTAAATGACCTGATCAAGCTTGAATCGTTCAAAATGAAATAAAATATAAGTGACATTTCTTGTAATGCCTTAATAAAATAATAAAATATATATAATTAATAGGTTAAATCACACTCATATAAAATTGGAAAGCCGAATCATATTAATGGATCGCATAAAATCTCTTGATACTTTCCCCATTTTACCTTCACAGACAACTAAACAAATATGCCCCTTTCCCTTAACAAATTCAACGCTAGGGTATATTGAAAACGAAATATGGAATACAATGAAAAATTTATTGAATTACGGAAGCTGTCGCTGCGATTTGAAATTGAGAGCCTTACACGATTGGCTGACGTTGCCGTTGAGACATATCGAATTGAAATGGAAATGTTTGTAAATATTTCAATTTATGACTTTTTTTTCGAACGTTACTTACGACAATCTGAAGATAGTTACGAGTGCATATGGAAATAAGTGGCTTACCTGGAAAATGAAATAAAAATAAATAAAGTTTATTGCATAACATTAACAGACTTTATGGACTTTAACTTTGCCATTAACTTTAGTTATTCGCAAAAAGTTGACAGCCAAAAATGTGCCCAGAACAAAAATTCTTTGACTTAAACTATGCAAAGGTAAACTCTCAAAATGCTTAAACAATTTGCAACAAATTCTAAAAAAAAAAAAAACAAACACTGCGATTCATGAGTCTGTAAATGACTGTTAATTAAATATGCACACACAAAAAGCAAAAATATTTACTTTTCGTACTAGTTGAGGGTTGTCAATTTATGGTTGGCTAAATAAACTGAAATTCGATATGAGAAATAATTTGATTATGTCGTTTTTTGTTTTTGTTAGTCGCAAAGCTTAATAAATCAAATAAAGTGCATATTGTATTCAGAGTTTGAATAAACGATAAAACGATTTGCACAACTTTTTCATAATTTAAATATGGCATCAATGATGCTCATAATGAGCATAACAATGATGATAATGATGTCGATGATGGGGCCAATTTGCGATATGCTCGCCATTGCTCCAAGGGGAGACGAATTGACATTATTCTCAATGTGTTTTCGACATAACAAAACACATACGAGTGCACAGAAACATTTCTGGCCCTGTCTCTGGCTCTGTCTCGATTTGAAAGTGAAAACCCAGAGGGAAATCAGATGGTAGAGCAGCCAGACAGAACGAAGCGATAGTGCAGTACAGTTGATGTCAGTTTCCATTTGACCCAAGTTCGATTATTTAAGCCAAAATGGCATTGGCTAAAGTATTAAGTGCTTGGAGAGCACGCGCAGGCTTTAATTATTAATTGTCGCTATCTTAATCAATACAAGAAGCATATGTTAGTTCTTAATTAAACGAGTCCGACAAATTTACTGCCTGCAACTGAAAGACGAACCTATGCAAAGCTTAAAACTGAGAGACTAGACATAGAAACAGACAGACGGACATATGCACATATGTCTGGCTATATTAGCTCGACTGTTGATGCTAATTCGGAATATACATATATACTTTATGTCTGAGATGTCTGCTTCTTTGAGTTGAGTAACGTAGGAATAGAGAAAAGCTGTACTTTACTTCTCAGGCCAAGTCTTAAAAGCTTTAATTCAACCTCGAACTTATACCAAAATTACATCAAATTTACTTGAAGCTCTAAGCTCATAAAATGGAACTTATATAGCAGTAAGAAAGCTTAAAGTCGAAGTTATTTCTTTGACATTTAGAGACTGATTTATAGTACTAGAATAAAATTAATTTTAAAGCTTAGTCTAAAAGCAACAGAAGTTTACATAAAGCTGCCCTAAATGCATTAAGAATTGATTGAATATTAAAAACCTAGCTTACTTAAAGCTCGACTAAAGCAGTCTTGTATAAAATAGCTTTTAAAAGCTTTCAGCTGAATGCAGCTTAAACTTTAAGCAAAGCTAACAAACAACAATTATGCAGCGCACTTCACTCGCTTTAATTAGTTATGCTAAGGATAATTACATAAAGCCATAATGCGCAACGGATGATATTCAAATGAATAACTCTGGAAATGATTTATTTTTACGCAATTTAAATATTTTAATATAATTTTCAAATGCGCAGCGAAAGGGCCACAAAGCGCATTTGGCTCGAGACAGCAAAATGTAATTTAACTAATTTGATTCAATATAAATTATAAAGGTAAACAGCAACCGCAGCAACAACAACGATTAGTCAGCCAGCCACAACAACCTTATAAGCGTGTAATTTAATTTAATGCAGTCAAAAGCAACAACAACAACAACAACTCAACAACAACATGGCGCGTGAATAAATGTAGAAAATGTTGCACAGTTGCAACATAGCGACAAATGAAAAACAAAAACAACTAAAACTACAACAAAATTGTAGCTTTTAATGCGTTGCAATCGGTAAATCGCTGAAGCATTCAGTGCTGGCAGCTCATATATAGAAGTAGGAGATGGTGAAGGGGGAGAGGGGGGGGTTGTGGCAGTGGACTAAACTTATATCACACAATTTGTTGCCGCCGCTAATAAAGTTGTTGGCAACAACAAGTGAGACCCCAAAAATTGCTGCCAAAAACAAACAAAACTGAAAAATACGAAGAAGAAGCAGGCAAACAATTGCACAATGTGAAAATGAAAAGAGGAAGCACTAAATGAGCAGCCCAAAAAATTAATAGGCGTCTTAGTTGTTGTGGGCTTGTTGTTGTTGTTGTTGTTGTTGTTGCCGTCTTGGCCAACAATCGGAAGTGCAAAATTAAAAGCCAGACACAGACAAGAAAAACCCAAACTACGAACGGAACAAGAAAGAAAAATGATATTTGCGGCACATCGAAGTTTAAATACCCTAAAATACACTCAAGTGGCTTGAAAGTGAGGTAATATTAATGCCCTATTTCAACAGATTATTCCCAGAGTAACCATATGATATAGTAGACCGATTTGAAATGATTTTGCTCACACTTAGTTGAAAGGTGAAACCAGATGCCTTGAAAACCCGTAAAGTTTTCTATTAGAAAACTGATCTTATGAATCTATCTTTCTAAAAGAGTCATTTATTTTGATATATATATATATATATATATATATATATATATATCTCACAAGAACTTTATTTTCGTTTGAATTATATGGCAGCTTCTTTTTCAGCCGATCAGGCGACCTTTCCTTTTTGTAAATCTTTATTTAACTGTATCGAGTTTCGGGGTTTATTAAAATCAAAAATGCCCGAATACTAATAAATTGCGCCTACAACAATAAAACAGAAAGTTTTATGATATAAAACGATATAAAGCTGAGAGAACACTGAAAAGTCGGTTCTGCTGGTGATACTGATCAAGAATCTATATACGTAACAAAATAATAAAACCTTTTACAAGGCATACACAGCACCAACAACACCAACTACAACAAATGGGAAGTGTGTGTTTAGGTCTGCGTCTTGGGGAAGTGGCCTAGAAGATGTACTGCCAGCTGGTTGCTTCGTTAATCTGGCTACTGAACCCTTACAAGTTCAAGAGAACTTCGGCTGGGTAAACATAAGTCAACTTCGCCCGAGCAGCTGAAAGTCCTTCAAAGTGCCTTTATGGTTTTAGCCAAGTTTACTAATTACAGTTATTCCGGTGGAAAAGTTAAAATGAACTAAAGATGAGTCATTAGAATTGCTTAGGGTTGGGTCTGTCCATAAGTTCTTTGAGCTTTTTACAAGCGAGTTGTAACTATAATTATTATTTTCACATAATCTGACATTTCTTATCAGTCCGTAAGACTGTTAATAAATGTACGCTTAAGTAGGATAAAGTTGGGCATATTGAAATTGCAATTTTTGTTAATAAAACTAATACTTAAGATTCTTTTTTAATATTAATATAAAGATATGTTTTAGATATGCTATTAAGGTTAAGATTATGATTTAATTACGGGATTTAAATAGTAGCAAAATGTATATTTAAGAAAGTTCAACCACGTCATCGATATCTATTATCTATATCTATTGTTGGAGGCAGAATAATAATAAGTAATAAATAATAACAATGCCTAATTAATAATTAATATATGATAAACAATCAATAGTAATAACTTTATAATAAATATTTAATAATAAATGAATTTAATAAATAATCGTTAACAAATAATAAATCATTTATAAATTATTTTTATAAGCCAACAATGGCCTTAAAAACTCATAACTATATATATTTATATATATACATAGTAATATTTATGTGAAGATATACATATATATATATAATATCTACGAGTCGAGCATTCTTTACAACATCGATATGCATATACTACGCATTATATACAACAACAAGTTCTCTCTTTATGTCTGTCTTTAGGATATCTCCTGGTCGCGCATTCTCTACAACATCGTTCTACATATACATATATCTACTTACTCTTTTATATCTGTCTACATGGTATCTCCAAGTCGAGCATCGTTCTTAGCTATTTTATACTTTTATAATGTTATATAACCGTTGCCACTTAGCACCTTGTACACATCTAGTTAACAGCCCTGCACTTTATCATGAGCCGCGTCTAATTTATGTAGCGCTTGTAAAACTGTAAATTGGGGTCCAGTTTTTGCATCTTGACGCGTTTTCGTCAGACTTGGCAAGTGGCTGTGTGCAATTTTGGCCGCTAATTGGCCAACACTTGCACTGCCAGCCGCAATTTATGGCCAGTTATTAGTCGACTCTCGGCTCGGGTCTGTTAAACACGTGACTATTAATCAGGCTACCAAAACGCCGACGGGTCAACACTTAAATTAACAGCCTTAAACTCTTGTCAAATTAGCAATGAGTTGAGGCAAATTTGGCTGCACAAATAATGCAAATGATTTACTTAATAATCCTTCAAGAGCTGCAGGCAACCGTCAATTTGTGTAACTCGTTGTAAAACTAGTTCCAATGAACTTTAAATAAAATTGGCAACAGAGTCGAAAATGAATTTATCAGAGTAAATTAACAGTTTTTTTGAGTTACATTTTGAGCTACAAGGAAATCTAGAAAATTAAATTAAACACATAAAACTGGTTCCGGGAAAAGCTTACAAATGAAGGCATAATTGTTGTAATAAGGTCATAATGGCAAAAGCTAAGGTCTCATGCTCGGAAGTAAATAGTTAGAAAAACTTAATTAAGACAGCTGAACAAAATATTTATAGGTTTTCATTCCAAGAAAAGTATTTACACTTTTTAGATGTAATGCATATTATGAACAACAGAAAGCACACGTTAAACGTTTCAATTTCATTTTTGGGAACTAGTTCTCAGAGTTAACAAAAAGTTTTCTTTACAACAAGTTTTTGGCTAAAAATGACTTTATTACATATACCTAATAAGTCTATATAGCTATTATACCAATACCCATTCTACCTATTTCTATCATACCTAAGAACTACATAAAAAGTGTTACCAAATGGCAAAAGAAGTAAAGTTCATAGGTGAATAAGCGAAATTAAGAAACTAGAGTTTCTTATTCAAATTATTAATACAGGATGAACACACAATAACCCTTTTTATACCCTGAACCCAATAAAAATGGGTATAAGGGTATATTGTATTTGTGCAAAATCCAAATGTATGTAACAGGCAGAAGGAAGCTTCTCCGACCCCATAAAGTATATATATTCTTGATCAGCACCAATAGCCGTCTGTCCGTCTGTCCGTCTGTCCGTCCGTACGTCCGTCCGTCCGTCCGCCCGTATGTATGAACGCAAGGATCTCAGAACCTATAAGAACCTAGAGACTTTTAGATGAAGGTGCTCCTAGTGCCTGCACAGATCGAGTTTGTTTCCGACAATCGATAACTTACTTCGTTTCCAAGCAATCGATATCCTGTTTTTTGGGCAATTTTGGTAAATAATAAGAGCTAGAGTCACCAAACTTGATATATAGGGTTCAATGTATCCCCTAGTCGGGAGCTCCCGACTAGAACCTCTTACTTCTTTCACTTTATTCTACCCATAACCTTCGAAACTTGTAAGGCTATTTAAATGTCACGATATATGTCATGATATAGAATTTTATTTAAATATATATCTATCGGGCGTATATACGAGAATAGGAATTTGTGTTAAGAATTCACAAAAATCATTTTCAAGATTCCAACGAGAAATATTCTCCCTCTCCTTCACCCTCTCTTTCCATTTCACATAAACATAGTTTTAGATGCTTCACAAAAGAGACGCATAAATAATGTGATACAGTTTCATTTTCTTTGAGGCCACCTGACTGATTTTTATGGCCTCGACTGTTTAAAATACACATTTTAATTGTCTCGATATTGTTTGCTCCGATTTGTTGCATGTGGCATTAACTGAGATTGTTATTCTAGTTTTCATTGGCAATCAAATGGCGCAGGCTTGGAAAATGCAATTTCGGAAAACATTTTGCTGACAAATTTGAAATTTGAAATTTTGATTGCAAGAACCTTCAATAAAATCGCATTAAAATGCACATAAATAAATATGAAGCTGAATTTTTAAAAAACAAAATATTAAAATGGTATTAAAGCAAAATTTTAAAATAATAAATATACTACATATTGGCAGCCTGTCAAATTCACGAGAGTAAAAATATTTATCTTTAATTCAAGAATTTGTTTTTCCTGCCGTTGTCTGCGTGAGGCCGTAACAATTGCCGGGCTTTATTTGCAGAGTGCAACAAATTTTCCACAAACTACAAACTACAAACACACATATATATATTTTCATCTGTTTTCAAGCGAAATAAAATGCGATAAAAATATAAAAAATAAACGTAGCGAAATGCCTACAAAAACGGCGGCGACGTCCAGTAAACAAAACGGCGGCAACACAATGGGGCCAGCGTACAGTGGCTGCTAAAAGTGCGCGCACAGCCAAACAACCGGCAACGTCGACAGGCGCTTTTCCGTTTATTGCACTTGCAGCCCCCTTTTATTCGCCCGCCTAACCCCCTGGCCATGCCACTGGTCAGACAATTTGCAGTCTTGTCTGCGAGGCTGCCTGCCAAAATTGTAACCCCAGGCATTTTTACACGCCGTTTTTTACAATTTTATTTCATTTTTGTTATTTTTATTTTCCATTTTTTCTTATTTTTATTTTTATTTTTGGTTGCACATTTTCGTGCCGCACGCCATTTTCATTTCTCGCATTTTTCTCTCGCTTTGCCGCAGCATTTTTCATAATTCTTGAGGCAGTTTTTGCCAAACTTGCAAAGTTTTTACAGTGAGGAAATTATATTTTGGCATCGCGTAATAATCTCTCGCTTTTACCAAAAAAAAAAAAAGGAAAGGCCAAAAATATTTCACAGTTGCACTCTCCAGACCAGGCCGCACCCTGCCCCCAAAACTTGGCCCTGCCTCATAAATACAAAGTTGCAAGCGTAGCCGTCGAGGAATCATAAATATGTCGTCGTTGTCGTTGTCGTTCTTGTTGCTCTTCTTCTTGCTACGGTTGTTCTTGTTGCTGTGGTAGAGCCCAAAAGTCTATATCATGTATCTCTCCGGCAGTGTGTGCCCATACATTTTGGGCACAAAATGCTACAAAATCTATGTAATAACTCGGGCGATGGGAATGCGGCTGTGGTTGGGGGCTTGGGGCGTTGGGGCGTTGGGCGACGCCGGCAAATGTAGACAAAAAGTTGTGAGAAGTTGTGAGTGGTAAGTGTGCGTGTGGGGCATGGGATGCCGAAGTGAATTGCCGAGCACAGTGGGGCAAACCAAATGCATGCTTGGCCACGAAAGCTTTTAAAAACTCTTTTAAGGTCAACTTGCACAGTAGACAAACCGAGCTATAGCTAGTCTATAAGCCTTGCAATCTTTTTAATAAAAAATATTGAAAAAATTTATAATAGCTTTTATGCAAGCTCCAAGTTTCAACTGCATATCTGTCCTGCACAGTGGAAGAGCATTTAAGCGAAACTTTTACTGAACTCTGCACAAAGAGGGAGACAAAATATAGAAAATATTTCATTAAACTTACAAAAGCGCATTGAGCTGTTTTGTCCTTGGATTTCACATACTGTAATTTTTGCGAAAATTCATTAACTCAAGGCCCACTGTGCCGCCCGACGCACAATGGCACAAAAGCTGTTGTCTCTGCGACATAGAGAGCCCACTAATGGTATATCTTAATGTCTGGAGCACATTGTTGTTGCTCAACTTTAAATCGTTTAATAAAGAGTTTGAGAAAAATTTTTAGAAAATACGACGCAGAGATTTAAAGCTCGATAATGCGTGTGCGACAGCAACATATGAGGGCCTTGGCGAGTGCCCCGGGGTAGGGGCAGCGCGATCTGAAGATCTGAAGATCTCGTCAACACTTTAAAGTCATTTCTTTGGGCTGGTTCCGATGGGATTGCACAGCGTTGAGATTATTGTGGAAAAATCAAAGCCCAAGTCAATAATCGAATCAGGCGCATACAAATTTGTGGCACGCGGGGGCGTTCCTTAAGTTTATCACAGCATCTGCCCGGCTATCCCCTGACAATAGAATTGCTGATGAGCTGCGGCGTCGGCGCCGCCAAAGCGTCATTGAATTTGTAATGCAGGCCACAGGCGATACAATAATGGCATACAAAATGCGCCTCCAAATGAGTTGAGCAGATGAAGAGCTGACATTGAGAGCGAGCCGCAACTGAACTATATAGTATATACCCTGTATTTCTGCTTCCACTGCACACCCCTTGCTTATGCTACAGCTCCCCAGGCAGTCGTTCAATTTGAATTTCAAAATTGACGTCATCCACAATGCGCATATGATTTACTTGTTGATTCAAAAAGGCTACCCAACCACGCCCACCTCGTCTCGGGCCACATTAGATAAGCATCTTGAGGGAATTGCAGCTGAGACTTAAAGCTAACCGCGTGTGTGTGTGTGTGTGTGCAAAAATGCGACTGCTTAGAAGAAAAAAATATATGAACAAAAAAGAGTTTTGCGTTTAACGAAGCTTAAATGCTCTTATACGAGCGGAAGCTTTAAGCTGAACTCATTTTACTTGATGAGAAACAATAAAGCATGCTTAAAACTCAAGGAAATTGCCAAATCAGTGCTGAGAAAAAGCCATTGGAAAATGTAAGCTCTGTATATTTCATAACAGTATTGCCTAATAACAATTGAGATAATTTTTAGTAAACGAAAAAGCTTAAAGCTGTTAAAAAATAATCTATTAAAAACATTAAAGCTCGCGAAATTGCACGCAAGACAGTTTAAGCTAGCATTTAAGATGATGGTTGTTGGTGAAGGGCAAATAAATGCTTTAAGTATAACTAATAAAGCAATATTAAAGCTAAGAGATCTAATCATACTAAAGCCCAGTTAAGTTTAAGTGTTGCCTGTAAGAAATATCATTATAGAGGTAAATATTTAAAGCAGGTTGCATATATTTGTGTATATCCTGTATATTTTTAAATATGATATTTTTATTTTTAAATATTATACTGATTATTTTTAAATATGATACTGATTCAAAAGTCTCGAGTTTAGCAAATTTGCTTAAGTCACAACAATAAAGCTCGCTTAAAGCTAAAAGTTTTACTTGTACTTTCTGTTCTTAGCTGAGAAAGAGCTTGCAGCTCGCGAGCTTTAAGACCATCATATTATACTCAGTCGTAAAGGGTATTTCGATTGAAAAAAGCCTCTGTAGAAATACGACAAATATTTGCAGCTCATTTGAGGATATGGTAAAGCAGCTTTTGTAAATTTGGCGCATTTGGCGTTGACGGCGACTTTTATGGCCGACAAATGAATGCAACAAAATTTTGTGCGACGAAAATTGAAAGAGACAGCAGTGCAACACGTAATTAGCCAAACGAGCCTAAACAGGCTAACAGACTGCCCGACTTACTAACTGACTGACTGACTGACAGACTGGGTGTTGAACTGAAAACTCAGACCCTAGACCAAGTAGGAGGTTGGCTCGTTGAGTACGCCTTAAACGAAAGTGCATCGAAAATCGAAAACCTTTTGCTTTTAATTGCAGAAAACGAATTTAGAATTTGTATCATTTTCAACTTGGTCGATTTAATTGGGCGTTAATGACTCTTTGCATTAAGCGTAGCCAATTAAAACCGAACCGACTCTAGAGAGGCGTTGTTGTTGTTGTTTGTTAGATAAATTAACTAAGCTGAAATTTAATTGTGACCATAAAGAATGCCGAGGCTGTAGCCGGAGCTGCCGCTCAGTCTACGGCCAAACTCATTTTAGTTAATGCCTCAAGTTCAGTTGATGCGAAAAACGAAAGTTTTTCCAGTTGCCTGGCTATTGCATGTGGCACGAATTCCGCTTGTGGCACATTACGTATACGCCCCGTGCATTTATCAGTTTCCTCTTCTTCTGCATGTTGCAACTGTCGCCTATTCATTTGTGAATATCGTAAATTAAATAATCAGCTGGCCGCACAGTTGTGACCTTCAATGTGCACAATGAACTTGGCCGCTTAATGACTTTCTTTTGTTCGATCGGTTACTCCAAAACTCGCCCTCCTTCTCCCGAATCTTCCGCGATTTGCATATTTACATAAATTTGCCTTTGTAAACATTTAAACTGTCCGTCAGTTTGTCTCACTTTGGTTGTCTCTATCTGCATCCGCGCGATCTTTGTGGATCTACCAAAGCGAAGAGCCGGAGGCGCAAAGACACAGAAAGCAGTTGTTTTGTTTCAGATATATCCTATAAATGTGAATTAAGTGGGTATTTAAAGGTGCAACATGCGATACTAACTGATCAGCAAATTGCTTTCGGTGAATTAAACCTTCTTAACCTTGTCTTATTGGTTAATTATTTTTATAAATATCATAAAACACTTGAAAGCTTTAAGGTGAAACTATTCTGTTGGATAAACACAGTTTAGATAGATTTTAACTAGATTGTTGGGCAACCTTCTAAAAACCTAGGTTAAGCGCAGTAACTTGGTACAATTAGGCACACTTAAAGCTTAACCTATATGCTTGCTATATGTGAACATTTTGGGATTTGGGATGCTTTTGAGCGCTTGATTTTATATTGATTCTCAGTAGATATTTTGGGCAGGTCTTAAAGCTAAGGGTTTATTTTTTGATTATCTTAGCGATTATTCTGACTAAGCTATGCTTAGTTATATTATGTTTATTTGTTATATAGAAGACTCTGTTCAAGCTTCAGTACTATGTGCTCTGTTCTATGCTCCATTCATTGATTTACATTTCAAGGGTATTTGTCTTACAATCGTTTCTATTTAGCTGCGCACAACTGTAAACAGTAGCCGATGTTAAGCTTCTACTGTCTGTGCTGACTGTCTCGGTAGCTCAATCAACTGGCAGCAGCAACTATTTTTGGTGCGCTGCCAACAACAATAACAACAACAATAACAAGAACAACAACTAAAACGGCGCCGTCGCATGCCAAAAACGCTGAAAGTGGCGGCTGCTTTTGACCCACTGACTGATATACAAAAAAAAAATAAATAAAATAAAATGAAAATAGAAGAAAAAGTTTGCTCTTTGCTGTTGTTGGCTGCTTGCCGCCTGTCGAGTATCCAGTTTTGCATTGTTGCAGTTGCAGCTTGCAGTTTGCAGTCGCGCGATTGCAAATGCAATTAACTTGTTTAACATTTCGGGCGCCAGTTGATCTCCGGCGCTGGCACTTGGCCCGCGCCCCCGCAGCGTCCGGGAAAAGTAACTCAATTCCAAAGCGTTTTCAACTTTTCACTTAGAGGAGCTCGCGCTGTCGCTGGTTCTCTGAATGTCACAGCAACAACAACAACAATAACAAATGTTCCACAAAAATATTTCATTTGAAGTTGTCAAACTTTGAACCATAGAAAAATGTCTGCCACATCAATTCAGATACATATTTGCATATAGCACTGACAAGCCAAACAACAGATAGAAGCAGCAAGAGTGCGTAGTTGTGCTCGAATAGGACATACCCTGTACAACGAACTAAAAGCTTGAATTGTTAAAGTGTATTAAAAACATCCAATTCTGAAATCAAATTTGTTTTAAATATAGAAAACAGATATAAGCAATATGTGTGCACAATGGGTTGTGCTCGAATAAGAGATACCTTGTAAATTGAACTGAAAGCTTAATTTTAAAAAGTTTCTAACGAGCTTTCAGTTCGTAAGTAAAATACATTTGAAATATATAGAAAACAAATAAATGCCTCCTTTTAAAATAAGCAATTGAGAAAATGGCAGGAAATGTTATTAAACATTTTGGCTATTTTTGCCTGCAACATGTCAAAAGGCAAATCGACATATTTGACTCCTTAAATAATGTTCCTTAATATTTTAAAGCATTAGAAAATCTAGGTGTTAGCACTTCATTTGATTGACTGATTCAGCGTACAGCTGCGATGCAAGTGCAAATTGGAAATGTTTATTAGCAACTGCGGAATAAATTGTGCCGAACGGTTGAATGAAACTTCTTCAACCGAACGAGTTCAAATAAACAGAATAATAGAAAGAGAGTATGGAATAGAAAAGAAAATATTAATATTAGGTTTGAGTGTTGGTAAGACTTTTAATGGGAGTCCCTTCATCAACTTAGATATTTATTATTATGCCTCATAATATTTATTTGTATATACCCTATTTTTCAGCCATTTTCGTTGACTACAGGGTATTGACAACGACAACAGTGTCATTCACCGCAAAATGTAAAAGTTTTACAAGTGATTTTAACTTTTACAACTGTGCAACCCGCCAGATACTGCCGGGACTGAGGGGCACTGATAGACTCTCTCTCTGTGCTGGCTCAGTCTACAATTTCCAATTAATAATTCATAAACATTTGCTCAGTGTTCTCAACTCTTCTTCTTCTTCGTTTTCTTGGTCTTCTTCTTGTACTACTTCATAAACTTCTGACTCTGCTGCTTTGGTGTGTCAAAAAACAAATGCTTTTCCACCCACCCACACACACACAGCCATTGTAGCTGTTGTGGCTGTGCCTTGGCCCTTAACAGAATTGCCAACACTTGTTGTTCAAAGTGTTTTTCTTGGCAATTTGTCTGCTGCATAAGAGGAACACTACAAAAACAACAAAAACAGAAAACAAATTTATTTATGCTGCCTGCTTGTAATTGGGTTACCAGTGGAGCCGCAGCAGCTGATGTCTGGCATGCACAACAGATACAAAGATACACAGCTACAAAGATACATAGATACAGATACAACGTTACAGTTGCAGCAGTAGCGCGCGCGTTGCATTTGAAGATGCTAAGTGAAGTGAGTTTCAACTTGTATTTTTTTTTTTTTTTTTTGCTTTTCTTGAATAGCGCTTGAATAGCAAATGAGTGCACTACTCATACTCATATTTGTCTGAGTAATGAATGGACTTTTTTTTTCCATCCAGCTTAATTTTTTATGTGCATTTTTTATGGGCTTTTCCTTGATTTTTACGACGCTGCAACGTTTTGTGGGCTTACTAAGTAATAACCGAATGATCTGCTCTATAAATCACAGATGAGCCGAAGTTCTAATGCCAACTACCTTGCTTCAAATTTAATATCTCGCATGCCATTGCCTTAGCTATTTCCTGTGTCCCCAAGTTTCTATTTTTGTAGTTCTGTTCAATCCAATCATCCATTAGTTTAGTCCAATGCTCAGCACAAATTTCAATTTTCCTAATTGCCAAACGCATAACACGCATTCACAGAGTGGACTCTGCCAAAAACTCTACCCAAGCTTTGCTTGTTTATAAAACACAGCAGAAATGGCCAAGTCGAAGTTGCCACGCTAGGAAATACCCTGCAGGCAGCTGCAGGACTGTTGCCTTACTACCGATAAGTATCGATGGCTATCGATATGACCTATTATAACAGGCACACACGCAAGTTACGACATTCGCTAGGGTAGAATAGCTCCTATCGAATATCGTAACTTCGGTTAGGTACATTGTTGAATGCGATAATACGATATTTGATTGTGTCCATTATCTATTTATGAACATTTTTAAATATTTTGCAATATGACAAAAATATGACATCAATATCATCGAGTATTCTATTAATTGTTATGCGGACGATAGATGCCTTAATATATTGAAATTTCTCTCAGTGGATCTTATATGCTGGTCGAAATAATTTTATCGATTCAAAAAAGTGTTTATTGTAATCACATTATTACTATTTGGTGCAAAAAGCAACAACTTTTGTTTTTCCTCTTAAGATAACATTTCGAGAGTCCTTAAAGAAGTTTTGTTATTGGTAACAGATTATAATAGACAAATATTTTGCAAATTAAATATATTATACAATTGAATATAATAATATGATTCACCTCTAAAGCCAACATATTGAGAGTTCTTAAGTTTAGTCTTTTTAAGAGACAACTATGAAATCTGCTTATGTATATATGACATCATATTCTAGTGTTAATTTATAAGAAGAATTTAAAATATACTTTTACTTTTGTTTTTGGAAAGCAAGCGAGTTCTTTGCTCAATAATAAATTAGCTTTAACGTTTGATCTATGCGGCTTCTGATGCCGATTAAGTCATAAACATAAATAAATAGGTTAAAAAAAAATGCATAAATAATAAATATACTTATGAAAACGTGTTCCATTTTCATGCTTTAAATATTAGCTTAACCCATTCCTATGGGTAAAGGGTATTATAAAGCTCATGCATAACTCATAAGTAGGCACCTTCACTCTTAGCCCATTTCGAGCACACATTTATTGGCCTCATTTGAGAGGCAGATAGGAAAAGAGAGAGGGGGACTGGGAGAGAGAGAGAGGGAAGAGGGATGTGCCTTTACATATTTTTTCTTTGCATAATTGTGCGACTTACAACAAACAAGAGAAAACAATAAACAAAGAGGAAGTTTTGTGTGTCGAAGAAAACAAAAGTTACATCAGTTTGTGTCAAACGAAATCTAAGCCAAACAGAATGGACCATTAACAATGGGGCTATATACACCTGACTTCGCCCCCCCCCCCCCCCTTCGCTGCTGTGACCAATGGAAAATGAATGGCCGCAGCATAAATTAGCGTCAAGCTGCGAAATTGACTTTCGACACAGTTCGCAGACCAAATGGGAAACGGGTCGATAAAGTAGTTGGAAATGGGGCACACCTTGTCTTGGCACCTTTTTTTTTTTTTGGGTGACGTCTGCGTAAGGATTGGCCAGCACTTGACACCCCCTGCCCCCACCCACAGGTTCCAATTAGGCGCTTTTCTAATTGTGCCTGTGTGCAACAGGCACAGCAGACGCTGCCTGGATCCGGTTCACTGGCATGGAAAATGACAAGGCAGCAGCTGCTAAGTTGCCCCTGCCCCAGACTCAGACCCTGCCACTGTCGCAAGCCTATCCCCCGCACCCTGGGGGCACTTTTGCCTGAGGCGTTGCTCTTTCATTTGTTGCTCTTTCTTTTTTATTGATTTTTCTTGGCGTGACTTTAATTTAATTGTTGTCAGCATCTTTGAACTTTGCCTGCCACCCCCCACCCCACTCTCTGCTCACACACGGACCCAATTTCCCCTCTTATTTGTGTAAGCTAATAAATTCAAAACATTTTTGGAGCGATTATGTGGCTTAACAATCGTAATGCCCATTGAACTTGTGCCGCAGCGATTACAAAACTCGTTTCCTGTATTCATATCTGTTTTTGTTTCTTGATTGAATATCGCGAATATCTTTCTTCGTTATTCGTTATTCATGAATCGCTGGCCGTTTTCAGGTTTCTTGAACTTGGCTCTTTCAATACACATTTGCCAACTCTTGGCCCAAAACGCAAGTAAGCCTTGTTATTGTTGTGTGTCTCTTGAAAGCTGACAGGCACGGCACTCTTGAAGTGCCGTTACCTTGTTGGAGCAGCCCCTCCGGGGGCTTGGTTCTTAACTGTGTCGCCCGTTGATTGTTCATAGCAAATAACTCGAAAATTATTTATCAAGATTTCTGCGTAATGCAATAATTTCAACTTTGCTATTGTCAGCTTACGTTAAAGCACCCTGTAATACAGAAAGCAAACGGGTATATTTGACCTATAAGTCATTCAAAATGTGCTCAAATTCTTGTCAATGCATTTTTGGCCTTGTATTGTCTTTAAACTATCTAAGAAGCTAGTCAGTGTGATTCTTCTTAAATATTAGAAAATTGATAGCCCTCTTTTCAGAGTTTCGTCTCATAACTGGGTGAAAAAATAAGCCAAAAAAAAATAAAAATTGTCTAATAAGACTACAAAGTCATAGCTGGTATTTTCCTGGGTATTAAGTTGTCTTCTATCTTCTATTTAACGATTTGTATTATTATGACTTCCTGATTGTTCTTGGAACTATAGGCACAGTCAGTTCTACGGATACTATATTAAATTATTGGTATCGATTTTAATTTCGTTTTTTATTTATCAAGCAAGTTTTATAAAAAAATCTGAAAAAAAACCATCTTGGAATTTGGTAATTAGGTATACTAAAAAGATTTTGCCAAAAGTTAGAGTTGGGATCTCAATTGCATTTAACTACGAAATATCCAGAAATGAAAGACACTTTATATGAACACATAGTCTAACCTAAGATGTTCAATTCTTATCGATTTGTTGTATGGGCCAGCCCCGCATGCCGCAGACAGTTGTGGCAATTGCTCAAGAATCACGTACGCGGACATGCCCCAACGCCCACAAAATGCCTACAGACAGCGAGTGCGACTGCGACTCCAGCTCCTCGCAGCTCCTCGCAGCTGCTCGTGCTGTGGCATAAATAAGCCTAGGCAAGTGTTAGCCATGGCTGAGACATGGCTGGTGAGCCAGTCGAGCGGGGCCCTGTCAGGTGCAAAACTGTTGCCACGAATGTCACGTGCACTCGGGGAGAGTCTTTCATCAGTTGTCCGGCTGTGTGGCATAGTTTGCCATTTCTGCATTTGGCTCGGTGTCTCGGCTCATCAACATGAACTAGTTCATTCAAATTGCAATTTGCCGCGATATCCAGCGCTCCAATTGGCTCATCTACAAAGTTGGCTACCTAATCATTAAGCCATTAAATTTCAACCAAACTTGTCAGGCAATTATGCACCAGCTATTTTCAACCGGATTGCCCCACTCGCACCACTCGCCGTGGTCAACAACAAAAGCTTGGGCCAAATAAGCCACCCACAAAGTGTGGCTCATAGTTATGTTGCGTGTCGAGATGGTTTAAGCTCAGCGCATGCCAAATTATTTCCCAACAAAAGCAAATAATCACAAATACCAGAAATAGCCGGGTTAGTCGAGTATGCTCGACTGGGAAATACCCTGTAGCGGTATTTTGAGCTCTCTGGTTTAAAATTTATGCCAAACTAATTAAGCTAATAATCCAAAAACTAGAAAAGAAAATACCCTGTAGTTTGTTTTGTTCAGAGACAGCAAATATTCAAATCAAAATTGGAAAGAGCCAATATAGTAAATTGTAATACAAGACGAGGGAACATACATTTATATATATATATATAGAGATGTCTATAATAAATATATATGTAAGATTTTAGGCGCTGGAAATCAAAAGCAAATTTACAATTCTAAATGGACATCATCTTTATAGCTTCATATATGAAAGGCTATTTAATATCAATCTATGTAGATATTAATCGAGAATTATTTCTCCAACATAGCTTGTTAGATTGATTTGACTTACACCCAATTAAGGCTAGAGTCTTGCCATCTTATCTGTATTTGAAACGTCTGGCAACTCTTTGTAATTAACTTTCTGACTCCAATTAAAATATGTAAGAAATATATGTTCCACATCTAGTTAATATGGCCGCCTTGTCACATATCACAAATACAGGGTATCATAAGCAGCACAAAGAAGCAAGCACAAGACGCAGACACACACACGCACATACTCACACACTCACACGCACACACGTAAAATTAAATAGTGATAAATGATCTGGCCTGGTCGGCTGTTTGTTGTTGTTGCTGCTGCTGCTGCTGTTGGCCAGTTATTTGGCTCGAGTTTTGCATATAAATTAGCCAGAGAATGCCATTGAAATTGAGGAATACGCACATCTGGCCAAATTCTACAAGCGTTGCCATCTCGCTCGTCGACTGACCGACTGTCGACTGTCGACTGTCCAACTGATTCCGTAAACTGGGCTAACTGTCTGCCAACATTTTGAGGTCGACTAACTGCCGGCAAACGAAATGGAGATCGAGTTCTAGCTGCGGTCCGGCATATTGGGAGCAGAGCCAGCTGTATATATAGCTTTATATATATATATATATATATACAAAGAGGCAGAGAGGGGGTGGCACATCTCTGGGTCACATAAATCAAAATTGTTGTCGGGGCTAATGCGAGACATGGAAAAGCCAACGAGCAGAAGACAGTCTAAGCCCAGCCAAGTAATTAAGTAAAAATAGCCTCAAAAAAAAAAAGAGTTGAAAACAAGAGCGCGGAGGGAGAGGGGAGCCAAGGGGAAACGGAAGTGTTTATGTTTTAAAAATTATGCCTAAAGGCGCAGAGCTTATGTGTATGTGTATGTGTGTGTGTGTGTGTGTGTGTGCGGATGTTAAATAAACTAAACAAAACGAAAAGACAAGAAACGAAAATCCCTTGTGACTGTCAAGTTCATTTGGGGCGGCAGAGGGACATAAGCAGAGCCCCAAGCTCTTTAAAGAAGAAGAAGAAAAACAACAACAACAACTGCAAAAACAAAAGAAATGAAAAGTATTTTTTTCTTTGTGCGACTTGGTATAATAATTATTTACAAACGCGCCCACGCCACGTCCACAGGCAAGAGGCATTGTTCTTTAGGGTTTTAGGGAGGGGATTGGGGCAGGGGAAGATGTTGATATGTACATTGTGTGTATGTATGCATATATCTCTTGCACACACAGACACACACACACGCACACACACACAGTCTTTAGTCAGGTATCAATTACAAGTCTCTAATGCGAATATAAAAAGCAAAGAATTACAAATAACAAAAAGGCGAAATAAGCAAAACAAAAAAAAAAAAAACAGAGTAAAAAATGTTGCCTGAGGCATGACGAAGCTTAAATACTCTTGCAGGCATACAACTTCAAGTTTTTATAAAAAAGCTTGTTTCCAATCTAATAATTGCTAAAGAAAACAAAATGTACTCCATAGGGTATACCTCGATGCCGCACACAATTCATGACAAATATCTAATACTTTCCAATAGGGTATACAAATATGAGCAGCAGGAAAACAATGAAAGTTCACTTACGAGGGGGGAGGGGGATGGAAGTTATAGAAAGAGTTGCTCAGCTAGTGGGCACAAGATAGCCGCACAAATGAAGCGCAGCGCAACTCTTGACAGGTTGCGGCAGGTGCACGTGAAGGGTGAACAGTTAACAAGTTGAATGGCAAGAAGCGTCGAAATGAGAGACTGCCAAGTGGCGGGGGCGTGGCGGGGGAGTGGTAACAAATTCAAGTTGAAACTTGTCTAAAAGTAAGAACTGATGCACCAAGAATGGACAACAATAAATGGCTTACATTGGGCAGCTCAGAGTCATAAAGAGCTTTAAAGCTTGCCTTGGGCTTGTAAAAAAAGAGGAAGAAATATTTTCAGGAAATGGTATTTACAATGTTGAGATAATGTGTGGCAAAAGCAGTTGGCGATTTATTGGAAGAACTTTCAAGGGAAATCGAGTAAAATCTTAAGCCATATTGCATAGGTGCGAAAATCCCAAAGAAATAGGAACCTTGACGCTGCGAATAATTCAGAAAATGTCAGATATTATGGCAACTACTAAATTATTTATTTCCTGCGAAAGTATGCCAATAAAGTAAGCATGTGATTTCCTAACTGAATTTGATAAACTATGAGAACTAAAAAAAAAAACAAAATATCTGATTTGTAAATATTAAAATAATATAAATTAAATAAACAACTTTATATTAGCTTAACGTATGTATATTTTTAAGGAACTTTGAAAACTTAGTTTAAAGATTCCGATTCTATATTAAGCTTAGGGAAGAAATGTTTTTGATCCTGAGAAATCGAAGTCTAAATGGATGTTTACCGTTAAAATAAACTCAAGTGCAAAGTATATTACAATATAATACATTTAATAATAATAAAATAATATCGTAATAAAATTATTGTAATTAAATGTTATTAAATCATTTAGCTGCCGATTTAATGCTTCCATAAAGCCATCCACATGGAACAATAAGTGCGAGAGTTGCACAATAGATCAAAGCCAAGAATTTTAACACGTAATTCTGCAGATTCGTTTTTAACAATCCAAATATTTCGTGAAAGAATTCAGTTAATGCAGATGCAAGAAGCACATCACATCTGTAAGCTGCTCTTACATTGTGGATCACAGTTCATTAGCGGTTCGCTCTGCAGTGGCAAACAATGGTTGCACGTGTTGCATTGTTGCAAGAGCCAACAAATTGGCAGCAACAAACTTTGGCAAATCATTGACACAACTGAATTGCGGTGAAATTTTGCTGAAGTTGGGAATGGGAATTGGATGGTAGGTAGCAGCAAGTGGCAAGTGGCAAGCGGCAAGCTGCAACAGCCGGTGGCAGCTTGGGATGCAATGCACTCATTATGATGGCCACAAAAACCAAAGGAATGCGACAAAATGCAGCGAGAGAAATGACGAGAAAGAGACAGAGAGAGTAAAAGAGAAAGAGAGAGAGAGAGGGAGATGGGGAAAGCGCATTTTGGGGGCATCCCATCAAAAAGGCATCCATCATGCAATTTGTCAGGGGCGTCACATGGCGTCAATCTTGGCCAAGTTAGCGGCAATGCAATGCCCTTTTAATGGCCCCCACAAGCTGTTAGTGTATGTGTGTGTGTGTGTGTGTTTGTGTGTGTTGATTGTTTAGACCTACCCGGCTGGTGAGGATCCCTGGCTGAAGCTCTTGCCAGCTGCCAACGCAGCGGCTGCCGCTGTGTGAATGTGACGCTGCGGCGGCGTTGGCTGATGATGCGGCGACGAGGTGGCCGAAACGGTGGGTGTGCTCTTCGAGGAGGAGGAGCTGCCACCAGCCCCGCCCCCGCAGGCGCCACCAGCAGTGGCCACTTTGCGCTTGGGCGACAGCTCCTGGGCAGCATTCTCGCAGACGTTGTCCGTGCTGACGACCTGCTCCAGCATGTGTATTTTCAGCATGTTGTTGTTCTTCTTCTTGTTGATATTGGGGGGCTTATTTTGATTGATGTTGATTGACTGCTTGACGTTGTTTTGTTTTGCCTTTGATTTGTTTTGCTTTTGATTTGTTTGGTTTTTATTTTTATTTTGTTTTTTTTTTTATTTTTTTGGTTTTGTATTTTTGGTTTCAAATATTTGGATGCGTTTTGTTGCGGTTGCTTTTGGTCGACGCTGCTTTCCTTTAATATTTTTTAATATCTTTGCTTTTCACTTTCAAAGTCATTTACGGCGTGTGCTAAAGGTAGTTGGGGAATAATTTAATTGCGACCTTGCTTCAAACTTAATGCAATCAATTTGCAATTTGCGTGCACTTCAGTTTATCGAAAAGCCAATCGCTCGGAGCTGCTCAAGTGCCAGTTGATTAATTACATTTTTTGGTCAATAGAGTCAAAATTGTTTACTGTTCGTCCCGTTATCATGAAACGACTCAGCAGGTAATTTTAAGTTTTTCCAATATAATTGACAAAAGAGATACACAGCATTATTGATTAAAAAGAGCTGCCCGTATATAGTTAAGGCACTGTAAAATCTAGAGTCCTCCAGCTCGGTCAAATAAAATGCTCCAAACAATTCTCAAATATACAAAATATTTTAATTAAAGACCGGTACAAGATAGCACTCAGATGAATGAAAACTCCTAAGAGTACCTAAGTACGTAAGTGCATGACAACTCTTTGGTACACAATAAATTTTAGGTACATGTTAAGCGTAAGTTTTCGATGTATGCCAATAGCAAGCTATGTGCGTGATAAAATCTTGATTTAAAGTACATTACGAGTACTAGCAAGTCCTTCTTTACCACAAAGAACTCCCGAGTACCTAAGTTCCACCAAAGACCATGGTACACAACAGCTACCCTGAGTACATGATAATTTCCAGTTTTATGAAAGCTACTTGTGTACATTGTAAATGAATCATTTTTAGAAATAAAGCTACTTTAAATTTCATAGCCTCACCTAGGTACCAATTAAGTCCTCTAGCAGCCATGGGATATAGAACTTACAGCCAAGTACATTTTAACAATTCAGGTGTATGGCAACACCTAGCCACATAGTTTCCTTTAAGCTTCTAATTAGACGGTATCTTCTAATTGTATGGCAGCACCTAGTCGTATTCTCAACTTGGCCATATTTACTTGTTAGGATAATTCATTTTACGATGCGGCAAGCGGCAACCGGCCGCAAAAACAAATCCAATTTCAGTGGCTTTATGCGCCGTGCAGCTGCTCAAGCAGGTAGCCCAAGGCGATAAAGGCTGGGCCCCCAGGCCGGGCAAATGGAAAAATATGGAAAAAGATGGAAATTTAATAACTGAATGCAGAGAAGTCAACTTTACGGGCGCTCGTAAAACTTCATCAAACGCGCTTCGTGAAAGAAGCAAAAAACAAAGAAAATCACTCAAGCCCAAAATAAAGTGCTGGGCATATTAAGAAGTAATGCTGAAAAGCCATTGGCATTGCTTTGCTTTCTTCCTGCTTTCCTTACGCCATGTCCAACGGAGCGAAGAAAAGCGCGTGAAAATGCGTGCAATATGAAAAGGCAATGACAGTAGACACAGACACAGACATCGAGACGGGGACAGACAGGCAAACATACAAGAAACACGACAAGTAACCCGCACATGTGGAAGTCTCCTCTTTTGAGCGGGGCAACCTCCAGCCCAGGCCCGAGGAAACGGTGAACAAAACCATCATAAAAACCACTCGAGGCAGCTGTGCGGGAGCCCAAAAAGAAAAAGTTGACTTGAACCTGCCCCACTGACAATTGGCTTATGACTAGAGGGTTGGCCAACCCGCCAGCCGATGCAGGCCAGGTTGGCTTCGCAAAGGTAATGGCTGTGTGGCACGTGTCCAAGTGCCGCCAAGATGATTTATGTTGCATGGCATTGACTGAAGGCATGTGGCAACTGCTTAGCAGCGTTGTCAGGTGGTGCGGCCTAAGTGGTTCATTACGCTGGATCAGCAGAGGGAATGGGTGGCGCGGGAATGGTTAGAATGTGGCGGTGGGGGATCTATTAATTTTTTGGTTGACTCGAGTCGTTTGCGGGGCGGTACTTAAGCAAAAAGCCAGCAGAAACGCCTTTCAAACTCTTTGGCCAGGCTAAGGGCGAGCAAGTTGTCCCACCAAGCGATTATATTCGGCCTCGTCTCCGAAATGAACGTCGGCACTTGACTTGATTAGTTGGCCAAGTCTGCAGAAATCCCTAATTAATTGGGCTGTCGTTAAGTGAGCGAGTAAATTGGACATTTAAATGTCGTTTCATGTTTTTACTGCTGCTCTCTAAATAGCATTCATTTAACCATTTTCTCCATACTCAAGTACTCACATTTCTGTGATATAATCCCATTTAATGTGCTCATGTTTATGAATTTTAAGATATTTTCATTTTTCTCAATTTCCCTTTTTTATATTTCCAGATCTAATTGGTATTTTCTACATGCTCAAAGTACTCATATTTCCTTAGCATATTCTGTCCTCGGAATTTCTTGCACATATTCAAAGTATTATATATATTTATCCAGATACTAACGAATCTTTTATACATATCTAGTGTGAATATTTTTATGAGTTTTAATAATATGAACTTTTTGCTTCCTATGTAATATTTTTCAAAATTTCTTCTAAACATTCCAAATATTCGACAAGCTACAATCTCTCTCTTGTTCTAGGATTTCTTTTCCAATTCAATTTGATTCTATCCAATTTCAATTTGTGCCTAATTTAAGAGTTCTGCATGTCACTCTCTTTATTTTATATGTTATTTTCCAATGTTTAAAACCTTTTCAGTAATTCCATACATTTCTCTTTCTTTTCAATTCAATTTAAAGTAGTGTCTACTTTAACTTTCCTTCATATTGTTATCTATGCTTTCTATTTGGCGATTTACAAAATCCTTTTAGGTATTTACTTTTATTTAAATTATTATATCTAAGACCTTTTAATCATGTGTTAAATGTCTTGTTAAGCACGTCCTTCGCTATTATTTATTAATATTAATACAACACGTTTTAAATTATCAACTGGTATTACATCGTTTATCATAATAACCAAAAAGTTGCCCTGACCCAAATCGATAAGCTGCCGCTGGGAAGGAAATGAACTTTCATAATGAAATTGCCAAACATCAAATTATGCGACTTGAATCAAATTAAGAGCAATGATTTATTTTGATGTCTCTCTCTGTATTAAATATATATTTTTTATATACATATATATATATTGTGTAACACGCAACTTCCGGCGCAAATTCGTCTTTTCCGCAGATAGAAAAATACAAAAACAATTCGCACAAGCCGCGCTCAGGTGAGAATTATTTATAGATATACATATATAAACAACACAGACGTCATAAAACAAAATTAAGTGAACAAATTCAATTACGTGGCACAGAAAACAATTTTGTATATAGAAAGAGCCGAGCCGATCCCCTACACAGAGCAGCCTCTTAACAGCCCCATCAAGCAAAAAATAATAAAAATAAACCATTTTGTGCGCGCTTTTATGGTGAGGTGGCATAGTGTGAGGCCATGCAGCAGGGGGGTTGCGGTTAAATGCAATAAAAACGCATATAGAATAATTTATTTAAATCAGCAGCCGACCGACCGCCCCCATCGACCCAGAACCAACAAGAACAACGTCGACAACTTTGACGACCTTTTATGGAGTCAAGCAAAAAAATGTATAACAATTTATAGCGATATGTCTACGATTTTAGCACACTTGCTTAACGCATTTTGTTGAGGAGGGGGAGGGGGAGGAAGGGGCGGCAGACAGAAATTGTTCACAATGTGGGTTGATTGCTCAGCTAATTGTGTTTAAGACCCCGCGAGCGGGGGGCAAACGATCTGAGATTTGAGTTACCTTCTTTATACCCTTGCAGAGGGTATTATAAGTTTGTCACGTAATGTGTAAGGCATAGAAGAAGCTAATCTCCGAGACTATCTGGTATATATATTCTAGATGAGCATCAACAGCCGAGCTGTTATAACCATGTCTCAGTTTTGAAGGCAGGCAGAACAAGTGTCAGAACAGGCCAGATCGGATCAATATATCTTAGGAAACTTTTTTGTTTATCAAGATATCTTACCTAAACCAGGCATTCATTAGTTCCCCTTGATTGTCATATATATGCAAAATCTAATCAACATCGGATCACATAACTTCCATGGCAAAGATTGTTATGGTGATTGTTATGTTATAACTCAGGCTCTTCGAGCTTCCCTATTCCCACATATCTGCAAGGGTATTGAGTCTTCGGCTTGCCAAAGACTTCCCAACTTTCTCGTTTATTTTATTTTACACTTGTTATGTGTGCGACATTTTTATTGATGTGTTTTGCTCGAATGCAATTGAAATTCTTGGCACTTTAAGTGATGTCTATAAGAAAGATTGTGTATATAGATATAGAATGTGTGTGTATTAATCCAATTGGAAACTAGGCAGAGGATAAAGGCTTGATGCAATAACAATTGCTTCGGCTTCGTTTGGGATAACTATTTAATTAAATAATACCTATTATCAACAATCGAAAACTTGAAACTCTACGAAAGAAAGCAGCGTTACCAAAAATAAAGGAGAAATTCTCAAGGTTGCCTGTTGCCACATTTATTGATGCATGGGCCAGGTAAACGTCAGCTGATAAGATTAGATAAGAGCACAGACACTCGAGAGAGACTGTTGCAAAATGCTGTTAAATTTACAAATTCCTGCAATGAGATATGTTCAATTGTTGTTGATGTTGCAACTATTGTTGTTGTTGTTCAGCTGTTTGCGGCCTCATACAGTAGCTGAGCTCAAGTCAAAGTCGATGTTAACACCAACTGGAACGAAGCCAAAGTAAAAAAAAAAAATTGTTTACAGCAATTGTCGGGGCGTAAATATTTAAACACGTGTCAATTTAACAGCCAGAGGCAAGAAGCAGCACAAGTTGAATAGAACCAAAAAAAAAACAAACATGAAACAAATTCTGTAAATGTAGCAAAGCGTTAAATGTGCCAAGTTAACCAAAGGTTGGAGAGAGGGGTGAGTGTCTAGTAGGGGGGGAGTAGGTGAATCAACACGGAAGCAGGCTGAAATGAAAACCTGCCAAATTCCGGACGCAAACGGATGTAAAAGCTACCAATTTATCAGAGCGCAATATCAAAAGCATTTGTTTTTTTTGTTGTTGTTTGTTTTCTTTGTTTTTCTTCAGAGCATATAGTATATCATAAAAATACGGCCCAAACAGGGGGCCGTGATAAGCCAGGCAAAGTCATATGCGGGGTATTTATAGTCGTTGCTCGTTAGTTGACTCAATTTCGTTTGAAATGGGGCTATGTTTCGGTCTGTGGTAACGGTAAGGCCCACGAGTTGTGGGTGCCTCAGTTCCCCAAACAAAGAAACAATCTCCAAATGACGTATCGATAACGACTAAAAAAGAAAAACTCTAATCAGATTGCGAAATATTGACGTCACTGCGTGAAACAATAAGCTAGCAGAGGGTGAGAGAGAGAGAGGGAGAGGGAGAGGGAGAGCCAGGTGAAAGAGGGCAAACAAATATTTTGGTATATGTCGAGCACTTGACACACTTATCATCAGCTAATTAGGCGCGATAATAACTTATGAAAAGCCAAAAACAAATAATTTAACAAAATACCATATATTTATTTTGTTTCGGTTTGATAAGCCAAATAACTTTGCACTAAATTTTCTATCTGTTACAAAAGTCGCAAATGCACTAAAAATATGCCAAATTTGATAACTAATGAAAATACCAGAAATTTGATAAATAAATCAAGAATGTCAACTTATTAGAGAGTGACCAGCTTTCAATAAACTTTCCAACTGGTCACACAAGTCTAAGCTAAAACTAAAAATATACCAAATTTAGTAACTAAAGATACCAAAATTGATAAAATTAAATAAAAAGTGTCAAAATAAGTTGAAGCAATGGTAATAAAATTGTTGCTTGGCTCTCATAAAGCCTCATTAGTGTTGAATATTCGTTTTTTTTTTTGTGATTTTTACTTTTATAGACTTTATAAATAAAGGATAATTTGTTGAATATGAAATTAGATTAATTCAAAAATATTAAACGATATAAGGAGTAATTATTTTTCCAAAGTACAGAATAAAGCGAAAAAAACACAAGAGCTCTATGCAATACTAAAAATTGTAATTCCCAAAAAGTTATAGCTGATATGTGGAGAAATTGTAAACAAAACACCAAGCTTATAGATTAAAATTAATCTGAAATTTTTAAGTTGTAAATTTGCAGTTTTGTTTTGACAACAGAAAAAGCACCAAATCTGATTAGAAATGAATCAACAGATCTTGAAATCCACACGCCTCGTATACAATACGATTGCTTTCAATATGTGGAAATTGTCGGAATAATCAACATTTCTGGGAACTCGTCGAAAGTGGCAACTGTTTTAAGGCCCATATCGAATTCTCACACACACAAACACACACAGATGCGTGTTCCTGACCTTCATGCCAATGGCGTGTTAGCCCCAAGGCATACTAAAACTTTAGGTCAACAGTAGGACACAGATGTCAAATAATTCAGAGTTGACCTTCAGCTGTGGACCTAATCCCTGGAATATTACGAACAGAAGCAAACAAAACATATTTCATGAGATATGATTTACACTTGAAGGCAAAGAAAAGCATATGACTTGATTTTTTCACAACGAATTCTCAGACTCTTGGCACAGGTGTAAACAGTCCGTAAACGAACCCACGCACCCTTCCTCCCGCAGCCCCTGCTCGCTGCAAATAGAAAACGAAGCCGCTGCCAAAGGCAATTAAAGTAAACATATGAAAAACACGCCGGGCGCATATCAAATACAGTTGCGCTGGCCAAAGGAAGAAATGAACACCCCCCCCTCACTCACTCCTTTCCATTGTGCCCAGCAGCCATTTGGCAGTGGGCCAACGAACGCGCACGCCCCATAAATTAAACGCGCGCGCGTCCCTGTATGTCTGTGTAAAGGGGGAACAACAGCCGCAGGGGCGAAAAGGGGATCGAGAGATAAGCGACAGTGCAGAACGCATTTGGTAAAACGGTAAATTTTTCGCAGCAGCGCAGTCCCAAAAAAGGCGAAATTCAAAATCAATGCAGGCGAATGACACAGCAAGAGGACAACGTCAAAAAAAAATAAGCAGAGAGCGAGAGCAAAAAAGATAGTGGCCAGTCATCGTCGGCGCACTCACACACACACGCATTGAGGCTTAAGCTGCGCTGCGGCAGAGACGGCGACTGAGACCGAGACTGAGCTTTTCTGCTGCCTGCACTTCAACTTGAACTTTCGGTCAAGCGGCGGCAACAACAACAACAGCAATAAAAACAAACAGCAGCATTGAGAGATGACAAGACAATTGATGAGCAGATGAGTGGACGAGAGACATATGCGAAAGATAGTGATGAATGAATGGCAGATAAAGTGACCAAAAGCAGCTGCTTACAGCTTACAGTTGTTGTTTTCGTTGCTTGAAGGCAATTCGGCGGCGCATAAAGTTCATTTACACGCCACTGTATAGGCGTGGCAGCTGGAAGAGCATGGAAAATGGGTACCGTACATATGGAATGGGCTATCGTTCATCTTTGGCAGCAACAGGCAGCAAAAGCAATGCCAGAAAAAACGCACACAAAGTAGATGCCCGAAAAGGAGAGCAAACCAGAAATCGAGAATGATTTCGCGCAAAAACCGTATTGAAAAAATTCCAGCAACAAATTTGGCAATGCAGCTGCGACAAAAGCAGCAAAAACAATGCGAGGTGAAAATCTGCGAGAGCAACAGGAATAAAAAACAACAAGAACAAAGCAAATACCAATAAATATGTATGTATGTATGTATGTGCAAGCACGCAAAAAGAACAAGAAATGACAAAATAAGCGGACGGACAGCAGCCAAAAAGGAAAACACTAACGAAAATGAAAATGAATGAAAAAAGCAGCAACAACAACAACAGCAAGTATCATGTCAAACCTGTTTAAAAGAAATGCACGTGTGTTGAGGACTTTACCGCTGCAACAAAAAATGCTCCGCGAGCAATGCATAACAACAACAACAACAAGAGCGAGGCATTTATTAAACGGCACACGAAAAAATGCGTAACGTTTAATTTGCATATTTGCAATGCGGAAAAGGGTAATTGGGAGCGGGCAGCAAAGTGTGTGCGGGAAGGCTGCTACATATTAACACACACACACACACACACACACACACGTGCATGCATATGCATGTGGAATACGCGCAGCAATCTGGAAGTTGATTGGCCGCATTTAAGACAAAGATCTTGTGACAATGTTTACGTGCTTTGGCTGCGGATCAGCTGAGAGAAGTGAGCTTGCGTTTCCAGTTGGAAGTTGCGGTATTTAAGGAAGCTTTTAAGCAAAGAAACAGCAATAATGGAAACTGGATGTTCGTTTGTTTTCGGCAGGTTAGTAGAATTCATTTGTGTTTGCATTGCAAAGAAATGGGTGAAACGGTAAAAAAATATAAATGTGTGAGTCACAATTATGGAATATGAATGTTAAATGGAAACATTCGAGTTGTTTTGTGAGAATGTTCATAGGAAAAAAACAAATTAATCCGCGTGTTTGTGAACGAATGAAGAACTGATATAAAAATTAATTGGTTCAATTAAAAGATAATTTCCTAGTGGGAAAATGGGCTTTTTTCTAGAGCCAGAAAGTAAGCAATTAAGTAAAAATGAACATTGTAAGAATCACACTGGCTTCCACTTGGAATTGTTAAATCAATATAAGTCTTATTAGAAATTGATTAGAAGTATAGAACACTGGCAAAAAGTCACGTGTGCATGTTGACATATGTATGTACATGTTTTTTTTTTTCTCATTAAGTAGAGTCAGATGGAAGTTGTGATATAAAAAGTTCTATGTGCAATTGGAATGTTCCCTTATGTTCACCTATGTAAGTGAAATGCTAAAACAAGCGAAAGTTTGGAAACAGAAGCTCTATGTAAACCTTTTTTTTTTAAGAATATGCGCGTAATACAAATTTTTGGCGAAATAAATTCGGTTGTGATTCAGTTAAAAATGGTGAAAAATGAAACAAAGAAGTGCAAAGTGTTGAAAATAATACTGGAATATTTTTGGAATGCTGGAATTCTGCTTTTTTACACACACACTTTTGACCTTAGAAAGATTCTAAAAGCAAGAGGTAATATAGTCTTCTCTGCATGACAAGCCCACAAATCAAATTTGATATTTTTATCTACCAGCCAAGATAATATCAATAAAGGTATTCAAAACTCAACCTGTTGAGGCATTTCTCACATGTTGATCAATTTAACAAGCTATCAAGTTATCAACAACAATGAACAACACTCCATCAATAATACCAGGCACACAATTCCAATCAGACACACACACACACACGCACACAGAGACGTTGCACATCTATCAATATTCAATGAGATCGCATCACATCGATGTTGATGCCACAAAACAAAAGCCATAAAGAAATATCGAAAAACACACGTAACAAATACGCATCGCGCATTTCAATCGAACTGCAGCAACAACTACAACAACAACAACAATGACAACTTCCAGCGGTGAATGGCAAATGAGCTTCGAATTTGGAAGAGCTTTTGTTGTTGTTGCTTTTTTTGGCGCTTCTCTTTTGTAGCTGTTAACTTGTCGCTTATTATTGTCATTTCGTTAATATTTTTTATTGGTCACTTGAGTTTTTTTGTTTTTTTTTTTTTTTTTTGCACAATTATTAAGGAAACATTTGTAATTTGTTGTTTAATCAAAAAATTTCACTGCATAAAACACTTTCGTTTTGCTTTCCAACGCATATTCTTTGCACAAGAAGAAGAAGAAGATGAAAAAAGCGACTACAACTGTAATTGTCTCTATATTTTTTTTTCTGTGCTCACTTTTGTCACTTATTCGCTTCACGAATTTCACTTTTCGGCGCGTGCCGGCATTTCTCAGCACTCGATCGTGGAACGAGCTTTCGCGCATTCTGGTTTCTGATAAGAATATGTGCACGCAAATTGACGGCAGGTAGAAGCATAATTTTTACCTCATTTCGGCACACACATGTACACAGAGAGAAAACCCTCGCACTATGCAGACTTTTCGTCACTTTTTTTATTTAATTGATTTGATTTTTTGTAAATTTTGTTTTGTTAAAATTCGTTCAACGAATTTTTGGCTTTAGTTTCGCCGTTGTTGCTGCTGCTGCTGTCTGCCTGCAACTGTTGCTGCTGCTGCTAATTTGCAAATGATGCGTTGCCGTTGCCGATGTTGCCGTTGCATGAGCAGAATTGGCAGAAGCGTAACAACAACAACAACAACAACAAGAATAACGCACGCATGTTGTACGGAGGCGACGCGAAAGAACTTCGACTGCTGCTCTCGGCTCACATACGGGACGATAAACGACCAACGACCAACACTCGACGCCCACACGAGTCGATTATCAAAACGAAACTGAAATCCCAATTGGACTGCGGCGGCTGCTGCTGTTGCTGCCCCAGCTGCGCTGCCTACTGGCTGGCGCACGAAGCTCAGATTTCAGGTTCCACACGAAAACAGAGAGCCACCAAATGAGTGCGAGAGAGCGTGAGAGAGCGAGAGCGAATGCCATCCACACAACTGGAATGGCAACAACCGTTAAGCGAGGTCGTCGCCATGTGTGTGTGTGTGTGAACCAGTGCAGTTGTTGCATTTACATAGCGCATTCTGCTTCTGGGGGTGTGAGTGGGTGTTGCAGTTGCATGGGGGCACATTTTCCTGTTTATTTACATTTACATTTATTTACATTACAAATGCAAGCGATTATTGTCGCCGCTTGGGCACAGTTTGCGCAAATACAGTTAGCAGCGTGGCGAGCACGAAACCGACTGCCCGCATTAGCCAAAACAAACAACCAAACAACAAAAACAACAACAGTTGTTGCCGGCCCCTTCAAAGGCCCGACTTGGAATGCACTGTTATTTGCATAGCCCTCGTTCCACTCCGTTCGTCTCTGTGCTCTGTGTTCGCCTCTGCTCCGTGGGGGTCTACCCCAAAAGTATGCAGTAGGCGGCGCGCGATAACAAAAACAAACTATAAACGACCGGCACGGGACACCAATACATAAACAACGTTCGCTGGGCAGAGCAGTTGGCGCCGCAGCTGTTTTTTTGTCTTACGTTGGCGCTCAGAGAGTAACTCTCACGCATTGGAATGACAACATAAACAGTTGTTTTTTTCACACTGCACAACAAACAAAAGATTACTGTTCTTAAAAACGAACTTCTACAAAACGTAAATTGTTAAATACTTCATAAAACTTTTCAAAAAGCATTTTCTAAACCCAACTCTATTTTGTTGGAGTTGCATATATGTACCTTAACAATTTAATACAATTTTTTTTTTTAAAAAAGCAAAACGAATTTTTGCCAAATAGGAGTTTTTTTTTAAGTTGCAAAACAAACTGTTTAAAATATATACAAAAATCTTTAAATTAAAATTGCCGTAGCTAGAAGACGTTAATTAGCTTAGTAAATTATTTTTCAATCCTCTTCTATTGCTGTGTATCAAGCAATTTATAACTATTCGGCTACAGGGAGATACTAATATACACATAATATTATTTTCGGTAATTTAAAAAAAAAATGCTGATTCTACTCTCTGAACACCTCATACATAAAAGTTTTAATTTACAAGCGATTACTTTGTGCACAGTGTACTTCTTGCAAGGTAATTATTCAGAAATTCGATAGCGTCGGATGTCGTATCATTTAATATCCTGAAACGTAGCTATACAAAAAACATTATGTTAGCTAGTGTAACACAACCACCAGCTCCACCACGCGCTCTGTGGATAGCATTGGCTGAGAGTAGTGGATACTGGAAAGCGGAATGGCGCTCAGCTTAGTTAACCGCAAGCAGCAACAACAAGCAAAGAGAGCTCTCGCGCTCTCTCGCACGCACACAAGCACACAAGTGAACGGCATCCACATGGGCACTGGAACGCGCGCTTCTTCTGCGACGGCGTCGTGCACTTGCTCGCTTGCGTTTATCAACAGCCGCGCAACTGTTGTTGTTGTTGTTGTTGCTGTTGTGTTTGCCGCAGCTGGTCACATACCCGAAGTTGTTGTTGCTGCTGATAAGGCCATTGGCAGTTTTGGAGTTGCAACTGATAAGAGAGCAGTACGAGAGAGAGAGAGAGAGAGAGGGAGATGGAGAGAGAGCGAGCGCATCTGTGAGATAAACACACAGTTTTGAGAGGGGCGTATCGCGACCAACTGTTGCTGGCATTAGACCAAAAGCCAAACGGCAAATATGCATGCCCCAGTTTTTTGGTTGCAGCTGCCGCTGCGAGCGGCCCCTATCAAAGCTAATGAGCCGCGCGCGACAATAAAGTTAATTGTATGCCCACACCCCGCCCCGTTTCTGGCCAGGCACCTGCCAGCCCGGCCCCCAGACTCACCTCATTTGTGCCAGCTTGCGCTCGTCATAGCTCTCCAGGCGCTGGTACTGCACCGCCTGGCGATTGGGCAATGTGGCATGCTGTGCTCCACCCGCCGAATGGCGACGATAGTCCGTAAAGCTCTCGCTCTTGCGCAGTCCCGGAATCTTGCCGGAACTGTTCCGCCAGTATTTGATCATCCGATGCAGCGTCGTCGGCGACGCCGTTGCCAGCGACGTTTCGCTGCCGATGCCGACGCTGACACCGCTGCGCGCTGTCGGCGCACCGTGATCCACCAGCGTCCTGTAGGAACTCATTTTGTTGGTGAAAATCCTGCGATATAATATTCCCTTCGCATGCCTTGCGACGCGCTAAAGAATAGCCCCGAACCGCAGAACGGACCAGAACTGAACAGAACCCAAACGAACCCGAGCGTTATTATCTGACACCACCAGACCGAGTGGTTTTCGTAATTGTACTGATCGCTTTTGTCTCTTGCTCCATGTCGGCTTCCATTTTCATATAATTATATACATATATGTATATATTATTTCTTTATATTTACGATTTTTCATCTTTTTTTTCTCGTCGCTCTCTGCGCTGGTTTTGTTTTATGTGAATACCCTGTATGCACTGAAAATGGGTAAAAAGTGTATAACTAATATTTGACCCCATAAATTATATATATTATCATATCAGGCGATCTAGACATGTTCTTCTGCCTATCTGCATGCGTCGATCTTAGAAACTATAAAATCAAGAAACTTTCAATTTGATATATATACTCTTGAATGCCACAAGAATAAGAAGACTTAATATATCCATATTATCGATACAATATTGACAATATTGATAAATATTTCGATTTGGAAAAATACATTTTTTAAGCATAACTCGAAGCTATATAACATCTAGAGACATCAAATTTGATATGCAGATTTTCTATTATTATGTGTATTTCCCTTTTCTGGATTTCCCCATTTCTTTCCAAACTCGAAACTTACTGAATTTTAAAAGCTAAAGCCTTAAACTTTGGTATACACACGGCTTATAGCGCCGTTCAATATTGTATTCAATTTCATAAAGATCAGCATTGAGACAACCAAGTTATTCAAGCATAGTTCTTGAGGAAAGGAAGCTAGAACGTTTGTAACAGGTTGCAGGGCATTTGCTAGTCGTGTTCCCATTCAATTCAATTTTGTTTTATTGCTTTATTCACTTGACTCTCTTTTTCTGTAATTTCTTTTCGTACATATTAATTATATTGCGGTTCGGCTGCTGATAAAACTGCGTACTAAAATATTTTATACTGTTTACTCAGCAAGTGAATTGGATATATGGGCATGAGCATAAAGTATTTACATAAATAAGCTTTATTTTGCTGAGTTTATTCAAAAACCATATGTAGATATGTGAGTATATGATAGATACGAATGTTTCGTGGCATTCGTGGAAGAGTCTACCAAAAGCTGGGTTACGGTAAAGAAATAATGAGTTTGTAATGCGATACTAAAACTATGATTGATGGCGATTGGAGGGGTCTCTGGTTCTGGAGGGAAAGTCGTTGTGGTAAGCGATTTATGTTTATTTTGTTATATACCCTCGTAGAGAGCATTATAATGTTGTCATGAATTGTGTAACGCATAGAAGAAGATATCTTCGACCCCCCGTACCCAAGAATATATATATTCTAGATCAGCATCAACAGCCGAGCTTATATATTCATGCTTGTCTGACTGTCTGTTTGTTCATTATTATTATAGTTTTTTTTTTATCAATATTTCAAGCTATACAGTATTTTTAAAGGATTTGTACTTCCCATAGATATCCTTAACTTATTATTATACCCTGAACCTATTAAAAATGGGTATAAGGGTATATTGTATTTGTGCAAAATCCAAATGTATGTAACAGGCTGAAGGAAGCATCTCCGACCCCATAAAGTATATATTTTCTTGATCAGCACCAATAGCCGAGTCGATCCAGCCATGTCTGTCTGTCCGTCTGTCCGTCCTTCCGTCTGTCCGTCTGTCCGTATGTATGAACGCAAGGATCTCAGAACCTATAAGAACCTAGAGACTTGAAATGACTTAGATGTAGGTGGTCCTAGTGCCTGCGCAGATCGAGTTTGTTTCCGATAATCGATAACTTACTCCGTTTCCAAGCAATCGATAAAAAATCGATATAGATATCCTGTTTTTTGGGTAATTTTGGTAAATAATAAGAGCTAGAGTCACCAAACTTGACATATAGCTTCTAAATAGAATATGTATATGCATTTGATGTTGGAAGAAGAGGGTTCAGGGTATCCCCTAGTCGGGAGCTCCCGACTAGAACCTCTCACTTGTTATATTTATAACTACATAGAAACAATTATTTACAATTTCAGTAAGCTAATCTTAATAATAAACAAACAATTTTTATTTTGGACTGTTAAGATTTGTAGTCTTAAAAAATTTTTAAATATTTTATTTTACTTTTTTAATAAAAGTATTAACTTTTTAATAGCTTAACTAAAGTGATAACCCAATTTAAAATGCATAATTCTGTATATGAAATAATTTTCAATGCGGTTTTTCTTTTCCCTCTCTCAATGGTCTCCCATTTCATTTTCTTTCAAATTGAATTCAGCATTAAAATTTCTCTCAGTGCAGCTAGTTCCCCTCGTTTGCATTGTCTTGTTTTGATAGCGAAACAGAACTAAATTGATAAGCGTCCCGACTAAATGAGTGGCACGCCTTGTCCACAGTCTAAGCTGCAGTTGCATGATACAGAGTAATCCATTTATGCCCCCTAGTTGCCACCTGCATCGAGACTTAATTGTAATCAATCAAAAAGCTGCGCTAATCAATCAATTTATGATTCTATGTGCTTCCTCTTGAACTCAACCCACGCTCCGTTTTGCAGGTTAAACTTAGTCACAGTTATTCAAGGTCTCACTTGAGACCACAAGAAACGTTTGTTTTTTTTAAATTTTATTATATTTTCTTGATATAATAATTCAGTTATTTAATCAGGTGACGCAAGTTTTTAAGAATGTGTGGACGCAGTCCCCCCACCTCACCTGTGGCTAGCTAATTGTAAGAGCAAGAATGGATTTTCCGATACGCCGCTTACTAAATACCCTAACACATATGATAAGGCTGTAGATCGGAGCTGTTATTTATATTTTATTGCATTGAAAACACAGAAAACACAGACGAACTGAGTTTGGCATCAAACTATATTTTCTCAAACTCAACCCATAAATAATTTACTTACTGGTGCATAACACTTTTAACGTCCACTCAAACCAAGGCTTAAACCAAAAACCAATTTAAGGATATCAAAACCAATTTTAGAATTCACAAGCCAAGCTTTAAGCCAGAGAGTAGACGTTTTTTGTGTATATATATATTCAATTTTCCGACCGAAACCTTTAATTTTTTTTCAAGCCTATTTTGGAAATAGCTAAAAAAGTTATCAATAATTTATACATTATTGCTTTTTGTTCTGAGAAAAACAATTTTATAGCCTTTTACAAAAGTAAAGTAAAACACATTTGTTGAGTGCGCAACAAAATTGCAATACCCTTGGCAAGAGCACAGAAAGTCGCGCTGTGAGTGGCATTAGAAGTGGATATCGTAAATGTTGCCCCACTCGCAATGCAACAATGAGTCAATAAGTCAATAAGTCAAGCGTTCAGTGTTTAGTTTATGTGCGATTGGCTCGTAATATTGCAATTTTATGGCCCAGTCCCGCGGAGCGCGATAATGGGCCAGACGTTGCGGCGACCTGATAACATTGAGGCTACATAGAACGAGTTCTGGTCGGTGCCAGAGAGGGAGAGAGACGGGATGAGGGAGAGAGAGAGAGGGGGAGAGGGAGAGAGTAACCTGCCGGGCGACTAATCAATGGCCACTTATCAAAAGCCGCACTAAATGGTAATCGTATATAGACGCCAAATCAGATAAATCAAACATGGCAAACAAATCGCATGATAACGCAAACAGGTAGCCAGTTAGCCAGCTAGCCAGCTAGTTGGCCAACTGGACTCCACGCCCCGTTCCCCCCTTTTTGCGTCCAGTGAAATGCAATCGAAACGCATCGGAATCGAAAAGCGAAAACTAAATCGCTGCCAGCCATCAAATGTCATTATAAAATCGCTACTGTAACGCCGACTGGCGAAAGCCTAGCTAGATTTATGTTGGCATTTCCTAGCCGCCCCAAGCCCCAACTCCCCGCTCCTCCGCCCGCTGCTGCACGGCCCCCGCTTTGCAAATGTTGTGTGTTTGATGTCAAAATTACATTAAAGCGGAAATTGCTGACCGCAACTGCAGCAAAGCTCTCATGTGTCTAGCTGATGGGGGGTGGTGGTTGTGGGTTGATAGGGGAGCGATGGGGGAAGGGGGACGGGCGGCTGCTGTGTGGGGGCTGACATGCAACACCCGCGACAGTTTTCCTTCGTCGGCGACATAAATCAGGCCCGCGTCTTGGCCTGAAATGCGAGACACTTGCATTTTTGTTTTCGTGGGGGGAACTTGTCACACTTACAGCCCCTCCAGCCCCGCTCTAAACCACCTAGCCAGCGTCACTGTACACCCCTCCCATACACCCTACCGTACACCCTGCTGTAGCCAGCTGCAGAGTGCGTAGACGTAATACGACGGCGTCCACAGTCGCGACGGCACGCGAGCCATGTCTGCCAGCAGGCAGCACACATATATCATTCCTCTGATCCACGGTGGTGCAGCGGACACCGGACGACGGACGGCGGCTGGTGGTCAGTGGACGACGGACAGTGGTCCGTGTCGTTACTTTAATTGACATGTGTTCATTAGGAGAGTCGAACATTTCGGCCAGTGGTTGCTTTGTGGCCAGCAGCAGCCGAGGAGAAAGTAAATCAGTTCGAGGAGTGAGGACAAATGGTGGACTCGAATTTCTAGACGAATCATCCGGCGGGTTAGAACCAATCAATATTTTTGATAATTCCCTAAAATATTCTATATTTCCCACCTACATAACTCAGCCAAAACTCAACCGATTTTAATAAGGTTTGACTTCTTGTTCATGATTTAACTTTTTGATTTATTTGGCATCAAAATCTGGCAACGTTATTCCTGGTCAAAATTTATGTGATATATCGTATATAGACATAGGTCGAAACTTCCCATCCCCATAACTCGGTCAAATCTCATCCGAATTCCACGAGGCTTGGCTTTATGTTAATGGTTTAGCCTCTAGATACAGTTTGCGTCATGTCCGTACCAAGGGCAAGGCCGGGTCGAACCCGCTAGTATAAAATATAAAAATTGATTATAAATGATATCTTTTCTAATCATAAAACGCACAATTTCATTTAATCGTGAATTACTTAATTTGTTTTATTTAAAAATTAAAAATGTAAGAGTTTCAGGTCTTATCATTCTTTATTTCACGATCCCAACAACACATGCTAATTTCTTAAAGATTAAAGATGAATATAATCATTTAATAAAAATATCGTTAAGTTATCTTAATTTTATAGAGAATAGAAGCAATTAAATTCAAAACCCTCAAATGAGCTTAATTGTTTGCTGATAAAAACATAAAAGTTCACTTGGATCTTGTATTTTTAAGTCCGTTATCATAGTTTGATGATAGTTGAGGTGAATATTCAAATATGCAAAGGAACAAATATCATCAGAATCGTAAAAGATCTGCTGCTGGATTGAATGCTGTTAAGCTGTGTCCATTTAATAGAGACAATTGTGAGATAGTTCTCATTTAGGAACTGATATCTGTCTTGCCTGCGACTGATAGGAACTTGACTTGGAACAGGGAAATGCTTTGTTTTCAGCCTTCATTTCATTTTGTCTAGGAAGATATCCCATACAGAATGTATTTGCTATCTTAAGTGACCTTCGAGTTGCTTTAATCTGACCGCCTCGAAGAACTCGTTGACATTTGCTTTGGTTAACTTGCCCCCAGGCCACCAGCTGTTGTGGCAACCACTATAAATGGAGGAGGAACTATTTTTGAGCTGAAGACAAAGTTCGAGGGGCTATCGAGAAACGCATCAACCTTTTGACCTCGCTGCTAATTGCCCTTCGAAGTCGGATCTGTTGGGTAATCCAACAGCTGTTTTATCGTTATATTTTCTTTCGTATCCTATCGCCTGACCTTTTGGCCCCTTGGCCTTTTAGGAATGGCCATTTGCTCAGTGAAATGACGACGGCGATAAAAGTTATAGGCGCCATAAATTAAAATGCAAATTAAAAGTCACCAAAAAGGGCGGCCGGAGCCGGAGTAGGAAGCCAAAAAATAATTATAGCTGGGGAGAATAGTATTGTGTCGCTTTTTTATCGCCTTAATTATGGCCAATATTTGGCCAATAAAAAGTTGACTTGGCAGAAAAAGTTGCCAAGTGCTCGTCATCAGTGGCTCGATTCCTAAGTTTGGCCAAAGCAAAAGTATTTTTATTTTATTTTTTCTTTTTTTTTTTGCTTGTTGTTTTTGCGTCTTTTTTTCTGCTTTTGCCAGCTAAGCGCCTGCCAGCTGAGAGAAAAAGTTTTAATTAAAAATTGTGCGTTGAAAACAACAAGAAGGACATGAGAACTGCGTGCAATTGCGCAAAGGTTTGCCCCATGCCACAAAGTTGCCCTCTGCACTGTGTGGCACTTGTCAGACGCGCTCCAGCTGCCGCTAATCCTTGCCACAGCCTCTGTCTGCGTGGCGGCTCATCGCTTGTCGCATGTTGCACGTCCCCCGACCGGGCCCTGGCGACTCGTTCATAAATCTCAAATCAGCTTAAATTTAATTTTGCGTTTTCCGCTTTCGCCGGGTGCCCTTTCCTTCGGCTTCGCCTTCGCCTTGGTCCAAGTGTCGCCGTCATCGCCTTCTATTTTGAGCTCGTCCTTGCTTTCTCTGGATCCTCTCTGTCTGTCGCGCGTCGTATCAGCGCTTAGACTTAATCAAAACTGCCTGCGGCAATAAAACTTTGCTACAGCCACGCTTTTTTTTTATATATAATTTAATTTATTTTGTTGTTTTTTTCCCTTTTGTAGGGGAAACACACATTTGTCGTTGAGTTTGACATGCTGAATTGTGCCTAGAGCGAGTCAACATACAATGTGCGTAGCTTCTTTTTTCAGTTGGTTTCCTACTTAATATCTCTTCATTATTTCCTGAATGTTTCGCAAGTTCTTGAAGTCTTGTGTGCTTACTTTCACTTAACTCTTGGTCTATGAATTTATTTTATTTTTATGATTTTTCACCATTTAAATTCTCCTTACTTGAAAATTACTTAAAGAAAATTGTTAATTATTATTTTAATATTCTAAAATGTCATCCTAAGGCCTAAATGCTATCATTTTCTATCAAATTATAATTCTATATACGTTCCCTTGCCTAAACAATAATATTATGTCTGGATTTAGTACAAACGATGCCGCTCTAAAGAAAGCATAACCTTATCTAAGTTTACCTACCCTGACTTGGCCCAACTTTAACAAACATAACTACAATGAAAATTACCAGTATTTAGCTTAACATAATCCATTCCATTCAATTTAACTTGCTTTGCCAGACATGACCTTAACTAACCGAAGGTTAAGCAACTAACTTTACCTAGGCCTGCCTTATCGAATGTAGCTTAACCAAACTTCTTGTTAGATAAGCAAAACTAATGCAATCTAACATATTTTTACATGATCTAACATCATGATCTAGCAAGTAATTTAGCCCAAACTAACTTTCTCAAACTTAACCTCACCCAACGTTATCGTGTAACATAATCTTACTTGATTTAACCTAATCTAACATACCCTTACAAAGGAACACTTGCCAATTTTAGTGGCTTACTTCTGTCAAGGTTATATCTATTTAGCCTCTAAGTAATTCAAATCAAAAAACAATCTTACCTCAAAGTATTCAAACTTAACCTAACTCGCAACGCTCCCGTATAACCTAACACTACTTAAACTAACCTAACCTTGCAAAGTAGCTACTTCATATGCCGCTGACTACTTGGCTGCGGCAATGCTTAAACCAGTTGCGAATTACAATTCGTTTTTGGCATTGCAAGCAACAGCTTCGCTGGGCATTTAAGCTTCGTCGTAGCTTTCATTAGTTTTTGTGCTAGTTTGTTCATCCAACTCTAGAGAGTTGGTTAGCCAGTTGCTGCCCCACCCGCAACGCCCCTTCTTCTATGTAAATGGAGAACATTTAAGAGTGGCACACATCAAATGTTTTTTTTTTTTTCGGTTTCTGGACGCTTAGTATTTGACTTGGGGCTGTTTGTGCGTTTGTTTACCAACAATGCCACGCCCCAACGTGCAGCATTGCGGCATAGTTTGTGAGCTTTGTGGCCCCATTTTGTAACTAACTGAATCTGAGCTATGAATAATAGCCGTTGCAGCTAGTTGGGTTAGCTCTTTGATGCGCTAAGCCAATCACTGCACACTTTTCACTCCATGAAGGACTCATCCTTGAAAGCTAACAAATTGCCCGAACAGCCCCGGGCCGTTTTCTTCTAGGAGGCGAGGTTATTGTCAAACACACATAGCCCGAGATAATTACCTGGTCCGTGCTGGGCAGCTCCTGAAACCGGAGCCCAAAGGCCACGACTTGATGGCTTTACCGTGCACACGTGCCAACAGGCAGCAGTAGAAGAAGCAGCAGAGGCAACAGCAGCAACAGCTTGTCGAATAGGATACCAAATTTAATGAGCTGGCACTTGGCACCTTTCGAGCAGAACGCAGGATAACAACAGCGTCAGGAGCAGGACTTAATTTGAACGAAATGCAAACAGAACAAGAACTACACTCACTTGGATAACTTGCGACCTGGCTGGAAATTCGAGTGCCTCGCAGCGGCAATTAATTAATGGAGTGTCGAGAGTGGGCCGCCAGCAGGATAAGCGCAAGGCTCGCAGGATAAGCAGCTGGCCGCGTGTTGAGGGGGTGCCAAAAAGTACAAATAAAGTCAACGCATTTAAATTTAACAAATACAAAATTGTCAAACGGTGCCAACGCCTGCGACATGGCAACAAGAGCCGCAGGACTCTAAAAGGTCCTTATCTAAGGATCGTCGCAAATGTTGCGTAACTAAGTGCATTACGCACCCACAACACACACACACACACACACACACTTGGGACTTTCTCTACCTGGGCTCGTGGTGAGATTTTTAATTGCTGCTCGTCCTGCCTTATCCTGCAACATCCTTAATTGAGCTGTTGCCACGACATAAAAAAAAAAAATGTAAAAAATGAATTGCACATGTTTTCTTTCAAGTTGCTTTCTTCTCGTTTCTTTTTGTCTCAAATTTTGACACTTTATCAAAAATAATTTAAATGCTCAACAGCCAAAACAAATTTCTTTCGTGCCTGCCCCTTGAACGCCCTCGCCCCCGCCTCCTAACAATTGAAGCGTGTTGAGAGGCGACAATTGAGTTATGAGTTGTGTGTAAATTACTTTTGGAGTGGGGTCTAAGGGCAGCAGGGGGACAGCTGACCCATTTGGCTATGTTTTATAAACGAAATGACGGAAATTAACAAGAAAAGGTGGTCTTATCGGGAGTGAACGACTTGCAGATACCTCGTATCCACTTGGCTAAGTTGTATATACGGATATGTTGGAAATTCACAAGAATTCTTCACCAGCGACAAGCTGCCGTTACAAACATTCTACCCACCTTCGATACATATAAAATATACATGTACATAGCCGCTCTGCTTTTTCTTCCCTTGAGCCTACACAATGTATGGGAAATCCATTCCTGATTAACTTACGTGTTTATAATCTCTACAAATCTCTACATTGAGAAACATTTATATTTCCTGTATATCGCATATACTACACAAGAACCTACAAGAACCTTCAATGTCTTAGAGAGAGAGAGAGAGAGAGAGAGAGAGAGAGAGAGAGAGAGAGAGAGAGAGCGAGCATTTCTCTAATTTTGTCCTTATACAATCGGAAAATTTTGATTTATATGAAAAATTTCTGGCGAATAGTCTGTTTTAAGCTCTTATTGGACTGCCAATGAGTATTACTCAGTCGGTTATACTCGACTGCAAAATTCTTACTTGTCCATTGTTGGTTCTATCAGAATTTGCCACTTTAATCAGCTCACGAAATCATGTTCAAATACTTGTGGATTGGCCAATATCAATTGGGTTTTGGCCAAGTTATGACCCTGAAAACTTTTACGTGGTTTTGGGGCTTATTGTGTGCTCGCCTTGTGCTTAGGCTAAGGCGGGGCGTTTCCTTTGTCGAGTGCCTTGCAGAAAATCAATAAAATGTGCAGCGCAATGATTACAATTAAAGCAGCTTGACCAAGAGAGGGGCACCCTGGGGGGAGGACGGCGGGAAAACTCTTTTGTGTGATGAACGCAATTTGCGCAAAATGACGGCAATTAACTGAGGCACCTGACAAGGGGCGGAACGGGGCGGGCAGAAACGTCTTTTCAATAGCATCTGGAATTGTCGTTAGGGGTGTGTCTTACCCTCTCTCTCTCACTCTCCCCCTTTCTCTGTCGCTCACACGCTTTCTTTCTAGCTGCTTCGTCCTTTGGTTTCATTTCTAGTTTCTTTTATTTTTACAGCCTGACCCCAAAACCTCGAATATTGGTCCGAATCGCAGTCGAATACTGAGTGAATAAATGGCTGATGGGCTAAGTGAATGAATGAGTGTATGGGTGAATGGAAAACACATTTGCAGGCCATTGTCACGTGCTGACTTTTACCGTCTGACTTTTCTTTATTGAAATTTTGCACATTCTATGTGAAACACTGAAAATTGACAGCGAATTGTCGTTTATTGACATATTGATAGCTATAATAAAGAGAACGGCAAAACAGCTGTTTTTATACCCATCTAAAAGGTATTCACATTTTGTTATGAAATGTCTAGCTCACTATCTCCGACTCGATAAGGTATAGAATATAAGTATATTCTTAAACAGCCGAGGAATTATAGCCATTTGTCTGCTTCTATGCAAGTTAGTCTCCCTATTTGAGGGCTAACGTCAGGGTCCGTCTTTATCTATATCCTATTCCTATGTAGCTGTCATAGGAATGATCGGTTGAAAGCTAAGCTCTTGTAGAAACTCCTTTTTTTTCAAGATATCCTAACAAGGCTTGGCCTACAGGTGCTCTACAATGTTTTTCACGTTTAAGAAAGAATCGGGCATATAATTGCTGCCCTATCCTGATTTTCGATTTACCCTAACCAGTTTAATGATTCATCCTTACTCCCAGCTTAATGTGGCAGATCATAAAATTGCCACGGCCCGACAATCAAAACAAGTGAATCACGAACTCAAACTGTGTGACATAACTTTAATATGGCTACTATTCAGATACAGAGACAGATAGAAATACAGATACAGATACAAATGTGGATACAAATATGACTAAAAGTTACTTTTGAAAAAGTTTTCTTTCGCTCTGCTATTATTAATACTTCATCAAGTTTGTCAGCAGCGACGCATACAAATCTATGTCACCTAACAGATACCAGCCCCCGCCCCCTTGAACCGCCTCTTTGCCCGTTTCCTGTCTGCCCACACAGTAGTGTGTTACGCAGCAAAGGGAAAAGTTGTTTACAAGAAAGTCGACGACGCTGACAATTTCATTGTCGGCCCGCACCACCAATGGAAAATTGTGAAAAACAATTCAATTTCCGTGAACAAAAAAAAAAAAAACTGCGACGCCAGCGACACAACTGTAAATGGGTAGCAAAGGATGCGTGTGGTTGCCGCTGGTTGGGTGACCCAAATCCGGCTACATGTTTGAATATCAAATAAAAGACGTCGCCGACGACGATGTTGGTCATAAAAAGGAGCAGCCCAATGCTACTGGGGCCAAATCAGTTGGGCAAACAATAAAAACGGCTCGCTTTAGACGAGCCACTGCCTGACCAGAAGACAGAACCACCAACCATGCCATCCAAGGACTGTCAGCTCCGCTATCTAAATGTCTCGACTCGGATTCATAAATAAAACAAAGTGGCGCCAAAATGACGCGGCTGCCCCACCCGACCCCGACCCCAGTCCCAGCCGCAGTAGCAGCCAAGCTGGCGGGTGGAAAGCGTCTCTCTTCCCCTCTCTCTCTCTCGTTCCCAACCCACTTCAACCCACTTTCTAGTCAACTATTTGCTATTCATTGGCTTCACATGGCGCTCACTGTACGCATATCCTGCCCTAACTTCCCCTCTGCCCGCACAAGCTCTCCTGCTCAGCCCTTGTGCAACTTCTTTTCATATCGATTTTCCAGTTACATTTGTCTGGCTTTTGGGTCGAACATAAAAAGCAACCAGTTGCGCTTCCACCAACACCTCCCCCAGCTCCGCCTGTTCATGTTTCTGCTCCTGTTTCCTGTGGTTCTCGCAGGGCTTTGCCTTAACAATGCAGCCGGCAACGGCAACAAAGTTCCACTGTAATTCCTAATGCTCTTTTCAAGTGTTTTATAACTATAGCACCCATACAAGGAATCAAAACGGAATACATTCTCGTTAAATTCCCAGCACCCTTCAGTTTGTTGCAGCTGAGTACTTTGTGTACTATGATATCCATTCTGAGACCTTATGCTGTATTTAACTCAATATTTATTATTTTAAAACTAGTTTGTTGCTTAGAAGAATCACAATAGCCGGGAGCTTGAACCCAGTTCGACAGCACGGCAACTGCCTTATAAACAATTTCTTCTTCTGCCTATCTCACCTATTTCCTTACATGTAAAGGAATTGTCTGCCTTTATCTAGTTTTTCTAAAAAAAAATCCTTTATTCTGTAGCTTAAACTTAATTTTCTTCTCTTTGATATGCCTAAGATATAAGAGATTCCAAATCTTTATATTGTTATTTGCTTTTAGATAAAAAGTTTCGTTTAATCCGAAACTATAATATGCCATTACCCGGCTTTGCGCGTGCCGGGTTCGCTTGCTTTTATGTATAACAATTTTACACCCATTTTCCGCCCATGGGAATTTTAAATAAATTGGAATTTTTCCAAAAATCCTCATTTGGCAACTACTGTTAACATTTTAGCTTTTTATATATCACTCGGTCACAACAAACACCCATATATAAAATATATATAAAGATAGAGTATACAAATTTCGTCATTTCAAGCACCCTTTAAGCACATTGCATTGTGCTTTCTCCACTTGGAAGAGGGCGTGCGGGGGTGGGACTGTGACGGCTGGTGTCAGTGGCATTTTGTGCTCATTTGCAGTCAGCGGCACGTGTCTGGATGTGGTTGGTGGAGGCGCCTTCTAATCGTTCGGCGTGGCCTAATAACTTTTTGTGTGTTGTTGTGTGCACTTATTTGGCCAAATTTTTAGTCGCCATTTGCAGATGCCACATGAGCAAAGCCAATACTGAGTAGCAGCTGGCATTCGGGCTGCATGTTACATACTGCATGTGGCATACTGCATGCTGCATGCGGCATGCGGCACACATGCAAATCAAATTGCCATTTAAAGGGCAGGCAAATCGATTGAAATGTCCTAAATGTTCTTGTCCTCTGCCATTAAGCAGCAAATTATGCATGCCCACTCGCCATGTGACGAAATATCAAGCATCTAGCATCGTTATATAGGATGTAAGCCCCCCTCTAGCCCCTCGCTATGCAGCTCTTTATGCACATACCATATATATCATGATATCATTTAAGAGGCAATTGCCAGAAATTCACTTTTTGCCATTAAAATTTATGGCTTTGGGCAGGAGCACGGGGGAAGTGTGCGTGTGTGTGTGTGTGTGTATGCAGGTATGCAAAATCCATTATTGTTTGGGTGCGTGTGCGTGTGTGTGCATGGCAGGATGTGCATTTCGGAGGGTGTGTGCAGCATGCAAATTTCCATTCAGTTTTGTTTTTTGCATTTTTCACTTCCTTTTTTTTTTGCAAGGTAATTAAAGTGCTTTGCGCTAAAAGCAAATAAATTTTTGTCACACTTTTACGTACTTGTTGTTGTCACTAATAGGCAAATCTTGTTGGTCGCATTGCGGGGAGGAGCGGGGCTGAGCAACAGCTTGCGGGGAGCTATTGATGAAGTGCATTGTGTATGTGTGTGTGTGTGTGTGTGTGTGTGTGTGTGTGTGTGTGTATGTGTTGCACTTAAGTAGCTGCCACAAATTGATTTCATGCTGTGCGCGTCCATTGACCGCGTCCTTTTTTTAGGACCCGCTGGCCGTGCTCTACTTTCGAACCCCCTTTGGCAGGATAACAATGTGTTTTTTGCAGCAAGACGCAGGACGTTGCGGGCATAAGGATGTGCGCCTTGGCTCGCACAGTTGCACAGCACATGAGGAAGCAAAGAGAAAGTCGATAGCGTGCTCTAGTCGACTAGAAGATACCCTGCAGTTAGCGCAGAGTTGACATTACAAGCACCTGACCTTCTTATACATAAGCACGCCACAAGAAGGGAAGTTTGGCTATGGGAAATTAATATTTTCGGTATTTACGGACTGATCTGTATAAACTTTTTATGACGTTAAAAGGGCTTTATACGACAAACTGCATACGAAAGTTGGTGTCAGTAGATATTTTATTTTTAGAGACCTCATATAACTATCGATATTACCGAAATGGGAAAGATGCTAAATAAAATGATAATTTGTGAGAGTACCATATGTACATATAAAAGACTTCGTCTCTATAGCTTCCGAGATCGTTTACACAAAAAGTAGGACTGACAAACGGACTTGTCTTTCGATCAAGACGTTATATTCTTGATATGTCTGTAACATGCATGGGCACAAAACTATTATACTCTATGTAACTCATCTTCAATGGATACAGGGTACAAAAACTACTTTTGCCATAGCTCTCTCTAGCTTTCTCTCCCTCTCTCTCTCTCTCTCTCTCTCTGGTTTACCTTCCCATATGCTTTGCCACAATGTGCAACTCATCCAAAATTCGTCAGGGGCTTTTTCATTTTCCACTTTTTGTTTAGTTTTACTTGCGCATTGTTTTGTTTGTTTATTTGGCTTAGTGGCTGGCGTTTAACTCATTCTTTTCTTTTTCAACTCTCATCGCTTTTCTTCTTTTCGGCTTTTATACTTTTTTTTTTTGTGGAAAATAGATTTTCCGCTGCATTGTTTGCGCTCGAACGTAGGCAACCCTTTCGGCTGGGAAAATGTTGGTCCAGGCAGCAACGAGAGTGTTAACAGAATGAAGACTGTGGCGATTCTCAGTTACTCGTTCCATTTAAAGTCAAGAAAAGAATATAAGAAAAAAACACTAAATTGTGGGAATTTGCACAATTAGAGCGTGTTGAGTGTGCGTGTGTGTGTGTGTGTGTGTGTTACCCAGGGGGGGAATACGAGAACAGATGCTTAAAAGAGCATTTAGAAGGGTCTATGCTTTACGGCACTGGAATTCCTTTGATTCGACTTAGGATTGTGCTGAAAGTGAATTGTAACCACATGAGAATGATTTAATGCTTGAGTAACTATTATTAAATGTTCCCTCTTTGTATACCTGTTCCCTACACTTTTTTTTTAATTCGGAATATTTCCAGTTTGGGTTTATTATATTGTAAGTTGTTAAATGCATATAACACTTATTAGTTCATATTATGCAGCTGAGTTAAATCTCTTTGGCTTTAAGAAGAGAGTATAATAATGCGATTAGCCAAGTAAAAAGGTATCTAAAATTCTAATTAAATGTTGCCTTAATAGTCTTGAATGTACTCGATGAAATGTTGTCTAGTTAATGCAGAATGTAGGTTCTCTTTCAATGTACACAGCTTATGAATGTTTTACTTGTTGAATACCCTATGGTCACCAAATCGCTAGAGCGTGATCCATAATTATTGCCTTAAAATTTCATGAATATCGGACAACAAACATAAAAGGTTCAGGTAACACTCGTTTCCCTCAAAGTGGCAATGTCTTTTTCAAACAATCATTTGTGCCTGTTTGGATTGTTTAACAGCAGATACTAGAACAAACACATTTGTTGCCCACCTAGGAGCTCAGCCCGGACGTCAGCTGGTATGCATTGTTACTCAGACGATTGTTCTTCTGATATAGAACTTAAATACATAACGTGTAAATGCTTCAATTCGAAATTCCCAGCTGTATAACATTCTCACAGCAAAGCATTCTCCAGCTATCAAAACACTTCCTCTATCTCAAGCCAACTGCATATCCACTTTGCTTTTTGTACTTCAATCACAACATTTTGTAGCAAGTGGCAGTAGGCGGTGAAACCCACCTGAATGCTGCACTTAATGGACCATCAGTCAATCAATCAATCGTGCTGTAAACGCCGCCAGTGGCAATCATTTGAATATGTAATCACAGACGCTAATCGCGGCTGCAAATCAAATTGTGACTGCGACTTGTCGTTGGCCAGATATGCAAAATAGTTGAACCAAAAACTGGCGAAACCGAATGCCAGCCCAGGGGGAGCTGGGAGCTGCGAGCCGAGGAAGCCGAGAGCCGGTTAATTAAAAGCCGACAGGGGGAACAACTTAATGAAGTGCAAGTGGCAGTCGTCAGCGATTCCTGTCGCCAATTCAATTCCCGCCTGATTAATGGGACATGCATTGCACCAGCTGCGATACCCAATCACCAAGCACAAAGTACTCAATATTCGATACCCATTATGGCAATCAGTGTGCGGGCGTGTGCGCATTGGCCCGAGCATGTCGAGGTCGAGGCGCTAATGAGATATGCTTGGACTTTGAAAGACTTGTGCAGTAGGTTCTGCATCGAAATTCGTAGAGCGAGCTGCCGTGCGGCACCTGATATAGTTGTACGCCCCCAAAGCTGTTCTGGCATTAAAATTTATGCGCCTGGTCTTGATATTCACTTATCGCTCGGCAATTAGCCGCAATTAATTGCCAACTCATTTTGGTCAGCTGCTGTTTGACTGGCCACGTTTCTACCTGAAAACTCTTTTGAGTCCACAAACCGGAAGCGCAAAACAAAAGTCGGCTGCTCTCGTTGTTATCGATATGAGCTAATAAAAGGCTTTAGGCAAAAACAAAGGCATTCGCTTTCAGAGACCTAAGGGCATAATCTCCCCCTCTGCTCCGCTCAAGTGGCAGCCCCTGGACCAAATTTTGAGTCTATGGCACAGATTTTTGAGTCGCGTGTTGTTTAATGCATTTTGCACACTTGACTGGCCTTTACCTGGGCAAAAGGGTTACGGGGGTTGCGCCTCTGCCTGTCATATGATTTATTTTTAATGGCCTCATATTTTTGCACAATATCCGGGGCACATAAACTAGCATCAGTGCAGTCAATGTGTTTGTGCGTGTGTGTTTTAAAATGCTGGATCAAAATTTTATGAGCTGCCAATTGGACAAATCGGTGGACTGTGAAGCATGCGCTCTGCAAAAGTGCATTAAAAATTGAGGTTGAGTTATGTTTGTTAGGGTCGAAAATTGATGAGACGGTTGACTGAAATGCGTAAATGGAATTTCGTGAAAGTAACTAGATTGATTATTGTGTACTCAATCTGCAACTAAAGTACTCAAATAACGTATTTTGAAAGGAACAAGAGATTTGCAGTGTGCATGAATCAGTTATGCAACGTTACACACGTGAATCGAATACGAGACATTAATGGCAACTAGCTCAATATTTGATGTGATACATGATTGTGATAGATAGATAGATAGATAGATAGATAGATAGATAGATAGATAGATAGATAGATAGATAGATAGAACGAAAACAAAATCTGTATTCCTACGAATGCCTAAAGCCTTGTGCGAACTCAAAAGGAAATACATACTTAAGAAACGATTCTAATTAATATTTGCAGTTTATTAACTTACTTGACAGCACTTTCAAAATGTGTAAATACAAGCCACATCATAAGATTTAATAAAATTAGCATAACTTATACCTCTCGGTCTCGATCTTATAAATAATTAGAAACAATTTCGGCTTAATATGACTTAGTTCATTTTCTAAATCCTCTCTCCTGATCAGCTTGTAAGGTTACTTCATTCAAACTCGAACTACAACCATGAAAAGAACTCAATGCAACTGCAACAAGTTGCAAGCACCTTTCTCAAACCACTTGCAACCACCTTAAACATGATCGCTTGCAACTCAAACGTGTCTTTATTACAACATCAATTTAGGGGTTGTTGGACTAACAATTATTCAAAACGGTTCTAAGACACGCATTTAGGCAAAACTAACCACAAAATTTTCAATTTCAAATGCATACGAAATGCATTCATATGCATGCCGCATAAAAAACAAGTTTTCCTCTTCCTTCGGAGAAGACAATTAAGAAAAGCAAATAGACAAAACCGACAACCTCACATTCAAAATTGTTTTTTTTTGTGTTCTTCTATTTATTTATGCGCTTTATTTTCACTTGATTTAATTTTGACACGCACACACATACAGACAGACAAAGAAAATCTATTTGCTAGACATTTGCATTTCTCGTCAGTGTCAGAGTTCCAGTAACAGACCTCCTACCCTTACCCGAAGAAAATTGCTGACCTATTTATGTAATTTTCTTGAGATTTTACTTGAGCCATTGTCGCCTTTGGTGCTGTTGGTATTCGACTGGAAACACTTTATTCCGTTTCAGTTATCATTATCATTATTCATTTTGATTTCTGACCCGAAGAACTTCCAATGCCAACGAGTAATGGGCTGTGGCAGTTGGAACATGCTATATGAGTGGATTATTTTTTCTATTTTTTGGACGCATTAAGCTCGAGCTCAGCTCTTGTTGTTATTCAAATTTCGTGGAATATTTTATGAAATTTCGTTGCATATGAAATATTTTCAAAAAGATCTTATCTTTTTAATTAAATTTCAACGTACAGCTGATTGGTTTTTGGAATATACATATCTCAATTTACTTTTAATTGTGAATTATTTTATTTTTTTCTAACTGTGAATCGAACCTTTAACCAAACCGGAAACGGAAATTAAAAACGACTCATATTAGTTTTCAAAAATGATTTGCTTTCAACCAAAAAACTTTTCGATTTAAGAAACCCAGGTTCAGGAACCGAAATCAAGGGCAGGTAGCTGGTTCCGACCGTGAACCGAACCACCGTCATTTTGATCTCGTTTTTCTCCCTCTCTGGACAGCTCGTGCGAAATGAACAAATTGTTTATAAAATAAAAAACGTACATATCTGTTATGCTTTTGTGTTGTTTTTTGGCATGCTAATGCGGCTTGTGTGTCTAATTGCGTGGATTGTGCCCCAGCACGTCGGCAGAATTGATGAACTTGCGTCAGTTTGTCTGACAGTCGGAGTTCCTTTTCGAGTTGCCAACTCTTTTTTTTTCTGTTAGGGGTTGTTTGTGCGCCGGTGCGCTGTTCGTTTTAATTAAATTTTCTGCGCCTGCGCGCAATTTTTTACTCATTTACCGCATTTTGCCAACTTATCAATGTTGTCCACACGCCTCTTGCTATGAATAGAGGGTCTGCAACCAGTTTTGACTGGCTGCGGTTTCTGGGCAACTTGTGGCTGGTCAGCCGGACTGCACCCACCTTGATGTAGCTTCTTCTTTTGTTCCAGCTGTTCCGCATGAAATTTGAGATGCCTCAACTCTGGCATTAATCACTTTTGCCCAACTGGCTGACAACTGGCGCTGTGTTGCGCTCAATCAAATATACAAATCAATAATTAATCAACTATGATGCACATAAATCGAGAAATCATTTGCCAACACATACGCACACGGCTTGGAATTTACATGCCAATCCCCTCTGAATCCCAATTCCGGACTATGCAAATTATCGTGTGCACAGTGTAAAGTTACTCCAAAAGGGATAATATTAATACACAGCCCTACAACATAATCAAAGTAAACTGAACGGCATCGCATTTGCATACATTAATGTCAGAACCGCTTCCGTACGTACATATCTCTCTACCTATCCACCTATCTAACTGTCTAGCACTCTAACTCGCTCCCTATCTTTGTATACCTTTGCCAAGGAGTATAATAATTGAACAACGACGGACTTCAAATGCTAAGCTGGATGATGAACTGAGTCGATTTAGTCCTTACAGATTCCATTGGAATTTCCGGTCAAAACCCAAGTTATTTTTACTTTAGTATCCAAATTCCCAATGCCGCAAATCTAGATTAAAACTTAGTTCACCGATATCGGAAAACAACTTCGCAAGTGTTGTTTAGCGACAAAATTTAATTTTGGTTCAGGCGAGGAATAGGCGCAAAACTTTCGTCTAAGATTTAAAGATAATATTTGACCCGGGTAAGGCCGGTTAACAGCCGCTATGTATGACTTCACATATTTGAATTTATGTATGTTTGTATGCTGGTATGTATATAATTGATTGTGTAAACATATATGTATACGTATGCATGTGTGTATATATTGAGGTGTGTACATATGTACGCATGTTTGTATGTATGTACGTAGGTTTGTATGTAAGTATTGTTATGTGTTGTATGTATGTATGTATGTAAGTAAGTAATGTTTATATGTATGTATTGGTGTGTGTGTGTATATGTATGTATGTATGTATGTATGTGTGTACGCATGTATGCATACATGATCGCCCCACTATACGATTCTCATAAATTAATGTAAGGCTTCTTAATTCACTCTCTGTCTCTTTTTCGCTCTCTCATTTTAGTCTTCTGCCTTTGCCCTGATCTAAAACTAACCCATTTATTTATTATTTATTTTTCTTTTAGTGATGTATAAATATGAAAAACTCAGTTTGGCAATAAAATAATCGTGATATAAATATGCATTTGTGGGTAAGTACATTACATATATTATTTAATATTTATATAAATAAGCATGTATGTTGGCAAGGGAATTTAATCTTCCACACATGAAAGAAATCCTATTAGTCCTCAATTAACCTCGATATTTGAGTTGCTTAAATGAAATTAGCACAGACTCTCTAATAAAAGGGCCACATTGAAGCTATAAGCTCTTTAAATTTATTAAAATGTTTGTTTTTTATGCTTAATACTTCACTCATAGCATCAACAGGCTGAATCCTAATCTGGGGGATTAGATGAATTTTGTGGCGTGAACGTCTCCTTATTGTTATTCTCATGGCTAAATATTTATATTTTATTTGTCGTGAGTTTTTTTACGGACAAGAAAAAGAGACTTATTAAACCATAAATAAACGGGCTTGCTTCAGATGTTGCCGCGGAACAGGAAAAGGAAGCAACTCGGCAGCTTGGCAACGTGGGCGCCGTCTTAAGGCAAATACTTTTAACCGCAAGGAAAACAAACTCGAGCGGAAATTATGAAAATGCCAAATTTGGCCACATCCGCTTTGCCAGCTCCGGTTTTTGGGTACCTGCTCGACACATAAGTGTATTCAACATTTTTGTTAAACCGACAAAATGTTTCTTTATAAATTGTCGAAGCCATTTGCGTAGCATACTTTGAGGCTGTTTCGGCTGCTTGCAGCTTATGGCTGAGGTTTATGAGCTGCCATTTTAAGAGCCATTTCCCTGTTTACTGCCTACTGTTGCAGTTACTGAGCTGCTGCGTAAAATTATCACAAAATGTGGCAAATGTGTTGGCGGCTGAGGCAGCCACTTTAGCAGGTTGATAAATCATAAATCAAATTTGCCGCTGCTTAAAAGTTATTACACAGCCACTCAAAAGTTACGACTGATGCGTCCAATCCACAGCAACGCCCACATGTTAACCATGAACAGCAGCTGCCAAAAAACAGTTGCCAGCTGCCAGCTGCCAGTTGCCATTTGGCGGTTGGCAAACATCAACCGCTAATGAAACACCGCAAACTACACAACAAAGTTTTTGGCCGGAACGCAAATTGGCAACATCAATTACCTGGCTACGAGAAGCCTCAACTCGCACGACTCGCTCGACATATGCAAACGAGTTGCGTAGCTCCAAAAAGTTTTGCCCCGCCCCCAACATAGCCCCATTTATGTGCTGCTCGAATTTTACGCTCGAAAGTCAATTAAAAACTTTCGGTCAAGTGGGCACAGCGCAGCTTTTGGGGTGTTTGTCTCGCTCCAAAAGTTCTTCTAGTTCCTCTTCTCGGAATTCCTTGCCTACGTTCCCAATGCTTTTCTCTGTGTCTCTTCAATTAATTTTATCACATGCATTCGATCAAATTCAATTAAAACTTAAACACCCGCCACGGACGTGGCAATTACTCAAACTCAAACTTAAAACCCGAAGCGCCACATAAGCCTTGCTTCATATCAGCGCACGGACAGAGGTCCTGGTCCTCAACAGGTGGCAAGTGAGTCGGGTGGCTGCTTTCCAAGAACTCTACACTGCGAAAAAAGATTTTTTTCAATATTTAAAGAGCTTGAGAATTTATACAACATTTTGAAAAATATTTTTTTTGGAGATGTTCTTACATTTAGTATAAATTCTTAAGTTGGACTTTGATCACACATTGATAAGCCTTAAATAAAAGAAGGAAGAAAGAACAAATGTCTTTGGGTTGTTTATATATCTTACTATTAAGAGGAGAGAATACTCTATTCAGAAGTGCCCAAGTTTACCTGAACTATGCACCTGATTTAATGTTAAACATATTTTTCTTTAGTTTTTGGGGGAGATAGGCGAAATATCAAAAAAATGAAATGTTTGTAATATATATATGTACTATACGAGAACGTGCACACCAACTTTGTTGTATCTCTTAAAATGTTCGAGTTGTGCTCAAAAAACATTCTACCCTTTTTAGCCGTATTCAATAAAACTACAGTATAAAAAGGCTAAATGATATTTAAACTCTTTTTTTTGTTGTGTGTGTAAACTCAAAGGGACCCTATCAAGAAGAGTGTGAACCCAAAAAGTTGTCCCTGGTGAGCTGCTGCCAATTCGAGTTGAGTTGTGCATTTGTTCGTCCGTCTGTTCGACCATCCGCCCGCCTGTCGGACTGTCTCAGTGTATCCTGTCAGCTACTTTTCAAATAGCAACGCTTCAAAACTTGACTGGGCTATAAAAAGTCGTGCCAGTTGGCAAGTTGGGCGTAATTCAATGAACGGCGTCGCCATCAGCGCCACACGTGAGCCGCATCGCAATGTGGCACAAGTGAGTGGCAAGTGGCGAGTATCGAGTACTCACTGAGAGAATGACTGAACGAGTGAGTGGCTCACGGAGTGAATGCCATCAACCCAAATGTGACCACATTAAGGTGCGAAGCCACATTATCAGCCAGCCCCTGGGGACTTTAAGCAGCGCTCAAGAATGCAGCAAATTGCTTTCAGCTGAATTGGGTCAAGTTGACAAGCTTATTGTTTGACCTTCGGAGTGAAAGTACTTTAAAGATATTGTGAATAAAGAAAGCCCAAGTCGAAGCCTTTTTAGCAAATTTAATATTCGTAAAAGCTTCAGCTGAGCTAAAGTACTTTAACTGAAGCAGTTCAGAGCATGTCCGCGAAATTGGCTTAGTTAAGCAATTTAATTTTCTGTTCCACAGGAGCATTATTAATTGCAATCAATCAATTCATAACTATTCTTTGCTCATATTGGATTTTTTATTGACTTACCTACTTCCTTTATACAGTCAGAGTTATCTTTCTTAATGTGTAGATCTTTGAAAATGGGTTTGAACATTTTCGGTCATGGTTATGTGTAACAAATTAAACTCAACCCGGAAGAAAGTTGTCTGAAAAGCTTATCTAACCATATAGGTTATGCCTATTCAACGACATTATACTTAAAAGACTAAAAGAATACAGCTCTCGGCTTCAGTCAGCAGACTATCCTGAACTAAAATGTTGAAGCTGTGGCTATTACTGGGTACTTAGAAAAACAAAAAAGAGTTATTCCAACAGATTCTTGCATCTTAAATGTGCTTTAACAGGCTGTCTGAACTTTGAACTTGTCGTCGGAATCCCGGAGCAAAATTGCTTTGCGCTGACTGATGATTCGTGTCCCAATTCGAATATTACCTTCTGGCTGTATAAGTAAGCAAGCAAAGTTAGCATTTATCTGATTGAGTAAACCAACAATCAATCGATTTCCATAGCGCCGCCAAGCCTAAAGGCCGTAAGTTAAAGCTAAATGGTCAAGATGGTTTCAAATACAATACTTCAAGGCCGCTGAAAGTGCTGATACACGGCTTTGCCAATGATCGCACACAGTCGCCCAGTTTTGAGTTGCTGCCGGAGTTTCTACGCATCCCGAATCTTGACGTTATCTCCATTGATTACGCCAGGCTTGCGGCTGATCCTTGCTATACGGAAGCCGTCCATAATTCCCATTTTGTGGGCCGCTGCTTGTCCCACTTTTTGGTCCAACTAATGCACAATCGCCGCCTGCATCCATCAAATCTGCATTTGATTGGCTTCGGTCTGGGCGCCCATGTGGCAGGATTCGCGTCCAAATTTTTGGCACACATGAATGTAAAAGTGGCGCACATTACGGCCTTAGATCCAGCCAAGCCGCTTTTCCTCACCAACAATAAGGACGAGCGCTTGGATAAAACCGATGCCAACTTTGTGGATGTTGTGCATTCAGATATTTTTCTGCACGGTCTGATGTTGCCTATTGGACATGTCGACTTTTATCCCAACAAGGGCGTAGTCCAGCCCAATTGCGGACCCATCAACGAATGTAAGTAGCCAAAATGAAGCTAGAATTGAATGGGAATTGGCACTTGAAATCTTCACTCGCAGTATCCACCCATGAATGCTATCATAAACGCGCCGCGGCATACTATGCCGAGTCGATTCACTCGCAGGCAGGCTTTTGGGCCTTCCGCTGCCGGGATCTGCTCAGCTTTGTAATGAACTCCTGCCAACCCAATCAGGAGTTGGAGCTGCTTGGCTACCGCACTAGACCCACAGCACGTGGCAGCTACTTCTTAAGTACGAACGACTCGACACCCTACGCCCTCGGCCAAAACTTTAATGATATGGATCGCAGTCTTTATGGCAAAAGCTTTTTCGGCGATGCTATTGTTTCTCAGCTACACGAATTGGCCGCCGAGTCCAAATTGTAAAACAGGAGACGTTAATACAAAATGAATCTCTCAAGTCCAGCTTTTAAATTAAATTAATAAATTTTAATATGCAACTGGCCGGTTCGCCGTCAACTTTGGTTATTTTTATACTCTGAACCCATTGAAAATGGCCAAAACGATAGTCTTTATTTCCACTTAACTCGGTCAAATCTCATCCGATTTTCATAAGGTTTGACTTTTTGTTTATGGTTTGGCATCTAGATCAATTTGGCATCTAATTCTGGAAACACTATTCTTGGTCAAAATTTTCCACATCTTTATCAGGATTTTATTATGTTTCCCCACGCTCTAATCAGGTTGTATTAAATCTGTACACTGTTGTAGAGTTCAAAGTTTTCTGAATTTTTTTTTGGCTGGTTCGAATAAAAGAACTTATCATATATATTATATGGTGGTTTTGTATATATTATATTTTTTGTGCAAATTATGTCCATTATATACATAATAGTATAACTATACATAATTTCTTGTCTGCTGAGTACACAAAAATCATTTCTCAAATTATGAATAAATTGCTTTAATCTAACGAATGTGTTTGAAATTTCACAATTTTTTAGTGAATGTTTGTGAATGTGTGGCAAATGCAGCAATGTGGACTAGGATCCAGTTAACTGGTCAACTGGTCAACTGGTCAGCTGGTCAATTGGGCATCTGCTCATTTATCATGCTAATGTCTCATAGCTGCTATACCTTCATATCATCATTAATTATCGCGTCGCCTCGCGTCGCGGCGGACTCTCTACTCTCCCTTTCTTTCTGTGGCAGCAGTGCCCCCCTCTGTGTTGACTCAACAGCTTAAGCATTTATGCAAACAACAGCAGACAGTAGTTGCCCAGGGAGAGCGGATAGTGGACAGTGGCCAGCAGAGGGTATCGATGCTGCTGCTAATCCTGCCGGCTCCAGCTCAAAACACGTGCAAATTAATCATAGTTTCTGTGCGATTTGCCAAACGCTGCAAGTTGTTGCCAGAGTTGACAAATGATATGCCGCAGCACAAAAAAAAAATGTATAAATGGAGATTTCACTTTTTCGGCTTTTTTTGCAGATTCAATTTGCATTTGGGATAATCAATCGTGGACTGCCAGCGCCTGCCGGCTGTTTGCTAATTTGCTGATAAGAAAGCAAAAGCAGAACGATTCCCGGCGTATTTGAATAAATTTTATGAAATTTTATCTGCCAAAAAGAGAGAGGGAGATGGAGAGACTGGCTGAGATATGCGAATATGCATGCCGCAAAGGGGGTTGAGTCTATTTAGAGCTATTGTCTGGCCGTTGAGATGGGGTGTTCGTTATGAATATGCCTACGATGTTGTTCTGCTCGTTATTGTTGTTGTTGTTGTCACCTTTTTTATGTGTGCGTCATTGTGCGGCATGACAAACATGGCAACTTACACGTGGCTTAAGTCAACAGCGGCTAAAAAAGTTTAAAATATTGTTGGGCACACAAAAAGTTTGATTGATTTGGGTTGATGCTGCTTTGCGTCCTTGTCCCGGGTTCGATCCATTGATTGATTTGCCTTCTTATGTTATTCCTATTCTTTTTTTTTTTTGCATTTGGATTAGTGCAGAATTTTTATGCGTTGATTGGTTATTTGATATTCATGACGCAGCGGGTGAGCGGAAGATCGGAAAAGCTAAACGAGAGTCGACGAAGCGTGCCAATAGATTATGTAATTACGGTTGTTGTAGGTTGTTGTCAATGAACGAAGATAGATTATGTTGCCGGGCAGGAGGGATATCAGCTGGGGCTCAATGTTGTCGGCAAGTGAGTTAATTCTCAGAATAGTCACAAGGTGCTTATAAATAGAAATATGCTATGCGAAATATACTCTCATCTGTTGGTCGTCGTTTTACGATTCAAATTGATTACATTTCAGGCATCACTTAAATTTTTATTTCTATTCTTAAGCCGTTTGTCAGAATTTGAATACAGCGAATCGATTATTATTCCCACTTGAACTACATTTGAATATTATGATCAAATAAAATAACAATTTTATTGAACATTTTTAGATTTAATATATTGGCATATATATATTAAGTTAAGTTAAGTATCTGAATGCAGAGTTCCTTGAGAGTCACAAAATTAAAATAATAATCTGCAAAAGTATCTGAAAGATACAACAATAACTTAATGCGTTAATGTAATTCGAATAATTGAAATGTATATCAATTTTAAATTTTTATTAAAATTATAAATTATAATATTAAAAAAAAATTCATGAAAAATAATAATAATAATAAATTATAAATTATTGTAGCATAATACAAAGTTATCCAAGATAAAACAATTTGTGTTGTTCAAACATATATAATATTCAATAAAGTATTTCAATAATACAGTCATTCGGCGCATCAAATAATTCAATGTTATCTAAGATACATAAAAATATCTTAAAGAAAAATTAAAAATAATGAAAAGTATTAGTTGTACACCCTTTGCTCTTCCCTTCTGATAATACAAAGTTATCTAAGACAAACGTGTCTAAAACAATAACAATAATCAATGAAATATTTGGCTTATAAACACCATGCGAGGTCTTAAATACAGTATTCCGATAATTAAGTCATTATTTACATCTGATAGTCTCCTGCAACAGATGCCTAATTGGCTCAGATAACAAATTGCCTTCGACGCAAACAAACAACACAAACTAACTCACTAATAACTCTCATTAAATGTAACCAGAAACGCACACAAATCAGCGCCAATCACAAAACGAAACCATCAATTACATCCAAGAGACAACAACAACAACAACAACAAAAACAACAATCAGATGAATAAAAGAGAGCACGCGGAAGTGTTTACAAATGTCAAAGAAAAACCCGTCCAAAAACAATACAAAAACAAAACAAAATTTAAAAACAAAATAGAGGAAAAGTGTGTGCCCTTCTCCCAGTTTGGAGCAAAAGAAAAAATGTTGCTAACCGCATCTAAATCTGGTATCCCCAAATGTAACGTGATTTCAAAGGTTTCTCATGTCAATTTGAGATTTGGAATCGGTTGAGCAAACGTAACGAAAATGTCAATACCATTGACATTTGTTCCACCACTCGAGCCACAACAACAAGAGGAGTGCTCTTACCGGGACTGCCCAACTAGAAGATACCTCCATTTCGCGAACCGAACTTCCTGCTTTCATATGAGAATCTGCAAGCTACATTTTGTGTCTCTAGCTCTTAAGGCCTTCGAGAAATGGTAAAAAAACCGAATTTCTTAATCGGTACTTATCGATTTTGTGCAAATGTAATGAGCTATCGATGGAAATGGAAACAGAAAAAGCTATTTTCAAAAATTCCAGTCTGTAGCCCTTATTGTTTAATGTTCAAAGGGTTAATACAGACGGACAGACAACCGCTCGATCAACTCAGATTTAGAATATTTTACATTATATGGCATCGAAGCTATCAACTTCTGTCTGTTACATAGATATACCCAACACCAAAATTGCTTTTTAGCCATGCTCAGTGGGTAGAGGGTATAACGAACAAACGGAGCCAAAGGCCATTAGCGAGTGAGATGCACTTCGGAGTGGCTGACGACGTCATCGCTAGCGCCTTCACTTGATGTATTGTTTCAAGACATTTGATTTATATCACTTGCGCTGCAGACTGTGGGCCAGGGGAGGATTGCGGGGGGCTCACACACACAGAAAGACATTTCTCCAGCTTGGCTGCTGGTTGTCTGGCTGCGGTGCTCTCTGGTAATGAAACTCCAATCAGCAACTGGCTCCAGACCTGGGGCCCAGACTCTTGTGTCTTGGCTGCTTTTCTCCAACAATGTGTGGAGTGTCTCTGTCGAGCAGCAACAACAACAACGATGATGCTGGACAACGGACGCAGAGACATCGAGTTGGGATTGCGTAACGCAGCCGAAAGTGGAGCAGCCGCTGCTGCTTTCTTTGCCACGACTATGTCAGTTATTGCCCCTCTCCCTTTCTCTCTCACTCACGCTCTCTCTTTCGCTCGCCCGCTGCTATCAACTTTTTTGACAACTGCATGATGCATTGCCCCAGTGGCCCAAAGTGGGTGAAAGGCTGCGCTTGCCTTCGCTATCACAAGCCGCCGTTTGCACCACTCTCTCGAGTCAGTCTTAATTTACGACTCTGGCGGTTGCGATAACAATTTGTCAACTTAATGGCAGCGAAGGATGCGCGGCGGCGACAAGTGCGACAATGTCTCGTCGTCGACGTCTCGTGTACGCCCAGCCTCCCCACAACCCTCTCCCCCTTACTTTTCAGATAATGACACGGAAGCCAGCAACAACGCACGAAAACGAAAACTACAATAAAAAAAAAATATGTTGCGTTTTTTTCGAAATAATTGCGATTGCTCTGCTTCGCATTTTGAATGCACATTTCGTGACTCAAAGCAACAACAACAACAGCAACAAAGAGCATTACAAATGCGACTACAAAACAATTAAAGCTAATTGTGCAAGCGAGACAGCTAGACGCATGCATAAGTGCATTTTTATGGCAAGCACTTTGGCAACTCTGTCACAGCTTTTGCTAGTTTGCAGCTCCCCGCCTACCAGCCCGCCAACCCGCCGACCCAGCTCGACACGCCCTCTGAGCAGCTTTAGCTGTTGATCAGCTGATTGGTGTTTACAACTTGCCCACACACACACATACACAGCTTTTAATAAATATATATACATATATAAAGAGCTTCAATCTGCATGCCAATTGACAAGCCCACGAAGCCAGCGCTCCCTCCGCAACCCACACAGCGCGCTGCTCCAGCGGCAACTCGCGGCCGTCAGGCCCATTGCGAATGTATTCATTAGTCGCATTGCCGGCATCTAGACACTGAGCTTAACACACACACACACTCGCACACACACACAAGCACACATACATTTATGCACAATTATATATTGACAATTACAAGCGGTTGAATTTATGCTAATCTGACTGCAAGTCCCGGGGCCAACAACTGTTCGTGCACTCCTCGCTGCTGGGGCTTGGGCTTTAAGGCTAGAGATGGGCGCGTGTCACGAACTGAACGCGTAATCAAATGCTTCAAGCTTGGTGCTAGTTTTGGTCAAAACTTTAATTTGACATGAAGATGAATAGATGTTGCTTCTTCATTGTCAACGATATGGAAAGCGAAGTGGAAATTAAATATATTTTTCTATTTAAGAAAAAAAATGAAAAGCAAGCATATTTTTGCTTACAAGCCCTTTAAGCCGTTCCCATAACCACAAGCTGGCAATATTACTCTTTTAACTTCGTGCAAAATAATTAACAGGTAGATTACTATAAAGAATTCGATTTGTACTTATAATAAGCTAACAGATGGCTGGTTAAAGTTATTCTATTTCACAGACAATTAGGAAACGTAAAAAATATAATTGTAAAATGTTTTTCACGTGCCATTTACCTCCTCGAGCTGTACACGTTTCCATCTCAAAGTCGCTGTAATCAGCGAGGGACAACGACAACGAGTTATGTTCAATTACGCCACTCGAACTGCATGTGTGTGTGTGTGTGTGTGTGTGTGTATTGGAGTGTGTAACTCGGAGCGATCTACGCATTCGCATTCGCATTTGTTTGGCACATGTTTTCATTAATCTTACTTAGAGCCCCGTGTGGAGAGGGGGAGTGCGAAAGGTGGAGACTGAAAGATAAGCCCACAGACCACATGGAACCCGGCACTGGGCTGGTCTGGGCTGGGCGCTGGCGATCGAGATTTGGGCTTTGAGAAATGATGATGGTGGTAATCAGGGCATGTGCCAAAGGCTGGCAAGTCAAGGTTAAGTGTGGACACCTTTAGGGGATTTCTGCGCGGTTTTGTTATGATTCATAAACAGACAGAAATCATTTGTTTTCACAGCGTTAAGGAAATAAAGTGTTTATACAACCGCTAAAGAAAAGATACAAAAATCAAGCCGCAAGTCAAGGCCAAAATAATGATAAATGGGTATTCTGAAAGCAGCCAAAACAGAACTGAAAACAGAAGAGGCGAAACAATTTAATAGAACAGTCAAACATAATTTAATTAAATCCCAACATTAAGTTATCGGCTAAACAAGTTCGCAAAGTCCAATTAAGCCAAATTTCAAATACCCTGAACTCATTATAAATGCTTAAAAGAGAGGGTATATCAAATAAGTGGCAATACGTGTAAAAGGCAGGAAAATTAATGTTTATCCTGTATTATCAATACATCAACATCAGGTTCTTGAATATAATATATTATATATGCCTGATGATTCGCTAACAGTACGTTTCATCTATCGATAACATTATCGATCATATTTTAAAATACGCTAAAGAAAATATTTAACAGCTATTGCTCACTTTTGACTATAAATATAATATCGAGTTTATATTGCTGCACATAATATGCTCTCATATTTCTTTAGGGTATCTGGCTGTCAAGTACTCTTCAGCAAATCATTTCTACTTGTTGGCTTTTTTGGGCTGTCAAATTCAATTGTTGCGGTATCTGTGGCCCCCGTTGATTGTTTGTTCAGTTCAATTGTTTGCCCGATAATTTTTGGCCGCATCGCATTGCACAAATGCCATTTAAATTTAACCTTTTCAGCAGCCGATTTCTATTGCTCGCACCGGGCCCCGCCCCCTGCCGGCAAACTGTTTGCCTAAACTATGCAAATTTCATGGCTAACAACAGCAGCCAAAGCTCATCAGGCTAAAGCCGGCAATTGAAACCGCTGAAGCGGCATTCAGTGTCTACCTGCCCAATTCCACATCCAAATCCAAATTGAATTCCCATTTAAAATCTCGCTGAAGAGCCGCCATTTGAGTATGACACGTCGGATGACGACGACGACGACGACGACGAGGATGACGATGACGCTGACGATGGGGCTGGAAAACCGCAATATCATGTTGTTTAGTATCATTAAAGCACTCGGCGGGAATGGCTTTAGGGGGGGCAGCGAGGGGACGCCTGCTGGCTCAATGCTACAGATTTCAAGTGAGCCAACAATGGATGGCATATCGCAAAATAACTGCGGCCCCTTCAATGGTACCCAATGGGCATTGTATGCAGATCGCAGCTAAAGCTGAAACAACAACAATTTCTTGACTCAACTTCAAAGACAAAAACAACAAAAGGGTTTTTGTTATGCACGGAGTAAATGATATGCTACTGCACGGCAAAAACTTAACCATAGACCAAAACCATTTGAGGAGTGCCCAAAAAAAGTAAAATTAGCGTGCGCCAGTCGAGAGTGCTAGACTAGTAGATACCCTGCCTAAAGAAGTCGTTACTAGCATGTTCGTAATCTGTATATACTACACAAAAATCGAAATACCAAGTTTAGTGAATAGAGTTCTTATAATTTTTTAAAATTCATGTCTGTAAATCTTTTAGCTTTCAAGATCTACAAGTTTCTACAGTTGGATATGGCTAGATCGATTTAGCTTGTCATACAGATCAAGAGTATATATACCTTACAGAGTCGAAGATGCTTTCATTGCCTGTTACATACATTTGTATAAGCACATTACACCCTTCTTACACATTTTTTAAGATTGTAGGGTATAATAAAATGCTTTTGAATAGCTCAGTAATCGATATAAAATAGGTTTCGCTCTAAAAAAAAACTGAGAAAGTTTGGGCTGTTTGACATTCTACGCCAAAAGGCTTTCAATTATCGCCGCCAACTGCACTTAGCACTTGGAAATTAAAGACTGCATTCTATGCGAGATCCGTGTGATTACCGGATTACCATATGCAGAGTCACTAACAAGTTTTTCCTATCCACTTTTATAGTGAGCTGGGGGGGAGGGGTTCGTTTTGCGCAAGCGACGTCGACAGAATCCCGCGGCGCATCGCACAAATTACAAATTTTGTAATTGCCAAACAAAGCGAGCTACCTCGAAGAGCTGGAATTGGAGTTGGAGTTGGAATTGGCGACGGAGGAGAAGCTGGAGGCGGAGGCGTAGCAGACGCTGCTGTGCCATGGATTCACACAATACTGTGTGGCAGCCAACAGAAAACGAGCCAAATTATTGTAGATACATTTACGACTACGGAGCTACGTGCACATTGTGCAAATAGCTGACAAAATACAGGCGAAGCGACTCCAGACATGAGACTGAGAGTCAGACTTACACCGAGAGATGGGCTTGCTTCGTGTATGTTTCAACAGCACGAAAGTGCAGGCATGCCGAGAGCACGAAAATGTTTTGCTTATAGAAGCTATATAGTTCAAAGAGTTCACCTCTAGCTCTACTTTGGATTGAGACGCAGTTGCAGAGCCTGAACAAGAAAGCATGGAACAGAGTCTGGACTGCTGTGCAGATCGAGAATGGATCTCAGGCAAGATAAGCTTCTATTAAGAAATGATTAATGAAAAGATTTAAAAACAATCAAATTTAGCACGCACGTCCAGTCCAGTCTACTCCAGACCCATTTAGACAACCATACGGATTTCAATCCCAGGCCTTGGAATGCCCAGACATAGGAGCCAATATGTATAAAAAAATAGCGACAAAACATATTAATTCCGCAATAATTGGGTAGATATTCAAAATATTCAAACAAGACACGACCATCTCTAATTAAGACCAAGATAAGACGTGCCCAGCAACATTTTACAATTCCAACTCCAACGCAGTCTTCGGAGGGCAATTACAAAGTCGCGTCGCCGAGCATTACGAAAAATAAAAGAGCAGAAGTATCATGCGATCACTTGCTGGAGCACAGAGCCAGCCTAAGAGCCATGTGATTAGGCCAAAAACTACGTTGATGGCTCAAAGAAATACACACACAAAATATAGCTCAGCTGGCGGGCCCCTTGAGGCTGATGTCGATGTTCGGTTCGGTTCGTGTGGATGTGAATGTCGATCGTGTGTGTTGGCCAAATGCGGAAGTTGCTGGCCAAATTGTATCTTTGTTTTACAACTGTATTAGGCAGCGCGAGGTGGGTCAATTGGGCCCAGATGTGTTGCCCCCCCCCGCTGTAACCGCCAACAAGCAGCAGTTGCGGGCGTCGTGCAATTACGCGCACCACCCGCTGGCATTGTGTGGTGCTCGCTTTTATTTTTATTAAATGAAATCAAAAGCAATCATAAATAAACTTAAACTCGTTTGACCACAAAACACACAAACGACAACAACCACATACTCCACTATTTATACTTAAATTACATATCGGTATGTAAAAAACGTGCAATGCGAATTGCACGCCAGCAAAATGTAAGCCACGGATTCAGATTCGCTTGGAGAAGTGGGATACGTAAACGAAGGCACTCAACTGCCTTCGTGAATTGTGGAGTGTGGTGTGAAGTGTGTCTGTCCATTTGAGTCTGTGTCCATGTGTGTTTGTTAGATGATTGGCTTCGCAAATGTATCTGTCTCCGACTTGGGCTCTGTTTCTGGCTGTAACATTGGCTTTGGCCATGCTATAGACTCCGGACATACAGTTAATGTAATTGTTGCTGTGACACTGACACCACCTTCTACCTCCTGCCACCTACTGCTCCCACTCCTCGTCAATGTGGACATTACTCATTCAGCTGAGCAGCGCGCCAATTCAAATGAACGCAAAAAGCGAGCGTACAAAGTCTTTTTTATCGAACCAAATGCGCTACACTCCATTAGGCATATTGCTTTTAAACTAATATATAGTAAGGGTTCCTTGAAAGCAATTACATAGAGTGTAGAACAATCAAAAATTGTGCAGTTTAAAGAAGTTCGTAAAGAAACATGTAGTATATTAGTCAGAAATAGGTAGTATATTATAAATATATCACTTGGAGGTCTATTGAATAGAAATAAAATGTTTTTTTCTGGCTTGGGGAATTCCAAAGTACCGAAGTACAAAGAAGTCTATACACCATTAAAACGATATAATATATACCCAGTTGCTAAATAGCTAAGAATAGAAACTTAATTGTATGCAATTTTTATTTAATTCATGTTTTAGCTAGACCTTTATAAAATATATAGACATACTTTGTGCAAATCAATTTTTTTTTATTAATTTTCTTATTATTTTGAAATCTTGATTCTCATTTTCATTAGCTTATTATAGTTTTCTTTTAAATTAAAACAGTCCAAGCTCGAAGTTTTTTTTTACTTGTATCTATAAAATTTACTAATTAAATATTAAATATTATTAAATAAATATGTGAAATATATTTAGTTTATGTATTTTCGCCATTTATGTACCGCATGTTCACCCCAATCAATTTTTGAGCTATTTACCCTCTACTCTGTTGGTATCTCACTTTTTGAAACAATTATCTTTGCATCCTTCCTGTTTCCTCTAAATAATGATTTACCAGCCGCCTCTTAAATCTCTTTCATTTTATGACCATAGCTGCAAAATGCATTGATTCCTGCAGCCGGTGCAGCGTCTTTCCTGGGTCGCCTTCACTGTGAACTTTTCGGAGATAATCTCGGGCTGTAGCTCGTGCTGCACACAACGTCGCACACTTTTCAGTTTAAGTTACGGTTGCAGTTTCTGTTTCAATTTCAGTTGATTTTTAATGTTTTTTGTTTTTTTATTTTATTTTTTTTTTTTTGTCTCGATTTTTATGATCCAGTATTTACAAGCGTGTTTAATCGTAATCGCGCCACAGCCACAGCAGCTCGCACAATATGAACAACGTTGTTGTTGTTGTTGTTGCTGTTACTCACAATATGTTGGTGTTATTGTTGTTGTTGCTGTGGTAGCTGTTGCTGCTGCCTTTTGCATATTTCTCCCGCCTCAATCAATTCGCAGTTGATTTTTATTTCAGTTTCCCACTCATTTGCATTTACCATAAATTCAATTAAAGTGCCCCGTTGCCGTCTTTTTATTTATTTCATTTTTACTTCCAGCTAGCATGGCTCAGCACCTATTTTACAACACTTTTACAGCACTTTTACAGCACTTTTGCAGCTCTTTTGCAACTGTGTGACTTTTTTTTATGACTCAAACATTTTCTTGATTTCTTTGCATCTGCCCCGTTTTTGGGGGAACTCGTGTTATTTACACGCTTTTAATTCAATTTCAATTGCACAATTAATCATGCGCTTGGTACACCTTGGCACACACAAACACACACATGCCTGGAAATTCACTTTTGGATTTTCCTTGTGCGTGTTTTTCGCTGCTCGCTTGAAGTTCAACGGAGCGTATGAGCGATTTTTACTTGTCTCTGCTTGTTGTTGAACTCTTTTGTGTTAATTAAACGCTTTAATATCGCTGCGCTTTGTTGACGCTGTCATAACAGTACACACACACACTCACACACACACAGTCTCACACACACACCCACATAGCATAAACAATTGCATTTTTTAGTGGCGTTCCGTGCAAAATGATTGATTTGATTTCTCAGTTGAGCCCCAGAGTCAAGAAACGCGCAACGAAGCAACAACCCAGCAAACAGACACAACAACAACAACAATTAAACAGCCAACGCACAATGGCAAACACATTATTTATGGCGCTCAATGAGCTCCAAGTGCATGAAATTTTTATTATTATTTTAGATTATTTTTAAATACAGCTCAAGTATTTTTCAATATCTTTGCACAGACTCTGTGTGGAGTCGTTGGGAGTCGGTGGCTTTTAAGGTGCGTCGCATTCGTGTTTTGAATAGCGGAAATTCCACATGAGCACACACCAAAAAGACAACCGCCTGTCGCAGTCGCAGCAACAGCAACAAATGCAGCCAGTTACCAGTTGCCAGTTAAAGATACAAATACACCGAAAGTATCTCACAGATACGGGCAATTGGCTCTGTGTAGCTGTGCAATAACATTGACATTTAGAATGCAGCTCACACTGAACTGAACTGAACTGAACTGAACCATTCATAATTGCAAATCTCCGCCATAAAAAGCTATGAAAATCAACAGCCGAACGCACCGGACACCAGAAAGTGCACACAAATCTACAAATCCACTAACCTTGTGGCCCCGACCATAAAAAATTGCGTATCGATTCCGTCGTTTTTGACGTCTTTGGTTAGCGGTGGTTGGTCGTGCTTTTGAGCCTGATTCAAGCCAGAGTCGTGCACTGGCCCGGCCAATTACAGTGCACTTGCCACTTGCCCATGGAGTGGGCCAAGATGCCGACCACGACCGCAAAATGAAACTGTAGCTGGGTGGGAGGCGCTACTTGTTGGCCAAGTAGAGAGGTGGGGACAGACACGGTTTGTGGTCCAACAGCCATGTGGAGTCATGCGACGTAGATCAATAAGTAAACCGTCAGGATGAATAAATCTTTCATCAAAGTGCAATTGAAAGGAAATATTTCTTCAGTCTTAGAACTAAGCTAGAAATGATTGTATTTCGTTCTATTTGTACCCTGTGATAGATATAGATATAGATATAGATATAGATATAGATATAGATATAGATATAGATATAGATATAGATATAGATATAGATATAGATATAGATATAGATATAGATATAGATATAGATATAGATATAGATATAGATATAGATATAGATATAGAATAGATATAGATATAGATATAGATATAGATATAGATATAGATATAGATATCGATATAGATATAGATATAGATATAGATATAGATATAGATATAGATATAGATATAGATATAGATATAGATATAGATATTAGATATAGATATAGATATAGATATAGATATAGATATAGATATAGATATAGATATAGATATAGTATAGATAAGCTATAGATATAGATATAGATATAGATATAGATATGATATAGATATAGATATAGATATAGATTAGTAGATATAGATATAGATATGATATAGATATAGATATAGATATAGATATAGATATAGATATAGATATAGATATAGATATAGATATAGATATAGATATAGATATAGATATAGATATAGATATAGATATAGATATAGATATAGATATAGATATAGATATAGATATAGATATAGATATAGATATAGATATAGATATAGATATAGATATAGATATAGATATAGATATAGATATAGATATAGATATAGATATAGATATAGATATAGATATAGATATAGATATAGATATAGATATAGATATAGATATAGATATAGATATAGATATAGATATAGATATAGATATAGATATAGATATAGATATAGATATAGATATAGATATAGATATAGATATAGATATAGATATAGATATAGATATAGATATAGATATATAGATAAGTTATTCAGAGAAGCAGTTCCTTAGTCATTCTCACGATTGCATCTGTTGCATTCACGACTTTTACACTCCCACGATGACATTTAAGTTATATTAAATTTAACGAGCAAAGAACTGGAAGATATCTATCAAACTACTTCCTAATAAGTTGTTAAACATCCTCGCAGGTATTTCAACACTTTGAAACTAAACATTATTGCAATGTGCCCCCCACACACCCGGCTGACAACATTTTTCGCAACAAAATATTTTTGAGTTGGAAAAACGAAACGTAAAACGTTCTTTGGCAGCACGCTTCGACCAGACACAAACAATGCCGTAATGACCCACTCAGCAGGCAAGCAGGCAACCACAAAGCAACAACAACCAGCTCATATGATAGAAAGATGGCATCATAACTTAAGCATAAACGTCACCATTAAAATATTGGCAACAATGCCCAAAAGCGGCTTCAAGTGGCCCAAACTGCGCTCGTCGCCAAGATGCAGGCGGTGCAGGTAAACGTGGGTAACCCAGGCGGCTAACACAGTGCACCACTGACTGCACCGCAAAACGATGCCAACTCAATAGAAGTACATCGAACGACGCCTTAAGAGAGTGTCCAAATGCGGACCAGTTAAGAGTCAGGTCGAAGAGATACAAAGCCAGTTGCCGAGAGTCAGCCACTGGTGATACCAGATTCCGACACACTGAGCCGGAGCTGAGCGAAAACGAAATCAAACTGAAACCGAAAGTCAATCGGCGTTGAGCTCCCTCCCAGGCCGAGGCCCCAAAGCGGCGCCACTTCTGTCAGTCTCTTCGCGAAGAAGAACGCGTAGCAAATATCAAAGAGATATCACAGCTGCAGTCGCTGCCGCTAACGCTGCCGCAGTCGCAGTCGCTGTCCGCGTCGGCTGCGCATGCTCATTTTTGGCGTCTTCAAGCAAATCGCCCAACTGGCAAAGGTTTCAGTCGTAATTTTGGCTGCCGAACGTGCGGAGCTTTTGGCCAAGAGACGCGCGTGCCGCAACGAACCACAACAATAACAACAACCACGAGTCTAATTACAACAAGTGCGTAGTGTGAGTTAAAGCTGAAAAAAGTATTTAACTAAAATCAATTTCGATAAAAAAAACAACAAAAATCAATCCTTAAAAATGCTAATGTTTTGTTATGTTTTTATGAGCCGCAAGTGCATAAATATTGTTAAGGCTAATGCAAAAGTACTTCAAACAGAGCTCAGCAGCAGCAGCAGAAAGTGCGAATCATAAAAGTACACACAACTATTTGGCTATAGATACAAATGTATCTGCAAGTGCGCTGCGTGTGTATCTCGTAAGCTGTTAGCGTGCAAGGTTCAAATGCACGGCAAACACTTGCCAAACTCAACTTCGTTGTTGTTTTTTGTTTTTTTATTTTATGTAAATTATGACTTTTGTAATTATCGCACTACAACTAACAACAACAAATTGCAGCTGCCATATGCAATCGGCAATCGACAGAAAAAATAAATTAAAAATAATAACGACTTGTAAATATTTGAAGTTTGCGCTTTTAATTAAATGAAAAATTGCAATCAAATTTGATTAACATATAACATGGCAACAAACATGGCCAAAACCAAACCAACAACGACAACAACAACTAGTGAGCACTCAAAAAGTCGGCCGGCCGAGCTAACCGCAGAAGATCCAAGACCAAAAAATATACCAAAACCGTGGAAAAGCGTCAAGTGTGAGGTTCTCGTGTGATCTGTGATCATTATTGCTTATGAGCTTATGAGCAGGCACTCTATATGTTAGTTTGCGAACAGGTCTGCAAATCTGGTAGCTGCATTAATTACAAATCTATTTAAATGAGTCTGACAGCCCGCACCGCCGCAGGTGAGCTGCGACGAGCCGCAAGTTACGAGCCAAGTGCCAAAGATGATCATTTTAAGTGATGTCGCAATCATCTGTTGCCAACGGATTTATCTTTAAATGATAATGAGGTGCAATTCTTAAGAATCTGCAGCTCAGTAAAAAACTTGGACATGTTGATTACGTTGCAAAGTTAAAGACTTGACGCGAGTTGAAGTTTAATGAAAAACTGACTTTGAACAAAAACTCTTGCAAAATTAAAAGGAATTCTAAAAAATAATAATATTTTAATAATATAAAAGCAAATTATTAAATAATTACTTTGTTAAATCAAAGTTGAACTTGAGTTCATGTGTTAATTTGACTATGGATGGTTTCTGTAGACAATTTAAAAAGAATTCTATAGTGATCAGATCTAGCCGCTGTCTAACAAAAAATTGAATATAATTAGAGCAAGAAGGAGAAACACATTCTCGTACAATTATAGAACGAAATTTGAATGTGAATAAAAAATCTCTGTTCCGCTTTCAAGCAGTTGTTCATCGAGATCAGAAAAAAGGCGAAAAATTAATTTGAAAAATTTCATACTCATATTTATGAGCTGAGTTTTATTAATGTTTAACCTTGTATATGAATATTATGATACAATCATATGTTGAGGATTATTTTGAAGAGAAGATATAATAGTTGCTTACATTAAATACAATTTTAAATACAATTTTAAAAATTGTTGAATCAAATCTTAAAAACTATTTAACGCAATGAGTTAGTGAATCTGCGTTCTGATTCATAATATTGATCTCAAAGAAACTCCTTAAGAAACTTTTTTTTGAATGTAATTAACGACTTCTCAGATCGTTCTTGATATTTCTTATAGTTATTTTTTGGAATTTATGTTTCTAGCTTTGACAGTAGTTCATTCAGATGTTTTATAGAGTTGAATATGTAATATTATGTGCACATATCTTATATGGAAATTAATTTATGACCCATCAAAAAATCTTGATCTCTGATCTTTAGAGATGCGTGTATTTTTTTTTATTTTTGTTTAATGATTTATTGTAAAATTTTACCATAAATAAGCTTTTTTAAAATATATAAATATTCAAATGAATTGCTATAAAAATTATTGATTTGATTGCACCAGTCAATTAAATTTGCAACTGTCCATCACATTAATAGACAAGTTTTTTTTAATTATTATTTTACAGCGTACTTTCAAGTACGTGTAATAAATAAATTTTAAGTATAATATTTATTTATTACATTTATTATTTATTTGATTTCGTATATGACTTCTATTCTATAATGAACTAATAGAGCTTATATATTTTTCTAAATTATTAGACTATTATTTATTAATATGTAGGAATATCAAAATTCCCCATTTCCTTCAATTTTTTTTAATATTTTAAATAGAATTCCTGAACTTAATTATGCATATCCTTTATTTTTGGCTGTTTCAATTGGAATTTAAATACCTTATGACTGTCATTTTTTGCCTCTTTTTAAATACGTTTGATTTGATTATTGAATAGTTAATGCACATTTGATAAGTCTCAATGCAGTTCACCTCGTCGTCAGTCACTTTTAGCAGTTCACGACAATGATCGATCACACTTCACTTCACTTAGCTCATTTTAACTCTCCTATGCTGAAGTACGAGTATGTAGGTCGCTTTTCTCACCCCCAAGTGCAACATCCTTGGCATACTCTATCAATTATCGATTATTCACTGCCATGACGCATCGCAAATGCGCTCACACACAGACAGACTCATTGAGAAGAGAAACAGACAACTAGCAAATTACTTTACAAAATTGTAACATGCACAAATATGAGCATATAGTCGTTCGGCTGCCATAATCCACGTCCACATCCACCCGCTGCCGGAGCAGCTGGTCTCAGTTAGTCGGTCCTCCCCCCCGTTGATGGCTCGAAGCTGTTGACCAACTGTGGCGAACTATGGCTGGCTCGCTGGTTCACCTCGCACATCTTGGCCGGCACTTGGGTAGATACTTAAATGCTTACGTGCTGGCTAGTACTGTACAGCCAAATAAAATCAAAAAGCATAAACAATTTATTTTACAAAAATAAAAAATAACTTTGAACTGCAGTTGCACACATCGACTACAGCATCTGTTTTGGCTGCAGCTTTGCTTCTGGCGCAGATTATAGCCACAAAATGACTTAACTTATAAGCAACTCAATGCCTGCCTGGCATTTGCAATGGCTGTTGTTGCAGTTGCCAGTTGCTGTTGTTGTTGTTGCTGAAGCTGAAGCTGATGCCGCAACAAGTTCGTGTAATCAATGCAATTTAGTCGCTAGCCATGTCAGGAATGTGGTGCATAGGTCGACTGCTAGTTAGCCACAATGCGAAACACGTCTCGTCCGAGTCTAATTCCAAGTCTCTGCCTCCGTCTCGAGTTCGAGTCTGAGTCTGACGTGTGAACAGACCGCCAGAATATGGAGAGTTGTGCAATAGATCGAGCATAGATTGAAGATTGCACTAACCACGTATATTCGTGGTGCCCACTTGATGGGGCATTCAGGCGTAAATTCATTGCTCAAAGGTGTTCTAATGGTTGCCCAAATGAGCCCCCGATGGGCCATTGTGTACAACATGTCTACATGGTAGCACTAATACTTCACCTGTTTGATATTACAAAGTAGATATTACCTGCTATTAAACGCAGCTACAGTTACTAACTAGAGGTGAGAGGCGCAAAACAAGTTACGATTGCCAATTGCCAAGAATTCGCCGACGAACCGACAAAACCTTACAGAAACTTGTTTGGGGTGTTACGAATACGAATAGATTCTATGAGCCGCAAAAACAAAACATTGCTTCAGATTATCAAAGTGTATTGTTATTTACAGCATTTCCAGTTCCTTAATCTTCTTGACTAGTTTTAAAGCACATCCATCATCTATTTGAACAAAGACAAATTTATTGTTTCGATTCGATATTGAATAATCCAACATTTGGATATTTGAAGCTTTTCAAAAAGTTGACTACTACCAGCATGACTTTGAGCACGGTTTTGACTTGTTCTACTGATTAATGTCAATCCTAACATATTTTATATCAAAGACATTAATTTGGAAGGTTTATTTCTAAACATTGTTTCTGTATATTTATAAAATTAACGAATTAAAATTTTGTGTATTTATGTTTTTAAATTTAAATTCTCAAAACTGTCTGTTGAACTGTTCGAACAGATTTAACAACTCATTAAAATATTGCCAATTTCTTAAAAGTTTTCTTTTAATTTCCTTTGAAAAACTAGTTAAATTTCTGTAGCAAGTTTTTTTTTCTTTTAAAGCTTTTTTTTATAAATTGATTGCCATAGTATTCCCAAATCCTTTCTGATTTAAATGTAAAAAACCTTTTCATCCTCTTTTAGACAGAATTGTGTGATAAAATTTAGCAATCGAAAATGCCTTGAACATTCTATTAAACAAAGCATTGAGCAATTGAGAAATTATATGAAATAAAATATCCGTTGCTGGGTCCACTTAAACATCGTTTAGCTTTGTAATTTTGTACATCACGGCACATTTCCCAGATGACTTAACCGCCATAAAGTTTTTCTCCGATCACGCGCATCTCACATTAGTTAAGAGTTGTCTTATGAGGCAACTGCGGAACACATTCGCCCGACCATTAGCAGCTTTATAGTTCGAATCAGCTACGAGCTAAGTGAAGCACACGTAATTGCACTGTTTATGTTGTGGGCAATGAGAGTTACACCCATGTCTGCTTCAAGGCGACCCTAAAGCAAGGTTCTTTAGAGCCCGCTTAGCCGGCCGTCAATTGATGTTATGACCTTTTGTATTTGGCTACAGCTTGGCAAGCAGCTGTTTTCCCGCCACACAACTGACCTTAGCAAATCTTCGAGCCAAAATTATAAAGCTGCAAGCGATGCTATTAATAACTGCCCAGCGAATTTTGAACAGTGCATTGAGAGAGAGAGATAGGGAACCGCGGCCCAAAGAGGGCCAGAGTGCCAGAGTGGAACCGAGCCGAGATTCGAGAGCTGTGCTGCAGCTCATTAAGCGACCAACGAACGGGCAACAGCTGTTGATGTTCGCTGTTCAATGTTCGTTGTTCGTCTCTTTGCCACAGTCTCTGCCCAAGCTGCAGCTATATGGGGGCACTTGAGCCACACTTTGCAACGCCAGGGCAGACAGGCAACCAGCCAAGACGCGGCTCTAAATGAAAACAAAAGTGAAAAGGTCAGCACCCAGGCAGGGAGTCGAAACTCAACAAATGGCAGACGCAGACAAAGACGCAGATGCGGAGCTAGATGAATATGAAGCTCCGACACTCAGCCAAGTGTAGCGTGCCAAGCTCAAGCGATTTGCGAGATATACTCTTACTAGAAAGAAGTATCACACCTAGCTTAAAACTTGCCTGAACAATATTAAATAGTTATACTTTTATATATTGAAGTTTTCGCTTATGATAATCTTTAAATATAGATCGGCATCTTTATATCTAAGTTTTACTGTCGCTAACTCAAAGTTAAGCTTTTAAATTGAATATATCACAACAATTCAAAGAAAGCATATTTTGTGTTCTCAGAAGAACTTATTTTAAGATTATTCCAAATGATCTAATAACTCAGCTGGCCATTTTGATATAAATAATTAAATTCTGCGTCTTCTTTTGACTGTTGCAATAATAAGTCTCAGCTTTTTTGAGAATTCTTAACAGTAAACTTATGCCTTTCGAATGTTCAACCTCGAACCAGTAGAAGACTCACTTTATGAGCATTTTTTTTTAAATCCTTATCCTTTTACTTATCTACTTAGTATACGATCAGCATACAATTGATTAGTAAGGAGTTCACGGATTAATCTACAACTCTCCTGAAAAAAAACTAAAATGTTATTTTAGATTTTATTTTTATTAGAACATATCTAACTAGTATAAACTTCCAAACATGTTAAGCAAAATAATATTTATAGTTAATAAGTAAAATATATTCAAAAAATATTTGTTCGATAGTTAAACTTTCTTTAGATCAATTTTTATGTTAATTCTTTGACTGTGCTCAATAATATTAATAGAATGTAAGCTTTTGTTTAAACTGAAGGTCTCCTCAGCTCTAAAAATTGTTTTAAATATTCTTCATAAGGTACATTTGTAGTGTATTTCTAGATTTTGTTGGGCCTTAATATCTTTTTTTTGCCCGTTATTGGCCGTTTTCCTGCTAACAAGTTGCGCATGCGCTTGTCTTGGCCCAGAGGCGCAACATTTGCAGCCAGTTGCCGGGCTCGGGCTCAACCTGACTGGTTGGGTTGCCCAATGTGCGAGTACTTGCTAAAGCCATTCGCATTTTAATCTTTCTAAACTATTGGGCAATACTTTTGGGGCATCTGGAGGCCAGGCCAATATGCGATTATCTACTGCAGTTGCAGTTTGTTGCGGATGGGAAACCGAAATCAAAAATTGCGGCAATTTGAAGAAGATAAACGTGGTTTTGTGGTCATTAATTGTGCCTGCTGCTGTTGTTGTTGTTGTTGTTGTTGTTGATGAAAGGTGCTTTGTTGTATTTAATGGACTGGGAAATTAGGCAGGGGAAAAATGCGCGTAATTGAAGAAGCAGCCGTGAACTGGCATCGAGCGGCGGCTGAGTCGAACCAAGTCGAGTGACAACTTTCAAATGGAAATGAATTATTGGCAGCACTTTCATTTTGTGGCACATTTGCAATCCGATTTCCTTTCCAAATACATTTTGCAGGAAACGCGACCGAAATTCATCCAAAGCCAAAAACCAAACAACTTTGACTTGAGCCCTCCCGAAATTGGATTTGGATCTGCCGCTGATTCCTTGTGATCGCTCTGACATTAGCAAATGCGGCACAAGAGTCGACGCGACGTCTGCTTTGAGAGACAATAGCAATTACACCCAGCTACAGACGCGCAGCGATTGCTTATGTAATCTTTGCCAGCAGCCAGTCAGACAGCAATTGACATTTGGAGCTAAGACGAGGGCGCAACAAAAACAAAAAACAAAAAAAGTTAAACCTCGCTAGCTGCTGATCATGGACGGACACAGGCCGCTTGAAGATGCCGCTGGCTTGGCTAATAATGAGGCATCATCAACAGCAGGCAGCGTCAACGGGAACGGTATGCGTCGTCAGCCGACCAAATATCCGCACGGCCTCAACATAACTGTGCAGACCATCGATGATGGCAAGGCTGATGACTACTCCCGCGCCTCCACATTAAGGAGCAGCAGCAGCGGCAGCGATGCCGAGTCCTGCTGGACCGACACCCAGAAGTATCGCATCGGCATGCTTGGCAGTCCCGAGACGCTGGCTGAGCTCCAGGTGCGCCGCTACAAGTACCCCCTGACGGCCAACTATTATCTGAACCGGGCAGCTCCCTCCGCTGGCCAGCAGCAGCATGAGAAGCCCACGCCCCTGATGCTGTTGGGCTATGCCAGGCGCGCCTGCCGCTGGAAGTATCTGCGCTGGCCCATCATCTTTGTGGCCAGCGTGCTGCTCTTCTTCGGACTGATCACCTACTGCCTCTGGCTGCACGACGTCAGCGTCGCTCGAGCGCGTTTCCTGCAGCGGCGCTACGAGGCGACCAGCTCCAGCTCGACCACTGAGTGGGAGGGCCTATTCGATGAGGAGACCACGGAGGTGCTGGCAACTACCACAGCGAATTCCAATGTTATGCAAGAGTCTACGCGACTGAGAGCCATCGAAATAAACAGGGAGCACACGACTTCCATGTCCGTGACGGAGGCGGATACGCCCACGGGAGACGATGACTATGATGATGTACTGCTGCCTGCAGACAGCATTCGCTTCACCTCCGGCCACCAGAACAGCTTCGGCGTGCCCATCGAACAGGATAAACGAATGCTGCAGCTACTCAAAGATGTAAGTGTTCAACTTCGGAGTTTTTGGTTGGCTTATTTTCATTTATGGGCCAACAACATTTTATAAAGTTTGCGGCATTTTTGATAGGGGATGACAAACAGATTTTTGTGTTTTCCCGTTTTAAAAAGATTATTAAAATCAACTCAAGCATTCCTCTTAAAAAGAGCACCTTTCCCTTCTCAAATAATGACATTTTTTCATTCTATGCTAAAAGGAAATACAAGGAAATAAAAGGAAATACAAGGAAATAATTTATTCACAAGTACTTTTAATTTTCTACCGATAATTTATTTACTTTTAAAGAACCAAACTAGTTCCAATTTTTGAGTTACCAAACTTCACGAAAAACTTCTTTTCTTTATAAGTTTCGCATCCTTAATCAAACATTTAATAGGAAATTTTATTTCTCTTTCAAAAGCTCTATAAAATCCTAAATACAGATATATTTCATATACTATTCCTGTTCCATTATTATAAAAATAATTGAAGAACTAAACTAGTTATAATTCTCGAGTTTCCAATTTAACAAAAAACTTCTAAACTTTTTGAATGGTTCCACTTCTTAAAGTAAATATTTAACAAGAAATTTGGTTTTTCTTCAAAAAACCTTCTTCATCCCATATTCTTTTGAAGCTACTACCGAAACCACAGTCCACACCCCCCGCCAATGTGCATCTGTTGACCCGCGTGTCGCCGACTCTGCCACCGCCCTCGGGGGTCAGTGGCAGACCGACTGAGGCGATGATCACGACGCCAGCGAGCAGCATTGGCAGCGGCTGCATCTCAACGGCGTTGCCCATGTGTCGCGGTGTCCTGGACTATGATCTGACCTACAACAATGGGAATGAAGCGCCACGGGACGCCGCCTCAATGGAGGCCTATGAGCAGCTCATCAGCGCCAACTGCTCGGCACGCGCTGTAGAGTTTGTCTGCGCCGCCCTGGAGCCTGAGTGCAGGCCCTTGCACATTGGACAGCTGCCGCCGTGCAGGCGCATCTGCAAAGGTAACACAGCAGCAGAGAGAGATGGTGGGAGGATGAGGTGGTGGCTCATTAATCAGCTGCGCTGTTTGCTTTAGCCATACTGGAGGCCTGTTCCATTGTCATCGCGAACTCGGACCAGCTGAGCGAACTGTTCGACTGCAGCCAATATCCGGATGCCCATGAGACGCACAAATGCGAGGATCCCACACGCAGGCGTAACTTTTGCTATGGCAATGAGTTCCAGTGTCACGACGGGAGCTGCATTCCACAGCAGTGGCAGTGCGACAACATCAAGGACTGTGCCGGCGGCGAGGACGAGGATGAGCAGTGTCTGGTGTGCGAGCACGAAGAGTTTCGCTGCCGCTCCAATGAGAAGTGCATACCGGAGAATCTGCGCTGCGATCTCAACTACGACTGCTTCGATGCCAGTGACGAGGAGGACTGCGACGAGTACGGCTCCGGCGATGCGGCGCCCTTTGACGAGGCCGAGCTGAACGCCTTTCCGCGCATTTTCTCCTACGCTAGCTTCCTGTCGCCGAACGAGACAAACGAAAAGCTATACACTTACATCACAGCCACCACGGATGAGGAGGCCGGCACTGAGACCAAGTTCCAGGTGCATCAGGTCGCAGCGCCTGCGCCAGCAGGGAATGCCAGCTCAGAGGAGCCGGCAGCAGGCGGCGGGCCCAAGGGCTTTGGTAAGCTTTGGCTTTGATTCATTCCACATTTGGCTCATCTCTGCACGCGCTCTAGTTAACTTTCGGGACAGCAAGGAGATCATGATGACCAGCGATTCGGAAAACAAGTTCAAGTATTCCGCCCAACGTGCCAATCGCACCACTAGCAAGTTCAGCATATCCACAGCCACGATGCCCACCCGAACCGCAAGTGCGATCCCACCCTCGGCTCTGGCGCAGCAGCGCGAACGGGAGCGCATCGCGATCAGTAGCTCCAGCAGCAGCACGAGCACCACGTCAAGCACCATGGCCACGCCCACCAGAGCGCCAGGACGCTGTCTGCCCCACGAGTTGCGCTGTGTAAGTGGCAAATGCATAACCGTTGATCAACTGTGCGATAAGGTAGGCAATCCATGGGAATACCGGGACTCGACTCTCAAAGCATCCTTTCCTTCTTTCCGTTGAGCACAGCAAATAGACTGTCCCGATGCGGCTGATGAGATCATGTGCGTCTATCGCGAACGACCCAGCGTGCGCGGACTTACCACTACAACAACAATGAAGACCACGCCCACAACAATATTAACAACAACAAAAACAGCAGCAATAATAACAACAACAAGGGCACCCACAACAACGCCGCCAATGACCACAACGAGGCGTTCGGTGCGAACCAGCCCAAATCGAAGTCGAAAGCCCAAGTCCTAGACAGCTAGGATATTAGCTGATGTACATTATATGGAATCTTATACTTATATTAATATTTATAAATTACTTTCTTATCTTTCTATATTGTATCTTTCGAATGCGCGCTCGCTATGTGTATGATATATTATTGGCTAGATCGTAAGTTGTTAGTAGATTGTTTGACTATTTTTATGTACCATCTGCCAGACGTGTGTTTGGTACGTGTGTGTCTCGTAGCAATAATAAAGTTAAGATAATAGATAATCGACGGTCAAATATGGTTAAGTGAAAAGGGCATACAACAGCTCTGGATAGCTCAAGCGCTCCGATTTCTATTGTATTCTCTTTTGGACAACCTTGGCAGGAGCATAAAAAATGTTCCATTGTCTTTTCCAGTAAATAACCAGAGAGCGCCACAACAATCAACAGCAGGCCTCTCTCCTCAATTCAAATTCCGCACAATACCTTTGAAATTTCAAAATAAATCGATACAAATAAAATAAAAAAGAAATAACAATTAGGCCCTGGACAATATTACAATTTCACGGCGACCTTCAAGGCGAGGCGTTGCCGTCAACCCACGCACCGAAAGTCATTCAAAACCTTTGCCCAATTCAATTAACAGGCCCATTGTCCATTATCGGTATCGGGTAGAGCCCATTATCTACACGAGCACGGCTGACTGCTCTGAGTGTGCATTAGAGGCACAACCACATGACATTCACCCACACACAAAGCGACTAGAAATGTAACATAATAGCCACTCAGGCTGCGCCACACGACCAAATGCAACACGGAAGACAACGGGGAGACAACACGTAGGCAACGGAGAGACAAGTGACAGCGGGGAGACAAGTGACAAGGGGAAGACAACTGGCAACAGACAACATCCAACATTTGGACCAAAGCACTTGTCAAATGAGCGCAGCAGGCAAATCCACAAATGCCAAGCAGATTAAATTGCAGTTCAGGCCCAAGTGACAAGTTTTAAGTCCCGCCAATATAGAGATGAACGCGTAGCAAATTCGAACTATAATTATAAATTTAAAACTCACGACTTTTTCTCTTGACAATATTTATATTGTTTTTTCTGAATTATTATTGTATTGCATATATATTGCATATTTTTAAATCTTGAGATAATATACTGATCACTAAAAGTGACCAACTAAAATGCTGAGGTTAAAAATGTTCCAAGCAGAAATATATATTGGTTCCAGGTTTAATGACACAATTTCGAAGCTAGAATTGTGAAAAACTATGAATTTATCTTAATTTAGCTGCAGCCAAAATATTTGCAATCAGAAATACGTTTTCCTAAATTTCAGAAAATTAATCAAATTAATAATTTTCCAAATTTCAGAACATTTTCTTGGTAAATAATTCTCGTCTTATGGTAATTGTCCTCAAAATGATATAAGTAGTATTTCTGGTATTGTGGTCATGATATTTTTGACCATATGACATATTGAGTCACGGAATCAGGGCATTGAACATATGATGAAATATATGTATATGTACTGAGTCAGGGAGTTGTGAAATTTGTCGTGCTGAATCTTGGATAAAATTTTAGTGACTTTTCAATTATGTCTTGCATTTAGTCGTGTGTATTTGTGATGGTCGTGCTTTCGTGTAGATATGACACGCGCCCAACTCTAAGCCCATGTCTAAAGTCTACATTTGCAGCCGCACGGACGTTGACAGCTCTGCAGTGGCCACAAATGCAGAGCACTCTTTTGGCACAGGGGCTGTTCCGAAATCGGTAACTCGAGCCAAAGGACGAACCCGAAGCCGAATGCTACCACAGAAGTTAAATGCATTTTGATTTCACCCCCCCGACAAAAAAACAAAATAAAATAGGGAAAAAATCAGACGAAACGACCTTTTTTGTTGGGCTGATTTTGCTTTTGCTGCCTTCTGATTGATTGCCATCAGAGATCCGCTTTTGGCATGACGGCAAATGCGATTTGATTGCTGCTGTTGTTGTGTCCTGCACAATGACAATAACTATTAATATATGTTTTCAGCAATCCCTAATCCTGCGAAACAACTTTTATGCGCAATTGCATCATCAGTTTCAGCCCCAGTTTCCGATTAAATTGCAACGCAAAATGGGATAAAAAACGAACTTTTTTTTTCGTGTCTTTCTTTCTATTTTTTTTCCAACTTCTGTAATTTTGGGTTATCGTTGGGCATTTGATACATCTGATTCGTCGCCCATTTTTGACAGCTGTCGCTCGTCTACATTTTCACCTTAATTAAGTGATATTAATCGTTTCGCCAAAATACAAAAAAAAAAGAACTAAAAATAATATGAAATCTGAACCCTAACAACAACAATTTTTCAACGCCCTCTTCAAAAAAGGCTGCCTACATTTTAGCGGGTGGGCGTTGACCTTAATCCGACAGTCGACAGCCGAGAGCCGGCTAAAAGGAAAAGCAGCAGTCATTTTGTGGGCATTAAAAGCTTTTCACAATTTCACTTGCCTTGTCGTAGGCCTCGTCTGAGTGTTTGGGCACACGCATAATTTTCATTTAGTGCCCCTTTTGTGTACCCTTTTTCTCTCGGCTGCTGTGCGACCCTTGCCAATATTGTTAATGGACCCGATTGTAATGGGCCATTTGGGTTTGGGGCTCTTTGGCTATGGCCATATGTGCGCATATGAATGTGTTGTTATCTATGCCTGGCCAGGCCATAAAATTAATGGCTAGTGCGCTACCAGATAGAGCCTTGAACCAGCATTAACCCAGTGACCTTTGCCCCAAACGACAAATTAGTAATTGAAATTTGAAGTTCAAGTTAAGTGAGTTCACTCCAGAGACTAACACAAGCTTTTGGTCTTTGCACATTGTGAAGCACAAAGCCCAAGAACTTATGGGATAGGGGGCTAACTCTTTTAAGTCGACGTACTTTTCAAGTCCAACAGGTATGTCATGTTAATCTTCATTTATGTTAGCACACTAAAAGCCATATCAGTAGACACTCAAAGACCTATCGGATTAGCTAGGCCTTGGTTTACCAAATTTGGAATTAAATTAAGTTTTTAGTTGACCGTTAATAAAACTCTTTAATTGTAAAAGAATTTTTTAAAATATACAAGCGTTTACTAAATCTTGCTCGACCCACAAATTTGAGTAAAGGCATTTGAACTTTAAAGTCAATACAAAAGTCTTAAGTCCGTTCTTTTAATATTCTAAAAAATGTAATTCCCATCTAGCTCTTTTACTGAAAACATAGTTAGACTTTCTTTACTTATAGAAACTATTTTAGAAAATTGATCCTAAACGCTCAAAATGAATTGAAAAACTTAGCTTTTACTTTGTCTTCAAAACATCTTGGCACATATACATGTAATATTAACTTGGGTAAATTTAAAAATATTAAACATTAAAAAATATTTCACCTTCATAATCTTGAGTAAAGATACCCTTACTGAGTCTTTGAACTTCAAACTTAATTCAGCTTACCTCAACTCTTAACCCGGCGCATGAATGCGTTAAGCATTAGCCTTACGCTGTCCCGACCAGTCCTGTCAGTCGTAACTCTAGGGACCTATCGGACTAGCTGAACTCATAACCTTAAGTGCCAAACTCTTCAACTAAATGTAAGAAAGAGAACCCGTTACATTTCAGTTTAACCCTTGACTGACCTTCTGCGTATCCTTCGAGGCGACAGCTCTCTGGAACGAGTCTTGGCGCAGCTACTGGCATGTCCCGTCGAGTGCTCTAAATGTACACCCGTAATTACGAGCTCATCATATCGTGCGCATAGTTACGCTTGATCGTTTTTAAATTGCGAGCGGCGCACTTCCGCCCAGGAGCAGAAGGAGAGCAGGAACAGAAGCCGACCCAATATGGATTTAATGGGCGACGGCAATGTCGGCACTTCAAGAAGTTGACATAATTATGCCAGCAGCAAGACACCATCGGGACGTTTATCGTTGATTGTGCTACCCCCTTTGCGCAGGATCTAAGGAGTCATTGTCTCGGGCAACGGGCAAACGGGCAACCCTTAGGCCTATCGAGAGTGCAGCCTGCACCCTACACTATTGGGCCTGCTGGCTTGGGATGCCGATAATGATGATTCTTATGCTGAAACATTCCATTGCGACAGTTGTTACTGTTGCCCAAGGAAATGGGCGTGGCACGCCCCACTGTGATTTGCATAGCTGTCAAAAGCGACTCAAACTCAGCGCTAAGTACAGTTGGGTCATTCGAGCAGAGCGAGAATCTCGAAAATCATTAGGTGCATTTTCCAATTGATTTCACGCGCCAACCACAAGAAAAATCAAATAAAATGAAATAAAATAAAAACCAAAATCGAAATCGAAAGAAAACAAAGCAACTCTCGAACAAAATCAGTAAGCAGCAAAAGGCAACAAACAAAACCGAGAAGAGGCAACCGCAACACGAGGCAAACTCGCAACAAGGCGAAAAGATTGCAAAGTCCGGACCCATGTAATGCCATACTAGCACATTCCATTCCAGACCCTAACAGACCGGACCCCATCAGGCCAGACAATTGTTTCATTGTGACCAGCTTGTCACGTAGGGAAAGCCAGTCGGCTGCTGCTGCTGCTGCTGCTGCGTTTGTCGTGTCTCCTGTCGCATTGTTGCAAAATTGATGAGGCGCAATAGATTTCCGTATGCCTGCGCCTCAGCTGAGCCCTGTCGATGATGCCATCCCAACCATCCCTAGCCGCTTGCCAAGCGATTGCTACTGCAAAAAATTAGACATGAAGTGTACCCTTCAGTATGCCGAATATTTTATGCTCTTGCCAATTTTCTACTCAAGCGATGAGAGTATGAAAGTAAATCAAATGAGGTAAATTTTTATACACAAACGTTGAAAAATATTTTATTATTTATAATTTATTTGAAAAAAAAAGATAACTTACAAAGTTTTTACAAAATAAGCATCATACTTCAATCTTCTACAGAATATAGAGGCAGATATTTTATATATAGGGGGCCCATATATACCGATTCTAAAGGCGCGCTGCCCTCTAACAAAAAGTCCAAGACTCTGAATAAAAATATTAATATATATATATATATATATATATATATATATAATAAATGGCATGGGGCAGTATCTATGCACGATATATTGCGTGCCTTGATATTATATATATATTATAATGAAATTGCAAATATCTGCTTCAATACGTTACGCACTTCATGACACAATTGTTATAGCCTCTGCAAGAGTATAAACAGTAGGAAAATGCGGCAATACAAAGAGAAAATTGCTTCTGGGCACCATCTTTTTACGCCTGATTGAAACTCAAAAGTGTTTGGACTGCCTCAAAAACACACGTGATGTGTCTGATGTGTGCGATGTATCTGTGTGTGCGGCTCTTGCCTCGGGGTTTCCCATTGATTTGAGAGGGCTGCTGCCCCCACACACACGCAAAACCCAAGTGCTGGGTGCCTCACTCACCCCACGCGGCGGCTGTAAATGTAAACAAAATGTGTCGAAAAAAGCAAACACCACACGTGGAATGATTTACGGGTGCTTTGGCCGGGCAACGCCAGAACAAGGGCAGCCGGATATCAGCATAGCAGGATAGCGGGATGCAGGATGCAATTGTCAACTGATTTGCATAAATGGCCATTAAATCATGTCGCTGGCCAATAGTTGTTGCCATGCTTAAAACTTGCTCATGTCCAGTTTTTAGCAAAACAAAAAATTTTAAAGTCTCCCATCGTTAATTGTCGGCGTCGTCGTCGTTGTTGTGCCTCACATGGAGCGGATTGCAACAACAAATACCATTTGCCGACGCTCTGAATGTCAAGTTCAAAATGATTTACAGACTTTTTGTAGCGCCCCTTCGAGGGGTAATTAATTGGCCAGCTGGAGCTGTAACTGTGCAAAAGGGGTAAAAGGTTGGGTTTGGCATTGCCAAAGACAAACAAAATGTTGTTGTTAGTTGGAAAGATGAAAGAGAAGCCAGTGAATGTTTTTATAGTCATGCCGACATATGCTGATTTTGGCCCTAATGAGCGGCCACTTTGGCAGAGCGGATGAGCCAGCGGCTCATTAGGGCCAAATACACGAAGCTGCAGAGAAAGCCAAATGAAATATGGCCTAAAAAATATATATAGTCGAGAAGCATTTGTCCTGATCCGCCCAAAACAGTAAAAAACACAAGTAAATGCCGGAACTTGTTACCCTGGAGTGGAATAAGCGTGGAAAATTGCTTGACCCCATTTGATAAAGGGATTACAAACACCGAAGATCGATATGTTTTATGTACACACAAAAATGATTTGAAGCTCGTTTTTTTATCGATTATAAAATATGAAGACAAGCTAAATAAATGAGTAAATAATAAGTGAAAATGTGGGTAAAATAAAGCCTCTGCAATTGGCTACAAAACTATTTTTGAAGATCTGTGCATACAACAATTTTATAATAATTTATCACTGATAAAATTATTTAGAAACATTTAGTCCGAGCAAAGCCGGCCAACCGCACCTAGAGGTTATATAAATCAACTACTATTGTAATGCCCTAAAAGGATATCAACCCATTTCCCATACCAGATATGGACAGACCTAATGAAGACAATCGTTAAGCAGCTGTTCGCCCTCTGACGATGACAACTTGGCAGCAGGCACTGTCAATGCTACAGCTACAGCAATAGCTTCAGATACAGATACATTGCTTCTACATCCAATGAATGGCCCCATGTACATAATCTCAAAGGCGCGGCAGTTACAAAAGCCTCGCATATCAATGACTAATAATCCAACCATGGCCTCGACTAACAATGCAATTTTCTTATTGTTACAGCCAGATAACGAGAGGGTGAAGAGAAGGTGAGAGGAGAGAACCGTGGACAAGAACAGGACATCTGTCATTCAACTCATTCAAGTCGTTCGGCCTGTGACAGTCGCTGCACATGACTAATTATGGATTGCAGCTTGTCCACAATACCAAGACCATGACCGAACCTGACGCCGAGCTCCTTTTGGCCAGAGCTAATGATGCCTGACAGACACTGACGCGGTTCGGGCCAACTTATAGGTTGCCAGGTAGCGTGAAATATTTGCCATCAAAATAGATACAAAACATGCTCATAAGATACAGCACAACAACAGCAACAAGAACAACAATACGCAGAACAACAACACTTACAAAGTAAATTAACTTTTATCGAAGCATATTTTTGCGCCCGCTTTCAATATCAGGGTGTTGTGTGGGGGGGAGGGGCAAATCTTGAGGCCGGGGCATGTGACTGACTCAGCAGCTGCATAAACAAATTGCAGTCAACATTCATAATTTCCTGTTTAAATTAAAAGTCGGCCAAGAGACCAGCAACTGCCGCTGCCGATCGGCTAGTCACATAAACCATTTCCTAGTGACAAAAAATTACAGCTCCGAGGCCGGCCGAGAGAGAAGGAGAGCGAAAGATCTCAAGACTGGCCCAAGACCGCCGCGGCAACTGCAAACCACGCACAAAATCTCAAAGGCAGGCAATTAAATGTCGCCTTCAAAAACCGAAAACCCAAAAACCGGCGACCTGGTCGGTGCCCACAGCAGGCGATCTATCCAACTATTATGAAAAAAAAAGAAACTCATGACTTCCAAGCCAACTATTTTCAAATATTCAATTTTCAGTGTGCGTTTATTGATTTTTATTATTAGCCACAAAAACCAACGACAAAAATGTAAATCGATATCGATACGACGACCAAAATTATGCATTTGATGCCAATTTGACGATTTGCCGATACGTTTTTACGAGCTACACTTAAAACCGACCGAGAAGTATTCCAACTATATCATGCCGTTTGCTTAAGTGGGGGGCGGTAAGGTTACATACTCAGAGATCATTAATGTAGCCCAAAAAGAATATGCCTAAATTAATAAATAGATGGAAGTACATGAAATAGACTTCGCTAGATGAAAACTAAGAATAATATCAACATCTACTTCCAAAATCTAAGTCATTGCAATTTTTCATTGGAATCCAGATATAAGTACCATATCGACGCCCTTTAAAATTTGGTGCCCCATCTTTCGCCTTCCTCTTTTCTTAATCATTCCTATGTTTCTTTTCTACTCAATTTCTCTTCTATTTATCTACGAATTCTTATGGTTAACCAGACAGCAGGATGTTTACTGCAAAATATCCTTATAATACTTTTTCCTTTAGGAAAAAATACAAAAATTGATCGAAAAATATATTGAAAATTTTAATGCCATCATTTTTTCACTCTCCCTCCCTCTCCTCTTCTCCTTAAAAGTCTCTCTTACTTTTCCTTCTTTCTGTAATCTCTTTTTATTCCATATTTCTGGAACATTTTTGGCAGGACTTTTACCGATTGCAGTGCGAAAATTGTAAAGTTCTAGTTCCACCTACTTACATTTTTCTTGCTTTCTCTGTCTATCTCTGTTATCACATATTTCTTTTATCAATTCCTCAGCAGGGTATTTAGGATTCGGCATTACGATGGCTGATTACCATCTGGTTTTTGGCTAACTGAAGGCAACTGTTGTGGCGAAGCGGCTGCCATCGTTTTGGCAATGCCGCCGACGCCAAAGGCGAGCGGTAAACAGATTCATGCCGTCTGCCCCCTACCCCTACCCCTACCCCTACCCCTACCCCTACCCCTACCCCTACCCCTGCCCCATTCACCTTCTGGCACATAGAGATCAGCTGCTGGCCGCCATATAATTATGGTTCGTTAACCTGTTTTCTGGCCAGTCAACGCCGATCAACGTCAACGTCAACTGCAAACTGGCAACTGGAAAACGGGCAACTGTCGGCTGTCGACTGGGAGCTTGGGACTGGGTGCTGGAGGCTGGGGCTGGGGGCTGCATATGAATGTCGTTTATCATAATCTTATCAACAATTCACATTCAATTATAAATCAATCAAAATTGCACCATTTTCATTTATTTCATTTGTTTTTTGTTGTTTCGCCGACAAATGCACGCTTTGGATTATTGAGGTTTGGGTTGTGGTTTTGAGCGAGATTCAGATTCAGATGTCGATTGATATATGGCGACCGCTTGGAGCTCCCACCTTTAAGTCTAATTTAAGCAAATCGAGTATGGGTAGTCTGCAGAGTGAATTGATCGGTTCGCATATCGATTGCCTTTGGTACAGCTTGTAGCTATGGTTATTTATGGCCACTCGGTTCGCATTCTGGCTGATTGGGTCAGCTAGTCCCAGACGCTGTGGTGCGTAAATTTATCTCTCAATTGCAAATTCCAAATTGCAATTTGCAACCCCCCGCGGCACAGCATCGAACCCTCTACAAGCCCTAATCAGGGACAGAGAACCACACACACACTCTGATTGCAATCAAGTAGCGCTCAGCTCTATTATCTCTGCGGTTGCTTTTTACTTATCTCTTGCAAATCTCTGCCAAACTTAATGCTTCATTTATTTCGCTTTTGTCTTCCCTGGCAACACACTTTCAATTAGAAACCTCCCGCCATATGAGAATCCAGTGGACGAATGGCACATCTAAGCAAATATCTGCACTCGCACACGTGACTGGCATATGAATAATGCAGTATTTAGCCACATTCAAAGAACTCAGTTTGCATTTGCATTTTGTAAACAAAGTTAGAGGCATTGACAGCTGTAGAAATAAAAAGCATATCTCTCAATATGTTGGCTCAAACTAAAAGTACTCGATTGTAGTTTCAAAGAAGAGCATATAACATCATCGTCTTCTTAGAAGTGGTTGATGGGGAAAGTTACTTGTTATGACAGCTGAAATTTTAAGAGAAATATAATGCACAGCTTTTTGTCAGCTAGCATAAAATTGAATAAAATATGGCTTTAAGGTAGGTTTATTTTCTGTTCGTTACTACATTGATCCCCATTCCCACTCAACGAAGGTGATTTAAAATAATAAGTTAATTCTTTCACCCATTTAACCACAATTTTAGATAAAAATGAATATTAATGTAAAGTCGAAATATAAATAATGGCACTTCCTTAAGAGAATTCTCTTTAGCTTAAATTTAAGAGTCTGGTATCATAGTCATATCATAATTTGTTAGATTTGAAATGGGGTGAGTTATCGACAAAAACTGCTGCAATCAAACAAGAAATCAAATTTATGCAATTAATAATTCATCAATTTAACAAATTTCCGTAGTAAGTAAAAGATGTCAATTCCAATTAGCATTTTATAAAGAGAAAAAAGTGGGAGAAGAGGAAAACAGACAGCAAAGTGGAAACAGTTTTTAAAGCAAGTTAGCCGAACTCTAACTGAAATTGCATATTTATCTTTACATCCCATTAGCATATGACAACATTTCGTACTTTCCATTTGTTATTCTAAACGTTATGAAACCGAAAACTTCAGAGCCCACGCATATGCAAATCAAAATTTGATGTGTTTTGTGCGCAATCTTCATCTTCAGACCTGCCCCAATCGAGAGTTCATTCGGGTTCATTTTGGCATAGCCTTGAGCTGCTTTTGCTGCCGTTGTTGTTGTTGTTGTTGTTGTTATGGCAACATATTCTATTACACAACCAAAACAGAACTGGGACCAGGCCCATCTTCAGCTAATTATTTCGAGAGTCTAAAAGCTACCCACACAAACTGAAAGTATTTATAGAAACTCATATACAGGGCGCGACGTGGAGTGAAACAAATTAACGACATTTTAAATTTGGCTACCGTAGCAAAAACCTGGCAACATTTTTAATTCTTGTTGTCGCTAATTAATTAAAAGGTGTGCCTAGGTGTGCTTAGGTGTGCTCAGGTCTGCTCATTGCTCAGCTTTTCAACGCGTTCTTTTTGATCATCCATCAAAGCAAGTCAAGGCCACATGCAAAGCTCGAGTTGAGGCAGCTGTAACAAAAATCTATGCGACATCGGCCCTAAGGCATTTGTATACTCTTTTAATTGGTATTGCGATAAAAGAGGTATCATGCAGGTAGTCAAAAAGGTATTATGCAACAACACGACCTATAAAGTAATATGTCTGGCTGTCAGTCTGCCTATTTAAAGCCATCGATCTCGGGAACTTTGGGAACTAGAGCTTATATAACTATAAGATTTTAAATTCGAGTTTTTGCATATAACTTCGTTTACGTTCATATCATGCTAAGTACTCTTATGTCATATAGATATCTAACCTGATAGATATAGATACTCCGACATTTAAAAACAGACCCATCTTTATTTAATAAATTAATATTATATACTAGCAGGTATAATCGAACTTGTATATATCGAACTTTATAGATATATTATACTGTAATATTTAAAAGAAAGTCCGTGTCTTATTAACTAAATAATATAAAATGTCTATTAAATCTTGTATACATATTAAATACACAACCTTTGCTATAGACTCTCATAAATGATGCCCACAATAGGATTCATAATAGTATTTCCAGACTCATCCTATATCCATAGAAACGTAATGGATCTTAAATTTATGCTTCTGTAACTCCTTAAATTTTCCCATCCCAAAATTTACCCACGTAAAGACACTAATATTTGGTTTTCATTACGATTTAAGATTATTTCCTTTTTTATGTATTTTAATGCCATAGTCGAATTTCTGTTATTCACATACGTCATAGAGATTCCTATTTCTAGAGTCTGATGATACTTTATGAAGGTTACCCCTAGTCAAGCATTTTTTTCTAAACATATTCAGGGGTGTGTTGCTCGAAATTACAGTTGTCATTGGGCGAGTAAAGAGCGATCCATATAAATGTGTATATGAAATTTATGAAAAAATCATTTCATATAAAGTTCTTTTTGATTTTGCATAAAAAATGCATTTGAAGAGGCAGCCCCGAGGGGTCAGCGGCACCCGCTGGTGGCACTAGGGTAACAACAACAACAACAATGCCAGCCCAAATTAATAGAATAAAATCAAATCAATGCGACTGTTCAGTTCAGTCTGAGACATAGTATATACAATTTTTTTTATGATATTTGTGACAGAAAATTTTATGCATTTTCCGACTAATTTACTGCCATGGGTTGTCCTTAATGTGCTGGCTCGGAGCGAAACTGGGGCAACAGCTGCTGCTGTTGCAAGTTCAACTAATTGCATTTAATTACGCCAAGTTGTAAGCCGAAGACGAGCACACACATAAAATCCAATCCTGTGTGTCACAACAAAAAAGGAGTGGCTTTTTGGGTCGTTCGGTCAATGATTTTTATGGCACGAGCATTTTTACGAGCAATTATGCAACATGGGGCACGAGCTGCGAACGGAAGGCAGTAAGGCGGCTGCTGACTCTATGGGCAGCTGCTTAGGAGGCGTGTCCCTGACACGCTTCGACAACGTGCAACATTGAAGCGTAGCGTGGCAAATGCCGCCTGATGGATTACAGCCAACTCCTCTCGCTATCCCTCTCTTACTCACTTGCTTTTGCCAGGACACCCCTTTTGCCTTACATTTGATTTGTGACAAATTGTCACAGTGACAGGCGTGCAACGCGGCAGCTCTGTGCGACTGCGCAACTGCCTCGGCTACTTGGTGGCAGCAGAGGATGCCACACACTTGAAAGTGTCGCTGCGCTGGCACAACAACACATTCGTCATTCGTAGGCGATTGACAACAGCAGCAACAACAATGGAGACTAGACACTTTTGAGGCGTGTGCCGCGATATGTCAACTGTCATTAGAGCTATCTCCAGAGTTACGCAGCATTTGGCAGCTTGTGACAGGCGGACGTGCATGACGGACGGCAGATTTAATGCTACCTTCCCAGCGAAACCTCCTGTGCGCTGGCCTTGCCCCTGGCCAAACCTAACCCAGTTGCATAGTTTAAAGTAGTTTTGCTTTTTTTCACATCGTCATTTGGACACTCACAGCGAAAGCAACGTCGCGCTTCAACAGCAGTTGCTAGTTGGCAGTCGGCAGTCGGTGAGGCTTATGGGCGAGGCAACTGACACATCATTGAAACATCAGATGTAGACGTCGTACAGTGGGGCCTTAGGCCGAAATGCGTGGGCAAATTAAATATTTTTACTGAATTATTTGGTTAATTCAACAGATTAAAAACTCATCGGAATTTCTGAAACTATCTTAAAATTTGTTCAAATTTGTGAATGGTTTTATCCGCTAAAAGCTGAGGTTATTTCACACTGCAATTTAATTATAGTTCTCTAGGACTCCGATATAGTCCTAGTCCTAGTCCTAGTCCTATAGTCTTCGACTATACATTTGTACTGTCCTTAATATGCTAGTCGGATACTCTATACTATAGCTTTATAGATAGAACTCTTTAATGAAAAGTTTAGTCAAGACCTCTTGAAAAAACAAAAATGCATTTCATACAAGAAGTTCACTTTTTATCGATCATTCCTGTTGTAATAAGATTTAGCTCCTAGTTATGTTAATGCATTGCATTTTTTGATCAAGATACATTGATAAGCAAAAGATTTTGTAGTAAAAGAACTCAATTTTCGACCGATTATATCTATGTTAGCTGCATGAAATAGTGCAGACTTGTGATACTGATTAGGAAATAAAGACTTTTTGTGGGTTCGGAGACAGACGTCTTCTTCTATGGCAATATTCTAATACCCTTTGTAAGTGTGGAAAAAAGTGCGTTCAGATGCTTTAAATTTTGCAACAAACAATGTCAAACCACCCCACTGTGCGTCGTACGCTCAGTACAGTCGCAAAACAATGAGCTATAAATGAGCTGCTGAATGTGATAAAGCACTTAACATGCCCATAAAACAACTTGGGGAATACCTGTTACATGCACAAGACTGCATGCAAAAGACTGCAAAAACTCACAAAGATGAAAGACAGCTAATTCATAATCATCATAACCCACCATCATAATGAACATTGGTCAAAAGCGTGCTACCGCAACTCGGTCAAAAACATAGCGATTTACATGTGGGATGAATCGTCAATCATAATTTTAACTAAAACCTTAACGACTTTTATGCAGCTTTATATGGTTAGGGCTGCCACTTTGCTTAGTGGGCAGGTGACAATATCTAAAGATATTTCAATAAACGAAAAAAACAAAACGTGACCTTGAGTCTTCGATCAAAATAAAAGACTATTAAAAGTGCTAACGATTTACATAATTTTCACATTAAAATCTTTCAGTTTCAATATGCTTTACTATATCACATTAGTATTTAAGCTTGCAACAATTTAAGTCTGATATTTTTGGAATTTTTAGAGCAAATTTAATTCATTAATAACTTTGCAATAAAAAAGGGTATAATTAAATTGTGCAGGTGTATGTTACAGACTACCTCAAACACAAGTTTTGACAAGGACGACAAGCTAAGTTTAGATAGCCATGTCGACGCGAACATCACAGAAACTAAAACAGATGGAGACTTTAAATTCATATATTTAAGCAAAGCTCAAAGAACTGGCTAAAATATATATTTCTTTCCCATAATTACAAAAAACACACTTTTAGATATATAATCTCGATTTTTTGTATATGCACACATTTAAACGCCATTCATATGCCCTTAACATTTTATAACGATCGGACAATAAGCACCGAGGTTATTTAAGAAGTCTTAAGAAGCGCATCTTATGCGTGGTTTAATGTGTTCTTATTAGAAAAGAGGAACAATTGTTGTTAGTTCAATCCGAGGCAGGTTGCAGGATATATCCTAGTTAATCACTTTCGACTAGGACCTACTTTTATTTATGTCATCTTTTTGATCTCATAACTCGCCAGTTGCACTCCCATTCAACACAAACACGCACACACTGTCAATTATTTCTTCAATATTTTCCGCCCATTCACCGTACCCCGTCCCCTGAGATGAGCTGCGAACACGCCCCAAGTAAAACAAATATAATTTCGGAAAGTAAATATGAAATTATGATTGCCCATCAGGCTCTGGTTTCGATTTCTCTGCGGCAAAGGGCCCGACAACGATACCCGAACCCGGTTAAAATAAAGTGAAACATTTTTAATAAAGCAAATAAATCAATCAGTAAAAATTAACCGATGCTTTCATTATCAGAACACAAAAACCAAGCGATTAACCCAATGATAAGCCCTTCTCCTTTTTCCGCGAAGCCTAACCCTTCTCCCAACATAAAACTGTCAAAAAAGTGTTAAAAAACCAAAATATTAAATCCGGCCCTGCTTTTGCCGCAGAGCTACAAAAAATAACAGCAAAAATGTAACGAAAAATTAATTAAAAACGCGTTGAAAGTGAATACAAAAAAAGTGAAAGTTCAATGGGACAGCGGACGAAAATGAAGCAATTCCAATGAGTAGCAGAATATTTGGCGTGAAAAACATTACGAAAATGCGTGAAAATTGAACCATTGACTGGCGCAAAGGCTTAGATGCGCTTCATTTGAGGCGCTAGATAGAATCCCAGGTAGCTGCAGGGGGTTGCACGCAGCTCTAAACAGCTGCCAGCATTTTTGCTGGCAAATATTGTTGCGGCAGCATTATAAAGCGATTACGAGCATTTGTGGGGCGCGTTGTCCTGCGCTAATGCGAGGAGAAACAATTTAGCAAGTGACCAAAACCAAAATTCCAATCCACAAAATTCAAATCCTGTTTGTGGGCATGTCAAAAACAGTACGCCCGCTCACACGCCCCGTCCGAGGCCGAGGCCGGAGTCGACCCTGACACACACAAAGGGCATGCAATTAGAGCAGGCGAGGGTGGGAGAGGCAGGTCCGTTCGGGTCCAGGGTCGCTGATTGCATTCCTATTGTGTGGGATAGCTTCTCATTTTAATCCTGGCCATTGTGTGCACTGATTTTGTTGTTTGTATTCATTTATGAATCAAGCCAGCAACACGAAATGCAGCAGCAATTGCAACTGCAACTGCAACTGGGGCTGCCTTTTGAGCTGTCAACTGGCGGCGAATATGTGCGTTTGGAATGAAGTTGTCAGGCGCTGAATGCGACGACGCCTGCGATCATTTAAATATTTCAGCGAACGCCAATCGCTGGCCAAGTGCTGAGCGCGTAATTTAAGCCCAAATTGACCCAAAAAACACGTACTGCAGCCATGTGAACAGAAAACTGTCGGGCCCAAGACCCAGAGAGACCCCAGACCCCAGACCCATGCGACTTCCATGTAAACTAAGTAAGCCAAGCCAAGCCAAGCTGAACCATAGACAGACCAAGACCAGTCGGCTCGTAAGCCATGCACTTTATCTATGGAACTTTGCTTGGCAAGTTGCATAAATAATCCGCCTAGCACTTCAAATTGATAAAGACAATTTACAATTTACAATATGCATGGGCGCCTGCCAGCTTAGACCCAAAAACAATTTCAATTTAACAACACAAACAACGCTGGCAACAACAACAGACATCAATAATCGCCTGTGTGGCAGGCAGGGGCAAGCAGGGACGGGCAGGGGCTGTACCCCGGGCAACGACAACCCAAACAAATCAAATTGGAGTCATTTACCCGTCGACACTCGCATCAGTGTGCGGCAGCAGGCAGGCACATGGAACATCATGTGGCAGTGGCATCTGCTTCAGCAAACAAGATAGCTGAAAGCTAACTCGAGACGCCACAAAAGTTAAATGCGCTTCAAAAATAAAAATTTTAATTAAGTTTTCCCATGAATTCCACATACATAACATAATATCCTACGACTGCTTGACTAGTTCACAAGTTCCTGGCAAAGTTCACTTAAGTTGACAAATAGTTAAATTGCTTTCTGTTTTGTTTAAATGTCAAAGCGTGGTTCAAAAAAATTGTAAATGCATTTGTTAATGTCAATTGTAAACTTTTTTATGGCAATTAAATAAGGTGGCGAGACAAGAACTCTTTATGCTTGTCAACTTTTTAATAAATAGTAGAAAAAAATGCAAGCTTGAAATATTAAACCATACAGGTGCTCAGGCAGAAATGTATGTCAAATATTTAACAGATGGATTCAGTTTAGCTAACGAAAGTAAAGAACGCTTCTCATGGAAAAACTAAGGGTGCCTAAGAGATACATATTGAGTAGGTCTAATGGCACAGTCGACTTATAGAACATTTTTAATAAACGTTGGAATAGTGTATAGGGACAACTTACCTTTAAGTTTCCACTGGCTTCCCCTGAAATTTATTCCCTTCACCCTTCACCCAAGTTAATAAAAGCGAGTTTCTTCATTTATTTGTTTGGTGGACAACATCTATTTCAAGTAAACCATTTCCACTCGTACTCGTGAATTCACATAGCCGTAATACCCAGTCAGAAGTACCCTTTCCTCGAAAGAACTCACAGTTTGATTATGATGCATACAAATTGTTCGAGCTGTTCAAATTTGCACTTTTCGAATACGAATCGACCCACATATGCTGTGAATGGAGCTGATGGAGCTCCGCTCAAGTGGAAATTGCTTAGCTCAGTCTCTCAAAGGCTCCGGTCGCTGACTTCGACTTCGTCTTTGGCAATCAATCAATTGAAGTGGCCCAGGCCTCCTCCATGCAGCATATGGGAAAATTATGAAATTCTGTGAGGCGGACATCCTGCAGTGAAAACGGCGAACCAGTTGTTAAATGTGCGCGTGTCTGAGAAGGTAGTCATGGCCAATTATGTCACACACACACAAGGCACGAGGCAAGCTGTAATCAAAACTGGTTACCTTGACATTGTCCATTGCAACGACTCGCAAATCGCAATTATGCCTCAACGACCTGCGTCGTTCACTGACTGACCGACTGACTGACTGACTGATTCAGTGACTGAGAGATTGACTAAGACTGCCTGCAACTGCTTGGTCTTCTGCGTTGTAGCTTTAATTGGGTCAGGGGGCCGTCTAATGGCCACATTAAATTGGATTAACACATTGCCGATGCACTGGGACGCCACCTAGCGGCCGAAACAACTAGCAATTTGCTGTAATTAAATCCAGAATCGAGTCGAAGTCTTGCCTTGCACTTAAATGGCGCATTTAATGGTGTAATATCATTTGTGCGCATTGCGCTTTTAATTTCTATTTATGTCTCTTTGGCAATTTCTCTTAATTGCAACAGCAGCAGCCGCAACAGCTTCAGCTATGCAACAGGCAACTATGACAGACTTGAAGCAAGCCGCAACTGACTCACTTCATGCCACACACAATATGCCGCCAGACATGGACGTGGACGTGCGACAACGGTTTGATAAACTGCATTCAAGTCACTTTCGACCCACAGTTGACGCCTTTATCAATTTTTTGTATACCCTGAACCCATTGAAAATTGAAAAAAAAGGGTATAATAGATTTATGCAAATATATGTAACAGGCAAAATAAAGTGTCTATGGCCCTTAATGTATTCATGTTCTTGATCAGGACGAGGAGTTGGGGCCGAACAAGCCATATCTGACTGTCTGTGAGAGCTCGTCGATCTGGGAAAATACAAAAACTTGAGACTTGAAATTGGAAAGACATATCTACATACTCTTATACTTCACGCAGAGAATGTTTGTAATATTCAATGTCTTCACCCATTTTTATAATATCGATAAATATAGATTTTGATTCATTTTTATTGAAGTTATGAGCTTTCAACAAACATGGTACATAGGTTCTCATATTGTATATTTAGATGAAAGCTATTTTACTTTTTGGAGCGGAGGCATCCCATTTCCCCTAAACTCTTGTACAAAAAAATATAATTTTTGATAGAAAAGCCATTGCATACTTAAGCACGAAAAATGTCATAAAAATCGGAGTGCACGGTATCTCCTTGCCGGGCATTCCCGACTAGAGCACACTTGCTTGCCTTTTTGTTGGTGCCCACCAAAGTGTCAAATGCGCCCATGATTAATGCGTTTTGGAGTTCTAAATTCTGAAATTTAAATACTGAATTCTGATTTCACACTGAACCATTGGAGGGCAGCCGGTTCAAGAAGTTAACAAATTCAATTTTCTACTTTATCAATATGCGCGCATTCGAAATATGAAAGGGAGAACATGTGTGTGCGTTTATCTACGGCCGTGTTTAGTTTATTTTAAGTTCAAATAAACTAATTTATCATGCCATTAGATAGTGCATGCCAGCCTTGAAGTCACTCTCCGGGCAAACATATGTGTAAATAAATAATTGGCCAAAACCAATACAAAGGGGCGACCCAAATAAAGCCTTGACTAGCTGCTACTATAGAATGCATACGCACCAACATTGATTAGAGGCCTATAAAAGAATGGTAAATACTTTTCAGAAGGCGAATCGAGGGGAGTGTCAAGAGATAATAATTGTTGGTCATGCATTTAAACACAAAGTAGCCATGAATTCTTTCAGAAAATAATATTCAGCTCAAATGCGCTTTACAAATATTTCTTAGAAATAATATTTTCCGAAAAGGTTAGTTTTTGTATTCGAAAAGAAAACCGTAACGAAGTTGTTGATAAGTGTTTCTCCGAATTTTATTTGAATTGCATAACAGTTCGCGGATTTGCTCAAATGATATTTTATCACTTAATAGTTTTCACAATCAATGGGAGAATTCCTTTGAATTTGTATGACTTAGTTGAACTTTCAAGCATGAGATGGGACTGAAATTGTCAGTCTAATCAATTAATTTATTATATATTTATAAAAGCCCAAAACAGTCGCTGACCTCACCCTGAAAAGTTGTTAAATGCCAAAAATTGATGCATTTAACAAACGTTTTTAAAACTGTAAGCACTTAATCGAACTTTTGAACTTTAACTGAGTTTTTTTGTTCGTAGTCAATCAACTTTATCCAGCCTTGGGCTATTATTAAGCTATTACTAAAGATACCAAACTCTTTTTTTGTTTTTTATATTTTATTAATTTATTTTTATAAACTTATCAAAGACTTAAAATTAAATTATAAGTGAATAATACCAATAGCCTTTAGTTAGAGGCTAGTATACACTTAAATGTCCGAAATTTTAACAAATGTATTTGGGTAAAAGGTGATTAATTCCAATTTCTATTCTGAGATTGTTTTTGGAATTATAAATGTTTACTTATATAATCAAAATTAGAGCTAGAAAGAAAATTTGTTGGGCTATCTCGATTGAAAAAGTCTTTTCTAATGTTCATTTAAGCTAAGTAGGATTCTAGTATATAAATATAAGAGCACATCATATGATTAAACCCTAATTTAATTCACTGCTGTAATTCAAGCTGTTTTCTTCAAACTGCCCAATCCTAATCAAATTTTAATATCGATGACCTTTTGGACCCTATCCCTTTTAGGCTCCCTATCCCTATCCTGTTTACAGTAAAAAACAATTGGCTAATTTTCGAAAAGATATTGGCCATATTTTATACAAACGGCATCATCGACAGAGCTATCAGCAAAATAAAATGAAATGAAATTTCCCACTCAACTGTACACACTTGACATTTTGGCATTAGCATTTACATAAATCATATTGGCGGCGGGAATTTAAAAAGCCAACGCTAAAACTTAAACCAAACACGACGTAGTCAATAATGTTGTTATTGTTGTTGTTGTCGCTGTTGTTGTTGATGATGCCGATGACGGCATTTCCATCTGGCGACTTCAAATGTTATTCACAATGCCGAGTTTCGTATTACTTGGCAATTTGTTGCTGCTCCCATGCCAAAAGGTCAGCTGCAAAAAAAAAAAAGAAATCAAGAAGTAACAACTATCTGCAGCACTTCAAAGACTAAATACCCTAAGGGAGTGTTTTTTTGACAAAATTTTATTGCCAACCAATAGTTCCTTTAAGTGCCATAGTATATCCTAGACCGATTTGATACGGGCTTATATATATTTAAAGTTTTGGTCACAATATCTTGAAAAACAAAAACAATCATCTATGCTCATGTTTAAGGATCATATTATATTATTTGTAAATGCCAAGCTTGTCCAAGAAAAACAATATATTATATTATAAAGTTGTCCGTATCTGATATATTGACTACATTTTTTATATATAATATATATGTACACAACCAATAAATCTCGAGTTTGGCCAAGATATCTTATAAGAACAAAAACCGTATTCACACAAGAACTAAAATTTCAACACCTTAGCTATATGGTATGGCTCCAAAGTATGTATTGTCTGCAACACGAAGACGGACCTATACAGAACTCGTACCAATAGCCATAAGAGACAGATCGACTCGAGTAATAATATTGGTCAGGAATATATTTACTTTACTCAATTATTAACCCTTCTATGCGTTACACAATTTGTGCCAAAGTAATAGTACCCTCTACAAAAGTATCAAAAACTGAGCAAGCCACAATGAAGAAGTCGACAACAATAAACATAAATAGAGGCAACCCAAGAGACCCAAAGACGCCAAGGAAACCGGTTGCTCCTTGCGAGGACCTGGCTTCCTGGCGTCTCGTTATTGACTTTAGATTCGCGTCCCACGCTCTCGTCAACGCCCCCTTTCAGCTCATGTTTTGTGCTTCATGTCGCTCCATTCATGGCATTTCCAAAGGCAGCAGCTGGCAGAAGACGAAGAAATAGGTGCTGCCCCTGCGGCCAGCGGCTACTGAAATCAAGCACAACACAATATGGCGAATTATGGCGCTTCCTCTTGACCTTTAAAAGTGGCAGCTTCTCCTGCTCGCCGACCTCACGAGTTATGCAATTACGCGCCACATTCACATTCTCAATTGTTGCGCATTTGTACCCGATGCTGGGCAGGAGCTGCTGAGGGGAGTTGCTGCTGGGCAGGAGCTGCTGCTGTTGCTGCTGTTGCTGCTGAGTCAGCCAATGGGCTGAGTTGCTTTCGAAGGCGTCACACTCATAAGTGCGTGATAAGCATTTTGATTTATGCCATTGAGGAAGTTACACGCACACACACCTAGCTAGAAAGATAAATAGATACAGTCTGTTGCAAGTAATCCTTAATTGAACGTTGCAAGCAAACTAATTTTATGGCATATTAGCAGACCATTAATTATCATAGCGTTATAAATTTTAATGCCGATTAATTGCTGCCAAAACACAGACAACAACAACAACAACAAACTGCGAACATAACTAGCGCTTGTAGCACACATGAAAGTTGTTGCTGTTGCTGCTGCTGTTGCTGTTGTTGCTGCTGTTGCTGCTGCTTATGTTGCCGCTGCAATTGCTACAATCCATTCCAAAAAACCAAACAACTCTCCAAAGCAGAGCAATGCGTGCCAATGGCCAAAATGTCTTCCTGTTGTGCGTGGGTCGACTTCATCGTCCATGTCGCCAGATGCTGCTGCTGTTGCTGCTGTTGATGTTGCTGCTGTTGCTGTTGCTGCTGATGCGGATGGCGATGGCAGCGTTGTAAATGACAGCGTCATCAAATTGCCCGCACGCGTCATAAACCCGAAAAACAAAAACGAAATCAAAGCAAGTTTAAAAGATTCGGTCTAGACCGAAATGACACTTATCTACATATCTAAAATTTGAAAATTAAATTAAGTTTTATTGTTTTTCTTTTCAGTTCAGTTAATACCAATGGACACTTATGTTAAATAATGGAAAGATCAGCAGGATTATTCCTCTTCGTGAAGGCCCAACAAGAGTTAGATAAAAATGTCAGTAAGTAGAAACACAAATTTAAATCTCATATATTGTTTAGAGCTTATTTTGAACAGGCCTAAAATTCTCTTTTCGCATAATCTAGTTAACTGGCAAAAAATTTAATTAAATATCATTAATAAATTAAATATCAATTATATTTCATTGGTGCAAGAATAAATTGCAAATATTTTTGAAAGAATTATTTACTTAAGAAGTGCACAAGGCGATCAAGCTATCTTTAACGTTTGTTGTCTTCTGATGGTTCTTAAGCGGCCTTTTCTTTGACTTGATCTTGATCAGAAAACCTGTATCTTCTTAGCACCAAAGTATGTCAAAGACCCTCAATATCTGCGAACTAGGCAGATGGCTTTTTGCTACGCGATTTATTAGATGAATGTCAATGTTGATAGTCTCTGTAGCTTCCATGAGTCTTTTTATAAATCGATTTTAATATTTTCTGTAAGCTTTCAAGTGGCAAAAATCTTGCAGGCATTACTAATATTTTATATTTTTTATATTCTTTACTTATCAATCTCTCTCCCTGCCTCGCAATCTCCGTCATTCTCACTCGCAACTCGTTTTGGCACGGCTTGACTCAGATCGTTCTTTGCTCTCTATATAAGTAATAATTTATTTCCCTTCGAACTCAACTCCGTGAGCATTTAAAATAATCAAAGCTTTACATCCAATAGACAACCCCCTTGCCAGCTGACCACGAACTTAGTCCAAAAACCCATAGGCCCCATTGCTCGTTTTGCTGGTAGCGCATTCTTAAGTCCAAATTATAAACGCATAACTCTTATTTTTTTGGCCACGCAGCCGAAAAGTTATTTATGTTATTTTGATTGCACTTAGAGTGTATTATTTTGATTATAATGGTTATATATGCGGCATAAATAAACATTTTTGGATTTTCGCTTTTGCATTTGAATCGAATATTTATGAGCAGCGGCATCGCAGCGACTCGCGGGAGCAAACTGCGACATAAACGTCGCGCATAAGTGTATCCACACATTTCGGACTGATTGACAATGTATTGGGCCCCCAGATAGGTACCCGTAATACCCGTCATTTAGACAACGGGTACTCTCTTCCGCCTACTGCCAACATACATATATCATCGGCAACAACAACCACGGAGACGCTTTGATGTGCAGCGAAATGAGTCGATAAACATTTTCGGGCTTTTGGGCAAACTAAACTGAAATGTTTGGGATTTTTGGAACTCGATCGCAGATCCGCCTTATGTAATGAAAAGCCGTAACAAATGTTTGAGTAGCGTCTTTTGTTTTTGGCAATTAGTTAATTAAGTCTTTTAAATTTGTTTTATTTGCTTTGGCGGTTCACTCAAAGAGTATCGGGATCTTAGCCGAAACGGATTTCAGATAAGGTATCATTAAAAAAAAGTGTGACGAAAAGTTTTGGTGTTAAATTAAAAGATAAAATGGGAAACATTATGGGAGCATTTGCATTGTTTTTAGGATTCTTGTACACGCCAACATCTACATCTGTATAGTTTCATAATTTCCCGAACCTTATCACAAATTTGAATGACAAAGAAATCAATTTGAACGAGAAATAATTCGAAGCACTAAGAATTAAATTTCTCAAATTGTATTTGAATTCTTTTAACATACCAACAACTGCTTATTGTTGGATATATGATAATATTTTTGTCTATATCCGTTTGCCTTAAGTCTCTTACTATGCTTTACTTGTCCTTATGACTGATTCCTTCCTAACATTAATGCTTAACATAACGCTTAACAGAAATTAGCATCCTCGCTTAAAATCAAGGGTTACGACTTCAAGGGCTCGGAGATGACATCCACCCACTCATTCAGCCAAAGAAATGGGATATAAGACCTCTGGCTGACATCAGCCCTTGACAACCTTAAGCTTTAGCGTGTATCTAAATTTTTTAAATATTATATGCCCAGTCATGATTCATAGAACTTGTCTGACTGCTGCCTAATTAAGCATAACTGCAAAAAATTCGGGAAATTCGGCATTGATTTTGCCAAGGCAGCTGCTCACTTACCCCCAGCCGGGGTCAAAGCCACGCCCTATCGTAAAATGCGAAAATTATGATTGCGAAAATTATGACAGCTCAAATATATTTGTGCAGCAAAATCTATTTATTAGCTGTTCCAGAACCCAAGCCCAGGGAAAAAAGAAAAAAACGAAAAACATAACAAAACAAATCTATAATTTCTGCTCAAGGAAAAGCGATCGAGGGAAAATGTATGGGACCTCGCATTGTGCCATGCAAATTTATGACAAAACATTTGAATATAGCGTCGCGGCCGTGCAGAAAGGTAAACAATGGATGTAGAGCAAATAGGGCGAGGCGAGCGGGTTGCAGCGTGTGCCTAATAATTTAATTATAATGTCGAAAGCGTGCAAAATTCGACAATTGCACGCATATTGAAAAATTGCACAAACCTGAAGATGAAACCGAAGGGTTTTCCATCGGGAACAGACATGTTCTCCTGTGCGTCTTGTGCTAGATGCGGGTTCGGTTTTTAATTTTTTGGGCTAGGGGTAGCTACCCTTCGGGCACCGTCGTCCGCTAACCACGCTTAACGGCTCATAGCTGACAGCTCGTGGAAGGTCTGTCGAGCAACTGTCCAGAAACTGTTCATATCGTATGCCAATGCCTCGATCCATATCGCACCCACGCGATAATGTCAATCAAAAAACTGTTCGGCTCAGGAAAATTGTTCAATTAACATCGCTGGCAATTACACGGCGTCCCACAAGATCCCCAGGGGCGATAAGCAGCAGCGATGCCCGGCCGCAACGGGATAGGGATATCACTCAGAAACGTCCAACCGGTTCGGCTATACCCTGCTCTGAATGAGTGACGTGTGACCAGCGGTCAGCGGCCGTCAACAGGGGCCGCAGGGCCGACTTCGACTCCGGCTCCGCCCGTAGCTGACCAGGGGGAAATTAAATTAAAACAAAATGTTACCTTTGAGCATGGATTGTGAAGTGGCCGCCAGTTGCGTGCGTGTAGGCCTAATAGGATTTACGTGCTAAGCGTAATTAGTGAAGAACTAGTTCTAGTTGCCTCTGGGCACAGATGCCAATCAGAGAGCTCAAGGGCTCAGCGCGACAGCGTCATTTATCGGTTGTTATCGTTATCGAATGAACTACCTGGCAACCGTAGTTTTTCCCACTGGGTACAGTTGCCACTCAAATGGCGAAGCGCGACTCGCCAGCTATCGTCTGTTATCATTATCGTTATCGTTATTGAAGAACTAGTTGTAGTTCCCAATGGATACAGTTGTCAATCAAATGGCATAACTCGCCAGTTATCGGCCATGATTGTAATCGAATTCAGTCCATTGCAAGTTAGTTACAAATTTCACTGGGTACAGTTGCCACGCAAATGGATCAACGCAACCCGCCAGTTATCGGCTGTCATCGTTATCGAATGCAGTCTGCCATCTTCGTCATCATAACGCCTATGTTTACACATTCAAGTGGTTTTTGAATAATTTGCATATTTAATGAGCTCGCACGTTAGTTTTTCCACTTTTGTTATCAGCTAGAAAAACAAATAAAAATTAAGTGAAAAAATCCATAGAAAATTGTATCTTTTTTTTATAAGCAGCGCATTGATTAGCTAAGCAAAACGGTAAAACAACAACCCCTCAACGGGACAGCGACAGCGGAAAAGGGTTGGAAAGGATAAGGCTAGGCTACAGCAGGGCAGCTGGGGAAAGCTGGAAGCCATCCATCATTTGCATAGAACTGAAGCTGAAGCATTTAGGGCACGGGACTGAGAGATGCAGGCTGACAACTGCAAAGCACTCGGAGTTCTTGTATTACCAACATCCGCACGCACACACACATAAATCAACTGCTGTGCCCAGTTACAGTTACATTTATGGAGTGTGTAATATGGGATTGAAGCTGGATTTATGTTCTATAAGCTTAGGCGTGAGTACTCTTGCATATGTCGTTTGCATATATTTTGGATGCCACGAATAAAAACTCAATTCAGGCCTAATGGATTGCTTAAAAATAGTTATTTCTTCTATTATCTTAAGACAAGGTTCATTTTTCAAATTTTAAATTGGCAAAGAAAATCAGAAAAATGTTAAACAAAATATTTTTGTTTTGAATTCACGCATTTAAGTGGAAAACGCGTAATCCGGTTTGCTTTCGGCACATGCACTTAGTCTTTATTTTAAAGATCTGCATAAAAGAAAGCAATCTTTAGCTGGTAATACTTGTTATATATATACACATGAGTTCATGCCTTCTGAAAGTTGGTAGACCAATTGAAAGCACATTGAAATACTTTGTATGTAATAAATACAATATCTTTCTATTTGCATACCTAATTACAAACAAATTTTAGCCTCTGAGTACATGTTCTTATTAATCATGAATAGTAATCGTAGTTTGCAGCATTAAACGCATTTGGCCGACAAATGTGTTGGCCATCTCTCGTTGCCATTATGCAAAACATGGCACTTAGATAAGCAAACACAACTCTGCAGCTTAGACAATGGTTAAGCGCCTGGACTGAAAGCAATCGATATGTCTGTGGTCTGGAAATGCTGTAATTGGCACAGGCAGATGCCGCAGTCATTAGGCTATAGATATGGATGTTAGATGCGTTTAAGTGCTGCCAAAGTGCACAGCTACAGTCAAGATTTGCATATGTTTAGAAAGTAAACAACAATCCACTTACCAAGGACATTGTGATATATATAAACCTGGTACTGAGAATCTGTGGATTATAAAAGGAATGATACAGCATATGAAGTGCGCAGAGATTTTCTTTGAGATTAAGTAAAATCAAAGTCAAATAAGCTGCAATACATTTAGACATCTTTTGAAATTGAATTCGATAAGGAAATTTTCTATAAAAATTCGAGATTTTGTGCTGGTTTAGATACCATTACATCTTCTGTTGCTCAGAGGTCTGCATCGTTTTCCAACTACTTTAAAAGTTACAGACAAAAACGATTCAAATACCTTGCTCCCAGGATGCCAGCTGCCTAAACAAGATATTCTACAAGCCACTTTCCACATATATCACTAATCTTAACGAGTGCATTTTGCAGGAGTTTTGCGCACACACACACACACACACACACACACACACATGTTGGATTTATAGCTTTGTCTGTTAGAATTCAATTTAATTTTCAATCAGTAGACATTGTAGTTGCTCCACTTGTTGTTGCTTTAGTTATTTCTCCTGCGGTTTCCTCAGCTGCTAAGTAGCCGCACGCATAAAACTTCAAATTGAATGCACTGTGCGGCAACATGCAACGCGCTGCAGTCGGATTCTGAAGGAGCCAAGCAGCCTGCCGCACACCCACCCATCGCCACCGCTGCCGCTCGCCTTGCCACGCACAGGGAAAACAAGAGTTCAGCTAACCAGAAGGCAACACGCAAGAACTGCACCCGGGACAGCCCGAGGCGGGCAAACAACAGCAGCGGCAGCGGCAGCGGCAGCAACAAAAACCAGGAGCCTGCAGCATGAGGCGTCCCATGCCGGGGACCAGGACAAGGCAAATAGAGAGAAATGTAGGTAAATATGTCGACTGGCTGCTGGGTTGGGTGCATCCTCGACACATGGTCGGGGACTGGGACAGCGACTGGGACCGAGACATGGCTCATGGCACGTGGCTCGCTTAAATTTGTGATGTGTTTTCGATTTTTCCACGCGCGGTTTTTCACAATTTTACTATTTATCCATTTTTCTATTTTTCTATTTTCTTTTGTATTTATTGTTGCAGAAATTGCAACTTTGTTTATTTAAGCATTGTACAGAGCTCTTGTTGTTTTGCTTTTTTTTGTTGATGTTGTTGTCCGTGTGCTCATTTGTACTTTGCAGAGTATTTATTTTCGATTACTTTTGAATTGTTGTTGTTTCTGTTTATGTTTCGCATTGTTTTGCGGCATTTGTTGTGAGTGGCCCAGCGAATTAGCCAAAACAGTTTTCATGCCCAACAACAGAATGTCTCGGACCTAAATCGTATATTGGCAGAGGGGCCACGGGTCAGGGGCGGGTGGGATAAGAGCTCAAGGGAGCATACAATAATAATTATAATTTGTTCTTCTTTAACGTTGCTTGTGTTTAGTGTAATTGCACTTGGCAGCTGAAAGGACAGCCGTGTACTCTGGCCGGCAGCAAGTGAAAATTAAAATGTGTCGGCATTTTGAGCAGCACGAAGCAAATAAGGCGCGGCACCCAGGCACAGTGATTGCCAGACAGTAAAAAGCAGGCAAAATCTAAGAGTGACATTTTAGTTTAATTAATGTCGGTATATACGCTTTAAACGTAGCTTAAAGCTTTGTCCAAAACCTTTTTTAAAGCTTTGCTAAAAGTTTGATAAAAGCCTTGTTTAAGACTATTATTAGATGCGCGCATGCCGAGATTTTTTAGCAAAAACACAAATGAGTAGGAAGGAAGAGCACGTATACATGGTCCGCGAACACTGAAGCTTAGAAAGCCTCATGCTTCCCTGAGAAATTAAGAGCTTGTCAAACAAAAGCGCACGTCATCCCAATACTCCCAAAGTAAGGTGAAACGCAGCTCAACTAAGCTGCACTTGGACATAAAGCTTAAAGCTCAGCATATTTGCAAAAGTTGTAGTTTATGCATTGCATGAATTTATGATCATTAGTCTCAAAGCACGCAAACAATACTTTCAGATTAAAGCTTAGCTTAAAGCTTATCCTATTTGAAAACAGAAGGGTGTCGCCAGGGTGACACATTTGCGATATTGTCAAACTTTTAATTGAAATACTTTTCATTTAGCCTCATTCATGCTCTTTTGTTTAGCTTAAGTAAGTGAAGTGCTGTCATCGGATTCTTGTTTAATAGTATAGGAAGGTGATATTTGGAAATCCAACCTGTTTTTAAACTTAGTTTTAAACAGTCTACACCCTTCTTCCTGACCTTTAGGACAAAGTGTGTTTAACGGTTTCTTAATGTTGTCATCGTACCTCCCCACTAATAGTTTGTGATTAATGAGAGTTATATTTTAAGCCCACGGTGCGCTGCTTGACAAGTGACAGGCCAGCAGACATGCCACACACACACACACACAGACACACACACTGTAGGCACATGGAGGTGTACCTCCTCCGACCTGCAGCTGGTGGTGGTGGCCCTTGTTGGTGCTGGAATATGCGACACTTAAAGCGTCATCGTCGTCGTCATCGCAGGCCACTGCAATCGCATTTAAGGACTAAAACGGTGGCGAGCTGTGACGGCAGCACGACTTCGTGGTGCGGCAGGAACTGTCGCATTTCCGCATTGCAAATGACTCCGCTTCTTGCCATCCGCGCGGGCGCGAGCTCAGCATTTTTGTAATTAAGATAAAAGCGACAAAGACAGACCGCACAGCAGAGGGCAAACGCGGGTGACAGGAAGCTAGACATACCAAAAGCGTTTAAGTGTTTAGGCCGAAGACCGCCTTTGAGCCAGAACAAAGGAGAGCAGCACAATTTGTGCTGCAGCTGCATCTGCAATTGTGTCCGAGCGTTGAACAATTGAATCGAAAAAATACAAAATAAAGTAAGGTCCCCTTTGGGGAGATTGCCCAAGTCCTATCTTGCTTACCGTGAGGAAATTGAGACTCTGCTATGTACCATTAAGACTTAGATCGAAGCAAACACAGCTGTGTCTTCTTGTAGAATTTGACAGCTCAGACCAAACAAAGTGGTCGTCTTCAAGGGTAAGCCCAAGGGCCTAGGCTTTCGTCTGCAGTAAGAATATGAGCAACAAATCCCGCAATGTAAAGACTCTCAACAAACACCATTGAGGCTGCTTAAAAAATAAAACGGACAGGTTTTCATCTTCAAAAGAAGTCACGTGTTGTCGTTCCTAAGGCTCAACTCCATAGGCCAAAGATAATAAGCATCTACGAAAGATTATGTTCTGTTAGATCAAAACTACTCGAAAGGCCTAAGCACACTCTTCTGTAGAAAGGATTTGAGGAACATAAATTGCAATATAAGGGCTTAGAATTTCAATAAATACAAATATGCCTGCATCAAAGTGTTCGACTTCAAAGAATTCCCAAGCTATCGTTCCTAAGAGTCCGTTTCAAGAGCTGCAGGACCATCATAAAGAGAGACATGTATAGCAGACACCCACTTTTATATAGATACCATTTATTTACATATATTGTACGCCCTGCTGTGCTTTAAGCCTTGCTTTCCAACCCACGAATGCGAGACTTGATTAAGGATCGCCAACTTTTGTTAGGCGTATTTAATGCCCCTCATATTTATAACAGTTGTGTTTTAATATCTCCCAGTTGTTGCGGTGGCCATAGCTTAGCTTTATATCTAAATCAAGCTCATTTTATATATATGTTACCTTTGTGGAATTGTTAAATGTAGCATGCAAAATTGCATAGAGCAAATGTCAGCTTAGCATCAGAGGCGAAGCCAGCCAAAAGTGAGCAGCCACGCCCCGCAGAGATTGAACGCAAACCTCAGCCAGGCAAAACATGCGCTACAATAACAACAACAACAAAAACAACAATCATAAGGATAGTATCAGCCTGGACAGCTGCACAATACGCCCAACCCCCAACAGAGCAAAGCATCAACCCACCAAGCCACCAAACATCGAGAGGTATTACAAGCTCATCAACGGTTAGGATCCTTTTTTTTTTTTTTTTGGATAGACTTTTTCAGTTCCGGCTGGACCAGCCCTTCGATTGTCATTCAAATGTGAACCCGTTTCGTATGCGTTGCCTGATATTTTGTGACATTTCCACATTAAAAACGTTTTAAAAAAAACAACAAACATGCAGATTTGGGTGAGACGAATGCGAGGGGTTCCGACAGCATCCGCGTTAAAATCTACGCTCAAATTGAAACATTTTGACCCGAGCCCAAAGTCTGAAGTGGCGCATTAGAGATTAAAGAATTCCGATGATGTTGGTGTTGATGATGCTGATGATGATGATGTTGATCAGATGATCATCAAATGACGCCCTATTCTGAGGCAGGGACCTAAAATTTTAGGGCTTTAGTGCACATTTTCGCTGTCATATTTTGACAGGCCATAAGAAAAAGAGGAAGATAATATCAATTGAAAAGTAAAATACTTTTGAAACCGGGCAGATTTTACAGCCGTCAATTAACGGCAATTTATAGCCGCAAGGGCACGTTCCGAGTCTTTGAAAACGCAACAATTAACAATTGTTGTCGCTCCAACAACAGCAACAACAACAACAAGGCTCATGAGCCGCGCCTGCGCAGCAACAAACAACAAATCAAACAACATCAAAAAGAAACAACATAAATAAATAAAACAAAAAAATTAATGAAAAGAAACGGAAATATTTGCGATGGCGCGAAATGGAGTGCGCTTTAATTTGCATAAATTACGTGGCCAGGAGGCAGCATCTAAGCTACAGCATAAAGGATGCAGGATGCAGGCTGCAGGCGGCAGGGGCAAGGGGTAAAGGGCAAAGGGTTGCCTGGCTGCCACCACCCGGCAAACGGCGATGTCCTTGCCGCCCGCTCGACAGGCCCACTCGGTTCAAGTGGCTGCCGCCTGCACTTGAAAGCAAGCAAATGTTAAAACCAACTACGACTCAACGAAGCCCAAATACTCTTTAACTGCTTGCTTTCATGATAAGTAGTATAGAATTTAGTATAAGTATAATAACGCAAATTATTATTCTCGTATATTATTATACAAGTGTTATTCGTGGTGTCTTGGTGTAGCAGTCGGTTTTGGTTTGAGCCAGCGTGCTGCCTTTAACTTATATTTGGATTGACGAAAGGTTCGGTACATAGCTAAAAGTGATTAATCGGCACTTTTAAAAATATGGAATTTATTTGAAACATGTGATAGTCTAAAAGTTCTGAAGCAAGTGAAAAATAAAATCCAAGATCGAATCCCAGTTTATTGACGATATTTGTCAGTGCAATTATAAAATTCATATTGATAGTATAACAACGTAATCCTATACTTTAAAAATGAATACAATTTTAATGTTTAAATATATAAAAAATGATTACGATATGAGAATATAAAGATAGCTACGGTTACGGTTACATTTGAGAATAGCATATTCCTATCCATGGAAGTCATACTTTCCTGAGTATTCGTCAAGATGATGCCGTAAAAATTACAGAAATTATCTAATATATGCTTAAGTATTTTCAAAGCAAATGTCTTTACATAGTCAAACAACTGCCCGGATACCCTACAAATCTGTTGCAATTGTACAGACACCCCGGCAAGTACTAGAGCACACACATATGAGCACTTGGGAGCGTTCCAGGTTTTTGTTTCAAATAAAAACGGTTTTCATTTTTTTTTTTTTTTTTTTTTTTTTTTTTGTTGCTGCTCAGTTGTTCGTTGAGTGGTTGATTTCATTTATGGGCTGGACCCGCGGCCAGTCGCTGGTCCGCTCGTCCGTTCGCCCGCCCGCCCGCTGCTGCTGCTGCTGCTGCTGCTGGTGTCTGAAGCTGGCCTCGAGGCGGATGCTGAGGCTCGGCATTCTGTTGATTATGATGTTGATGCGGAGCAGGCGGTCGGCGGGCGCTTGAGGTGTGGCCGCTTAGCCGAGCCGTGAAAATGTAATGTACATGGCAATTGCATTTAATATAAGAGTAGACATGCAGAAGAGTTACGCAAATAGCCAAAGGGCAGCGATTGAGGCGGGGAGCCGGCCAGGCCAGGCCAGTTCAGGCGTCGGGTTAGCAATCATTTTAAAACCCGCATAATTGTCAGGATTTGCACGCCAAACGAAACGAGCTAAAAGGGTTGAGGGGCGACAACTGCAGTGCGCAATTTGAGTCTATGTTAAAGCGCGGCAATCGCAACACCTCTCGATGTAACTGAAACTTTTCAGAAAACTCTTTTGAAGGAATGCAAAATGTTAGTTTCTAAACTTTTAAGTTTCATAAGAATGAATACAGGGCTCCTTAACTTCGTCAGATACAGTTTGTAGATATAATTAAAATAATACAAATACCAAAAAATATCTTTACTTTAAATTCAGCGATATTTTACTTCACAACTCTTTAGATATAGACTTAACTTGAGTAGGAATAGCCATTCGATAGGAGAATAATTAGAAGGAATAGAAAAGGGGAAAAAAATTGATTAAGAAAGAGCAAAGCAACCAAGTTATTAGGATAGGGAGTAAATAATAAATACAAAATTAATAAATAAAATACTTAAATAATAAATTATATATTAAATGAGAAAAAAGGAGATGGTAGGAAAATCCCTGGAAGATTTTGAAGCCTAACCGGCAAAAAAATACTTTCAAACTATTTCGCATACTGTTAACAATATTTAAAAACTCTCAGCTCAGGCCCGCAAGTCACACGACTTGCTCAAAGTTTTTGCACATTTTTCTGTAGACCACAACTGACAATTATCGGGATTTAATTACGCAGGAAAGGTGCGCGCTGCGCTGAGATTGGTTCGCTGCGTTTTATTGAAAACACCCCGGGTGACAATTGCACAGATACCGCAGCCGCTCGCATGTTGAATGACAAAACCGCAAAAACGTATAATAAAATTTATAAAAAAAAAAAACCTGAAGAAATTGAAAGCGAGACAATCAACGCGCACCGCAGGATACTTGTGCCAAATAAAAAACACGCACAGGATTAAAAAAATAAAAATAAAATGTCAGCGAACGTATAAGGTAAAGCTGCACAGATGAGGCCTATCATAAAAAAAGGAGAGGGAGAGAAAAAAAAACAACATTAAACAAAAATTAATCGTTAGCACGTGCATCGAATGCCAAAATCAAATTCAGATTCAATTCAACAACAATCGACATACTTCCCGATGGAGCTGTCAGCTGGTCTATGCTCAGGTCTTCTTCCGCAGAAATTGATGATTTTGAAGCTGTTGGTAATAATTATTATCATGACGATAATGATGTTGTAGGCTGAGAGGACACTTGATATGTCTCTCGGCAACGTATTTAGCTTGTGATGCGTGTGCTTGTGTTTATAATTGTCCATATAATTGCGCATCATGCGGCGTTGAGTACAAAAGAAAGTTTTTTCGACAGCCCAAAGTAAAAAAAAAATTGAACAAACAATTTCGTATTATAGAAGTAAATAACTGCGATTATATCATATAATGAAGCTAATTTCACGCAGAGCAGCAGGGAGAAGCTGGCGAGAACAAAGGGATAAGCACAGAGCAAGTAAAGTGTACTTAAGAAGTTCTTTTTGCGAAATTAATGAACTCGTTTAAAGCTTATGTTAGTTATCAATCAGTTGAATAATATAAATTGTCAGCACCTTGTCAACAAATGGGCAGCACTTGGCGGTCTGGCAGATGTGCATTGCCTGATAAGCTGGCAGCACTGCTTGTCAAAAAATGACTGTTAGATGCTGTCTTTAATATTCAGACAGTTGGCATAGTTAAGCATAGAATAAAAATAATATTTAAAGATTGAAGCAAAACGGGTTTGACTATTTAACCGACACTCTATTTAAATACTCACAACTTAATTATATTTAAAATGTAGTTTAAAAGACATATCAAATATTTACTTAATTTTTCACTTTTCTAATGAGAGCAGCAGTTAAATACTAACTGCTCTTCAGAAAGATAAACTATCTGACATGACTCCATCAAGCATCAAGCCATAAAAACAACTTAAATTTGACAGCATGTTAATGTGATTGTCAAGCTTAATCGAAATAAGTACAGTGATTGTCATATGAAAAATCTGGCTGTTAAGCTTCATGTTAAATGTTAACAGGCAGATCGGCTTCTGCAAGAAACAAAATTCGATTTAGCATAAGAACACATAGCTCAAATAGACAGAATGCTAAACCAATATAATATATATAGATAAGCTTTAATGAATTTGGGCAACTCTTCAAAAATCATTTTTCAGTAGTCCTACAAAGCATTAAAAATCTCTATAAATCCCGCCGCTGACAAGCACAACAAACACTTCAAAATTTATCCAAGCAAACATCATAAAATTGTCATACAAGCCGTAAAGTCGAGTCGGGTCTGTAAAAACAATCTGCACCACCGGATGGCAAGCCCGGGCTACCCAGGAACCAGCCGGCATATGAGGTACGCTCTGCGCCCTGCTTCAGCCCGTTGGGGGTCAACAGGGCTGCCCGTGCAGAGGTCACTCGTAAAAAGGGCCGTAAAAAAATATTTTATACGAATAAAAACTCGTGCAAAATCAGCGTAACATGGCGAGATTTCTAGTCGGATGAATGATTATACATATATACATATGTATATATAATTGAAATAGACAGCTGGCCAGGCCAGGCTCTATTGCCGACTCGCTCGCACTCGCACTCTGGTGCTGCTGCGCAGGCGCACAGCGTGTCACAAAAAGCACTTGAGGCTAATTTCGCTGGCTTGTTCAGCATTTCCAATGGCCAATGGCAGATTTTTTTTAATTAAGCTAGCAACATGATTGTTAATAGCAAATTCAGCGACAACAACAACAACAACAACAACAACAACAACAGCAGCAGCAACAACTGCAAATTGTCGCTTGAAAAAAAGCTGTTGTTGGTTAGCAATTTGTTGTGGATTGAATGAATTTGTGAGTGTCTGAATGAGTAAATGAATAACTGAGTGAATGACAATTCGCTGTTGTTGCTGCTGCTGCTGCTGTTGCCGTGTCCAGTGCACACGCAGATTGAATTTCCAGAGAACATGTTTTTTTAATTTTCATGCGAGAATAATTTTGTGTGGCGGAAAACGCTTGCATAAAAAACTCAAACAAAAACAACATTGTTGCCGTTGCTGTTGTTGCTGTTTTTTTTTTTTTTATGAAAATAGCCAATGGCCAGTGGTCGCCGGGACAGTTAACAAGCTCTGGCATTGACCATGCGGACCCCCTTCGTTACCCAGAAATGGGACTCGGAACAGGTGAGCAGCAGCTGCCGTTGCATTTGTGATTTTTCGAAAGGTTATTTGAAATTGTTGAAATGTTTGCCAAACAGCAGGAAAGCAAAATTAATTAAAGTTTTGCCAGCGTTACGACAGCGCTCAAAAACAAAATAGAAACAATATTGTGAATCGTTCAAATAAATTGTTTTTTTTTTTTTCTATTAATGTAACTAAGACAGTTTTTAATGGACAGCGACATTTCCCTAGATATAAAATATGTTATCCACAACATGGTTTTCATTAGATATAAGAGAATGTTAGAAATGTTTGTATTGAATGCATATATATAAAATGTAGTGGAACTCCCTTAGAGTAGGAGATTAAGAAAAGGGCAATCCGTTCGATAACTAAAATAAATAATCTTTCACAATTTTGAGGAAAGAGAATAAGAGATATATTTCAAAAATATTACCCCTCACAATAGTACATCACACAAAAAACTTTCATGGTGAAAATCTAAAGATAAAAAGTACAAGTTTCATAAGCCTAGTTCCCACTTATTTATTTAAATATGCTAAAATTACTGTTAAAAACATGTAATTTTAATAAGTACTATTAGTAAAGTTTTATGAACCAACAGTGATATGGCTTTAGGTGACGCAACACCCCAATCCTGTCTAGAGGAAAAAAGTATTATACAGCTGCTTGGTTACCTACCTGGTTACCTATGGCACTTGGCACTCGTTGATAGCAGGACATAAATCTGAGTTGCTTTGATCTATTGGAAAACGCCCCTTGGGATGTCAACCCTTGTGTGGCAGCCACACGCAGAATGAAAACGCACTCAACCACTTGAAAAGTGAATGCAACTGCGAAACTCGCAATAAATCTTCAAAAAGACAACCAAAAATTTGTCACTTTCACCGCGACCAAAATAATTGTGGAAAGTTCCATACAAAAAACACAAAAAAAAACAACAACATTTTCTAGACAATACAAAAAAAAAAAAAACAATATATATATGACAGTATATGGACGCTGAGTTTTACGGTAAATTGCGCAAGGATAAAGGAGTTACGGAAAGTTGTTTAATCCTTTTTGTAAAAACAACCCAGCGAAATTGCCACTCAAAAGGTGAAAACTGTCGAAAAACATTCGTCCTGCATCCTGCTGCATGGACTGTGCGTCCCGCTGTGCGCATGCGCTGACTTATTGGCAGCTGACCAGGATCAGGACTGGCGGCTCGTGCCGGAAAGGGGTCGCCTGCGGTTGCCGGACAAATTGAAATAGCAAAATCATTTTTCTGCCGCCATGGAGAATTGCATTTAATTACAAGAGCCAACAAATGCGATCGGACTAAAATTTTAAAGCATCGACGCCGCCGCCGCCGCCGCAGGACAATTTCGGGCAACAAATTCACGCCTCGCTACACAAAAGCGCTGTAAATTATATTGTTAGACTGACCAGCGGCCAGCCAGGGACAAGGGACGAGGGGAGTTAAGGGGCGAGTTGCATAATTGCAACGAACTGAAACAATTGCGCGCACAATCAGACACAACAGGATGTCCATGTCTAACCCGCACCCGCTCGCCCACCCTCCTGGCTCTCGCCACAGCTAGTCCTGTCGTTTTATTAGTCCTGCGCTCATCGATTGTTTGTTTAGGATGCTGTGCACGGCAGCAGCAGCAGCAGCAGCAGCAGCAGGAGTGCCATAGTTATGGGAATGGCCAGTTACATGACAGGACATAATAATAAAGTATGCCAACTAAATTATGAAACAACCCCCAACCCTGACGCCATTCGATATCCGTGATGTTCGTTCCGCTTGCACTGGCAGCTCACACGGAGAAGCAATTCATCGAAATCTGTGTACATATAGTATATGCTAATGTTTATCCTGACTGTCTGATGGACCGACTGATCAAAGGGTTAACTTAACATTTTACCTTATGTGATCTAAATAAACACTACGACGAAGGATTTCGTAAATTCCACCGGTCAATGTGGAAAATTGGTGGAAAAACGACAGCATGAAAATACATTTAAAACCATCCATTTAGTTCCAAACTAATTTTCATTTGTATTACAATATATTTTTGTAAATTTATTTGAAACCTGCTTCATGCTTTTTGCAAAATTCAACCGACCGGGCGAGAAATGGGTCAGTAGATTGCATGAGGAAAAGTCCGGATTGAATTCAGTCGAATTAAAAAACGTTAAGTGGAATTTTTCAAATTTCCAATTGGATTCGAAACTGCAGGGCTGCCACATAGTCAAAAAGAGTTGTGTGTGCCACTTGAGAGGCTGTGGTGCTAGAGCATGTACATCGTAATCGATATATCGGTTCATACAATCATTCTCTTAAAAACTTGCCAAATTGCAATTAACAATAATGCGATTACTCATTCAGTAGGCTGATACTTTACACAAATTAAATAAAAATATATAGTTGCACATACATATACCTCATAATTTAAATATTGCGGCAATAACGATTGACAACAGCTGTAACGCTGGTTCATTTGAACCGAACTATTTGTCAGACGTAACGGGTGCGTACGTAAACGTTCATCTCTAAAACATAACTAAATTTTTGTAACAAATTTTAAAAAGATTCAGAAAAATGGCCAGCAAGCAGTTGTTAAGCCGTGTTAGTACATTGGGACGCTGTAGCCCGACCTGGGTGACACCTTTGGCTGCCGTGCGCAACTCTAGCTCCCGCAGCGACATCGAAAAAGTAACACACACTGGCCAGGTAAGTGTGGTGCGGCGCTCAGCTGTGTGGGATTCGCGATTACGCAAACATTGTTATTCCTTCGTGTATGAAACCAAATGTTGGGTTTTAGGTCTTCGACAAGAATGACTACCGTAATGTGCGCTTCACAAATGCCAAACGCTACGTGAACGAGAACTGGGGCATCAAGCTGATCGACGAGGTGCTGCCGATTGAGTCGGAAGAGCGCGTTGTCTGCTGCGACGGCGGCAACGGTCCGCTCGGACACCCCAAAGTCTACATCAACCTGGTATATTGGACAAAAGCATTGATTGAACGTGTTCTAGATATTCGTTATTTGTTCTAGGATAAGCCCGGCAACCACGCCTGCGGCTACTGTGGCCTGCGTTTTGTGAAGAAGGATGCTCATCATTAAAAGCATTGCTGGGCCAACCGAGGAAGCGGTTACTACCATTGAGCTAGTTGAATATGTATACAAATAAAAGGAAAAGTTATAACTAACAAGACACTTGACGGAACATAACCATGAGTTGTTTCCTGGCTTAAATTCTGGCTTAAGTAATATGAATGGAGTCGAGCGGATCCTCCTTTGCTTTCCGAATGGAATACAGCGGGACCTCAGAGATATAGCTTTACTTCTGTTTCATTTGATTAACATTTTTACTTATTTATACCCTACCAAAGAATTGGCTGCATTTCAATGTAATCAACATTAGATCGTAGTTACTTCTGTGATTCAAATGGTTGGGTGATCATTTTTAACTATATTTTTGAATGGTAATTTTAATTTTCTGCCCAATTTATATGTAATTAGCATCAGCAGCCGAATAGGCTAAGCCATGTCCGACTGTCTCTACACAACCAAATCTCACAGGTTTAAGGGTATTTTGATAGGACCCGGATTTCGATCCCATAAACAACCATAGATTTCCCCCAATCATCAAATTCCATGCAGCAAGCTCACATGTAAGTATATAACGGGCTTCTAAATGATATTTGAAATGCTCCCCGGATATGCTCAGAAAAACGGATCCTTGGTTTGCTGCACTCGCTTATTGCACAACACTTTATTCACTTGCATGTTCTTGAATGATATCTAATACAATGTATATGTATGCGTTAGCATTGTGGTCTATTTGTTAATAGAAAATTACCAACTTAAATAGATGTATATATAGAGATTAGCAATAATTGTAAATAATATGCGATTAAGTATATAAATATGTATGCAAACAAATTTCATATGAGCTTGCATAAGAAAAGTCGCCAAAAAAAAAAAAAAAAACAAATAGAAATAGATATAATATATGTGTGTAGATCCGACCACACCACAACATACTGGGTGTGCATTTAAGTAAGTTTATCGAAACCTAATGAAATCATAATTATGCTTGTACGAGCCGGTATATTATGATTGTTGTATATTTTTTTGTTTAAATATGCGTTTTGCTTCCGCTACTTCTTTACTACGGGCACTCTAGATGCTGCACGCTCCATTGAGACACAGATAGTACCACGAAAAGAATATAAAGACAAAAAAAGAAATATAAATATATATTGCCTCCGAGTGCCACAGCATGTGGGGCTGGGCACACACGGGCCACACGTGCGGTGGTGCCAAGGCGGACTGGCAAAACTGAAAAGAATCACGTTCACACCAACTCCGAGCCTGCAGCTGATCACAACGACCAGACGAGACGAGTGGGCTGGGCTGCCGTCGTCTGGAATGGCGTTGCCCTCAGTGCTGAGGGGTGTATCCTGCAGCTTGCTCTGGAACTGAAAGTGGGGGCGCACAACTGGTGCGCTGCTCACAATACACAAACAGCGAGTGCCTTTTGTGGGTCGCTGCTCAAATAATCAATGGTCAATAATCGTCGTCATCTGTTGTCTCAATTGCGTTTCATCTAAAACACCAACAAACACTTAAGAGAATGTAAACTAAAATGTAATAGGTTCTAATTTGGATGTTGTGTGGGACTATGTTGCCGACGAATCGCTTTAGCTTATCTTCATACTGTTGTTGCTGCTGCTGCTGCCGCTGGAGGAGCAGCATTGATCGCTTATCTTGATTGGGGCAATAGTTGTTCACCACTGGTCACCAGAGGTTCCGTGGCATGGCGTAGCCTTCTTTTGTCACAAATATATTGCGATTCATGCACGCCTGACGATCTCCACCAGCTCCAATTGCCGCCTGCCGGCCCGTGCCCGAGCCCGTGCCCTCTTGGCTGACCGTTGTCTCTTTGCGCCCGTCCACAATGCGCGTCACAGTTGTCGTCTTCTGACCGGTCGAGTCCTGGGTCACTTTAATGGTCTCATAGCTGCCATCCGGCTTGCGCACTGTCTTCGTCATCACGCTCTGGCTGAACATTTTCGGGCCCTGATAGGTGCCATCGAAGACGCCGCCAAATGGCGTCATTGGCGTCATTATGTTCGGCTTGCCGCTCGGCGGCCGTGCCGGCAGCAACACGGCCGGTTTCATTTCGCCTTCGGCATTGAGAGTGCCGTGTATACGACCCATGATGATCTCCTCATCGGAAAGCTTAACGCGTGGCACGCGCAAGCCACGCTGATTGGAGGGCAAAATATTTTCGTGCCCCTCCTCCGGATTCAGGCGTTGTATCAGCGTGTACAATTGATCTGGATAGATTCTGGGCATACAATTACATTAAGATGACATGGATTTTATATTCATTATCTACTTACTCTCCATCCAAGTCGGTGTCGAGCGAGTTTTCTTTCTTATGAAATTCTTTAAGTATTTTGCTTTCGAAGCCGGGTTTCAAGAAATCTTCCCTTAAGTTACGCTCAACTCCAGCATCTGTTGTGGATAATTCTCATGAGACTTGACAAAAACTTATTGGATACATTATACTCTACCTTCATTGTCTTGCACCGACTCCAGCAGACGCTGCAGTTGACGCTCAAAGTGCTTCTGCATCTCCAATGGACTGGTAAAGACTTGGAACGCAAACTTGCGATCGTCATCGAAGAGCTCATCATCAGTTTCGGCCTCCTCGAACCACTGGGGCTTGCGGAACTCATCCTTGTTGGAGGCGGTTGCGGAAGCGCTGCAAGCACACAGGCTGTTTAATACAGGAGCATACATATGCAAATACAGTTAAGGCAAGGGGGCGGCTGCACACACACAAACACACACAGAGACCACAGCCACCCCCCTAGCGACCGCAGGAAGAACACTTCAATACGCAGCCTCCGCAACGCACAAGCTCACACACACATACATACACATACATACACATACATACACACACACACACACATTTGCGCCTGTGTATATCCTGGCAAAAATGTATCTATCATAGCAGGTGCCTGGTTTATCGATCGATTCATTGAAAAAAGCCGCAGTCCGCTTATAAAATTTGCATTAATTGAATACTTACTCTTTCTCCTGCTGCTGCTGCTCGAATTCCGATTGGAACATTTTCTTGAGTATATCCATGGCGAATTTTCGTGTTTGTTGTTTTTTTGTTTAGCTTTAGTAAAACGTACTTGTACGGGTCCAGAAAATGCTTATCCTTTTGGGGACTGAGCAACTCAAACTTTGTGAATTTATGTAGAGAAAGAAAAACTAAAAGAACCAAAATGACGCAAATAACAATTATGTTAGCAAAACTTGTGAAAAGTCTTCGTTTTATAGTTTTTCTCCCTATTTATTATTTTATTTGTGTGTCCACAAAATTTTCACGTATCCCAAACACCACCACGACATACAGAAATTGCTCGATAAGCGAACAGCTGACCAGAGCAGCGGTGAGCGTTTCGTTCCAACTGTCACACGCATACATTCTCGCACACACACACACGTACGCACCATGCCTGCGCCACGAAATGGAAACGAAACGCGCGCCGCATCGATGTTTACATACTGGAATTAGAACATGGCGGGCCGGCTTCAAATGTTATAGCGTTTTGCTGAAAATTTGGCTTTATCTTGACAAAAAGAAAAAATATATAGATATAAATACTGGATTTGGTTAAAATAATTTATTCAACTTTTCACTCTAAATCTAAATATTTTCTATTACTTAGCAGATCTGATACAAGAGGCAGAGAAACACTGACAAGCAGCAATAAGGTATACAAAGCGTAACAAATCCTTTTTTTATATAGACTTTCTCTCTATATACGTAGAGATGCGTATTTCCGCCTATTTTCCAATTTGAAATCTTTTCTTTGACAAACGTTTGGTTTTCGATTAGTTCTCTTGCAGGCAGCCCGTTCGAAGGAGCTTTTCTAACTATTTTATGGGTCTTTAGTTGGTATTTGATTTACAGGCTCTGTTCAAACCGTAAACACAAACTGCGAGATCTTCAGTTTTGTACAAATTACAAAGTTGTTGGTAGTTGGCTTTTCTAGGGCTAACAGATATGGAATACCTATTTGCTTAACTTTGCAGCCGGATACTTTTTGGTATTTGGAAGGGGAAAACCCTCCCCGTCTTAGATATATATATATATATATATATATATATAAACTTAAATTCTAATGCATGTTCTCCTTGTCGCCAATGCTGCAGCGTTTGCCCTTTTGAATTTTCATCATCTTATTCTCATCGGCGCATTTCGTGGTGATTGCGTTGCGCACCTCCTTCTCGCTGGCATTCGATTTGCGCGTCACGGCAAAGATGATGTCCTGTATCTTGAGCGGATCGAGCATTTGCTTAAGCGGCTTCTGCTGATCCTTGAAGGCTGGCGACGGCTTGCCGGTCATCGAGTGTGTGGCCAGCGTTTCGCGGTCGAATGTGGCCACCAGCAATTTGCGCGTGGCCAGCGAGGAGACGGACCAATTGATATTCTCAAAGACACTGGCCGGCACACAGGTATTGTTGGGCCCAATGGAGACCATCACATTGTCCGCCATTTGCTGTTCTGCCTTGACATCCGGCTTCCACTCGTCCCTGGCCTTGCCGTGGCTTCTGCGCGTGGGCAGCTTGTAATTGACGTTGTGCAGCTGCTGCTGCTGCTGCAGCACCGGCGGTGCAGACATGTTGTGCTCCTGCAGCTCCAGCTTGCGCCGCTTGATCAGCTGCAGCGGCGTCGTGGACTCGCGCTTGATCAGTTGATGTGGCTGCTGTTGTTGCTGCTGTTGTTGCTGCTGTTGTTGCTGCTGCTGCTGCTGCTGCTGTTGTTCATCGTTACCCAGGCAAATTTCCAGGCGATCCGAGTCGGCGGATGTGCTCAGGCTGTTTAAACTTTCCGCCGCCAAACGTATCTCGATGGCATCCGCATCGTTGCAGTCGGCGCCAGCAGCTGCAATTATTTTATAGTCAATCACCTCGGAGCGCTGCGGCTGGCTCGAGCTAGGTGCACAGATAACAGAGCTGGGCGGCGTCAGTATTTGTGGCTGGTGTGTGGGCGGCGTCGCCGGCGAGGCAGCTGTGGCTGTGGCCAGTTGCATGCGTGCCGATGTTGCGTGTATTTGGGAGAGCAGATCCGTGTGCTCCTGCAGCTTGGCCTCCAGATAGCGCACTTTCTCGCGCAGTGCACGATTCTCGGCCTCCACATGGGGATCGTTCTCCAGAGTGCGCAACAGCCCAAAATCCTCGCCCGTAGTCTGTGTCCAGGCCGTGAGCAGCATCGGCTGCTCCCGGCCGCTCCAATGCGAATCGTCGCGCACATTCACGAAATTGGAGCCGTTTGCTGGCAGTATCTAATTAAAATTTGTTAATAAATGCAGTTGCATTGCACTGGAGTTCAACACCTACTTGGGGTTCCATTTTGTCGATCCTGGCTACGGTCCCGCGTTGCGTGCGTCTTGCAGGATGAGCGTCAACTGTGCGAAGCCCTGCACAAACTCAAAGAAATTGGCGGCAGAATATCAAACAACGCGCGAAAAACCAAATGCATGCACAATGAGAGAGACAGAGGGGTAGTTTATACTTTTTAGCAAAAGCAACAACGTGAACAGCGACAATAACAACAACAACAGCAACAAGAACAACAAGAACAGGCACAATGCATTCCAACTACTTACACATGCTACCTGGGAACCAATAAAGCCGAAGCGTATGTATGTGTGCGTGAGTTACTGTGTGAATGTGTGCGTGCGTGTGTGTGCTGCTCGCTCTTTAGCCCTGCTTTCAGGTAAGCGAATATATTTTGAGTGTACGTGCGTGTTTGTGTGTGTATCCTCTTTGGAATGGGACTTTCTATTCTATATCCCAACTGGTGTCAGACCAATTTTCATTTTCGATCCTTCTCTTCTATTTGATGCCTGCCTCTGCACCACACTGCATGCATTTCTTTCGCGCGGGAACAAGAATCGTAAATTTAAAGCAAAGGCAGAGTTGTCAACCATTCGGTTTCTGGCATATTACAGTATTTTCACTAAGAGGCATTAGCATTAGCAGCACATCGTTGCGTTTCATTTACAGCTGGTATTTCAACATACTAAATTATATTTTGGCAGCAATTCATAAAATTATATTAGTTTTATAAGCATTATAGTATTAAAATTATAGCATACTATTATTAAAATGGTAATTCATATAATTTAAATATCTATCGAAGCAAGAATTGTGACTGCAAGAAGCCGTTTGGCTTAAACCGGTTTCTTGATCACGAGAATGAAAACGTAATGGGACCAGTTGTTGGCATGCATACAAAAATAAGTATCCCTTTTGGAATACTAGGGGAAAACACACGTTGACTCTCTGATCGGAAAATAAAACATCCCTAGCTCGCGCAGATGTTAAAACCATTAGAGCATAAAGCCTGGTGGAATTTTTAAGCAGAATCTTCTTGTGCCAGGTAGAATGAGTCCATTGTTAACCTCTTTGTGTAATTCTGTAAACACAATTCGCAAAAATGTGTTTTAAACAGGAAACCGTGAACATTTATTTTTTTTAACGATTTTTGATTTTGAATGCAAGCACTTTGGATGAATCGTAGGCGGGTTTTAGAAAACCAGTATTGTCGTTTATTTAACATATTTAATATTCTACAGCAATATCTTTGTCTACAGTAATATTATTAACTTCAAAATTGTATTTTCTGCAGTCAGTTGCCAATGCTTCTACCAAATCGAAACTTATTTTTTAAGAAAGCATTTGCAAAATTTTAATTCCCAGTAGTACTCCTTATTGATAATTTGACCTTGTGACAAGAAGTAATGGCGCACTATGTAGTGTTCGTCTGAGATGCTTCGCGAAAATCGATTTCCCCCCAGTTTTAAAGCTAGTCACCTAGCTCGGTGGCAAATTTGATGACCTCCTTCTAACAGCATTCTAATAGAGAAAATGTAGATCTCATAGTTTGAAGTTCAGGCTTTCTGATTTAAAGTCAAAACTCCAATAGTCATTATGATGCTTTTCACTGTTTCAAGATGTTATTACTCAATGAAAGGATACAAGACCATTGCTAATCAAATTTTATTAACTTTTATAATCTAAGAATAACAATTTGAAAACCCAAGCTACAGGCCCTTCTAACAAAATTCGAATGTATTATATTTTAATACTAAAGGGTATAGAAAACGCAGTATTGTATATATGATATTGCTTTAACAATACCGTCTAAGCGGTATTTCAATAACTACGAAAAATCGAACTTGCAATTGCAGCAATCTTCGAGCAAGTACCGCTGTTTTAATTAATTGCTCTTTGCGCTCTGGTAACTCTATTGGCCATCTGTCAAAATCTGAAATAACTGTTAATCCTAGATCATAAAACCTGCAATTTGCAAAGGAGTTTCCAAGGCCAACTGTAATTCTAGCTTAACATTTTTCACAAAGATAGCCGCAAAACCTTTGCAGCTGCGCAAGATTTGCTTACCTGTTATTACCTGCTGCCGAAGAAAAAAGATCCGAACATTGATGGCTCATTTTCATAATTTTGGGAATAAAAATGGCAACGCCGAAGGAATTTACATGCCAGTTCATGACAGTGCAGAGACGTGGCCAGAACAAGCTCGCGCAGCAGCTTACACGAATCCCAGCCTGAATATTCAGCCAAACAATTTGTTGCCAGTTGTGCCGTTCACGCATTCTCCATACTCGTATCCGTATCAACAGTTTTTAAGTCACTTTGCTCCGAACCTGGTGCCCTACTACTACTCATTGCTGACTCCAGCGCCCATCGATTACGGCTTGAACTTCGGCTACCAGCAGAGAGCAGTCCCTGCAGAGATGGACATTGACAAATACATCAACTCTGAGCTGAGCAAGCAGCAGAGCTTGCTGCGTAAACAGAATGTGAGACCGCGCCCGCTTAGCCAGCTGCAGCTGCCCAGCAATCGACAGTTGGTGGCGGTCAAAAAGGAGCCTCAGCAACGGCGCGTCATCAATGTCCAAGTGGTAGCAATGTCCGGCAGCACACGGGATCGCACACCAGACGTGGAGCCATTGCCGCCCGTTGAAGCCTCTTTCAAGGAGCGTGTGGCCAAAATAAACAAAAGCCAGCAACATTACACACAGCTCTTTGACCGGTTGACCAGCATGCTGCAAACGTTGAATCGACGCTACGATGGCAACGAAATGGAACCAGAGCCAGAGGCCGAGCTTGAAGAGGCACCCCCGCCGCCCTTGAAGCGCGCACGTCACGATATGTCGAGTAGTTCCAGTGAATCGCATTTGGATCCCGAGAATTCCTCATCCCTTTCCATTTATCCGCAACGTATACAGCTGAAGGATGGCAGTTCCGAGTACGTGCTTGGGCCCCATGGCACGCGCATCAATGCCAAGGACTACGGTCAGGTGTTCTGGACAAGTGCGCCAGTTGCGACACGCTGCCTCCTGGCTGCCGTCTTTAGCAGCGATGAGCTGGCCACGCACACGCTGACCGGCAAGCCGTCGCCAGCGTTTTATGGACGCGAGCGACCGGCCAAAAAGATGCTGGATCAGAACAGGGTTGATGACATTGTTGTGAGTGTGCGCAATCGCACCGGCGGCAAGGAGCGTCACATAAGAGCCACCATAACCACAAAGTGCGCCGATACGGCAAAGAAGTACAAGCGACGCGCCAAGAAGGCGCTCAAAGATGATGTCGTTGTCATAGACGAATGAGTCCATAAAATCTTGACCATAGGCTGTTTAGCTGGATATGATCTAGCTATAGACATAGTACATATAAGAATTAGATGTAGACTTCCTTTTGCAAATAAAGATGCTCAACAAAAAGCCAATTTTATTAGCGCTATGGCGTCTGCTGCCCTTAGGAGTGTTCCATTCGCACTTGAATTTTTTAAATAATAACCATCTATGCTAACGATTTTCTATGGGAGCAGTCACTACTTCTTTGCCGATGGATTCCAAGCCTCCACTTTGGGGGGCGTTGTTGTGTAAGGCATGTAGGACTCTATAAGAATACAATTAGTTTTAATATTTGTATAAAGGGTTTGCTCATATTTAATTTACCCTTGGTGCCCGACAGATTCTCGCTGTGATCCATCATCCATTTGTGCTTGGGGCGGCAGCCATCCCGGATGGGTGGCAAATCGGTCTGCAATAAGCATTATATTAATTGAAAAGTGACAAATAGGATAGCACCTACCTTGTAGTGCATCCAGCCGAACCACTCGGCGGGTATCTGTGAGCCATCGTAGTCCATGTTGACATGTGGGGAAAACTCCACCCAGCGGTTTCTGCCATAGAAATAGTAGGGGTTCTCGAAATACCTGTTCCCGTACTTGTCTATGCCGACAAGTTTGCCTGTCTTCAGATCATCATTTCTGTTTATATGGGAATTTAAGAAATTTGCAACTTATATAAGAGAGCGCGGAGCTTTGGTTCACCTGTATAGCTTCAAATAGGCTTGCTTGAAGCCGCCGGCTTCGCGAATGGCCTGGAACAGCCTACCCAAGCGAGTAATTCCCAGAAAATTGGCCATTCTGCTTGACAAACGAAATATTATGACAAATTTTGTGATTTATAGTTGAAGAACTTACGTGCAAAGCAAAACAATGTTGCCACTTAGTTAAAATGTATATGTTATTGTTGTGCTACCAGGGCTACACAATGCGTCTGAGGTTGGCAAATATAACCAATCTTCAAGATTCATTTTGTGTATTTTGCAGCCCTGTGTCCAGGTCTGTTCATCAATTTGGTATTTCGTGAATCAATTCGCTGGATATAAGAAGTAAAACTCAGATAACCTGTGCTTATAACAACATTCAACATGGCCAAAAACACTTCAAGCAATGCGTTTCGTAAAATCGATGTGGACCAGTATAACGAGGACAATTTCCGGGAAGATGATGGCGTCGATAGCGCCGCTGTTGGTCCGGACGAGAACGAAATCACATCCCTGTTAACTAAAGGCCAGGGTGTGGAAGCGCTGCTCAGCGCGCTCCAAAACGCGCCCCTACGTTGTAAAAACCAGCACGTCAAGGTAGAAGAATGCGTCACCCACAGCACAGATAAGCGCTTATTCATAAATTCAATTGCAGGACAACGCACTGAACATAACACTGCGCGTGCTGTTATCGATCAAGTCAACGCAAATCGATCAGGCTATCGACTTGCTGGAGCAGAACGACCTGATCGATGTGCTCATGAAATACATATATCGGGGCTTCGAAACACCCTCCGAGGGCTCCAGTGGGCATCTGCTGCAGTGGCACGAGAAGGCATTCGCCAAGGGCGGCGTTGGCTGCATCGTACGTGTGCTCTCCGACACGAACCGTGCCTAAAGTGCGACTATTACAGAAACAAGCAACCAGATAAATCAATCACATGTGTTGTTGTTTTTGCCACCACTATAAAAACCCGTTAAATATCCGAGCTAGGGCCCTAGTCCGAGTGCCAGTTGGATTATGCCGCAATAAAAAATAACAGTTTTCCAAATTAGATTTAAACTCGTATTCAAGTATTCAAGTTTTTATTACAAAAACTGCCTAGTATATTCGCTACTTTATAAGCGAGAAAATGAAGGATTTAAAACAAGAAAATAAAAATGTGTTTAAAACTTCAGAAGCTTGATAAATTTCAAAGGTTGCAATCCCTCAACCCAAACCGAAATGCTTTAGTTTTCCGGTTTCCGGCAGATTTAAAAAGTGACACGTTTCGTTCAGTGTTTAATCAACATATTTTCTGATTTTATTTGACTATTCAAAAATGTAATAGGTGCTTTGATTAACTTAAAACAAATCAATCACGATGACAACTCATTTCACATGCAAGATGGTCAAATGGCTTCGCAAAACTGATGAACGGAGGAGAAATGCTAGGCGTCCAGGTAGAAAATGAAATACATTGATGCTTGTCTCCCTGCTGACGACTCTTCAAATGCAGCGATAAGAAAACGAAGAAATGTTTTAAATATACTTAAATCTATTATATTATGGTCTGGTTTAGCCCGTATTCTGAATTTGGTGCTAAATGTAAAGCGCTAATGTTTTGGGAAACATTCAACAAAGCGGATAACTTCGGGTTTTCTGATAGTAGTTTCTAGTTGTTTTCAATAAATAGTGCTTCATAATTTCCGGGGATATTAAGTCGAAACTGGCTTCAATATCATATCTCGGTCAAGCACAGGCGCGCACACTACCACATGTGAGTCTCGCGGATTTCGCTGATAATGTGATTCGCACGAGTCAGTGCCTTAAAAGAGTTATGAAACATTTAAATAAATGAATAAATAGCTTAAGTAATTATCTCACCTTCAACATATCCGCCGCCTCTTTTCGGCGCACTGCAATGTGATCCGACTCATTCAGCAGAGTTTCAGCCTTTTCCGATTTATATAAATGGGTGACAAGCTCACTTTGCAAGTTATCCTTAACGTAGTTAACCAAAAAATGCATAATTGCCTTTGGTACAGAGTCTTGTATAGATTTGCGCACAATATAGAAATACGATTTAATCAGGCGCTCTACAAGAAATATAAATTAAGATAAGTGAACAAGAGGCAGGCAAGTTTATTGAAATCAAACTAACCAATCACATCGCAATCCTTTTGCTCCTTGTCTGTGAGGCGACGTGGATTGGCAATAGCCGGCACATCGGGCAGCAGATTGACCGGCTTCAGCGGACTGACCATATTGTTATGCACTGGCGTATTGCTAGCCGAGTTCTCCATGCTGTCGGGACGATTGGGCGCGGGTGGTAAAATGTTTGATAACCAAGAGCCTGTTGAGTTTTCGCCAACGTGATTCTAAAAAGGGTTAACAAATGATTACTGATATGAGAAAATACATATTGAGTAATGTCTTGCTTAGGGTTAGCCAGTTTATATCTAAGGGCTGCTGCTGTGGCGCGCTTTGACTAAAATTGGTATGTTATGTTAAAAGTTAACATGATTGATGATAAAAAATTAACAGTTAAAGGATTGAGATGTTTAAAAATAAAAGGCCTTTTGAAACTGTATAAATATTAACACGAGGGGAAAGCATTCAAAGCAATCACACCGAAGCTTACATACCCTTGACAAAAGCAGCCCATAAAACGTTGTATAAATCTATGAAAATAAAGTTAGTTCAAACAAAAAGTACTCAAATCGCTTGTTAATGTGATAACTGTGTAGCCGAATTGGTCGAATTGTATAAACAAATTATGATAAAATGACAAAATTAAATAACCTTTCAGACAGAGAGTTTCTTGCAATGAGCACTATATAATATAGTTACTCGACGTTCACCTATTTTTGATCAGATGATGACAACTTCGATAATTTGTAGTTTACCAATGTATTTTTTAAACAAAAGGAATCATAAACTAACCCAAGTTTTAACAGTAAATTTGAAAAACTGAGAAGATAGAAACAAAAAGACGAAGAATTCAGCTTGCGGCCCTGATCACTAATTCATATACATTTTGAGCTTTGATGTTCCCTGCAATATCTTATGCATATTATCTAAAGTATATCTTAATCAAAGCTATTTCAATAATAGCTTTACCTTTATATACATGTCTTTGGATGCGACCTCCAAGCAATTGAGTTAACAGCCTTATTTGAACGTCAGAAAATAGATGTGCAAACAATCTTTACCTGGTCATGCGTATCATTTTGTTGCTGTTGTTGCTGCTGCTGCTGTGTGTGCATCTGTTGGTGCGACTGTTGCATCTGTTGCTGGTTCTGTGCGACCGAGTTGTGTGCGGAGACCTGCGGCGACATGTTATTGCGTGACGTATTCGTGCGTCGCGACTGCGCATAGGGATCGTTGTCCGTTTTGAGTAGGCTGGGCACCAAGGCGGCTTCCTTGTGAAAATCTGGATGCTTGGTATTGATGTACGCCAACTCGATGGCCACAATGTTCTCGACCATGACATTGGTGGCAGGCAGACGACAACGCAGCAGTTGGGTCACCACATCGACAATCTTCTCGTGCAGCTTGGGGAAACTGCAAACATATATAGATTAGTTGACAGTTCATGTTAGGTAATGGGGTTAACCTACCGCAACATCTCTTGTTGCACTTCATTGCCGCAATGCTGCACAATGCGTTGCATTTCTTCGTGTATCAGCTCAACGCAGCGCAGCGAGGGCTCCTCCAGGCGACGTATTTGCCGCTTCACCAACAGCTCGAACGACACCTCAGGCACAAACAACGCCGGTCGTGGCCCTGTTGCATTGCGTATGGCTGTAAGAATGTCCATTTTGGTCAAGCCGGCTAGCGGGTGTATCGAGTCCAATGTGCGTCCAAAGATCTCATGGAAAATGTAACAGAGGCGCGCACCGCCGCACAGCTCCGTTGTTTCGATATTGCGCGCCGTTCCCTCTATTGTGGAGCAGTAGGCACTGGAGAACTTAGTTATAATATGCAACAGCGTTTGGCTCTTGTCCGAAACGTCCTCGCCGTAGGAGTTGAGTAGCGATTGGAATTGCGTGGACATAATATTCACGCGCGTCTATAAGACTAATGGATTAGATTCCAGCAGTGGAAAATATAATTATAAAACACACCTTAAGATCGGGTAGGCAGTCGCGTATATGGTGCATCAGCAGGCGATTCAGCGTTTTCGCCAGATAGGGTGTGCCGTTGCGTGTGGCCAGCGTGGGATATTTGCGCTGCAGGAAAGCCGCTTCGTCCTTCATTTGGTCATCGATGTTCTTCTTATCCATAATGTCCTGCTGCGAGCGATTCATTACACCAATGATGCCCAGCTTGACGGGTATGACGCGACCGCAGAGAATATCAATGGCATCAGTGCCGGCATCCATGAGATCGAGTTTGGTGACCACGGCTAGTGTACGCCGGCCATCGGGATCCACATCTTTGGCCAGCTTGAGGGCCTCGCTGGTTGCCATGTCCGTGTTGGCGGCCGTTACGGCCAAAATAATTGAATTAGGATTCTCAATGTACTTGATGACCAAATCCTTGATTTGGGTTTCAATATCCTCGGGCTGATCGCCAACAGGCACTTTGGTAATGCCCGGCAAATCCACCAGCGTCAGGTTGACAACGCGCGTGGAGAATATCTTGAGATTTATGGGCTCCGGGCAGATGCCCTTGTTGCTGCCCGCCACACGATCCGTTTCATTGTCGATCTCGTTGCGTATATCATTGAAGTCCGTAAAGCATTTCTTCGAGTGCAGAAAGCGTCCCCACTCCTCCGCATTAACAGTGCCTGCAAGAGAGAGACTCGTTTTCAAAAGCCATTTTAATTGGACTTGTGGCCAGCTCACCATTCTCTGCTGAGCGATGCTCGCGATCCTCAAGCGGACAGTGAATCAGTTGCAGAATCAGCGGGCGGCGTGTGACAATGCCCGTTCCGCGTGGCAGAAACGAGCGACCAACAACGCTCTCGATTACGGAACTTTTGCCTGAACTCTGCAATCAAATGACAAGCATTATTAGTAAGTGTGTGTGTATATATTATATCTACTAGTGCAACCAGGAAGCGAGAGCCCCGCGATTAGCGCATATACATATTTTCTTATCGGCAATCTACAAGCGTACAACACTTGATCAGAATTGGCGGAGTTGGCATTTTTAGAGTAACGCACGTGATGCAAGATGAAAAATGTCAAAATATCTTTTTGGAAAGTAAATAATGCTACTTGAAGATCATAACAATAATACAACAGTCCAAGTGGCCCAGTCATGTGAACAACTGGACCCCGAGGCTCCGGGCTCGAATTTCAGACAAGAATATGGATCTAGTATTGTCCTAGCCGAAGTTCTTAGTCTCCACTGTTATTTGAAATGTAAGTTTGACAGTTCGTAACTGGAACCTATAAGATAGTAAACTACAAATTTATTATCTTTACGCGTGATATGTTTTCCCTTACAATTCAACTGAGATTTAGTTCATATGAATTTATATCGAAGACATGTTTAAGCGTAAACTGATCTATTTTTCTACTCTCTTTGCATTTTGCCTTTTATTAAATCTTAATACATATGATAATAAAAGAATATATCATATATCCATATTTATCATAGTTTTCAACTGTTTTCATACACATATTTGGGTTAGGCTGTGACAAATGGCGCAATTGTTTATAATTAGATCGTTTATTTATATTAAACTAGGGAATGTAGATATGTATGCAAATGATCGAACTGGCATGATAGATATCCTACACATACGTCTGGTGTCCCAAATCCAAAGGTCGGACAAGGGTCCAGATATAAATTTATTGACCAAGACTAATCTTTGCGAGATACGGGCGTTCCCTACATGTTGAGGGATGCATCACAGATTAATCATTGAAGGCAAGACTTTGAAGTTGGGTCTCTTAAATCAATGCAGTATTTTTAAATATGGCAATTAAGCTTTAATTGCAGCTTTTGAGCGACAATCAGTGCAAAACTCACAAATGGAAACTGTATGAATGTGCGCGTGTGTGTGTGTGTGCGTCATGTGTGTGTGTTTTGTGTTGGAATGTGTCACAGCAGCTGCTTTGTTCTATATACTGTGCATAATATCGATTTTTCGTATGGCCCACTCTGTATCAATAAAAACAGCTGCGCTTGCATTCAATTACATAAACAAAATCGCAAATATTCCACAAAACACAAATCTGTGTCCCCGGGCAATTGAAAACAGTTTGTTGTTACGTGCCGGCGTCGGCGTGTGGCAAACAAGCCCCGTTATATAATTGAATTGTGTCGAATAAACGTTTGTTGCGTGCAAAATTGAACATATGACGCCGTCTGAGCCCCATTTATGGCCAGCAGCAGCTGCCGCTTGGCATTACTTAATAATTTTTCGCCTTGATGCCGCTCGCCTTGATGCCGCTCGCTGCTTACCTGACTGCCGAGTACAACAATTTGCGGCAATTGTATTGAGTCAGAGCCGACCGTATTGAAGACATCTTGCAATTTGTTGATAACTGGAATTAGTGCTTCCATTTTTCGGTCAGCTGGCGGCAATAAATACGCTTTGGCTCGCTCTCTGTCACAATTTGCACTTCTTAATTAAAAGCTTATAAATTATAACACATTAATACTACGCGTTGTTGGGATTTCGATTGACGCGAGAGTATGTGGTAAAAACTTTTTGCAAATTTAGACAGGGCTGCGCAAACGTTGACCCTCCGGGTGTTGCCAGATCAATGGAATTAGTTATGGTATATTTTTCATTGCCAACACCGATATGCTCAAATGAGGCTAGTCAGCAAAAGTTGCAACTTCTTCTTTTTTTAACAATATATTATGAAATTCATTGTATACTATGTGCTGCCAACGCAAATCGATAGAACTTTGTGTGCTAAAATCGAGTTACATGCGTTTTACAGCACTGTTTGAATTGGGCGCGCTTCCAAAAAAAAAATCGATAACATCGATAGTAATAAAGTGCCCGCATTATGAAATTATTTGAAATCCGACTGACTGCTTATCTTATCAGGCAAGTATTGTTTTCTGCTTTATACAAATATTCTAACATGATACAATATATATTCACGTGTTGTAATAATTACTTCAAAATTCTTTATCTCGCTAACTGTATTTTCTTTGTTGAAATTGAATTTAAGTGCATAAGCCTTGCCCTCTATAGTTATGTCTTTAAGTGGGAAATAAACCCATTGCTTTAGCTAAGGAAAATTGAGTTTGATATGGCCACAACCACAATGACATCCGTTGAAGCCTCAATGTTCGATTGAAAAATTTAACAAAGTGGCAGGCAACAATAGATTGCTCCGTTCCACATGCCCCATTCAATACCCGGTACTTATCCGTTCTACGCTTTTATGGATTTTATTTTTTTGGCTTTAGACTGACAAACAAAATGTGTGCGTGTGTGTGTTTGTGTGTGTGCGCTTCATTGTGCAAACTTAATGATATGGGCCCAGCTTGAGCTAGTACCATGTCCATGTTCATGTCCATGTCCAATACTCGTACACACACCACAATTCACAGCGCATTGTCGGGCCATCTCAATATATTCCACTTTGGCTTTAGATAAAAACTGTGCAGTAGCAAACGAAGCAGGAAGAGCTAGGAGCAGGGACCACGAACTCGAGCTGCTGCTGCACAAGCGGCAGGCGGCAGGCGGCAGGCGGCAAGAGGCATCAGCAGCCAAGTGGTCAGAGGCATCGCACACAAACAGACGCACATAAACAGCAAATAGCAAATAGAAAATAGAAAAGGGACAATCGAGCTTGCCTCAAGTGCCTGAGATTTGCATGTGTACATTGAACAGTGGGTTGTGGACACTGGGCACTGGGTACTGGGCAGTTGGTAGTGGGCGTGGCCCCATTTAGTTTGCTACACGAATTGGTTGCTGGTTGCCGCCCTTTGTATGCGATTGTGTGTGTTTGGGCATCTCATCTGTCGATTTTATTGTTGTATGTATATGAATGCTCAAGGATACTTGTCGCTAGGCGCAGTGCATTAAAAATTTGATAATGGCCGAAATGGACTCGAATATTCAATGAATGCGTATTGACGTTTATTTGACTTATTTAATGGCCATTCACATGGTCAACTCTTTTGTAGAAAACTTATTAATTGAATCGATAATGGTAGTTGAAAGCGTTCGGGTGTTTGTAAGCCTCATTTTGATTTCCAGCTATTGAATGAAGAGTTAAAAATGTTTGAATAGCAAGTGTTCAGTAGACCTTTGAGCTTTAGGATTAAGAATTTAAAGCTGTTTAATTTTTACAAATATTATATTCCATTTATGCATAACAAAGCTCTTCAATGCTAGCGTCAATGGAGCTTTGAGCTTTAATATTGATTATAAATTGTAGAAAATGAAAGATTCATTTAATACATGGTTCCAATTGAAATTGAAATCATCAGTTAAGCTTAAGACTTTTCAAAGTTAACAGAGTGTATTAAAAAGCTAGCAAGCTTGCAAAGTGTTTGGATTTCTTAAAGCAATTTCAGTCGCTGATAAGTTATATATAGGTTATATATAATATATATGTTCTTTATCAGTCGAGTTCCGACTACAGCACTCTTACTTGCTTTTGATTGGATTGTATTACCCCAATTTAACAAAGCACTTAGGGATATGTTGCAATTTTGTGCTAAGATTCACTTATGTAAAACTTGTAAGCTCGCAATTCCTTAGCTTTTTAAAGCTTTCAAATGGTTGGTCAACTGTACAAATGTAAGCAATATTTTTATGTTCCTTTAGTTGCTAGGACTTAACAAATTTATGTACTTGCAAATCTCGGTACTTTGCAGGATTAATTCCATATATAACCTTAAGCCAGTGTCATTGAATATTTTTACCTAAGCGCATGACGTGTGCCCTGATGAACTTAAGGTTTCCAATTAGCAAAGCCTGGACACACACACACAGACGCATACACACGGAGAGACAGACAGAAGCATACATATTTCTGGAGTGGGCATATTTAAATGGCTCATCAAATTGACATTGCTGGGGAGGAAGTTTCTTATTTGCATTGACAACTTGCCGAAATATGCGCAATGGCGACGACATCTACATACAAAACTTGTCGACATTTATTGCCTAGGCGAGGCAACGACGTCCTGTGCCAGGCCCAGCTCCTAGGAGCTCTGGAGCTGCAGCCTATGGTATGCTTCATGCCATTCTCGAGGTGACTGAATATTAATTTGATAATTTTACGCTCGAATGCAAATTTGGTGTCGAGTCTTTTGCTCTCTAATTGACTGACGAATATTTAAAATATGAATTTCAAATGAAGTTCAGCAACTGTCCCCTCCTGCCGGGGTATTTTGCTCATCATATCTTTTCTTTACTTTTTTCTGGTCTTGTCTGCTTTAATTATGGTTTGGCTTCATGATGATTATGATGATGATGATGATGATGTAAACGATAGTGCCAGCATTTAGCTGTTGAAAATTCGCCAATGGAACTGCATTAATCATTCGAAAGTAATTTTACGGATTTGCATGCGTTGCAGTAAACGATAATTTTCATCCATCATTTTCAAGTGTTTCCGCAGGATTATAATAGCCAGATGACAGGCAGAAAGGCAGACAGGCAGACACTCAGGCAAGCATCCTGCAGCTAGGCAACCAGGCCCTGGCATTCTGGGCTAGCTCCTTCAACCTCCGCCTGGCATTGATTCAGTTCCTAGCAGGCCTTCTCCCTGCCCGGGTGTGTGTGTGTGTACTACGCTCATTATCCATTGTCGTCGTCAATTATTCTTGTAGTACAGCACTTGTCGAGGAGCTCTGGGTAGCAGCCGCTGCAGCTTTTGCATTTAGTTGATGAGCTCGCCTTTTGGCGACCAACTTCAGCCAGGCCCCAGCTTGCGGCAGCGCCGCATGTTGCGCGTGATTTATGTGGCATGCATTGCTCATTTCCTTGGCCCTTTTGTAAATAGCATCTTTTGGGCTGCAACTTGATCAATGGCACAGTCCGCTGCCTGCACAGTTCAGTTCAGTCTGTCAGTCGGCTTGCTGCGTATTTATATTACGTATACGACATGTGCAACGGCCTGGCACAGTCAGTTTGATTGCGCTTGCCACAATTTGCAGCAATAATGAACTTTGATTTTGCCTCGTGCTTTTCTCTTTGTATTGTGTACCACACTAATGATTGTTGCACAGTTGGGGGGCAAACTTGCGATGATCGACTGCAGTTCATTTTGTGAATTTATCTCGTAATTTTGAAGAACAAAATGTGAGAAAAAGGGAAACTTGAAATGTTGAAAATGTTAATGTGTGTCAATATCCACACGGTTTCTTTAATAATTTCTGTGTTTCTTTAGCCCGATCTTGTAAAATGTTTAACAGTAGATCTTATTTTAACTTAAATGTACAAAATGTAAATGGGCAATTTATCGACTATCAGAATCAAATTCTGAGATCCTTGAGTTCATAATTACGGACGGAAGGACAGATGGACGCACAGATGGACATGGCTAGATCGACTCGGATATTGATGCTGATCAAGAATATATACTTAGCTTGTCGTCTGCTTATATTATATTATACAAGTCCTTCGTAAACTTAGTTCTAAACAACCAAGTAAACCGACGCAGAAGAAAGCAAAGTAATTTAAAACAATTAATTAAACAAGAGTGTGTGTTATGCTGCCTTTGTCGGCCAAATAATTTTCGAGTTTTGGCAACATTCTTAATGGCCAAATTATCGCACATTAGACAAGTCATTAAAACGTCCAACACAATCCAATTTATGGCAATTACCAACTCCAGCTAACTATCTAGCATCTGGAATATGAGTCTATGTGGTGTCTGCGTTGGCTGCAACTCAACTCAATTGGAATTCGCAAGTCGTAAGCAAGAAGGCAGGGCAAAAAGTATCTGCGAAGTTGCAGATGTCGTTGCCAAGTCGTAGTTCGCCATTAACTAGGCCAAAAGGCTGCGCCAAATGCCAGATGGAAAATTATCAGGATGTGTCACACATGTTTTCGCCCCGCTTCATGTGTTTAATTGGATTTCCAGTCGTAAACGCGTCGAGCGAAGCAAAATTAGCAGCAAGAAGATATTCCGTACCCATTATAAACGCATAAAACCGGTATGATAAGGATGCGGTCACATTTGGTAACAGGCAAAATCATTCACGATTTTGTAAGGAGTATAATTTAGATCTTCAATACACTTTATTTCTATTTCTTAACCCATTTTACAGCTCACCACCTTAATATCGGACACCAGTAGAGCTGGAGGTAGCTAGGATTGCGTTGATTTTTGTGTACGCTTCTTTCAGACTTTCTTCCAAAATCGATAAATATCGAATATCAATTCTATTATTTGTCAGGGCTTATGTCAATTCCGCGTGTGTGAGGCTTTCATATAGATGGCCTGCGTAACGTAAGTAGGTTATTGATGGAAAAGTACGACAATATAGTACCTGAAATCTATTAAAATCGATTTATAAATTTCCTTTATTTGTGGGTCATCTCTGTTTTCGGAAATGTTGGCTGGCTAAACGGTGTCTTTTGGTTGTAAACTCTCCATTTATTAGTTAAGCAAAATACATTTGCGGGGAATCACATTAAATATAAACAAAATCGATAAATATCGATTTCCAATTTTATTATTTTAAAGAGTTCAGGCAAGTCTCGGGTCTATAAGGTTTTCCTGTGTTACTGGAAATCGGTATCTAAAAACGTTTTATTTGTGACATATCTGTTTTCGGACTTCTGGTCTAGGTAAATGGTATCTTGTGGTTGGATACTCTCAACTCATTCTGTAGGATATATTTGTGAGGAATCACATTAAATGTAACCAAAGGCAGCCGCGACTTGTGCGTTAAGAGCGGCGACATTCAAGTGTAAATTTCACTTGAACTGATAATTTCACTCAATTTGTGCGCGCTGATGAGCAAAGTTTTCCCATTTGCATTCGACTACGTGTGCGGCCAAAGCCACGCCCCCTCATACCCGATACCAGCCTCGAAAATAATACAGCCCGTCGAATGTCGAATTGGGGGTGGTATGCAAGTTTTCATCTCTTTTGCTTGGTTCTATTGCTCCGATTTCTTTTTGACGTCGTCGTCGTCGTCGTCTTCGCTGTCGGCGCTGACTTGAAGGTGCCAATTAGGGATTTCCGCCTCAATTACTTTTCGTGAGCACACGAAAACCCAAGTTTTGTATGATTTTCGCATGACAAACTTGAAACTTGCCGCACCGCACTTCTACCCGCCGCCCATCCGACCAAACTGAGTGCTGCTTCCTTTCCCAGAGTATTTACTTCCTTCAAAATGTAATTGGAGCAGCGCCTGTTCCTCCTTGCTCCCCCCCCCCAAAAAAAAAAATGAAGAAAAAAAACTTTTGTGCGTGCTAAAAAATTCATTTGCATTTTACATGTTCATCAGAAGATGGTAAAATAGTTTGTGTTGCTTCACCCCGGGGCGAATTGCTGATGAAGGCGGCGGCCTGGGCCTGGGCCAACAACTGGCAAAAATCAAAGGCGAACTAGCAATTTTTTGCGTGAGATTTTACCTAACAGCGAATTGGTTGCGCCTAAAGGTAAGAAATATCATAGTTCCAGCCCGAATTTCACATGCAAAATAATGCTCTCATTTGGGGAATGTGACGAATGACTCCATGCTGCTGTCAAAGCTTATAAGAGAATAAGCATGCTAATTTGACATAAACTTCAAGTGCGTTCCATTGTATACTCTGTTGGCAAAGTTAACAAAAGAGTAAGTTAGCTTTTTTAATATACATCTATCTTTATTTAAATATTTTGAAATCGTCTGTTATAGAAGGCTGCGTGGAAATTTTAGTTCTAGTATACACCAATTTATGTATTTTAAAATATTAAAAAAAAAGGCATGAGGTATTTTCTAAAAATATCTAGAAGGCATACAAAAAATTAAAGATTAAAGTCAGATTAAAATAATGTTAAAAATAAATATAATATTTAATTAAGCGCTTGGCATATTACTAAGAAACACATAAACAGATAATCTGTATAAATGTTTCAACTCAAATAATTTGATGACCACTGTATTTGCATATTAAGTTGTCCGTTGTTCTTCGTTTTCGGCATCTCTTCTTTATTCTCGGCTGTTTCCTAAATTTGAAATGCACCGTGAGAAATTTGTAACCTATTAATGAAATAATAAATAAATAATGAAATACGTATAAAATACTTAAGTGCTAATTAAGGCAGAAAGTATTCATTAAAATATTATAAAGAAGTTATTCTGTGTTGTACTCGAAAAAAAAACGGCATAATAAAATATGTACATCGATAATTTATTTCTGTGTATTAGTCAAATTTTCATTGGCGCGTGCCAAAAATGTGCTGCATTGCACTGATCTGAGTTTTTGCTCTAACTGTGCAGATGATTGTGGGACAAAACATGAATTTCTCAAATATTGAATTTGAATTAAAAGAAGGAAGTCGTGCAGGCGGCTCATTATTGTTGTTCACTCTGAATGAGCAACAAATTTATGTAAAAAACAAGGTGTTAAAGCTAGGTGACACGACATTACGTGTGCCGTGTCAGAGCCTATAGAGGCAGAGTGTATTTGAGCGCAGATAAGTAACGCATTTATTCCAAGTTGGAAAATATGCTGCATAATCATGGTCCGCAGGGCTATGAGATGAATAAAATCAGTGCCATAAGCGAAATTAAAAAGAAGTGCCAAAATAATCAAAATAAGAACACCAAACAATTATTTACTGATGTGCTCGCTGAGTAAGTACAAATCATATTGAACTTTTAATTAGTGGGAGACATGCGTACTTAGTATGCACATACCACATGTGTATACATACATGTTTTTATGCCTGTGCATATGTCTGTACATAAATAAAAGCAAGGACAAAATTTCGTAAAAAATTGTATATTACAGATACATATATGTATTAGCTTCTCTCTACTTTGCATACGAATATATACTTACGCATTTTTAGGCACGCAAATGTATATTTGTATGTACATGCATATACGAAGTAGAAAGAAACTAGCAACAAAATTTTATTTTTATTTACTGCATTCTATTTTTTTTTGTCTAATCAATTAGGAAAACTAAAGGAGAACAGAAGATTGAAATAAACTACGACGTTGTTAAACGCACTCTGCAAAGAAAGAGACAGTCCTTCTTACCAAAAACATCAACTTCTCCACAGGCCGTCCGTTTAGCTTTTGAAGACGCAAATGTGCAATTTTGGCATCACCAAGGGAAAAACGCCAAAACAGTTTTTCAAAAAAGTGTACTTATCGAGTTCCTTTGCGTACTGCATATTTGCTTCAGACAAGTTAACCGCTTTGATGCAGTCTAATATTCCGGAGCACAATAGGCATTTTTTAACTGATGCTACATACAAAGTATGCCCTTTCGGGGACTTCAAGGAACTTTTAATAATTTACATTAAAAAAGGTAACTTTTTTTTGTTTTGTTTAAAATAATTTATTAACTTAAATTTTATTTTTTGGATAACCCCATTTATATTTGTTTTGATGACGCGAAAAATGGAGTTCTGCTATCAGCATTTGTTCACATATATAGACTCCAACATTTGCTGCCTATGTTATGCTTGTTGGTTCCATTTTACACAAGCATGCAGAGAAAATGCAAAATTATCAACTGGTTTTGAGAATATGCTCAAAAGCAATAAACAAGCTTATTTGCTGTTTATGAAATTTTTGCATTTACCGCTCCTACCAGAGAGAGAAAATTGTCGAAGGCTTTAATCTACTGCAATGTCAAGCAATTGCTTTAAACAAGAATTTGTTTTCTCCGTTTTTAATATATTTTGAGAAGCAGTGGCGTCAAAAGGTATTTTTCATGTCGAATTTGAATTTTGTTTTAAATATGTTCCTTTTATTTTCATTTTAAATCACCTATCATCGGATGCTTCAAATTTAAGTCAAGTGTCCGTTTCTTCAATTGTTGAAATGAATCCATGCAATGTTTGCTTAAACAACCCAAATACCGTTTTATTGCGCCCATGAAATCATTTCAATATTTGTGGCACCTGTTGGGACCTGTTTTTATATACATTTAAAAAAATGTAACATGGTAATGGCAAACCGCCAATAAAAATATGGATTAAATAAAAAATAATTTTGAAATGTCTTTATTTACTCTGGTTAAATTAAACAGTTGCATAAGAATTAAGATCAAGCGATAACGCTGTAGTTGAGAGGGCCCAACTACGTGATTTGGAATCACCGGATTATCAGTTTAAAATGAAAACATAATAACTGAGAACGTCGTTTTTAGAACGTCTGATTTTCATTTTTAGAGCGGCGGAGCTATGTCGCTTCAAAACGACATAATCTCGCCATGATCAACGTTGGAGTTATGTCGACTCTTTCGAATTACTCACATTAACTACCAAAAAAATTCCTCACAAAAAAAACATCCGAATTTATTTATTTTTCAATATATTTATTTTGTTTCATAACATCGTATTGCTTAATTATTATTCATATAGTTTTTTAAAAAAATATATGTTTTACAGCATTTGAATATTTAGTTTTTAATTTATGTATCTACACTTAGCGGGTATTATCCGGCGTTGCCCAAGTAAGCTTGTCTGGTCTTTTCCAGCTTTTTTCCTTCTGTCCTCCCTTTTGTCAAGTTGTGACTGTATTTACCTGAAATAAATAATATTTAAAATATTAGTCGTCGTTCAAAAAGTAGACAAAACGTGATGTAATTGGACATTATTTGTCCGAGATACTCAAAAAAATCATCAAAACAGGTGTACTTTACAAACGAATCGGTTTTCGGTCAACAACTTTTTTGAACCAACCGATTTGTAATTTGTTTGAATGCCTTTTGTTAGTAGGGATCCGTACAAATTCAAAAAGGTGTAAAATTCCAAAATCTGACATTTTTTGGCCGAGATATTAAAAAACAATCATTAAAAAAGATTCGATTTTCGAACCGACCCCGATTTTGAAAAAAAAACGTGATGTAACCCTTGCCATTTGGTCAATTTTGGTCAAAATTTACATATTCATTTTTTTGATGCCAATCGTTAGTACTGTTCCTTACGAGTATAAAATGGTATACAATTCCAAAATCTGACATTTTTCGGCTGAGATATTACAAAAAATCATCAAAACAGGTGTACTTTACAAACGAATCGGTTTTCGGTCAACAACTTTTTTGAACCGACCGATTTGTAATTTGTTTAAATGCCATTTGTTAGTAGGGATCCGTACAAATTCAAAAAGGTGTAGACAAAATCTGACATTTTTTGGCCGAGATATTCAAAAAGAAAATGCCATTTTGACGATTTGGGTCAAAATTTAGATTTTCACCTTTTTAACTTTAACAACTTCATCTCTGCAAAATTTCATAAATATAGCTTTAAACCCGAGGGTTCGTATAGAAACAGACAGACGGAAAGACGGTCAGACGGACAGACGGACATGGCTATAACGACTCGGCTGTTGATGCTGATCAAAAATATATATACTTTATGGGGTCGGAGATGTCTCCTTCTATGCGTTACACATTTCACGACAAAATTATAATACCCTCTGCAAGGGTATAAAAAGACCGGAAGATACCAACCAACTAAGCTCTTGTTAAGATTAGGGCACACTAATCAATTGTTCAAGCGAATGTCAAATTGATAGTAAATGTTACGTTAACGTTTTCTCTGGTGGAATATACATCATTTGAGATGATGTTTTCATTGCAGTTTTAAATTAATTAAAATCTTGGTTCGTGTGCATTTACTAGTACGAAAAGTGAATCCGTTATCAAGCTCAATCCATCAGCATTTTGGCAACAAGGCTGGCCGAGAAGAGATGTTGGCTTCTTGGCTATCTAACAGCCTGACATTTTGGCCCTTTGTTCAAGTCATGCTCCATTCTGTGTAGCACTTAACATTATTGCATTGCAGCGAATCGAAGTGAATAGAATTGAATTATTTGGCGAGTGAGGTGAGTGAAAATGGGGAAAAGTTCAGCCCGAGACGGCAATATGTATGACGATTTTCATTTTACCCACCAATACGCTTAAGTGTAATTAAATTCGTCGCACTCCCCGCCCCAGGCGGCAGGGCTTGCCCGGGCTCATCGTTGAGGTCGTCAAATGGATTGATTTATGATGATGCCTTTGCTTTTGGCATTGCCTTCGCCTTTTCATCAGCCTCTCGCTGCCTGACGAGGCATGACATAATAAATTGCTGTCCTGCGTCCTTTGGCGATGACAACGAAGCTCACACATGACTTTTAGGAGTTGCAGCAGATTTGAAAATTAATTTGGAAAACTTTTTGTTGGTTCGTCGTTCTCCGTTCTCCGTTCGCCGTTCGCTGTTCGCATTCTATGCGTTATTTATATTTTATATTTATTATTTAATTTTCTTTTTGTTATGTACTTTTGCCTTTTGCAGTGCTTTGCTCTGCGTCTTTTTATGCTTGGCTGCTGCTGCTGCCAGTTTTGCCTCCTCTGCTGCTTTTTTCATACTCCGTTCAAAAAGTGAAAACGCGCTTATTGGTTTTGTGCAATGTCCGCCTGCCTGTCAAGAGCCTACGCCTTCAAGATGCACAAAAATTGGCGAGTTGCAACAATCTTTGACTTTCACAGTAATAGAGTGAATCATGGCGTCCAAAGTTCGAGCCGCAAACAGAGTATGCTGCAGTCGTTTGCACCCGACAGCAATGCTCTTGCTTGTTTTTTTGCTCTGTTGACGGCAAAGTTTAATTTTTATTGTTGTTTGACTTTGTTAAATGATTTTTATTGCCTTTTCTTTTGGACGCGAAGAAGAAGCCTTTGTAAGAATTTAATAAAACTGCTGGCGACCATATTGCCAGGCAAACAAATGCACAATGCTCGAGAGCCGAGCACATGCCTTACAAGCCGTACAAGCCAAGCAATTTCATCCCTGACCTCATCCTCCCAGCCGCTCTGCGCCTAGTCATAGCCATTTATTGAAACCCCCAACACCCCCGGCCTTGTCGCTTGTCGGTGTGCCGTGAGATATATGAGCGCCATTTGATTGTGCTACAAGGTGGTTTTCCAAAACTGTGAAATGTTTTGCAAATGTCAAACGCAAAAGAGTAACTTAAATTTGATTCATAACTCATACGCCGCGTGGCCCGCTTCGTGCACGTAATCAAATTGAATCAGGTAATAAGTAAAAATAAGCAAACTTGCCCAAAAACCACAACAAAGTCAACCAACCAATTTGTAACCGCGCAGTGCGCACATTTTTCCTTGCCAACTCCTGTTACCCTTTCCACACAGTTCATGCCCCATGACTCAAAGTTACCACAATAAAGGCGCCAGGCACTTGGATCTCAAGTATTTGACGCTTTTCAGAGAACTTTGTCGGCTCTGCAGCAAAAGAGGTGAAAATTTAATTTAATTTCTGAGATGCCAAACTTACTTAGCCGCATACCTTATATATTTTCTGTGCCTGCAATTTTCATCATTGGCTGTAGCATAATATTTCCAATACTCTATGTAAGGAAAGTTTTAAGTAACACTTGGAAATTTCATTGATAAAAGCTTTCAGTCATTAAAAACTATCGCTTATTTATAAAAAATAATAAAAGCTTTTGTCAAGCATTAAGTTTGTGTGTAATTACGAACATTCTAAATTCATAATGAATATAAAGCTTTTAATAAATAGTTTGCACAAAATAGCTGTTCACATGACAAAACAAATGTAATAGAATATTACAAATAAGCTGTTTTGGAAGCTTTGAAGCTTAGAAAGCAACTTTAATTAAGCACATTTTATTGTTTACAAGACACAATTATGGTAACAGTTATGTAGCAAATGGGAGAGCTTTTACGAAAGTTCTGTTTTAGAAGCTTTATCAGCAAATATTAGATTAAATGCAAATGTCATTAGTTAAGGAATAAGCTCAACTTTGAGCAAGAGCATGTATTGTAAAGCATCACAAAATTTAATTTTTGCAAGCTGCCAACTTAATCTTTTGATAAGCACATTAGATAATCCGATGATTGTGCCTGTAAAGAGAATCCTTAAAAACTCAATTATACAAAGCGCAGCTTAAAATGTTCCAAATCAAAATTAAGCTATCAGTGGGCTTAAAATAAATTAAACGAATTGAATTTGATTATTATGGTAAGACCAAATTTTGTGTACCAAAAAGCTGCAAGGCAGATAATGCAGGTGAAAGATAAATTTCGTTAAATTAATCAATAATATTTTCCATTTACAATTTATGGCCACCATTTTGTGCTGAAACACTTATTTTTTTGGCTGGATTAAGGCTGGGCATTAAATTTAAGCCGACTTTACCCGCATTATTTATCGTCATGGACTATTAATGGCTGCTTGTTCTATTTGAATTATTTGGCATTCAACAAATTACGGCTGTCCAATGCGAGCTTATGTCAAATGGGATTTAAGCATTTCAACTGTCAATTACAGAATTGCCAGAGCAAGTGCAACTGGACCGGGCTGCATCCCATGATTTGTGGCTATGACACTGGTGAATTAAACAAATTGAACTGTATTTTATACTGCTAAATTGTATGAATGGCTGTCAAGCCATCAAAGCTAGATTAGAGAGACAACAAATTGTGAGGCCCCCCCTTGCTCTGCCCCGAAGGCCCTCAAACCACGCCCTCTACAACAACATTCTGAGTGCGCTGTTCAACTGCATTTGTGTCAACTGTTTTGTTATGGATGCTTGCATCACAGAACGATATATCTCATTCTATATATACATATGTATGTCTATGCAACTTTCGTATATACTACCCGCTGCGGAGGGGCATACTGTGGCAATTGTGCTGAAGAGGACAATGTATGACTACGCATTGCGTCATTACGAGAGATACGCCCATTGTTCGAGCTGAAACAAAGCCAGGGCCCAGGCACTGCGTCAGTAACTCTAGTGTCTTTCCCTCCGTCCCACGTCCCATTGGCCATAGTTTTAATCTCACTAATGGCAGTGGCTTTAGTTCCAGACTATGAGGAGGCCAGTGATTGTTTGGGATTGTTTTGTGCAAGCAGCTTCAAAATCAAAAGAATTACGCGCATCCGTCAACCCAAAATAGAACTTGGCCCCGTGGCTCGGGTCAAAATGTCATTCACAGCCAACATTTTGTACAGCGAAAAGATGCACACGCCAAATACGTGCGCCGTAATCATAACACAGATCTGCAAGTGCACACAAATGGAGACATTTTCCCAGATAAAAAAGTGAAAATGTTGACCCAATAAGAATATATATAAGAATTTTTACATCTATTTAATTACTCTCTCCGGCATCATAATTGTATACCCTATAAACACACAAACAAGGAAATTAGACCGCAGCAACCGGAAGTTAATAATTTTAATAAATGATAACTTTAATGCATTGTTTTGTGTAGAGCTCAGATGAATGGCATGAAGAAGATTTAGGACCTAATCTTAGGGTATCTTCAGTCGAACACTACTATATTATACTGCACATGATGCATGTGAATTTCCTAGATACCAATTGGTCCTCTACCAAGTCCTTAAGATGATTGCCATTTTATTCGATTAACTGTCTGATTTTGTGTGGATATCGAAACATCAGGCTCAAACATTTATGGCGGAAAGTTTTATAAAATATTTTTGATCAATTTGAAAGGTATTTAATTTGCTTGGGCACATTTAGATTTAGTATTCCTGACCATACAATTCGTTAATAAAATCTAAAATGCGACATCAACATTCGATATAAATATCGACGAATAATTATCGATAAGGATACAAGATATCGGTAGTGCTCTTGCTAGGCTTACAGCACTAATAAATCTGCATATATAACTATATGCCTTTTTTTAGTAATTGAAGAATTTAAATTTAAATTGAATAGTTTATAGCTATAAAACTTAATTTTTGTATCATCCAACTACAGGGTATTTCAATATTTGACATACGCTATTTATGACAGAAAGCTCATAAATATTCGTATTTAATTTCAAGTAATTTGTGAAACGAATCGCATCGTAAGTTATCATAATTCGCAAATTTATTGTTAGTTAAGTTCGATTCAGACGTATGCAAATATTGATTGAACGTGAATCACCTGGCAACGGTAACAACAATAATATAAAAAGCAAACTTTTTTAAGCCATTCGAAGATTATTCATTCATATGTTTTGAAAGTCTTACGCATTCTATGAGTGATTCGGCATTCATTCATGAATACTACTTCGTATGCAACTGACTGTGTTCAGTGGCGCCTTAAAAAGATAATTTAATACGTGAGACATGTTACAAAAAAAAAACTATTTGATCTTGTTATTTATTGCTTTAATATTTAAATAGCGTTGTGATATTTGAGAAGTTGTGTGAAGAGTGAAGTTCTTAATTTGTTGAGCCTGGTCAAGATATTTTGATAAGCAAAAACATATTTTCTGACCGATTCTTCCTATTGAAATATATGATTTGGTATTAAAATTTCGTCAAGTTTTGTTGATACAACTTGAAAAATAAATGAATAACAACTTCATTTGTGACCGACCGTTTCTATGCCAGTTATTTGGTATAATAATAATGGTTAAAAAAAATGATATTCAGTACATTATGAAATTATTTACAGTGTAGTGTATTTTGTATTATTTACTTACTTGAAGCTTGCAATTGTTTGAATAATAATTCTATCGTTGAACACAATCGTGATGAATTATTGATTTGGATAGCCTATCGTCTCTTCCCCGGACATAATATCCATGACACATTATGACTGTGTCCCATTTCTTGAGAATCTCTCGTTGTTATCTTTAAATTTCGTCATGATCGAGATTCCATGAGGTCGCTTGCTGGAATCATATATATTTAAGCTGTGGAATATTTTGCTGCTTCTCAGTCAACGCCAATCGCTTTGGCCATAAACAGCTCAGACTCAGCCATGCAACCCAGCATATTATTTGCGGTCTTGTTCATTGCGCTAAGCAATTGCATTGTAGGTGAGTGGAATTTATATAGACTACTGAGCTTAAATTGTTTATGTAATTAGATTGTTTAGGGAATTTCTAAAACTTAAAAGCTTTAATCTAGATCACGTACTTTGCACAGATGCGGCAGCCAACGGCCGCCAGCGGTCCACACTTGGCAACCACGAAGGCAGCATCTTTCACAGAGTGACACGCCAGTCTCAGGCAACCAGCGAGGCGGAGCAGCTGGATAGATGTTTTAACCATGGAGGGTTCACACATGGACGTTTGCTGTTTATCTGGTACGACGAAGATGGAGCGATAGATCCGGTGAAGCACTTGAGAAAGATCCTCGTCGATGATCTAGATCTGTCCAAGCTAGTTTTCTCCATAGAGCGCGTTCGGGTGCATGGAAACCAAATGCTTTTCGATATGTCGAGCAGCTTGAACGCGAATCGGGTATTTCGTAATTATTGTAATCTTTTCGCAAGAATTTCTGAATATCGCTCGCAAGGCTACGATGATCCAGCCTTGACCTACAAAATTGTTAAAACGGATGAGCAATTTTTACGCTAGCCAATTCGTAAACTCAGGTATTAGAAAAGTATTTAAAATGTATTTTGGCAATTGATAAGCTTAAGTGTATAATTGTAAATTTTTAAGTATTAAATTTTATTTATAAAAATAATAAGCTTTTATTACGCTGTGAAAAGGGTATTGTACAGTCCGCATCACCCAATCGCAAGTACATAATTGAAATATATTCAATGTTTAATATGAATTGTGTGAGTCTTAAGCTATTATAGTGAAATTTGAGGAAAACATGTCCAATAAATACATTGAAAGAAATATAAAAAGTAGAGCGAAAGAAAAAACAAATAAACTGACGGTTTTTTAAGAATACGTTTTCCAACTATCATGGTTACTGTTTCTGTAAGTTTTTGTTCATATAGGTATGCATAAAAGTTGTGTGCAACGATAGTGGGGAACTGAGTAGAGGGTATTGCCTTGGCAGGCAACTTTAAACATTTACTTTTGGTTTCTCAGTATGCATCAGATTTCCTTTCGTGTGTTTTTATACTACAAATTTGTACAAGGTTTCAATTATAGCATAGATTTTGTAAAAGCATTCTTTGTTGCTGAAAAATGAAATAGTAGTTGCAGCACAGGTTCATTAATTTATCGTAGTCAAGGTAAAACAATTTAAGCTCATGAAAAGCATAAATAAATTGTCGTTGTCCATGCGCCAAATCGCTTTGCCCACCTGCGCCCAGGTGCTCCGATCTGGCCGTTGAACATGAACCAAATGCAATTAAGCTTTGTGCAACGTCAAAACGCATTTTGCGCCCAGCATGTCCCAGGTCAGAGTCGTTTATTGATGTTGTTGTGTTTCATATTAACTAGGCTCGCCCCCCTCAGCCCGCTGCTCGCTGCTGTCCTTGTTGTCGAGCTGGTCGTACACGGCCGCAGCGAAGGAAACGGGCGAGCGCAGCTTTACAATTTACACATTAATTATGAGCAGACATGTGTTGTAGGCGTATGCGGAGCTTGAACTTCGGCTGGTAGGCAGCAGGACCTGGCCCAGGACCAGAACCAGGAACAGTACCACGTCTGGTCGCGGGTGCCTAGTAGAGATGCGCGCAGGCCGTGCTTTTCGTATTTGACAGGCACGACAAGACAGATTCTCAAAATTGAGTAAAATAAAATATAGGACAACATCTGAATACCGGAAAGGAACGTCCGATTATTGAATTAAAATGCCTTGATAAAGATTTCAGGAAACAGTTAAAAGCATAAAACAAAAAATGTGTCGAGTACATTTTGAATTTCGTGCATTGTTCGTGTTCGGGCACGTGCTTACCGCCCGAAAGTATGCAAATGCAAGCAAAGCAAAATATGCCCCAGCCCCAGTCCTTGCTTTGGACTGTTTTATGGCAGCGAATTAATGAACGCAGCAAACGAGCAGCCGAACCAGCGACAGGCACGACGACAAGGACGACAATGAGAATGTGTAGCAGGATTGCAGCGCTAGGTAGGGCCATTATTTTGCCGGTGCCTGCTCGGCTGTCGGCTGTCGGCCGTCGGGCGCCGGCTGCCAGCTGCCCTGTACGCATAACAGGCGGCTGCCTGCGGTCGATTCTGGGTTGTGTTTCTTGTTTTGCGTGTGCCTCCGTGTGCAATAACAGCAATAATTTATCACTCCGGTCAAAATTATGCATGGAGTCAATTGTGCGTGAAATTAAATTTTAAGCGCAAACAAGACGACTTGTCGACTCGCCCTGTTTACTCCAATAATTTGGCTAATTTCACAAGTGAAGCATTGGCCCAGCCCTTGTCCCCTACCTATGCCCGACCCTAACCCGACAATTGTCATGTTGCACACAAATTAATTGAAAATATATCAAAGTGTGCATCCAATCTACCTGATGTTCAATGACAATTAATATGGCCACTACACATTTGGTTATTTATATACACAGGACATTTTGTGGGCGTTTCGGATACTCAAATTAAACGTCGTCTTTGACTAGGCTAAGATGTGCAGTTAATTAATTTGAATTTCAGCAAAGCAACTTTAAGTAGGGGCATTAATTAGGCGAAATACAGTTTTGTATTTTTGGTACTCATATTCATAATATGGCTTCTGCTATATTTTAAAATTTACATATTTCTAATTCAAATTATATTTCTATATTTCTTATTTAATTTAACTAATTAAAAATATATTGCATTTAAAAGCATAAAACCAAAATCTTTTCTTTGGTTTGTCAATGAAATTACTAAGACTGAAAGATGAAGTATCTCTGAAGTCACCTGCTAAACATTTTTGTTATCAATAAATTAATGGTCGAAAATAACTCACTAAGCCCCCAGTAGTGTACTTCTCTAAAGATTTACGCAAAAATACTTTTGGGCAAATCAAAAAAAATAGCAATATATCCTATGTGTTTCATTCGAATTTTATATTTATAGCATTTTAAGTGCCATGGTATTATATACTTGAAACAATTGTAGATATGCATTATACCCAGGTGTATGCAAAATGAAAATGTGTTGGATTGGATTTTTGTCGCCAAAGCGCCTTTGATTGCTTTAAAAATCATTTATTGAGTCGATTGACTTTAGAAGTGAAGTCTTTGCAAATAAACGCAATGTAATCTAAACTTACAATCGCCAGGGAAACACACACACACACACACATGCACACACACACATACACATGCACATACAAAGTTTTGTGTTGATTTAGAGGCAGTTGGTAAATGTAAGTGCTGTGTGCGCTCCTTAGTTTAGTTCAATTTGAAATTTATTGCGGCCGGAGTTCATTCACATGGCACGTTAAAGCTTCGGCTACAAGAGTCATTCGCATGAATAGACACACACACACACACACACTCACTTAAAGTGAGGCCGTGCTCAGTTAAGGACTGCCCCGACGAAATGCAAGCTGAGTCACACATGTCAATCCAATTTGTCGAAGAGCGTGATGTTGAGGTTGGTCTTGCTATGCTGCATTTACTGGGGTTTTCCTCAATCAGAATGCCTTCATTGTCTTATGCATATTGATTTAAATATGCTGTTACCCATTTAAATATCAGACAGATGATTGCGAAAATTGGTTATGCACGCATCTTGGCATTGGTCTGCTCTATTCAATTAAAGCACATGGGTAAACTTTGATATTTTGCTTTAAGGGGAATTAGTAAGCACACCTCAATCTTGTTAAAGCCATTCACAGCTTGTAAGCTTTTGTTAATAGCAGAATATATATAAATATTTTCTGTATAATTACCTTTGTTATCTTGATTAATTCAAACAAGGAATATGACTTAAAATGTACACGTTTGTATATAAATTTGATCTGATTCGATAATAAGGTGTTCTATTTTTAAAAGAAAGGCAATGTCTTACGAATCGCCTGTGCTCAAGCTTTCTGATATATTTTGGCTGTAGTAAAGGGAATCGCCCGTTTCTTCAATTTAGTGACATCAGCTGAACTTAGCTGAGTTGGTCTGGCCAAAAATATATATTTTTATATATCTCTATTAGTTTGTTGCAACAATATTAAAATTCACATATATACAACTTCGTTTATAAAGCGTTAAAAATGGCATAGTTAAACTAAACGCACTTAACAGTCAATTCTGTAAATAACAGACTATGTTATTAACAGGCTCTGCTATTAGTCTCCACAGCTCAAATTCAAACGTTGCAAAGCTACCACGGCTGCGCGTAACAGAATTTTCACGAAGCGACAAAATTGTTGCCGTGTGGAATGTAAACGTTGCATGGTGCGGTGCGTGGGGGGGTTGATGTTGGGCCTGCAAGGGGTGGGTGTATAAGTCTTTTCTGGGCAGGCTATGAGAAGCAACTGCAAGTAGACAGACATGCGCTAATGTTAACAAACATTATTTACGCTATAGTTGTGCCAGAAAAAATCGTATTTCTTTTTTTTTTTTTTTTTTTTTTTTTTTTTGTGGTTTAGCATAGACAAAAAATTTATTTGAATTAAATATTTACTGTATATTCAATTGCGTATATCAAAAGCAAAAATTCCACATCCAAGCTAGCGCTGAAGTGGTCAATTAAATTTATTCAATTTAATGCCAAAAAGGAGTTTCCCAACTTCATAACTACAGTTACTTTTACAAATCAAAAACAATTTCTATTTGGTTTGGGTTAACATATACACGTATTCCTCTTGCATATAAAGCTTGCCAATCATTAAATTACTATTTGTATACTCTTGAAGAGAGTATTTTAAATTTGTCATGAGGTGTGTAAAGCATAAAAGGAAAAATCTCCGACAATTCTTAATGCTGCGTTCAAACTTGGTAGCTTTTTATTCGAAATTTATAGTTTTATATATAGACCTAATGTGACAGAGTATCGCCAAGTTAGGTTAGATACTTTTTGCTTATTGCTTTTTGAATTGTTGTGCAATACACAGAATCGAGCTCGTAAATTTTGGTTTGGTGGCCAGCAAAAATATAATAAATAAAGGGGAAAAGCATCATAAATAAGAAACTGTAAGTCCCATAGCAAAATCCCAAATTGAAATTTGTAATTTGGCAAGAATTTTTTTGTAGTGCGCGCAGGCTTGTTCATGAGATAGGGATAAAGAAAGTGAGCTAGCAAAAGTTGGAGAGAGTCCGGAGCAGCTATTCTTATAATTCGTGTGCTTTCTGTCGGCCAAGCTGTCTGGCAACAATTATGTGGCATTGATGCCATGACAAGAGCCAAATAAATTGCTGGGCGGCGGGAATTGTACGCGGGCCCCGAGGGGTAAATGAACTGCAGCTGCTGTTGTGGCGTGTCAAAGGACAAAGGTCGTCGATGTCGCTGTGCATTTAATTTGCACTTGAATGGGAAATGGTAAAATAAACTGCACAATTACTGCATGCACTGCGACAACAATAGCAACAACAACAACAACAACAATAACAACGGCAACTGTAAAGACCAGATACAAATGGCCAACAATTTCAATTTGCTTTTTAAAACAGCAGCTTTGTTATTTCAGTTGCGGCCATTTCAGTTGCAGTTGTTGTTGTTGTTGTTCCTGTTTGCCGGTTGTCAAGTGGCTCGGTCCCTTGTCCCCTGCCCCCTTCTGCCACTTGTCTTTGCTCTGTGCCCTGATGGCGCTGCTTAATTAATTTATTTAATTACGTATACATTTGCATTCATTTTTAATCAGTTTGTAATGCAGCACTTCTGCCGCCCATTCAACATTTAATCATATGAAAAACGCAACTGTTTATTTTGCACGAGCGGCAACAAAGCCCAAAAACAAAACAACTTTAAGTTTGAAAGTCAAACGTGCTCGACGTAGCAGATACCCTATTATCACCTATTTATTAGCTGGTATTCCATGTATGAGACATACCCAACCATTTTCCGCACATTTTCCCTGAAATATTTCACATAATATTACACATAGATATTTGAAAATGAACTTGTGGCTTGAACTTGTTATTAACAAAAATTAATGTACATACTCACGTCTGAATTTTGATATAGATCTAGGAAAATGCCTTAAAGTCAATCGGATGGTAAGCAAAACATTTCATGCATTCATCTTCCACCAGTTTTCCACTATTGTACATGTACAAACCAAAACTTCATCTATACAAAAGCTGAAGTCTCAAATGTATTCCAATTTCATTTTAAAAATTACATTTCCATAATTACAAAATAAAAATCCTTTAATAACCTTTTTTCCGGCTTCGGTGGATTTTAGAACACTAACTGCCAGTATTTGGCAATACTTTCTAGAAAAATGGACTAAGAGTGCTTAAATCTCCTTGCATGCATCTACTTTTTATTTAAAGGGTATATAAAAAAAAAAAAAAAACAACGATTTGTATGCATCTATATTGCAGGCATATATAAATGAACATGTATACACACGCACATTTGTAGTTACTTGGATTGATTGACGCTTCCATGGCTTGATAAGCAGCAAAATGAAATGCATAAATCAATTACGGAATTAAATTGTGTGGAAATAATCATAAATTGAGTTTTAAATTAAGTATCATTCATAGTCTGCAAAGATTTCAAGCCATGAAACTTATGAATTAAATTAAAAAGAATGACATATATATATATATAAAGAAAGAGAATACTTGTGGTATAAACGTACATAATACAAAGCCAGATTGAAAAGTTTTGTAATGGGGCATTTAATAATTTTAATTACGCTAATTATGCATTTTATAACGACCAAAAGCTCTTACACTCGACAACAAAGATACGTTTTAAGAACTAAACCCCATTACTTGGGCCTAATGCCAGCTTCTCGCATTAAAAGAAAAGGGTAAACAAAAAGACAATAAAATGAAGCCATAAAAACGTAAATGAAGTGCGTCAGCGGTCTTAGGTATCTTGTTTTTTATGACCTAAGCCCTTTTATAAATCGCCATTTCGTTATTAAAGAGCTGCGCGTATACTTGATGACATTACGTATACGCCACGTGAATGCATAAATTTGTGCTGTGTGTAATGCGCCTAATACCAAAATGTTCACTGTTATAATTGCATTATAATATACAATATTAATACTGGACTTTACTTGGCTCAATAAATTTAAAAAATAATTCTTTTGTTCTTTGCAATTGTTTTTCCGCGTTTCATTATGAATTCAATTTTTGTGGTCAGTTTTGCATGCACGTTTTCGGACAATTAGTTGAATTAAAAAACACGTATTAAAAATTTTAATAATCTTGCCAAAAGCTACACACAAAAAAAAACTCAACCAAAGCCACAATTTGGAATTTCAAATGCATTGGTAATTAATTGCCTCGGCATTGTGCACAGGCATGACTGCACAGCTTTTTCACATTTTACAAAAGGCCCAAAATTTTGTGGTTTGGCTTTTGAGTGGACATGGTTAGGTTATTCTGCCTGCTCGAGCTGGACCTCAGGATCGCTTGTGAAGTCAGTTGGTGGAGCGGAAAAAGAAATCAACTTGTAAGTTTCTTAGATGCTCAGAATTAAACTTTCTATTGTGTTATGAAAAAACTTAATGAGAGCTTAGTCATAGTTTGCCATGTCTTACAAGCCCCCAGCTGCAAATTCCTACTTTTTGCACATTGAAAACTCTTCCTGGTGTTGATTTCTGCTCAGGATTCTACAGTTAAAAGTTTTCCTTTCAGCTCAAGTCCGTCCATATCTACATACATATTAGTATTTCTACAAAAAAACAGAACTAGAGAAATTTATATTACTTCAATCGCAGCACCTTATTTTATAAAAAGCCGTAAAATTTGATTTCCAAATAATTGCTGATAAAATTAAAATGCATCCTTTGGCTATTAAAAAGCCCCATTTGAAGGACTGGCATTACGTATTGATTCCCTAAGATACCAATTTCTTTTGGGTTAATTAAAAATTCCTGCACTCGGTGCTAACTGCGACGACTGTCCAACAACTTCTGTGTATTTTAACCAATTTTCATTAGACTATTTTGCTGACATTTCAAAGTTTATATTTATATAATTTTTAAGATAAATAAAAGGAATGTTATGCTTTTGGATTTGTCTTATAGAATGATTTCATTCATTTCGAATATTTTTAAATGAAAATATCAATATTTGCAGTTTGCCAAACTCTTGTATTTAACACTTAATGGCCTGCTCCTCGTAGTTAGGTTGGCCTGGCAGCTGTTGCCGTGGAAGTTCACGTCCTGCAATAAAACACCTGTAGGCCAAAACATTAAAGGTCCTGTATTAAAGTATTGGGTTGATCTTTGTAGGAGCTGGTGACTCTAGCCTTAAGATGGAGGAATGTATTTTCTTGGCCGCAGTTGGCATAGCTAAAATTTTACTTTTTTGAAAATTCGAGTTTTCTTAGCGTCGAAATGGATAAATAACGAAGCTCCAATTTTTACAATTTTGCAATACACACAAACCATGATATGGACTTACCAATATCTGTATGTAGGTAATTGTATATGCAGAGTTAGAGTTTTTTTATTTATTTGTTTTAATACCAACTTCAACAAGTTTCACAATAAATTGAAAATTGATTGCGAATGCAAATATTTCAATGACCTCCTCATGGGCTTATTTGATTGATTGTGTACTGGATATTTGCGAGTCGAGCATCCTCACCTGCTATATTTTAGCTAAAATCAATTTCAGAGGAAATGGCCATGAAATTTTGTAGCTGTAATCTCTGCATTCCCAACAAACTGATTTGCTCTGGAATTTAAATGACACCACACACACACACACACATAAATACATATACATATTTATATATATATATATATGTGTATATTGTAAGGAATGTCTGTGTGTGTATAAATATTCAAAAAGATTTCGCATGCGGCGCACATTTTGAATACATTTGACAATTTCTTGCTTTTTGTAAGTTTTTTGTATTGTAAGAGAAATGAGAAATATTTGCATTTACTTGAGTAGCAGCGACGCCAGAATGCAAAAATGTAATTTCCATGAAAGAGCAGAGCTGAGCTGAGCAGAGTCGAGCCGAGCGGAGCGGAGCGGAGCGGAGCCGTAGCCCATTTCTATCCAAATTCAAAGTGGCTGCAAGTGCACAGGCATGCGAGTCAGCTGCCGAGCTGAGGATCTGCTTGGCTTTGCCCCCTTTTCCCAGATTTTCTGACACTAAAATTTGTAGGCGGGGTGAAGTTTGCCGGCAAATGTCGTCGTCGTCGTCGTCGTCGTTGGCGTCTATTGTGTGGGTTAGCAGCGGTGCATTTGCATGCTGACAGCAGCTGCCTGCTGTTAAAGTAGTAGCACCCAACCCCTCTTTCCCTCTTCAAACCTTCCACCCTACCCCCGCCACCTAGCACTTCAGCGAATGCTTGTCGCATTGCATGAAATATTTGACTTTTGATTAAAGCGCCAACTCAAGTGTTCTGCTCTGACGCTGGAGCCATAGTCCATAGTCCGTATTTCGTAGTCCTGGTCCTGGTCCTGGCCGGAACTGGAGCCGGAGTCGCTTCGTGCTTGCCACTGTGGCACTTGACAAGATTCACTTGTCTTTCAAATGCATTTCATATTGTGTTGCATAATTTTGTGGTTTTTCTAATGTGAAGTGTGTACGCCCAAGATTCTACTGAGAGAAAGGGAGAGACAGCAAGAGAAAAAACTGCCAGACGCCGCGGCGTTGTGAAAACTTTTCCAAGAAGTTGCCACCAACTTTTTGCCCCTTGTTGTTGCTGTGGCATTGCAAAAATATGCATTGTCTGTTGTGTTGCAAATAACTGTGCATGACCATGGAAAGTGTTCCTTGGTGTTGCTCAAGCTGCTGCTTCAGTTGTTCCGCTTTTTATACCCTGTGCTCATTGAAAATGCTTAAAATGGGGCTTATTAGTTATTTGCAGATGTAAGCTAAAACACAGAAGATACACGTGTATATTCCTAAGCAGCATTACACATATATATTCTTGATCCAGACAACGAGCAGAGTCGATCAAGCCATGTCCCTCTGTGCGTTTGTACATATGCGTTTAGCTAGGATAACTTCTATAAGATCTATACTCTTTTGTAATAGGGTAAGGAAAGAAGAAGCGCAGCCACAGCCTAAAGTGATTGTGTGTGTGTACGTGTGTTTTTATTACATGTGTACGCAAAGAGGAAATTTAGAATGGCTTAGGGTAAAGGGTATTTTCTTGAGCACTTTTAGTTGTAGACGCAGAATAGCGCAAACTGCTTGGTATTTAAAGTAGACGCCACAAGTTTAGCATGAAGTTAAATTAGTTAAATGCAATCACAATATTCTTAAACACTTAACAAGTTTTATTGCCAACGAAGTATATTCATGAGAAGAAAATAAAAACAAATCAAAGAGACAATACGTTGAGATTTACTAAAATAAGCAAATCTTCCCAAAACAAATATTAACTACATAAGCTCTAAAATGCATTAAAATCTTTTACAAATGTTGGTGTACTAAAGTGTTAAAATCAATGTTAGAAAACCAGTGTTAATCAGCGTTTCAATATGCATATTATAATATAATAATAATATAAATATATAATAATAATATAATATTATTACATTTTTTAAATTTAAATAAAAAAAAATTGTTTTTAATTCGTTTTAAACTTAAGCCCTTACTTTTGACAATGTAACTCAGTCTTACCAAGTGTTATGCACACATAACACACACACACGCGCACACATGCACATAAATCAGATTTGGGGGGCACTGCGACGAAAAATTAATCATACGCTCTGATTGGCAGCACAGTCAAGGGGAAGTCCATTGTGTGGGAGGGGGGTGTGTTGCGGCACCGCAAAAAAGTAAAATATTATTGCGGAACACAAAAAGCAAATTAATTTTTCATAAAAGGCAAACCGCGAGCCGGGCTTGGACGGCTGCCTGGCAGGCCGCTGGTTACCGTTGCCTGCTCCTGTTGCTTGTGAAGGCATCATCGTCATCATCAGCGCAAGTTCTGGCGCTCAGTGAAGGCAAGCAGCGTAGGAAGTGTAAGTTGATGCCGCTCAAGCGGTTGGGCACTCACGCACCCGCATTAGTATGGGGCACACACTCACACACACACACATTGACTCAGATCCCCACACACACAGAATCACACTTGGTGCCGCAGATGCAGGAGAGCCGCAATTAATTTTCAATGCGCGCTTTATGTGCCTCCATTGCGGTTCAATGGGATTGCGAATGCGGCCTCGTCCTGGCCTCAGCTGGCTGCACAAGTGCACAGGAGCGTGCTAATTGCCACGCCAAACAAGCTCCGAGTCGAGCTGTGAGGTTATCGGCAAGCAGGGAAGTGGCGGGAGGCTGATGTACTCATCGCTTTAGCCGAACAGCTTGATCGAATTGCATCGCATCGCTGACTAATTTTTGTTTTTATACTCTTATTGCATTTTTCGTTTGCGTTGCTCAGACTTCAACTAATTATTCCATAATTAGCTCACTGAACAAGCGATGACACATGAGTCCCTGCTGCCTTACCATCAACTGCAGACATAACGAATGGATTAGCTTTCAACATACACTAAAATATCGCAAGTTACATAATGTATCGTTTCCTTCGGGCTGACCGAACGAATGACTGTGGATCAAGGCACGTAATTGCTGACATTGCGTGGTTTAATCTGTAAAAATAGTGGCAAATATATAAAAAAAGTTTCGAAATGCTTCAATGGACTTCACGGACTGCATTAAAAAACTTTTGCCTGTAAAAGCATTTTGCACCTATTGCAAAAGTTCGCTAGTTTGAATGCAAACTTATTTGACTTAAATGTGCACTTGAACGCAAGAATATACAAGACAAATTTTGAATGCATTGCTCAAACAAGCAAGTGCAAGAAAAATGTGGTCAAAGTTAGTGCAGAAAGTATTTAATAACCATGCCAAATATGTGTACTCTAAAAAGCTAGTGTTATGTGGTCTCAGCGTGCAATTCCCAGTTAAAACCGAATCCATTGATTAATTTACTTATTTTTTTTTTGGTTAGCATAAATTGTATCGCGAATCTATCGTTAGCAAGCTCTGCTATCGACTCTATATTTGCAAGACTGGGAACAAAGTCTTAAGCTATAGCAAATTGAGAATTGAAAGCAACGAAAAGGCGAAAAAGCTACCAAAACCAACTACTTGTTAATCGTTATGGCCAAAATAGACCTTGAGCTGGCAGCTTAAAATGTAGTAAATACTAAACAGGTCGAACACTTTGTCAACTACAATAAATTTATTTGAAAATCGAGTTATTTTCGATTTCAGATGTCTTCGTTGCCCAACTACCTGTGCTCACATAAATATTAAAACGGAAAAGCGAACACTTGAGACCAGTTGATATTTGTAATCCAGCAGGATATTTCCTAATCTATGACGACTAAAGCACTCTTATTTTGCTTGTCTTCGAACTGACAATTAGACCCCTTGTAAAGTAGATGGTTAAATGTTGTTTTTAGCTCTTTTTCCTTGGAAGCTACACCCCTAGCCATCTGCAAAAAGAATGCTGTGAAAGGATATTCTGTCAATGTGGGTTAGCGTTCGCTGACGTCACAGTTGAAAACTTATTCGCAATGATTGCGTTGCTGTCTGCCAAATTGAGCGCAAAAGCCCTGACAGCCCAACTAAATGAACCTGGTACTAAAGGGGCTTTCAGCCATCGGGTCGGAGCTCGGTGCTCGGAGCTCGGTGCTCAGGTGCCATCAGTTCCGACTCGTTTCAGTTTGAAGTTTACGCTGTTTGACAGTTTCGGTTGTGTGGCAAAAAGTTGAAACTGTTTTGCTAAAAACAATGACAACGAATACCAGAAATGGCTGGGGAACTGGGGGAGTTGCAAAGCGCTTTCGTATAAATCGAAATATTATCAAGATGCCGCCGGGTCGCGCATCTCAACTCAACTGCTGCTAAATTGCTTGGCAACTCAATCTTTCTGTCTCCCTCTCTCGCTTTATTATCAGAAAGAGTATCTGATGTGAGAGTACACGAATGCCAGTTAAGCGGTTTGGTAAACAAGTTTTTACCTACACAAGATATGTAAGTAACATATATATATATATATATATATTTATAGATAAATTTATGTATGGGAAATTTATGTTCTATAATATTGGCCTGGCAAATTTTCCTTTTGGTTAGCTTGCATGTATTTCATTTCGGCTCAACACTTTGTTCCTGGATTTGGGTTCGGTCTTGGGGCTAGCCGTACATATAAATAACATAAAAATGAAGCGAATTCAACCTCAAAGTTCAGTTCAAATAACCACTCAATAGATCTAAACGAAACGCTGGCAACTTTCGCATTTCATGTGCATACAAAATGCCCGCCGGCTGCCGTCAATAGACGATGAATTTAAATATGCCCCAAATTGAGTATTGGGCACGTAATAAAAAAAATCCAAAATATAAGAGAAGGAAACACAGCCGGGTAAAGACCAGTTTGGGCTGGGGTACGGCAGACAGGCCCTGCAGCTCCTCGAATGGGGCCGTGTTATGTATGGCATCGTAAATAAACCCTTTTTTTACTTAATCCAAATTCGTCCTCGGGGAACAATTTGTTACACAATTTAAAGAAAGAAAAGAGAAAAAACTGAAAATAAAAAGAGATGCGCAGAGTTTACACTTCAAGTGTGCTGGACTCGTCCGGAACAGGCGCTTAGATTTGGTCCAGGTCCGACGTTGACCCAGCCGTGCCTTGTGTGTGCGTGTGTGTGTGTGTGTGTGTGTGTGTGTGTGTTCCGTGCTTTTGCTCCCCTGCCCGGACATGGGGTCAGTTTGGCTAAATGTATCTACATATATTGTCCCTTTTCAGCTGCAATATTTTCGCCATAAAATATTTATATATTTTTTTTCCTTCCGAGTAATAAGGTTTTAAATTTCTATTTGGAAACACATTTTTGATATGCTTACATAAAGAATATGCAGCAAAAAAATGAACCAACAGGACGAATATAAAACGAAAGGATTGCCTCCACCACATTTGTATCCTTGCCTTCGCTCCCCTCACTTCTTGTCCGATTCGGCAACTAGAATTTGCCGCTAAGATTCACGCTGGGAAAATAGCATATACTTGAAGAAAGGTATTCCCAGGCACAAATAAAATTGATTTTCTTCAGTGAAACTTTTAGTTCTTAGTTTACGATTCAAATTAGTTTTAACAAATTCAATATTTTTATATTATTATCGATATTTTGATGAACATGGAGATCTAGTAATAAAGAGCTCTGAGTTAGTTTTATTATCTTGTTAAAAAAAAAATAAAGCTTTCGGAAAAGATATGTGGCAATGGTTTTTCGATCTATAAATTTGAAGCTTTCTACTTGGTTTGTTATTGCCGTCATATTAATCCATATTATTGAAATCTAAAAACAATCTAAAAAAAATTAAAAAAAAAGAATATTGAAATCATCTGTAGGTTGAAAGCACATTAAAGCTTACTTCTAGTTTAAAAGCTCGTTTCCTTCTTCCATTATATCTGGCTTTGCCTTTGAAAGGACGAAAGCTTTTGCCTTATTATTTTAAAGTCAAATACTTTATTAGCAGAATATATTCTTCTGCTGCTTAGTTGAGCTTGCGACCCCTATTTCTATTTCTATTTCTTCAATTAATCTAATGGGAGCAATACAAATGTTAAAAATTCTATTTCTCGGCCCATAAGCTGTTGTATTGTCAAAACTTACTTGACTGATATTAATTTAAATTACATAAAATCACATTCAAACCTTAAGCTTTGAATGCCAGAATCTTATTGCTTTCAAAATGTACGATTATTCGTTGCTTCGGAGAGCGGGCAAGTTTCTATTGTTGCGCTCGTTTACAAGATTACTTTTGACAGCATTTCGAGCTTTGGACTTGGCTGCTTGTAAAAGTAGCTGCTTTATTGGGCAAATGAATGGAAAGTGTAATCAGCTCAGCTGGAGCCTTTTGCTGCCTGCCTGCAAAGGACAATAAGAAACAACAGCAACTGATGACTACAAAAACAATGTCGGCCGACTTTCAAAAATTAGCGGAAACGGAAGCCAATCAGCAGTCAACGGAAACCGCATTGTGTGCCGCAGTACTTCAATTTCGTGGCTTCGATTATGATGAGGCGCCTCGCCGGCGTTTTCCGCTCTCCACAACCCCTTAGCCATCCCCTGTCCACTCGTGGAGCGGCAGCTGCAGCGGACTTTGGCTTTGCGGTCAGTGCCGAAAATAATGGCCAAGAGCCAAATTACGTTTCCGCCCAGTCGGCAGCGCAGCTCTCGCTTGGCCGGAAATTGTGAAAAATCAACTCGGTCAAAGGCCACACACACACACACACATACTTATGTGTAATGGGTCGGTGGCCAGCTCTGTGGGGGTATGGGCAAATTGAGTTTCATAAGGAATATTACCGCTTAACGAGCCGATTTCAGTGTAAATTTAACTTGAGCCAAAAATGTTGCACTACATTCATGAAATGCCCCCAAGAAAAGGTCGCTGCATGAAACTTTAGCTACCATCCAAGAGCAGAAGCATGCGGCAAATCGTTCGCATCTTGCGAAATGTCTGCGAATTTTATAATGAAATTCCACAGAGTTTAATTATGCCGAAGGCATTTCAGCCAAAAGTCGCCGCTCGTCTTCGATGCCGGAATTTCGGATTATTGCTGTTTAAGTATTTGTGTTAATGCAGTTGCCTTGAAATTTGCATTACATTTAAATTATTCATACGATGTGCAATTTAAGTGCCGTTCGATTTAATTTTCGTACAAATTAGTAAAAATAGATTTTTGATGTTTGAAAGGAAGAATATCCGAATATATCGAATCTGATATATTTAAAACTTATACAACTATATTTATGCTAGTATTTTTCCATTCCTGTATTAGCTCGAAATGCTGTCATACCGGACTCTTCCGGCTTTTCGTTCTATTTAGAAACTATAAATACTACTTAAATATTTCAAAAATGAATAAGCTTTAAATATTTGTTAGAGCTTGCGTGTTGGAAAAAGTAAGAGCATAGAGGGCAAGCTAAAGCTGGGCGAATTGTTCCTACACAATTTTCCTTTGGACTATTATGAAGCTTTGAAGTAGGAATATTACACAGGAAAATTCTGGGAAATGCGAGGAATCAAAACATAAGGCTATTCGGAAAATGCCTGAGATGCACCCGCTTTTTCTAGAATTAAAGTGCTTCAGTAATGCGCAAAGAGTTTAATTATTCAAGATATTTGGTCTTTTATTGGATCGGATTGTTATTATTTTTTATATAAATTTCTCTTTCCTTCAAAAGCGAATTAAATTTTCCCATGGAATACACTTTTTGCCTTACCTTACCTTACTCGATTCACCAATTAAGTTTCGCAACTTTTTGACAATACAATTTTAACAATTTCCTGGTAACTTTTATAGTGAAGGCGAAAAGTTGGCATCAACTATCTTTTTTAAATAATTCATTTCCGATTTAAGCTCGGGCAAACACTCGAAAGATATCTCGATAACATTCATACAGCATAGTTCGTACCTTATCTTAGTTTACGTGATCGCACGTATGCGCATTCGTTAGCCTTAACTAAAGCTGCGTGCAAATCCCCCACAGGACATAAATTATACATAAAAAAAAAAATGTGTCCAAATGTGTGCCCGCATGCTTGTGGCCCCATGGCCGTCCGGGTCAGGTGAAACGTGAGAAGTTTGAGCAAATGTCGCCCGAGAACTGAGAAGTGAAAACTGGGAAACTGTTGCAGCAACATATTCGATAATTAAATAAAGCAACAAAATGCCAATAATTTGAATTTGAATAAACACGCGAATGCTATTTAATTTTCTGATTAGAGTCGGACGCAAAGGCGGCCCGCGGCAAAGTTAAAGCTGGCGCAGCTGCTGGTCGTGGCGCCTGTGAAATTAAATAAGTTGGGGCAACCGCTAACGAGAAAGGTGTCTGGCACTAGGAATTAATGTGGCGGTTATGTGAAGCCCCTGGCAGTGGCTGTGGCTGCGGCTGCACAACCAACACCACCAACTGCACCACCAGCAACATCAGCGGATCCGGATGGGGATGCGGGTGCGGGTGCAGATGCGGAAGCCTGCGCAGCGACGGCGCGTAAAATTGCAGGCGCACATGTGTTCAGAGTTTAATCTGTTTGGGCAACACGAGCGCCTGCCGACAACTTGGAAAACTTCTTCTCTGGCGGCAAACAAGGTAACACTAACTTCGCCTGGCAGGCCGGCACAGCTGCTGGCGAGGCGCGGGCGACAGGTGGGCGCGGGCACACACAATAATGCACTAAACGCACAAAATGAAATACAAGGCAGTTTGTCTCGCCATCGCCCCACCGGAGTGGTGACTCCGTCCACCCGCGCTCTGCCAACACTTTTGGACAGGTTAAAACATAGTCGCTAAAAATGTTAAAGTTTTCACTTTGCGCGTTGGCAGCAAACTAATTTTCAATACCGGGCAAAAGTCTTGCACCTGCCGCTGCTCGCACTTAATTGTAATTGCAAATGAAGCTTTTTATTGCTCTCTACGAAAAGTCACATGCGTAACACTGATAAAGAATTGAACACGACAAATTATAATCTGAATGATTAATCAGCATCAACATCCGCTTATTCTATGACCTTTGGCTACCTTAGATTATTTTGTACATTTATTGTGAATATAGAATTTTTTTAATACTTAATAACAGTCACACTCGCTATAAAAAGGGAAGTCAAACGCCGGTTCGCCCAGTCTTAACGCTCGGGAGATCACAATGGCTTTTTTAAAAAAGCTTTGCACAATATTAATTATTCATGTATTTTTTTCACATTCCGATTGCAATCAAATTGCAGAGTTTAGCGAGGCTAAATCACAAGTAGCCGAGTTGAGGTGAGTTTTATTACGGATACACAAATTTTATCTGATTGAAGTCACTTTTTAGAGCGGAGGGAGAACGTCAGGGAAAGTTGCTTCAAGAACTAATCGGGAATCATGATCTAGATTCCGTTGAACCTCACGCACACAGCTGCTATGAAGCAGCAGGTCAAGCTAGCGGTATTTGAGATACAAGTTCGCGGTTTTAGCCTCAAGACGTTCAGGGTTGTATGCGAACAAAACAATTACGGTAACGGCTGGACTATAATTTTGCGACGCCAGGACGGAAGTGAGGACTTTTATCGTAATTGGAATGACTACAAAAATGGCTTTGGCGACCTGGAAGACGAGCTCTTTATGGGCTTGGAAAAAATCCATGCAATAACTGCCGCTCAAAGACAAGAGCTGCTGGTTCTACTAGAGGACGAGGACGGTGAACAATCATACGAGAGGTATGATAGGTTTGCGATTGGAGATGAATTAGAATCATTCGCGTTACACACGCTTGGGAATGCGAATGGAACAGCTGGGGATTCATTCAAATATCATCATGGTCAAAAATTTACAACTTATGATCGGGATAATGATTCTAATCAGCTGAAAAACTGTGCGAAGACTCGCAGTGCTGCCTGGTGGTACAAGTCCTTTTGTGAGGTAGGAACACTTCAACGTAGTTTCAGGTTTTTCTTCTAATTTATTATTCAAACAGCAACTTAAATGGAATATATAATAATAACGTCAAGGGCATATACTGGGGAAGCTTTAAAGATGTGGACCACTCATTAAAACGGGCAGTCATGATGATACGGCCAATAATCTAATCTCAGATTTTACTTTTATGATCTCAATTATTATTTGAACATAAATATTTAAAATTAAAATTTATTGAACGGATTCGTCCTTTTTAATACCCTGAACCCATTAAAAATGGGTATAAGGGTATACTGTATAAGGGTATATTTTAGATCACCAAACTTGACATATAGCTTCTAAAATAGAATATATATATGCATTTGATGTTGGAAGAAGACTATCCCCTAGTCGGGAGCTCCCGACTAGAACCTATTACTTGTTTATCTTTGTATACCTTTATTTCAGGACTCGTTCAACCGTTTAAAAGTCAGATCATGCTTTCTCTAGAATACCAACACTTATACATCGCTGTTACTCATATTTCGTTACATATGTACATCGCTTCAGTCATATTCTTAATTATTTATTACAATCTTTACATTACTTCCATTTCTTATATTGAGCTTACTTTATACAATATTATCAATCAAAGCTTGCTTGGACAGGCAAAGCGAGACCTTTTGTTATGAAACCGATCTGTTATCAGTTGAGGCTGCAATAACGTTTTTATATTGTATTTATATAATACTTTTTTATGTCATTTAACACAGTAGTCAGTTGCCATTTAGTATCGAGTAGTAGCCGACAACAAGAACACCATAACGAAAACGACCCGAATTGAAATAGAGAGAAGGTGCACATTGATACACAAATAAGTAAATAAAATGTAATTTTTTCAAATTATTGTAATAGAGCCCCTCCTCGCCGCACATCCCTCTAACTTTATACTTAACGTATCTTATAGACTAGATATGCACGATGATAGATATCGCATACTACTGTATATATATGTTAATATATGAATGTTACAGGGTATCTCCTAGGTGAGCTCATCCGATATGTGATGCTTCGCATATGGCTTAGGGCTATCAGGCTAAAGCAGCATAACTGATTAAATCGGAATTTAAGCTCAAGTGTTAATACCCTTTCACTTATAGAAAAGAGCATATTTGTTTTTTGGGTTTCTTTTTTTCCGACGTTATTTAATGATCGAAAGATCCGAGATCCGGAATACATACTCTTCTATACACCCGACAAGCAAAGTATTAAAATATTTGGAAAGAGGACTACTGACGAGTTCTTCTAAAGATCGATTTGAAAACATTTTGCCTACGCCAACTGGATGGGTGGCAAAGGCATAAGCTGATATTGGATTCGTACGTAGTCGGCTAAGCCTGACCGCAACATTCATGCTTGCCACATGTAAACCGTTTGAATGGACTTTAAAGTTTTAGAAATTTCGTAAGAGCTGTTGTTGTTGCCACGCCCCTCTAACTAGGGACAAGTGAGGCGCAAATGACCTGCTGCCTGGGCGTTAATTAAAGTCAATTTCAGCAAAAATTTTAATTCCGCAAAAACAAATACGAGCACTACCAACGAGCCAAAAAGGCCAACATGCAACAGAGACAACATTCTGCCATGTTTGCTGGCAGCTGGTTGATGAAAATGCGGGGCAAAATGCTGGGAAAAACTGGCAAAACTGGGTGGCGAACAGAAGCCATCAGCATTCAGTTGTGTTTGCGCAGCCGTGAGTAAAAAATTCAAAAACATAAACGGAAATTACCACAAAATAGAAACCACAGACCTTGTACACCCCTCGAACACACACACTCACTCACACACATACATATACACACAGGGCATGCATCCCACAGAGAAATTTTGTTGTTGTTGCTACGCCGCAATCTAACAGGACAATCTTTTGATTAACATTCTTGGCATTTTGGGGGGAAATTAGTTTTTATGTTTATTACCTGAGCCATTACATCGCATGGAAAATGAACTTGTTGAGAGCATTTTCTCCTGATACCCTGTAAACAGAAAAATGCAAGAAGAAGGGTGAGTTTCAAACTGATTAAAGATACTTGAGATAAGAGTTCAGGACTAGAGTCTGTTTAGGATGTGGAGAGTCAGTCCTTTAAGTCTTAAGGCCTATTTAGAAGAAATGTGTCCACAAGATTTTCTAAGGGTTGCGCCAGCCCATACCCGTTGTTCCTCTATTAGGCGGACACTCTTAAGTGATCACTCATTATTCGACAGTCGCTGTCCTCCCATGAGAGTTGTTACTATAATATGCATTTATAATTGCGTCGGTGAAATATATTTCTTATATATTTTCAGGCAATTCCACGCCAACTACACCTAATGTCAACAGAAGTGACTAAAGTACAATTTTAAATCAAACGATGAAATTTCTAACCAATTTTATGTATTGGAGGACTTTTCGACATCAGCCAGTTTTAGGATCAGGTGACCATAAATGTTGCTCAAAAAGTGTCTGGCACAGGGTATATGCTAGTCGACTAGCTCTCATTAGCTTCTGTTTTTTTCGTGCTTTTTCAGCTTTGATATGATATAACAAAGTCCAAAGTCCAAAGCTGCTGGCCGGTGAAAAGAAATGATCGCAATCAATACTTTCTGGAACGAAGCGGATGAGCTTAATTAATGCAAATGGTAGCCGCTCGTTGATTTTAATTTAGATTAGAGACTCTTATTATGTAAATGCTGGCAAATCGAAATGAGTCAACGAAATTCACAGAAATCCCGTTAAATTCCATTTAGCACCTGCAGCTCGTCCTGTCCGTTCGGTTCGTTCAATTAAGTAATTAAATTTCTGTGTCAAGTTTCGATTTAAATAAGAGCACCTGATACGGACCTTGTCGTTGTCATATGTTATACGAAATTAATAAATGTTGAGTTCATATTGCAATATAAGCTGACATTTTAATTAACTAATCAAAACCAACGTTTGCCTTATTTTCGCCCACATTCACAGGTTTATTTGTTCAGAGCGTACACATAAATTCAATTTTCATCTTTTCGGTAATCGCATTTGGCCATGAACGTTCCGGCTCCGGCTCCGGCTACGGTGCAGGCTCCGATTCTATGCTGAGGCTTGGCTGCGGGCATTTTGTTGCAGCTGCAGTTGGCATTTGTGCCTTCTAAGCCTGCCGAGCATTCCCCGAAGCTGCATCATGCTGCATGGCCATGGCCGTAAATCAGTGGGAATTATTTGTCACATGCACACAACTTATGCAAAGATAACGTATATTAATTTTGCACCTGGCCCAAATGTAACTAAGAGCTGCATCAAAAATGCCAGAGGCAATTTATTAGTTATGAATATTAGAAATATTCACATTTTCGCATTACATTTTAGCAATAATGCATTTTGCAATTGCCAACTAGATAGCTTTCAATTCTGGCTCCTAATTAAAATCAAATATCTAAACTCTCTTTATACAGCAGACGGACTTATTTTCGCCGAAAATTCACATTTATTGATATAATTATGTTTAGGGTCGGACTATCCAAATATTTTGAAAAGAACTGGTTAGAGTCCACGCAAAAATAATTGACATTTTCTTTAAATTTATTTATTGATGATAAGTTATAGAGTCAAACCTCGTGAACATCGCTTGAGTTTTGAGCGAGTTAGGGGGGTGGGAAATTTCGAACTATGTCTATATAGGATATATTGTTTTTAAAAAAGTGCTTCAATTGCAGTACTATATAAATTATTTAAATTTAAAAACAACCCTATTTGCGCATATTATGTTTCTTATCGAAATAAGCATGCATCATCAGTTTACAACATACGCAAACATATAATTTTTCTCGTTCATTGTTTTAAGTCGGGCTTAAGCGCAGCTACGATGCTGATGATAAGCAGCCTATTTTGCACCTGCAATGAAAGGAGCATCAACAAGAAATAAAACATAACTTGCATTAAAAGTATTGCCCATTTTGTTTATTGTGCTTTACAGCCCCTCGCTAGCCCGTCATCTATGCATGAACATATACATAATAAAAGGAACAAAGCGGAAATGCTTTCAAGTGTAATGATAAATGAACGCAAACTCTGAACATAAATCAACACGGTGGGAGTTGGGAGGTGGGATGGGCGTAGTTGAGGGCTCGGGTTGGGATCTCCAGATGCACCTCAGGCCGTGCTATGATGCTGCTGCTGATGGGTTAAGCCCAACTTCAGCGGCGAACTAACAACAAACAGGCTTGCTGCTGTCCAACCCAGCCCCGCCCTGCCTTCCTTGTCCGTACGCCCCTTTTGGATGATTTAAGCGCTGCTGCTCGACTCCAAATGTGTTGTGGGAAATATGCATAAAAGCAACACCGGTAAAATATACAAAAAAAAAAGATGAAGACTAACGAATTTTGTATATACATAAATGCACGCATATAGTACAATATTTTTAATTTTTCACATTTTTTTCAGCAAGTGCAAAAAATAAGAAATAATAAAAGTTCAGCGCGATGGCAGGCAACGACAAGCGAAAGGTGCAGCTGCCACGCCCACGCCCACGCCCACATACACACCCGCACACAGAGCCCGCAGAGAACTGGTGCCCTCCCAGCTAACCCCCCGCCTCGCCGCCCAGAGCCGCAGGCAATGTAAGGCACCCATGTGAGCCATTGCACACGTATTCACATTCACAGCCACATTCACATTCACATTCGCCGAGTCGCATCCGTTTCGGGTTGAAACATTTTTTTCGAAATTGCATTGTGAATAATGTAGTGTTAATTCTCGTGAGTGCCATGTTCCCTGTTTTATGGGTTTAATGCTTTTGTTTATTGGTCTGCTGTTGTATCAAGCGCGCGTACGAGTCCGAGTACTCAGGGACACACAGGGCTCAACTCATCTAGATCTGGTAGCCGGGCATCGGTGCCACCCTAAAGCGAACTGTTGTTTCTGACATTTGACAAGAAAATGCATTTCACTTGATATTTAGCCTTTAGTTATCGCAAGTTTTCCATGCACCACGCATTGCCATAAATAAAAGTTTCATTTCCTTTGATCCCATACATATTATTAATTGCCAAATAATAATAGCAAAGCAATGCCATAAATATTGATAGGAACTGACAGACAAATGCTAAAATTCTACCCTAATAGCGGCTCAACACGAAGGTTACTTTTGTAATGTCACAAGCTTTTGAAATATGCATTTGCTAACTTAGAAAGAATGGTATCCCTATTGTCAATCTGGATATATCAGCTTTCTAAATGTTGGAATATTTAGGAAAGCGAATACGTGGAACGAAGTATTCATTTCATTCTCAATAACTATTATAGATTTCGATAGATAACATTTCATAAGTTTTACACCTTTTAATTTGGTCATCAATAGGTAAAGAAACAATAAATTTAAAAATTAGCTGGAAGCTAATCGCACCAAACTTTTGCTCGTATAACCTTTGATACCGTTTTTCCGCCTTTGATACCCATTTTCCACTTTACATCCCCATTTCCCACCTTCGATTATCTATTATACATCAAGTGTGATACAAGACCTCAATGAATTTTTACAAAAATCTTTGCAAATGCGGCCTCATCTGCTCGAACCGTATGCAAAAGGTTTCATTTAACCATTTTCCACGCATTTTTCACAGTTGCAGGTGAAACCCCGCCATAGCAGGCTGTGCGTTAAAGGCCAATCACTCCTGATTGACACAGAAACAAACTTCCTTATCGCTATAAATGTTCTCGTCTACCATAAATGTAGATCATTTTGGATATGATTGGATTGCCAAAGAATGTAGGGTATACAATCTTCGTCGCCATGCCCATAACTATATTTTTCCTGGTTTTATTGATTAAAAGTGTTCAATTGTATCTTGTTCTGTATAAAGCAAAATGTATGGCATTGGCCGACACTTAAATTGATTTTTTATCGCCTTTCAACACGACAAATTTTTTGCTGTCATGCATAAATTACGAGCGAGTTACTAATGGACAATCAATAATTATGATTGACAATAGTATATATGTTCGTTTTTTGAATCCAATTCGCGTATCAATTAATTGATTTTTCAGCGCATTTCAGAAAATGTCACTCGCTCTTCATAAATACACGAGTTCACTTTGTTACATATCAAGTTATAATAACACAACAAAAAGGATGATTGATTATGCGTTCATTATGTATTTTTCTGTTGACCACTTAAACGCAAATTGTTTGCAATTGTGCCATCTGTAGTTTTAATTACAGTTCCAAAACATTTAATTTAAAGTTTGATTCGTGTTTGGAACAAATAAAAGATAAAAACTTTAACATATTCGAAAAGTTGTTCCATTCAATTCATTGTTTCGATTTGTTTTTTCAGTTAACCTAGTTATGTGCATGTCAAATTCTGATTGTAAATTTTTGCCAAAAGTATTTTCCACAACAATTTTACAATTTAGCCACACACACCCTGACAACAAATATATGAAAATAAAATTACAAATGTCAAACACAAGTTCATTAAGAAATTTTCTATTAAGTTTTTGCTCCATCATGTTCGATTGTTTGTTTTAGACATAACTAACAGGTAAGAGTGCACCAGCAGAGAGTGATTTACTTGAAGATACCCTGGAATGAAGTACTTATACGAACTATACTTTTTTTAGTATTACAAGTGTTTAGAATCAAAAATACAAAAGTAGTTTAGGCAAATAAACAATTAAATAAATATATGATAAATCAAAAATTAAAATCTGTTAGAAATATATTTGTTTAATACACTTTTAACTGGGTTAGCTGGATTACTTATAATCCCTAAGACTACCTCAACCATAAGTTATCGTTACTTAACGTTTTTTTATGGTTACAGGGTATTTAAAAGAAAAACACTTGTATACAGACATTTCAATTATTTTCCGGTACTTTTAGAAATTTTCCAAGTTATTTAAACTTATCATATTTAACAGCTCAATAATAATAAACACACAAGAACATGTGTATGTTGGCACACATATACATTTATATATATATATATATATATATATATATATATATATATAAACATATATGCATATGTGTATCAGTAAAGAAGCCATCCGAAACATATGGCAGATGTGCACGCAGGTTCGTCGGCTTGCCGAATAAACAATTTTAATAATTTCGTTTTATGAAAATTGCGCTCGGGTTAAATGGTTCGAGAAGAATGCGAGGAAGGAAAACTCGTAACTTTTTATGTTTTGTAAGCGTAACCAACGGACCTTTGCCTCCACCCCCTTCCGCATCCCTGCTGGGCAATTGTCATGTGAGTAATTTATCTGGGCTAAGGCACAACGAAAATTTGATGCTTTGTAAATGTGGGGGCGCATTCATTTTCAGGATTGAAATTCCTTTGATTTCGTACTCAACAATCTAATCAGGAAATTTCGTGCGCTGCAAATCTCTTTTAAATGAGCCACTAATTGCAAACTGTAGTATAATCATAGACGAACCAACTTACATCCCCTCTCCCCCTTCCAGCTACATTTGTAAACTAATCAAGAGGCGCGCTTTGTTTTAGACATACAGACGCATAGATAAGGGCGGGGTGGCAACATTTCCTCAGCTGAGAAGCAATTATCGCAGATGGGAAAAAGAGTTTTTGCGCTTGTTTTGCGGCAAGTTTTTTGGGCTAACTTTGGCTTTCCATTCGATCCATTCCACACTTTTCTAACCCTCTATCGCGTTCTGTTTGTGAAGCACGTTTATCAGTGGCTAAGTTTTTACTCCTGGCTTTGGCCTTCGCCTGCTCATTGTTAACTTTTCTGCCTTACTAATGGCTATCACAGAGATAAGTTCGACTACAAGCCAAAGTTTTATTTTGTAAGCAACGTTGTTAATCTGTCGAGTGTATAAGGATTGGAGGGGGAGCCACTTGATGTGTAGGAAGGGGGGGGGGGGGGGGCGGTGTAGTGGGTAGGACGAGTGCTTTTAAAAAGTTATCAACAAGCGTTCAGCCAAAGATACGAGTGTTCTGTTAAGACTTTTACTCACACACATGTTACTGAACACACTCACACACACTCACACATGCTCACACACATTTACATAGTGCTAATCAAGTGCAGCTGCGTGCGTAATTTGTCGGTTTGATTTGCTGGCAACTTGTGGCATGTGCCACCTGCGTACTCTTTGACTTTGTGCCTTTTGCTTAATCATCAGATGTGTGAGATTAACTAATTTCTGCACTTTGCTACCAGAGATTAAAGATAAAAGCTCTTAATGATCTAACATTTTGATTAACGCTCAGGGAGTCACTTTTTTATCATTATTATTAGTATTATTATTTACACTACTGATATCCATATAATAATTATTTATTTTCTTAGTGACCTTTCCTTTTTTTAAGTTTGAATTATTTAAATTAAAAATATTATTATTGTTATTTTTAATATTATTATTTTTGTCATCATAATTACTTATTGATATCATATGTTTTATTATTTTATCATAATTTTAATTTATTTTATCAATATTATTTTTATTAAAGTGTCATGTATTGCATTTACTTCTATAGCCTTCGGTTATGACAGTTCTGTAGCCATATTATCTCCCAACTAATTGTTAGGATAAAAATACAAGTTAAATAAACTAAACTAGGGAAAAGGAATATTCCAATTGTTTTTAAAATTATCCCTAGAGCTATAATTCGACACAAGATTCTTCCACTCATTGTGCTAATTAGACTTAGTAATAATTACATCTAATTATGGCCAGTAAACAGATGTAATCTATCTGAATTATAATTCAGCTTTTAGTGTTTATTAAACAGAAATATATTGTTGCAAATATTCAAAAATTGTTAAAATCAGTTGAAATTTAACAGCAATTTTTAGATTTATATAATTCGAATTTAGTACAGCTTTAAAATAAAATTTTAATCAGCAGTTGAAATGCAAAATTTATGTATTTTCGCTGCTCGTTCAGAAATTGTCTGACAGTGCCCGGAAATATACATATATTTATAGGTGTGTGAGTGTGTGTGTGTGTGTGTGTGTGTAAGTGGGCTGGCAGGTGAATAGACAGCTATATTGTGTATGATGAGATTATTTGAATTACCTTTGCAATCAAATTGACACCACATAGACGTAACGTTACGGACCATGCGGACTGACAGGGACAGACAGTTGGACAGGCAGGAAACAGACAACGCCAAGCAAATGCGATGTATGCAATTGCAGGAGCAGCGTGACAGAGGCTCTCCGAGGGGTGCGGAGAAGAGCAGCAGGAACTCAAGGATGTCGACTGATGGGCATGCCCAAGTGGCAGTCAAGACTTTATACATTATCCATATAGAGGCATAAGCAGTGTCTGCAATAATAATTTAAATGAAATTCTCACTAATGCTCGAAACACACATTTCATGAGCAGCTGCTCGGGGCTTAGAGTAGGCTGTTAATGAGAGTAGCAAAAGGGGATTGGGCAACAACATTAGACATTTACAAAAGTTATAAGATATTGGCAGAAACAAGTACAAAAGTACAAAATGTCGGAGCTAAAATTTGAGTACAAGTGCAGCCAGTTTGAGGTGGAGGACACCGAAAACCTTTTTGGGCAAATGAATTTGCAGCCTCAGGAGGAGCAGCATGTGGCCGAGTCCAAGGAGAATTTGGATGACGATGACGAGAAGACGCTGAAGCAACAGCAATTGGAACAGGATCTTGAGCAGCTGCAACGTCGCCAGAGCATTGTGTACGACAATGCCCAGAAGCAAGTGGCTGTACTCGAGAATTTGCTGAAGACCGTTGACTCCGACTGGCAGAAGGAGGTGCCAACGGGCGCTGTTACGCAGCAAGACCCCGCGCCGCAGGCCTACCGCTTTAAGGACATCTACGAGCACAAGAAACAGCAGCTCCTGCGCCAGCGGCTCGAGCAGGAGCGTGCCCAGCGCCAGTTCCGCAGCCGTCCCATGCCCAACTTCGGCCAAGTCCATCAGCAGCTGGCCAACAAGCAGGTCGTACATCACATCACCTGTGCGGTCACACCAAATGTCCTAAAAACGTCGCGCAACATGCTGCTAAAGCGACGCCAGAAGGTCGAGCAGCTGTTGCAGGAACGCGAGCAGGAGCGGCTGCAGCAGCAGAAGCTGCGCCCCAAGACCAAGCCGGTGCCCAAGTTCATTGCAGCCCCACTGAAGCCAGCCAATGGTCAATCCTCGCAGTTTCAGCTGGAGGTCAAACCCTTCCGCCTATCCACGGAGCTGCGCGCCGAGCAGCGCAAGATATTCAATTCAAAGTCGCATCTGATGCAGGAAACCCGACGCCGGGAGCAGGCGGAACAGCGCAAACGTCTCGAGCACGAGGAGTTCAAAAAGCAGCGCCAACTGGCCACATTCCGAGCCCGACCCAATCCGTTCAAATTCCAATTCGACCAAGTTGCTCGCCAACAGTAGTCTCTCCAGATTGTTTATTGTTACGTTCAATTTTTTTGGTTCCTTTTTGCTTACCAAAAATTGGTTTTGTTTTTCCTTATGAGCTGAGTTTATTTTAGTTATTGTTAATAAATTTTACTGCAAGACTACAACAACACGCATCTGCTTCTACTTTAGGTAATTATAGCTGAAATATTTTGATATATAGTCAAAATAGAGTATTCTCTTTACTAAAACAATTTCTGTTCATAAAATATTACTGTCTTTGGAAAAAAAAATATTTGTTTTAAAAATTGAACAGATTCAAATAAATGCGTTTGTTGAAAAAAGTTGGCTTGCAAGCAATACGCGTAGCTATTGAAGAAGGGGCTGTGTAAGGGTTTTTAGAAAAAACATTGGAAACATCCAAAAATATAGTCATGATTAATAAGAGAAGCATTGGTTCATACGTATGCAAAACCAGGTTCGGAAGCCACTCTTGGAATATCATGATATATATTTAAACGCAATCTGCAAACATAACTCTGATGGATAATTGAACCCTTTCGCTTCCTTTTCTTCTTGTGTATGCACATTTTAGCTTTTTTTGCTGGGGACCTTCTTTAATTTCAATAATCATTCACACACATGTGTGCACACATTCAATTTGTTCATTTAAAATAGCTCAGGTCGGGGCTCTATCAATCAAACGCTTGCCATCCAGTCACCCATTCCCCCCTTTACTGACGACGACACCCTCCCACCGCCAAACGAATGCCGCCCACGTGTTTCAGCACAAACAATTTGTTGTAAGTGTATCAATTGATGCGCCCCGCATTCGCAAATATGTATGTATGCGTTTGGCCTGTATGCGCGCGTGTGGGTGTGTGTGTGTGTGTGCACGTCACATAATCAAAAGCACAAATACTAAAACAAGCACTCAAACTGTCAAAGCAATGATTGATAGTGTTGACATTCGCTTTTTGGCTTCAAAACGCCAAGCAGCGAGCTCGGGAGTTTTTGTGCATTGAATTCTGTTAATGGGACGTTTGTCGATTCCATACAGAAACCTCTCAGCTCCACTCCCCTCACCTCAACTCGTTTCACCTGCCTTTCAGGTGTGGGCGAATGATGAATTGCACTGCATGTGTTTATATCGAGGTTGAGTGAAATTTGTATTTATTGCAAATTTGCTGACTAAGTTTAAAGGTGAGTTTCCATTTAAAGTCAATAATTTAATGCGAAAATGTAGCAGAAAAAGGCTTGTAAATGTTTTTTCTTCAATCTGTTTACGCAGCCGATGAAATATGCAATGTCATGATACATTTTATCCAACTATTTTTTATAAAAAAATAGTTAAAGCATAAAAACATAATTTTCACATTAAATTAAAATTGAAGTATAACTAATTAAAATAAAAGTAGGTATTTTTCTCTGAAAATTGAATTAAACAAATTTGATTTATTTGCTATTCAAAGTTTACAAAAAAAAAATGCAAGTCAACCCAAGCAGTTAATCATTTTTTTACCAGGTTTCAAAATCAATTCTTAGTAAGTTTTGAAATAAAAACTAAATTTTTATATATAAATTGAACAAATTTGTTTATTTTTAAATGGTTACCCAAAATTAATAATTGTATCTTATATTTATTAATTGAAATTAAAGCTCGCATCTTGAAATGCGTTATTTAAAAGAGATGGAAATAAATTTATCGCATGCAGCTCAAAAATAAATGTTAAATCAACATTTTCAGCTTCCCCGCTAACGGTTATCTTTGAAACTGTGCTAACGGTTAACGGTATAACAGTTTACTTTGCCTCTGTTGTCAATAGATGGCGGACTGTTTTAACAGACTGTTAACCTTACAGAGTAAAGGCTGAGTATTAGCTGCATTAAATTGGAATAAAAGCAAATGAATATAATATATATATCTATATATAAACGTAATTGATAAAGTTAGCTTTGATAATTTATGAAGTTCTTTTCAAATCTTTGGATATAGAAACCAATTCATATGCTAATTATATAGATAATACTCGATTTAAAACTGTAATAATATTGAAGCTAAGTGTTAATATCGAAATATAAAAAAATGTTTGAAGAGAGCTACAGGGAGCTGAAGCTTATCATGGAACAATGTTCTAAATTTGATATGCTTGTCTGCGTGTGTGGCTGAGGGTGAGCTGGGGTTTTGAAGGGGCGTGTGCATGATTTTACGTTTGGTTTTTATGCGTGGGTTGTGGGTTAAATAAGACGCTTGCTGGATGCAAACAATGGACGGGTGTTAAAAAGACAAGGGTTTTGGTGGGGAGATGGATTTGGCTGGGCTACGGGGCGGATGCGTGTTGACGAGTCGCCGGCAATCTACCGAGTTTCGCTGGCTTTTTGTTTGCGGCTTGGCACAGTGGAATTTAATAACGTGCTGATGCATGCAAAATAACGCATAAAAACGTAAAAATGCACACGCAAAAAAAGGGGCAAACAAATTACAACACCACACACAAACACGCACAGGCAAACAGAGAGATACAACCACAACAACACACACACAGAACGCGTCTGCGAACCGAGACTGCTCCAGTAGCTGCAGTAAAACAATTTTCGCAGTCAATTTTCCTTTATGAGCGGAAAATATCTCGCTGTGAAAATATGATACGCATATTGGCAGCCATCAGCCGAAGGCAACAACCCGCACGCCCAACCCAACCCCACAATCCACAGCTCTTGACGCTCGAATATGCAAAAAATTTGTGTACCACTTTAATTGAAACGGCAAATACTGAGTTAAATCAATCGAAAACAAAATAAAACACAAATTTCAATCAGATAGTCAAAAAAAAGGAGAAAATGAGAAAAACAAAGTGGAAATAAAAAAGTGCTAAAAAGTTCTCGAATTGCGACATAAAACGGCAACAAAAACTGAAGGTAGGACGAAGGCAACGCATTTGCTGCATAAAGTCAAAGTCATTAAAAAGTAATGTCATTCCGTCAACCAGACAGCCAGCCACGCCCACATCTACAATTGCCTTAAAGGGGTTGGGGGGTCTAAGAGCCTGTCTCAACTCCTTCACTGGCAGGCGCTCCATTAATGATGGATGATGAATACTCGAGTCTTGAGTCCTGAGTGGCGACTCGACTGGCGGCTGTTGCGCACCGAAAAATGATTTGATGAAAACATTTGAAATTTTTATCGGGTGCAAATTTATGCAGAACTGTTGATGTCATCGCCGTTGCCCCTGTCCTCGCCCTTGCCCAAGCCTGCGTTGGCCACAGAAAAATGATGACGATGCGAGTGACGTTGAAATATGAAGCGACATTACCTACTCCCAAAGGCGGTCGGAGCAGCAGCAACAGCAGCTCCCAAGCTCCTAGAGCTGAAACTAGGGGCTGCAATGATTGGCTTTTTTCTTGAGCGTGCCCCCCTCTATTAGGGCTGTGGCATTTTCTGTTGGGCGCAACGAAGCGCGTCTGTTAACTGGGCTTGGCCTTAGTCGATAAGACGTTTTTTTGTTGTTTGTGGGGAGGGCTTAATTTTTATTAACATTAGAAGTGCACTTAAAATTTGTAATAAATGACTTTGCAATTGATTGGAAGCTCACGAATTTATATGCTCCATAAAGTTTGATACAGTTGAACGAGCAGCTATATAAATACTTGCACATAACTATGCCATATAAATGCCAAAAATTGCCTAATAATAAATATACAGCTATTAAATAATCATTCACATGCTCAAATGCCGCTGGAGAACATAAAAACATTATTGATTATTTGAATTAGTAAAAAGATATCAATTTGGTTTATGATGTTTTCCTCGACAGTTTCAGCCTAAGTTCTAAGTAGTTGCACGCTTTAGCAGCGATTTTTGCCTTCATTAACTCTTTGAGAATTATAAGCGATTGGAGACCTTTATAAATCTTCGAGATGTTTAGAGAATCTATACTTACAAAGTACCTACAAAGTAATTGATATATCTAAATGAGTTTTGTATCTAAATATTATTTACTATTCTGACCTGTTCCGAAAACTATTCAATATAATTTGAAAAAAAAAATATATATATACAGTCGTAGGCCCCATTTTAATTTTAGTATAAAAAGAACCAGCTATAGTTGAAAAGGCGATTATAAACTCGCATTTTCTTCTTATTATAATAAGTTAGTATTAAGGAAAGCTTCCAGTTTTTAACATATTTAAATTAAATAGATTATCTTTTTTTCTTTTTTTAAATAATAATCTATTGGGAAGGCTGTGTGGCTTCTGGCTTGCCCATCAGATATATATGAACCTATACCTGTACAATTTTCTTTTTAATAAAGTTCCTGTTGAAGTCAAATCTTTTTAACTAAACCGACAAAATTATATAAAAAAATAGTATTTGTGATTTTTAAAGAAAATATTTATACCGTATTGTACCATTTTTGAAGTTTTTCCAATAGATACTCGTGACATCTTCATATGAGCTGCTGTTTTATTGACCATTCATTTTGAAGACTTGTTTTTACTGCGGCGAGTGTATTCATATGCTTTGAACAAATTGCGTAAAACTTTTACGGATTTAACATGACAGTTACAGTACATGGTATCTAGGTGGACGACTGTGCACTTGCATACTATGTGCCATGTACTCATGTACCCATATACCATGTACCTTATACCAAATACCATGTACCTTGTAACACTATATATGGCTATTATAAAAGTTTTTTGTTTTTTTTTTATGCGTCTAGCCCCCATGGGCTGACGACTGTGGCTTCAAGTTTTTATTGCCGGGCGTTGTTTGACGTGAACCTGAACGAGAACACGGACTCCGATGTGGGCTACAGCTCGGCCGGGATGTGTTCTGTGGTTGGGCGTGTGCATGTGGTGGGCACGTGTGCTGCTCCCACAGGTGACGATGGCCTCGTTTATGAACAAACAGCAAAATGTTGTCAACATTTCGAAATTTATTTGTTCAATATACTTATAAACGTACACAGACAGAGACAAACGATGAGCATATGTTGACTGAGTGAGTGTGCGTGTATGTGTGTGTGTGTGAGTGTGTGTGTCTGGGGCTGTTGTGTGCGTGTGTTATTAAATTAAACACAGAGCTGCCATCAGCGTTGGGGCCAAAAGCATTCATTAGCCACGTTTACTGCACCCGTGGCGACCTCCATTTTTGCTGATGAGTTTTGTTTTTTTCTTGGTTTGTTGTATTTTTTTCCGTGTTCCACGTTGGCCGCAAGTAAAACTTTCCTGTTGTTTATGTGTATTTGCTTTGTTTCTGTGCGTGTGTGTGTTTGTGTGTGTGTGTGTGTGTGCGTGAGATTACCCAACTGTATCTGGTTTTGAAATAAGATACTTCCCGCAGATGTGCTTCTGGCATGTCCATTTTGTATAACTTATTTGAAAACAAAAAGCTCTTTTGTGAGTAGATTGCAATTATTTTTGAATATCAATTGACTTTGAAGGCGATCAGATGCTAGGCAAAAAACTACATTCAACCGCTTTCCACCAATTTTTCGCAGACGCGAGTGGAATATTCCAAAACCTCGACAGAGCGTGCATTTATATAAGGGAGGGTATCTCTACAAAGGTTCATAGCAGCCGGACAGAACAAAAAGGGTTTTAGTATAATTATAGATATATAGATCAAAAGAATATTTTTATTGGACATGGAAATAGGATATGCTTTACGAGAAATGAAGCCTTGACTTTATTAAGAAGGAATTGCGTGTGTCTTCTTTTGGAAATGCGACTCTTAGATATATGTATGTAGATATCTGCTTAGAAAAGAAGATAAAGCTAATCCGTTTTAGGCCAGTTATCATCGTTAGTATCCTTATTTGTTATACTATTTAGATGATACGGCAATAAAAATTAATTATTAATCTGAGTAGACCACACGAGATTTTCTAGAGAATCTAGCTCTAATATTAATCGAAGGATGCTTAAAAAACTATCAACCACAATCAATACTTATTGGCATTTCGGGAATGGGGAAAGATATCGACAGAAAATAAGCAACTTGTTCTGCGAATGATATACGACAAATATTTCCAAGAATTGGGTAATCCCACACATTGGAATAAGCATCAGAGTAACCTGTAAGGAACTACAATATATTTGCTGTACAGCCGGCTTCAACTGGGTAAATGTTGGCTTTTCTTTTTTGATTACTTCGTCTATTTGCTGTGGCGGCTGTTGCCATTTCGTGACTGCGGCCACGGTCTGTGCCCGGCCTGCTCCGTTGTGTAGTGGGCTGCATGTGGATGCTGTTTGGTGTTTTCGGTTGATGTTACATTTTGATACACGTATTTGTTCTAAAGTGTCCCGAGTACGTGATCTCCACTCGTGGCGTATATTGAAATGATTATTGCGCGTCATTTTGGCGAAAATGGCAACGCGTCGGCTGGGTCTTTAGAGAAGAAGCCATCAACGTGTGGAAATATTAATGGGCCACAGTTGTTGTGCTTGGGCTGCAGTTAAATGCGATTTGACCTGTGTTTTTGGTAACGCCCAACGCATTAATTCTAATTAACTTTTTGCGGTTAGCTCATCAACCCGAAAAGGGGCCGGGTCGGGACTGCGGACTGGGGACTGGGCCTGACCTGAGCCTGAGCCTGGAGACTGAGCCTGGAGTCACAGCCGGTCGCAGTCGTTGCCGGTTTATGAGCACTCGGCAACGAAATAGCGTCAACAAATGAAGTGCAGGCAATAAAAAGCGACAAAGGCAAATGGCGAAACGTCGTCCTAGTCGTCCTTGTTGCCATTGTCCTGCCTGCGTTTTGTGCGTTGAGCCATGAAAATGGAAATGAAAATTTATGCGTACCAACTACCGGGCACAAATGCGCCGCGTTCGTGTGATTAAAACACCTGCGCCGACACCTGCCAACAGCAGCAGCAGCACAGACCATTACAGTCCTCCTGTTGGTCCTTCGTCCTGCGCGCGATTGTCTTCCGTCGTTCTGTCTCCCTCTCTGGTCAGGTGCCAGCCCAGGTGATCATAGCTTTTCATTTTCGCCGCCTAATGAAACGTCATGTTATTTATGGCCGAGATGCGCTCTAATGCAAAGCCATTGCTTTCCATCTGCTCGCAGTAAACGGAACTAGGCCATCACGAATAAAATTTCACTCTGCGGATTACTCTGTGAAATCGCCAAGGGAGTCGCATTTTACACAGTCTTTGTCTGTGTTAAAGAAAGTCTTTTGTAGTAACAATTCAAAAAGAATATGTATTACTAACCATCAAGAAATTAGAAGAATACATGCTAGAAGCATGCTAGAAGCAGAAATAAAGAAAATTCTTCACAACACACAAGTGGGATTTCAAGTCAACGCATTTTGAGCAAATCTCTAAAGACATATCTGAGAAAGATCGCAAAATGTACGCCAACTGCTGATATTACCTTTATGTATTTAATATACTACACTGATATGCCAGCTTGTGTCTGAATGAAAGAGGTTTCGAATTGGGAATTTATTTTATAAAAATCGTTTGCTGTTTCGATATTTGGTTCTAGTAAAGTGTATTTGGTTCGAAGCTGGTTTGTAACATCCTTGGACCCAGGTTTCGACTCATATAAGTATATAATTATATATTTCGTGCAACGGGATATAAAGCATTTTATATATGTGTGCGTGTGTGTGTATGAAAGTGTGTGTGTGTGTGTGTGTGTGTGTGTGTGTGTGTGGTGCGTGCAATAGTGCATGCATGTTTTGTTTAATAGTTTGTTTGTTTAATAGCACGTTAATAAGTTGAACCAATTATTATCTAAGTTCATACCATTATTAAGGTATTTTACTGAATATACTAACCAAATATAATATATATTTTTAAAATCAAATGTGGTGCTAGCTTAAAGCTTACCATTTACTGAATACGAAGAATGACTATAAATATTTAAGCCAATCATACTTTGATTCGTGTCTTAAAACCCGTTCTTTAGAAATTGTAGCAAATGTCAGGTTTTTTTCACTATAGTGGCTTATTGGAGTATAAAAAATATAGAATGAATGTACATAATTCATTCAACTAGCCAAAACTAAACAGTATTCCGCATGGATAGGAAGCAATTGACAATTTGACATGCATTAAGCTGTTCAATTTGTCTCTGGAATCAGTGCAGTCGCTATTCCCCACAGAAGTCTAGAAGTATTGCTCAATTGTCACTTCAGTGAATGCGTCGCTTCTATGGTTTTCTTACGGTCTATTTACCCTTGTAGAGGATATTAGAGGTTAGTCAATAGTCAATGTATAACGCATAGAAGGAGAAGTTTTCTATACCATGATATACATATATTAATATCGTGCAACTAGGTTTAGGCTTTTTGTTGTAGGCATTACATATGTCGTAGCTGGACGGACAGGAATACTATATCTTAAGACGGTCATAGGAGCAGTCAGTCAAAAACTAGATCCTTGTATGAAAAGTTTATTTCGATTTTCGAGATATCTTATATTTCAGAAGTTTAACTATGCATATGACAAAAATTCTTGTAAATTCAAATGGTTCTTTAGAAAGAATCAATCGAATATTTTTTTTCTTTCTGAATAAAAGAGATTAAGAGCTTCACTATGCTCTGAGCATATGTCAAAGTCGAACTAGTAATTGGGCGAAAATAAAGCATAAAGCATAAGACACTTCTAGGGTATTTAATCTTCGGCATGCTGAAGGTAGCAGTTGTAGATTTTTGTGTTTTTTTTGGACAACCTTCAACCCCAAACGTGTTCAGCATTGATAAATTTGGAGGCGTGCGGCGTGACTAGCGCTGACCGAAGGCTCGTGATGAAGGATACGGGAAATGAGTTTCGGCGGGCAGCGGGCCATTAAAAATGCTAATGTGTCTATTCAATGCGAATTTTATGCAAATGACAAGGTTAAAAGCAAAATAAGAGCTACGCGCTGGTAATGCGATAAAAAATTTGACACATCATCACTTTTCAATAAAATCAACAAATTTTATTTAAGTCACCCAACGGATACGCCTCGCTGCCCCACTGCCCCACTGCCCGCTGCCCCACCCAACCGCACAGACCAGAGCTGCTCGAAAACTTCGGCTTTTTTTTTGTGACTGGTACGCCACCACACAAAAGCGCTTGGGAAAGCCAGGAAGGATGTTCGATGAAGGCAGCAGGCCGTAGGGACTGTGGAAGCTGGCTGAAAGTAATGCCATTTTCTATGGGTCCCTGCTACACTCCCCCATTTACCCAGGGGGGAAGCTTATCCATTTTGGCCATACGTTTTTGTGTATGTGTGGGTGTGTGCTTTATATTATACCATTTTTTGTTCTCTTCGCTTTGGTTGTTTTTCTTTGTTTGGGTTTTCTTTCTTTCGGCTTTTCGCTTTTGTCAAATGGCTTTTATTGCGAGCCGGGCCACGGAAGTAGCCAGTAAGGCTTTTCAGTCCAAACTGAAAATACTTTGCATTTGAAAATGTGAAATCCGGTTATGTTACTAATTTCTCTGTCCGCCACCCCTCTCTCACAGGCTCTCATCCTTTTACAGCTGCTCTTAGGTGCTTCCGGTTGGGTATATGTAGCTGGCGCATTCAACATCAATTACAGCATCCAAAGCAGAAAATGTAGCTCTCAATTCGCAATGGTAACCCAAATGTCACTCGCCGTGATTGATGGAATTGACAATTGCGCCGCCAACGCATAACCGTAGATGGATGAATCCGGGCACCGCCACCGCCACCGCACTTAAGCCCCTCCCGTCTGCCACTGTCACTACTCAAGCTACAGTCACCAGTCGGCAGTTGGCAGTCCCCAGTAACCAGTCACCAGTCACTAGTCACCAATCAGCAGTCAGCAGCAGCTCGAGCAGTTCCTATGTCATGTCAAGCGTTGCGTTTTCCGCTGTCAATCCGAGTAACATTTGTCTGGCAAAGGCAGCTCAATTGGGCGATTTGAAATCCCATCGAAATTGTTAAAGTACCAGAGGGGACCCTACTTAAAGCCTACACATATTGGGGCTGTTATTTTGTGTTTTTCAAATCGCTCACTCATTGAAAGTGGGTATGAATAATATTATAAGAAAGTTTTATAAATGCAGGTGAAATGCAGTGAGGGAGATCTAGCCGTTTATCCTTGATCAGCCGATATAGTCCATCTAGGCATATAAGCTAGTCCGTCTGGGAAGATGAACGCATCTATCTCGGAGACCTTAAGATTTAATTTTCATAATGTTTTATCTGATATCAATCAGATATCTATGTTCAATTACGAATGGATAGAATTTATATTATGTCATCTTAGGCTTGAACCAAAACATGGATTCAAGAGTGTGGAAAAGCAAGCTCACGAACCTTATCTAAAGGCGGGGAGTTGCTCCGCATTGTGGGCCCTGGTCATTAATATGAATTATTTTCTAGATAAAGAATTATTTATAACAGGTTGTATATTTTTAGGTCAATTTCTCAAAACGTTTTTGACATATTTGTAGAAATGTGGTTGGCAAACAGAAAGATCTAAACAAGATATATATAAAAACTGACAGGCCATTAATTCGGAACAATAGCTAATAAACTGCTCATAAACTACAAGCTCCGAACGAATTAAGGACCTGTCTTGTAGTTTTATGTGCATTCGGTGTGCGCCCATCAAATGGCCATCATAACTGCTGTGTAAATACAATTAACGCCTCATTTGTTGGCAGGTGGGGTAATAGTTTCGATGAAGGGGGGAGGGGGGGGGGGGATTCGGGAGCGCTTAAAACAGTTGCACGTTTATTTTCATTGCTGAAATGTTTTTGTTTTATGTGCCACTCCCCCGGCCGCCTCCCGGCCAGCGAAGTCAGAGTTACCGTCGCCAAGTTGGCCAATTGAATTTGTTTTTTCCTATTTCGTGTAAACATCGCGTGCAATTACAAATATTTGACTAACTCGAATGAGTGCTCGCTCCTTACTATTCAAATTTTCCAACCAACTGGGCAAAACGAACACTTATCAAAACACTAACAACAACAGCGGCAATAACAACAAACATAAACAAAATAGTTAAGATTATTAAATAAACTGACACCCTCTTTAAACAACTTGAGCTCAGGGGTTTTACCTCAATTATTAAATATACCTTGAGCCATCAATTTAAAAGTATTGATAAAAAACATTTTTTGATGGTTTAAATATATTTTCACATCCAAATGTGTATAAATACTTAAGCAGAAGGCTATAACTCCAAAAAGACACTTTTTCCCTTCCGGGGAATGTAGGAGGTATCTAAGTACCTGACATATTGTTGTATCTAGCTCTTATACGCTTCGAGATATGGAGTTAAATAAACTCGATGTTTTCGGGCACTAGAAAAATAAACGTTTAATATCTTAGGTCTGTAAAAGCTAGCTATTATAGAGTCTAAGGCAGACATAATCAATTCTTATCGATTTTATCTAGCTCTTTAGTCTCTGAGAACTCGGCTGCTGATGCTCATCAAGAGTAGGCTATTACTCTTCCCTCTTGACACCTTATCAACAATAGACAAGACAAGCCCGGATCGCCGTAATTGATTTACATTTGTGATATATAAATCGGTGTAGGGAATTTAAATCAAAGTTATCTGGATTCTCTAAAAGTAAACCGACTTAGACACACACACACACACTAACACACAGAGCTTCATGTTTTATATTTTCTCCACACACATACGAACATACGCACATATTAAGACATGGAGTTTCGGCCTAGCTTGTCCGCACAACACACATACAAGTGCCTCATCCTTGGGGACTCTGGCGTCGGTAAATCCACATTTTTGCGCCGGCATGCAACTGGACAGTTCGAGGATCAACATGTGCCCACACACGGACTCAATGTGCACACGCTGCTACTGGAGACGAACTATCAGGCCGTCGCGCTCGAGATGTGGGATATTGCAGGCGATTCTCGGCACGGAGGACTCCACAATGGTTACTTCTTCTTCGCCAAATGTGCCATCATCATGTTCGATTTGAGCGTGGCCAGCACTGCGGCCAGCGTGACACGTTGGCAGCAGCGCCTTAATGAAATCTGCGGCAACGAGCTGCCGGTGGTCGTCTGCGGCAACAAGGCGGAGCTAGAGCGCATGTGCCCGGAGCTGTTATTTCGACAGCAAGACAACCTTGACTACTGTGAGCTGTCGGCACGCGCTGCCTGGAACTTGGAAGAGCCATTGCAGCTGCTCTGCCGGCGACTGCTGATGCACAAGGACTTGAAGCTGATCTCCCAGCCAGTACTTAAGCCCGTTAAGGATTGTGACTACAATAAAGATGCAATGAAGGAGCAGATGGATTCGGTTATACAGAAAATGTTGCCACCGAAGATTAAAGCAAGTGAAACATGCGAACCGAATGAGGTTGGAGATTTCAAGCGTTTTATCGTCTTAAATGAGGGCTAAACGAATATTTAGGAATAAATTTAGGGTGTCTGAATTTATTAGTTAATTCCTCTGTTTGTAAGGGTGTAAGTCATTTTGCTTAAGCTAGATACTACGGATGTATTGACGATAAACTCTGTCTCAAACATAGTTGCCAAACATCAAGATTAAGCAAATCTCATCCGAAAAAGTGTAGTTTTCTTAGAATACGGTTTTAGTGTTTTTTGCAGTTTTAGAATTCTACTTCCTCTGAAAGAGGATAAGGATTTTAATTTTGGCATACTTAACCATTTTGTTATATGTTTGGAAAATGTAAAAGGAACAAATGTGTCAGTCATGTCATGAAAAATCTGCCGCTTGCCACTAACATATATCGTACACAATATGTATTTATTCTACGTTCTGGTTAATAGCTGATTAGTATAAATTTAAGCAAAAAGTTGAAAATAAATCATCCTGTCAATTAAAGAGCTCCTCGGAGAGCGTCATCAAAAGCGACTTTGTTTGAGCTCGGAAAAATATGTGACGGCAATTTAATTAAAAACTTATGAATGAGTGAACAAAAAACTTTTGCACATCCTTCGACTTGAAGATGTTTTTATCGTTGTTGTGTGCACAAATGAATTCTGTACACACGCACACACACACACCCCACGCACACACAGAATGTTGTGCGTGCGTTTGGGCATGTGGAGATCAGCATGTGGAGAACTATGTGAAGCTTTTTCTACATACAACTGAAAAGCCCAAAGTTTTTACAGCGTAAAAATATAATTGGATAAATTAAAAAAGTTGATTTTAGTTTTTATTTTTTGATTTTGCTAGCTTTACTAGCAACAGTTCAAATATTTCCCTTACCGAAAGAGACAAAGTGCATTTAATATGGCTATACCCTGTAGTAATAGTCTTCTAAAGTATACTAAAAATATCTGACTGCTTTAACTTATATCGATTGACTGCTATAGCAAAGATATCGGGTTTGCATCTTCAATTCGAGAAAAGGAGCTGAGTTTCGCCACACTTCTGGGAAAAGGAAAGGCGTGTTTCTTATCGGAGTGTTAAATATCCGACAGCAAACAAATATCGACTCTAAACAATTGCTGTACTATCGCCAGAGTCGCGTCTTAAAGCTAAAGTCTATTTCGAGTTGAAAAAATTGCAGCTGCTTAAGAAGGTCTTGAGAATAAAATATTCTTAGACCCGAGTATAAGGTATTTGCGCGTGGTATTTACTCCACGGGAGCCTTCACACTTGTTAATCTTGGCAAATCCAATTGGTAAATCGATCTAAAAGCACAATTGAAACTTTTCGATTATTTTGGCCAGGACTCAAGAATGCATTGTAAATGTATTTTGCACACACAAATTTTTGTCTCCTGGTCGCAATTTCACTTGGCACATTTACAAGCATTTCTCATCGTTGCTGCTGGTGCTGCTGCGGGAGATTTGGGGATTCATTCGGGCTGGGATTTGGGGCTTGGCTTGGCCATTTTATTGTGTGCGCAGTCGGTAAAAGTGAATAAGAAAATTTGTTTGCCAACTTTTGGTGTAATTTGTAAACATCAAAGAGAATGCCTGAGAAAACATGTCCACGAGTCAAAGGGATCAAGAGTTGCTTTGCGAATTCGTGCGGAAATCTTCTACGTGTGCGGCATGCCAAAATCTTGTGCTAGTGTGTGTGTATCCACAGTATGGCAGCTGGTAGCTGGCAGCTGGCAGCGGCTTACAGCCTCCAAATCCTGTCACAGCGTATTGTAGTATTCAACCAGTTGCCTTAACAAATCCGTTGATGCCGATGATACAACAGGCGGATTGTTTAACCCAAAGCATATGCGTATCTCTCAATGGATGCGTAACTCTGCAGCTTATGCTATGCATGAAAAGCATCTGAAATTTGAGTAGGTTTTCATAGTACATGGACGCTAATGAAGCGCCAAGACCGAAAATTCGATGAAGTCCGCAGCTGCCGATGGGCTGTGGTGGACGCAACGTTTCGCCAAAAAGTTATGATAACAAAGAACTAATTAAGAAACATGACGTCCTTATGACAGCTTCAGCCCCAGTCCCGGCCTCGGCCTCGGCCTCGTCCTCAGACTCCGCACCAGCCGTAGTTGTAGACACTGCATTGGGCTCGAGCTCGGTTGAAGTCCTGGCACTACCAGCAGCAGGAGCAACTGAAGCAGCAGCTCTGATGATGTCCTGATGTACTAATTAAGTTTTGAACGTGACGAGAAATTGCAAGTAGCAATTTCGTTGTTTGATTTTTCGCTGAGCAAAATTCTTGTTGCCTGCTCGCTTCCTTCCCGCTCCTGCGGCGCTTTTCATCTGAATAATTAGCTGCAAAGTGTGCAAAGGACTCAGTAGCAGGACTAGCAACGCGATGGCAACAGCTTCCCCCAACCCCCAATTTGCCGCCGTCAGTTGCGGGTAGTTTCCTTTCTGGCTAACTACAAATTAGAATTAATTTTCTTGATGCTCCTATATATTTGTCTGTTTATGCTCTGAGGCCAACGCAGAAAGACAATGGTCAAGGCAAGGCAATAGGCAATAGGCAAGGGCAATCCAGCTATTTGATATTGTAAGTCTTTCAATGAAACTGACTGAAAATCAAGCTAAACAAGCCTTTTAGTTTTAATAGTATCTCTAGTATTTAGTTGTGAATGTCATTCAAAAAGTGTATCTCTCTATATTAAATTTCATATTATTGATTAGTAATTACATTATTGACAATCTATAAAAGCAGGCTAACATTATTATTTTATGTTTCGTTTGATTACCATATTTTATATCCTTATATACTACCAATTCGACTTTCTTAACGCAATTATATTATTCTTTCATTTCCAATTGCTACCGGTTATAATAATAGCAAGAGTTGGTAGGTTCAATTATACCTTTTCATATTTTTATTTTAAACCCCTACTTAATTTTTTTTTCAAGTTTTCGAGTTGTCCCTTAACTCCTCTGTTTATAACTGTGTCGCCTTGTCACTTGCTCTTCGGACTTTTTTTTTAGTAATTTTTTCCATTTTTTTATTGGGTTTTCGCGTTATTGTTGCGAGTATTTTTTTGTATTGCAGGGAGCTTTTGTGTTTGTTTTGAGGTTTCATTAAAAGGAATTTAATTACAAGGAACGCATTTCTCTCTTCAGACCTCGTTCTCTGCTGCTCTCATTTCATCTTGTCCTGTTCGAGTGCCACGCCCCCTTTATTATGCATTTTCACGTTTTGTGAGGCGATGTCGCCGGCGCCTTTGTGAATTGTCTCCGCTGAAAGCGTGAAACAAGCTGGCGGTGGGGCTTGGGGGTTGAAATGGGGGCGTATAGAACAAGTGAGAGTGAGCGGGAGAGGAGAGAGAGGAGGAATAAAAATTACCGTTGCGGGGATTAAGAAGTTTCGCTATTATCATTCAAATTATAATTACTTGCAATTGTTTTTATAATGTTCATTAACATTTAGCGCCTTCAGAAATTGCAGCAGCGAAATGGGAGCAAGGCGTCTGGCGATGCCTGCGGGCAAAAATTTCATTGCAGACATTTTCGTAATTATTTTTTAAATTGTAATTTGCGCAGCCGCCCTCCGGGAAGGATTAGCCCGGAAATATGGCAGCATGTGTTAATTGGATTTTGGGTGCTCATAAAGACAAAAGTTGATGGCGAAAACTGTGTAACACTCATCTTTCCTCTCGGGTGTTAATAGAAGCACAAAAAAAAAGTGGGCAACCAAAACATGGCTTAAATAAAAAATCGATCGAAAAAAATGGTTATAATACCAGGTAAGAACTCACACATGACACGGACATGGAGCCAAAACCTGTAACCAAAATACTTTTAAAGTCTCGACGAATCTTTTGTGAGATTGTCTTCGAGTTTCTTTCTTGAAGATGTAAGCAGCATATATAATCCTATGCTGGCTATCATAAGATTGTCACAAAATGGGCGCACATATTAGAGCATGTTTCCGTATTGTTGTAAAACTTTACATATGCTACAGGTAGTATATATGGCCATTTATCATATAGCTCTCTAGGATGAATTAGTCGAAAAACTTTATTGGTACCAAAAACATGTCTGTTTTTCCCATAGGAGCAATCGCTAAGATATACATATTTAGCACAAAAGCACTTTGGTAAGGGTATTTAATATTCGGCGTGACGAAGATTAGTGTCTTGCTTAAACAAACGTTAGACAGATTCGGATAGAATTTAAAGGCTGTAAAGCTTGAAGCTACTTTAATTTTTAATACGCAGCCGCATGCAATTTGTGCATCTCGGTAAATATGAATGCATTATTCATTAAAAACGTGCACTCGAATAAAGCAAAAACAATTGTGGTTTATGCAAAAAGCAACAGCTATAATTTGAAATAAATGCATATACAAATGTGTCTGTCTGTGCGTGTATGTGTGGGAGCCACTGTGTGGGCAAATGTTTACAAAAATTTCTTTTGATTTATTTAAGTGGAACTAATTGTGGGCGTTGAACTGCAAAACAGCAACAAAAAAAAAAAGGAAAAATAATAATAAATGAAATAAAGCACATATATTGCGAGGGCATGAAAAAATGCATATAATTTAAACACGAATTGTCATATCGAATTTGACTTTGTTCATGTAAGCAAAACGAACAATGACTTAAATAAGCAGACTGCACTAATTATTTCATTAAACACTCATCTGCGTGTGGGTCCTGGAACAGAAAACACATTTCGTGTCTATGAAAAATTAATTTCAGCACTCAAATAACATACTCATGTACATATCATATCCTTGCAGCAGGAGCCGGGCAGCAACTGACGCTCTAACTGAAAGCATTTGCGTGTTTGCGTGCAATTTGTTATCGTAAAACAAAGAAAACGACGTAAATTCAACACCTGCAAAAAGCCAGAAATACAGTCAGTTGTGTTTGAGACGGAACATGGAAAGTTAAGTCTACAACTAACAAGTAAATACGTTAAAGCCTAATTGGGTTGAACACTTTCGGATAAGTTTCTGGAGAAGTTAATGGAGAAAAGTTTGCTTTTCTCGGAATACCCTGTTTAAACAAAGTATATATAAAATACTCTATAACCAAAGTAGAGATATCGAAGGTATTAAACAAATCTTCAGAAATGCTTCTTGACCTATGCTAGAAAGGGTGCATATATACTTATATTTTACAATATTGAAATCTTTACCAACAATTCAATTTATTTAGTTTGTGTGCAATAAAATTCTTCACTTCACAATTTCATATTTCATATGATCTCCAACTTTTATAAAATAACTCAACAAGTTGCCGTTCAATTTTATGTTGATACCCTTGTATTATAACTTTGACCCCATAAAGTATATATATTCTAGATCTACATCAGCAGCCAATTTGTCTTTTTGTGAATCTTAAGGCTCTTAGCCTAATTTGTACTATGTTCTATATGTTAGCACAGTTGGTCAGTTGAATACCACAATGTAAGAGTAAGAATTTTATTATCAGTACATTATTTCAATGGAAACTAAAAATGAAATCGAACTTGATAGTTATAGATTGTCTAAACAGACATAGAGAAAATCAACTGTGTTCAATTTTGTTTGCTAATGAAATATTGCATAAGCAGACCACCGTTAAAGTCCATTGTCTGCCGGATGGGTGTACATACATAAAATATCCCAAGCTAGTGCATAAAGCGGCTTCTTGCTTTGTTGCTGGCCAACTTGGACTCGATGCACTTGAGGGCAACAAATGAAATGCAGCTCAAATAATCCATCAAAAACAAAGGACATCTCAAAGTAATTAAATGATCATGTACAAATACATAAGCGAGTAACTCATTATATATGTATGCTGTGTGTGTGTGTTGTCGCACAGTGGACACTCGACTGTCATTAATTTGAGTTTACAAAAGCCTATTTGTGATTTGTCAAAATTGAATTTGGTCCTTATCGAGGATTTGATTGATGGCCTGTGCTGTTGCTACAAGTAGCCTGTGTCCTTCTAATGCAGCCAGCCGTTCGCCTTCTTATTCGTCTTCTTCTTCATCTGGCCAACAACTTTTGGCGAGCACTTTGGGCCACACTCACACACACACACACACATACAGTTGATTAAGAGCTCAGGCGAAAATGCAAATGCATTGCCGAAATGTTGGGCAGGCTCCCGAGCGACGAGTACTCTGAGAGTCGCTGCACGTGCTCATCAGATTGACAGATTGTCAGTTTAGCAATTCGATGGCAACTGGATTTAACCAGGCCAAATGCAGGCACCAATTTCAGTTTGTTGCACTTTAAAAGTGGCGCCCATTACTCAAATACCCATACACACAGTCACACACACGCACACACACAATGCAAAATGTTGCAGGTATTTATCATTGTTGTTTTGTTTGTTTTTCTTTTTTGTGGACTGGCAAATCTCAAATGGAGTCACATTTTCAATGGATGCGACGCAACTTTTGTCAACAAAAAAAAAAAACAAAAATGGACAAAAAAAAAAGAGCCGGAAGTTGAAGTGCTGTTGGGAATTCCAAAATTTGTTGCCTGCCATTGTCATTTTTGTTTTCGCGGCGGCGCATTCGTGCGTTTTATTCCCAGCCAAACTGTAAATTCAAAGCCAGCGGCGCAAAATCGAACCGGCAACAACAACTGGCACAACCGAAATGGCCACTATAACAACAGGCAGCAATAGCAGTCACCCGATAGCTCTTTTCAGCCATTGAAATTCGCTGCAATTGTCAGTTTTTGCGTGCCATGCAAAATCCCCCAGCGCAAGAGCGAAACTCGACAACAGCAGAACAAAATTATGTTTTTTGGTTAGCTGCTCAGATGGGGACCCGAAAAGGCAGCCAACTGCTTTTTCAAATTAATTTTCAGGCCAATACCCTTTCAGCCAATACCCTATGTGTGAAAAATCTTATGTATGCGTTTTTTTATAGTTCTTTAAGGTATTAGTAAATGAGCATGTATAAGTGCATGCTGCTGTGAAAAGCTCGGCACGCTTTGATTTTGCACGTTGTGCTTTAAGCTTACAAAGCTTTCACGTACGTGTGTCCTGTACGTGAGCTGCAGGCAACAAAGCTCCGAGTGTAGTGCATGACTGGCTTACAGAGTTCGGAATTAAGGACCACTTCTTCGATTTAAAGCAAGGGAATAACATGATAAATGAATATAAAATATGTATTTTTTTTTTATATAGTATATTGGTATATAAGATACTTCAAGGAAAATTATGTGAATAAACTTAAGTGCAGACTGAGTACGTCATCTCAGAGTGAATCATTCCTTTCTTGGCTTAATTCTTGCAAGTCCAAGACGTTTTCAATGACCAGATCAGAGAAATAACGTGATAAATCAATATATATAAATTTATAAATATATATATATTTTTTTTTTTCTGAATGTATTTTAAAACATGGAAAGTTATGAGAATAACCCAAGTGCAGACTCGACAGATTGCCTATGGCTGAGCACAGGTCATCTCAGAGTCGAGCATTCGTTTATTGGCTTAATTCTTGCTAATCCAAGACTTGTGCAATGACCAGATCAGAGCAAACATTGAAGCAAATGTGCTTAAAACTCACACAATGTCCACTTAATGCTGCCCATTAATGGACTTTTAAGTGCAGCCAACAATGTTCCCAGTATGTTTGACTTTATTGTTAAAATGTTCTTCGATTTTCGCATGGCGCATGGCCAAGCTCCTGGCCATGGCCCCTGGTTCTGGGTTCTTCTGTGGGTGCTGTATGGCTTGGACTCATAATCCGTTCTGTGGATGCGGCAACACGTGCCAACTTTCGTCACAGAATTTCTTATTTCTGGCAGGGTAAATAAGGTAAGCGAAAAGCATTTATTAGTGACAAATAGAAAATTTCAGCACCTGCTCAACTAAAACCCCAGCAAAGCGTTGCAAAAGTACAGTTAAGTAGTCTTTACGCAATTTAGAATTAAGTAAGGCGTTTCTAGTGTAAAAGTTACTTGTGTAGAAAGTACTTGTGACTACGTAGCTGTAAAGAATATGTAACAATGCCAGTTGAGAGTGCACAACTAGAAGCTGCCTTGAACAGCAGCCATTTCCTAAACTGCCAAGGATTACAATTCTCAAACCGATTGAGCATAGATATGTGACTGTGAAAGACAAGCTCGAATCATGCTTAAGTTAAATACGATTAAAAAGAATCATTTTCGGTGTGAATAGTTTCTAACCATGATTCTGTCATACGATGTTGAGCATTATTTCATAGCAATAGTATTAATCTATTATTATTAATTGACCACCTGGAACTATTGCGCCTCTCAGTGGAAATCAATTTTTATAGCTCTTCGTCCAGTTGTATCATACACAAAAACACAATTATTTACCCTGGCTCCAAAGTTCTTATTATTCTAGTATCGAGGGTTAGAGCCTATCTATCCTCTAGAATTTGCTCTGCAGTTTCTTCGCTCTTAAGACAGAGTCTTCACTTGTCATGCTCCACAATTTTGAGCTCTTGTAGATTGTTGCACTATGTGCAATGTTCTGATATAAATTTGATTTAATTTGATTCTTTTTTTATTCTTGTATGAACCGCTTGTACACAAACTTGAAATTGAAGACATAACAGAAAAAGTTTAATTGCGACTATCCAAAAACTTAATTATCTGCTTTGTTCTCAGCTTGAAAATTTACAATTTTATTCAAGTGGATTTTCCAATGTGCATGTAAGGAAATACTGCTTCTAGGAGTTAGGAACAGGGTATCTGTGTGTTCTATCCGCTTTTTTTTCGCTTCCAATTGCGCATTACAAGTGGTCACATATGCCATGTGGCACCTCTTAAGTGGTTTCCCTTACACATCAACATTAATATACTCGCACCACAGAAAATTGAAAAACCGCCGAGTAAATTCGTCTCAGCTGGCTCGCATTTCCTTTGGCTGGACTGAAATTGCGGGATTTATATTTATGAGGCTGCCCTGTGCATATGGCAGGGCTCGTGTCCGTTCGGGTCGCTGGTGGATTGGGGATACGCTGGTGGGTTGCTTGGTTTGGTTTGTTTTGGTTGGTTGGCTGCCTTTTGCCAAAAGATATTTAAAATCAAATTTGTTTAATTTACATGCATAAACGCGTCAAATTTGTTTGGGAAATGTGCACCCGGCTGAAGCAATAACCGGAGTGGGCACATTGGCCTGCAAGGGGCTGCAGGGGAGGGCGTGGAACGGTTGCGAGGGGAATCTGCTAGTTCAGGACTGGCCTCGTGTGTGCGCTCAAAGGCAACAACTGTTTCCGTTAATATAAAATGCAAATTTTGGAGCATTTTTAGCAGCGCCCAAAATTGGTCAAATTCTCCAATCGCCCTCCTTCGGCCCCTTGCCCTGCGGTCAGTTTGGTTATGCGCCGCAACAACAGCACAAGATATGAGTTTGTAATAACCAAATCGGTTGGCTGGTTGGCTGGTTAGCTGGCTGACTGGCTGGCTGGCTGAGTTCGTCGGCTTGGTCAAATGCAATGAGTAGTAAAATGTTGTTAGAAATTATGGGCCCAAACGCCGGATGTTGTTCATATCCTTTTTGTAAACGCACGGAAATATGCCCGGCAAAAACAACAAGCAAAATGGAAATGATGTTGGCAAAACAATTTCATGATGTTTTGATTTCGCAACAACATATGTGCATTAACATAAACATAAACAAAACAACAACAACAAAAACAATGGGAATAACAGCTACCAACTAACTCGTTTTAGGCCATGTTTCGCTTTCGATTCGATTGACAGTTGTAATTTAAACTTAGCCGCCAACAATTTACAGCTGCTGGCTGTCATTTAAAATGTGCCAAAAAGAGAGGGCTGCATACAAGAGAGAGAGAGAGAGAGAGAGAGAGAGAGAGAGAGAGAGAGAGAGAGAGAGAGAGAGAGAGAGAGAGAGAGAGAGAGAGAGGGAGAGATAGAGCGAGCGATAAAGTGTATCGAGACTAAATCGTTTTGATGCCATCGATGATTCACCCAGCGGCGTCTGTCTTCAATTTTTACCATATTTTTCCACTCATTTATTTACATTTTCTCAGTCCATAGTCCATCCCAACATCCCTCTTGGGGCGGGGCGGGAATTTATTTATTTAGTGCTTATCTTCGAGGCGCATAAATGAATATCAAATCGAGTCGCAACGCATTCGAGTTTATTCGCATCGAATGACGGCCAACAAAGCGGCGCCCATTTCCATGCGGTTGACGCTTGTTTACACTAACAAGAAGCGAATCCTCGACCCTTCTTCGATGTGTGTGGATGGTTGGACAATCGTGTCTCCTCCACTTTTGTCGGCTCTGCCTTTTCTTTGCGCCCATTGAGGAAACCCTACTCGTTGTTATGGCAAGTGATACGCTCTTCGCCGTCCTTGATATCTTTCTTATTTTTCAAATCCGATTAGCATCATTAAGTTGAGGCCACACAGTTATTGTCGAAGGGACCATTAGATCCATTTGATTGATTTCTCCAAGAGAGAGCGAGTGGGAGAGTAAATCCCCAAGCGATGGCCATATTTAAGCCCTCGACAAGGTTACCCAAAATTGACTTTCGAGGCAACTTTCAATTCATTTCAACGATGTTTAATATCTGGCAAGATACATACAATAAACATAATCTCACTTATTCCTTATATTTTCCATCAAATTTCTGGCTGGAAAACGCACCTTCACTTATCCTTCTTCCGTTCCATCAAAGTTCTGGCCGAGTTACGGCAAGCCAGGCGTATGGCATGCAACACCTGATTCTGCTGCACCTCAAATTTACTCATAATATAATGCACTATATCCTCAACCAAATCCGGCTCGAGCTGTTCCTTGGTTTTCATATTGTTGTGCACAGCGCCGGGTCCCACCCGGCCAGATAGAGTATGAGTACCCAGTGTCTCCCTGCCGAAGATCATGTAGCACAAATCGCGTGTTGCATTCCGATACGAAGTCAAATCAATCCTCAAGTACATTTTACTCGATAGCTTCGTGCCATTTGGTCCGATCTGCATTTTATTTTGCTTGCTGTTCCAGTTTTGGTCCGAAGCTTCTCGCCTTACAAGCTGCCTTCCATTTGTTTTGCTATTTTTATTCCTTGTTGAGTTTCGCTTCTGCAACTCTCTTTCAAGATTTTCCAGCTTGACGGTCAATGATTGAAGCACTCGATCTGTTTCTGTTTCGTATAGTCGACGTGGTGTTTGAGTAAATGCATTCATTTTCAAACCTCGTACGATTGAGCACAGTTCTCTAAACCAACCCTAAGCAATTAGGTTTGAAAGTTGCTGTGTACTAGAGATGGGAGATTGTGTATATCGCTATCGACTGCACCGACTATATTGATTTTGTATGGTATCGGTGGTCTAGTTAAATGTACTGAGATTTTTGCCACTAATAGCAACCAATTCACACTGAACGACATTTAGCTTCTCTCTTCATATGTTAATATGTTGCCTAAGAGCTTGCCTTGCCAACATTTTTAAACCTATGGGAAGTTACTATCCCATATTCCTATCCTATCCCACAACATTTACCCGATAGTTTTGCCATTCCCAACGAAAAGTTTATTCAAAATGTCGGATAAGGAAGCGAGTACGAAAACTAAGCAACACGTTATATTTTATTATTTTGGTTAGAAGAGGGAAAACGTTCCCTCTTTTCGTGAAGTGAATATTATTCAATCGATTTATAATAAGAGAATATTAGGAACAAGGTGGGCGAAGAAATAGCAAATATGGTATTTTATAATGGAGATGTCGGGCTTTTTATAGGCGTTCGAAATGAAGACTCATACTCACCCGAGATGTTCAAATTATTTGAAATTTAGGTAGGGTACTCATGAGCTATTCTATAAATTGTGTTAAAACTATTCCAACCACGCTTTCTACCGCCGATATATGCTAAAGTTTCAGTTGTTTCCACTGAACGTTGCTTTTCTTTTAAAAATTTTCGTTTTAAGTATATTAATGCGAATCTCTAGACACCAGAGATTAAAAATCAGGTCAAGAAGATTTATGTGACATCTGACGGAACTAGGCTGAAACTTGTTTTGCAAGCGAATTTTGTAATATTTTGATTTAGATTAATGTAATCCGATATGCTTACATATGTAGCTTTTAAATGTTTAAATGTTTCTTTTGCCCTAGTCAAATGTTCTAATGTATTTGCATGCTTTTTGGTTTGTTTCGACTTGTGTTTATTTTCGAATAGTTTAAGTTGAGCAAAATACAAACTACAAAGCCAAAGCGATTATCTTTTAGACGAGTATTCCGTTCAAGAAATTAATCATAACTAATAATTGTGAAAGTCGAATTCGAATTCGTAGTATTCATTATTAGCTGAGCAAGACTGAAAACTAATTCAAAACATTTAATAAATATTTCGAAATAAATTTCTTGGTAGAAAATCGATATAAATTCAGGTACAATCCAGAGGACTTCAAGCATATGTAATATTTTTTTTTAAAAATCACAACTAAGAATAGCTGCATTCAATTATGCATCAGGTGCCTCATTCTCTCAAGGTGTCCTTCCACAAAGAGTTTAGTTGAGGGAAACTAAGCAAACAACAAGAAACAAATGTCACCAACCTTTAACCTGTGAGCAGCATCTGTGTTGGCTTTAATCGTATCTGCAGATGCTAATGGCAACTAACAGCTAATTAAGAGAACAGTCTTGTGGCAATTAAATGCCTTTGGCAACTGCAGATACCAGATACCAGATACCAGATACTCATGTTCCGTCTGGATAAGCAAATGGCGTCCGGTGGACTACAATTACCCGCACTATTCGAAGCAGCTGGCCAAATGCTTTTTTCCCTCGAACAAGTTACAGATTGCATCTTTATCTTGGCCCGTACTCTCGTACATATTCTATAAGGCAATAAAAGTTTCTGTGCAATAAATCTGCAAGTTTCTGGACCGAGACTCCAACTGGAGAGGGATAGACAGCGGGAAAACATCTGCAGTTGGCATTGCACACACACACACACACACACACACACACACACAAATTGCAAAAGAGTTGAGCAGAAAACAGGTGGCCCTCGAACTGACGACCATTTTATTTCCTGCCGGGTCACTGATTCACTTGGCCTCCATTCCGGGACGCGTTTCAGCACAAGCTTTGACAGTGGCTTTAAGCCCGCTGCTCCTCGGCACTATCAACACCGTTTTGATATTTGGGTTGATAAAAATTAATGCAATCCGGAGCTCGCCCCTTTGTCTGCTCGTCGGCTCTGACGAAAGTGTTGACGCATACAAATTGTGCATTAGCGAAAAACTCGCAGCTTTCGGGGCATTTAGTTGCAAATGCGTCACCAGGAGCTGGTGGACTGGCAACGGGTGCTGCTCCTGCTGCTCATGCTGCTGGTGCTAGTGACGCCTCCGTTTCGCGACAGCCAGTGGCGAAAATCTGCAAGCATCCGCATGGCATTTGCATAAATGCAATTTAAAATCTGAATTATTCATGAGCGCCGCCATTTGGCCATTTGTCTGAATGACCACTTGTGGCATTCGGCGGCTCCACACCCACACCCACAACCACACCACAAGCACACACACACGCATACACACGCACATTGTCCACAACATTTGAAAATGGACACAGCCCTGCCGCCAGTTCGCAGAGCCTTTTTTCTTTCCTATTCCCTCACAGCTGATATACGAACGGCCGCCCTTTCGGTTCTGTTTTTATACCCTGTGACTTACAAAGCGGACAAAATGGTATAAACATGGCAAATGTGGAAAAATAAACTCAATTACTATATCTGCAATGATCTCGGAGATTTTAGGGTCCATTGTTTAACAATTCAACTTTAGATTAGCTGCCCAACTTGCAATATTTTTAATAGAAAATTGTTTTTCATTTTGATGGTATATAAAAAACCAATAATTTGAACCATAAGCCGAGTTCATCAACGTTGTTCAGTTTGCAACCTGGATCTGGACAGGACCGTAGGAGCGAACAGGCAACATACAGAAACAATTGGAAGCAGATTTTATGCAATACATTTTTGAATTGCTGAGATTTATCAAATTTTAATATTATTATTTTATAGAATTTACGTCCTCAATCAAGTAAGATATTTGCAAATTGAAAATCAACTCAGATATACTGAATACATTTCGAGTACAGGGTATCTGCAGGTCGAGCCCGCTCCAGCAGAGGAGTCTAATATTATTCTTTTTGTTGTGGCAGAGTTGCATGTGCATGTGACAACTTAATGGTTTCCGTTATTTGAAAGCAAAAGCATCGAAAATTGCTGATGTCAAATTGTCGATAAGGATTAACTCTTCCGTTTGTGTACATTTAATATTAGCAGCTGCACATTTGATTTGGCTTTGGCAGTGCTCTGACTGACCGCCAGTCCAGCCAGTCCAGCCAGACCAGCTCGGTCCCCCGCCGCAGCTGGAACGTGTTTATTTTGGATTTGAAAATTACTAAAGTCTATGTAGTTTCAATTTATTGAGCAAACATTTTGCTAATGGGGTGCATTTCCGCTGCCCTGTTGCAAGGGTTTATTTGCCAACAGTTCGACTGAATGGGCGAATTTTGACAGATATTCGTGTTTACAGACATGTTTCCAAATTGTAATTAATAAATTAGTCTTAGTTTGGATTTTTATTTGTCTTTCGATAATTATATATAACTAAGTAATAATATAACTAAATTGCGATTGATATTGCAATGATAATACGAACACAAAAAAATAGAAAAAAATATTTTAAAATTACTTTAATTATTTTTGCTGCTTTTTAATTCCGGCTATGACGAATCACTCTACTTACTGTGCGGTTAATTATGTTGCATGTTGCCTGCATTTAATTGAATATTATACATATTTCAGGATTTATGTTACATTTTATAGACTGTGATTTTTAATAATTCATCTCTTTGATGTTGACACTTGACTTGGTAATTGGATTCAACGAATCACTTGAAACCTTAACCAGAAACTGCTTTCGCAGAATCATATTGAAATATTACAATACACATGTGTATGTGCGCACATATGTGCATATATCGATTTTCTACGGCGTATATAACAAATTCCATCCGTAAAGTTAAATGTCTGTGAATGTTTTTGTCACAAATGACTTTTCCGTTTTAATTGATTGCTGGCAATAAACCGAGCAGGCGCCCATTGTGAATGCGTGCGTGTGTGCCTGTGAGTGTATGTGTGTGTGTATGTGTGTTTAAGTCTAACTCACAGCTGTCGCTGGAAGTTTAAATGGCGAAAGCGTCAACGTCATACGCGCAGCGTTCAAAGGGCGCCACGGGTTGAGGGTGGGAAAATTTTGAAACATTTGCTTGGGACGAACGACTTTTCCAGTTTGCGCGCTTTGTGGAAAATTCCTTGTTATATTCTAAGAATTTGCGACAATTTCAACTTTTATTTGCACAACATTGCAGGGTGAGGAAGAGGAGGGGGACGGGCAGCTGCTCCTTGGAGGGTTGGACGGCATTTATGTTTCAGCCCCCCGTTGGCGCATAAAATTCCCAATTACATTTATGATTTCTTGCTGTTTTGTTTTTTCTATGCTTTCGCTATGATTTGCCTGTTATGTTATTGCAAATGCTGTGCTAGCATGTGTGCGTGTGTGTATGTGTGCGTGTGTGTGTGTGTGTGAGTGGGTGTGTGCCTGCGTCAGAGCGTGCTTTTGGGCGTGTATTTTTATTTTTATCCCACTTTTATTGCATTATTTTCAGAGAGTTCAAGTTATTGTACAATTCAAGAGGGTATACAGTGTTTGTAATGCAGGAAGCAAACACGCTCAACGGATTAGGCCTATATAAATTAAGTGGCAATATATAAATTATATAAAAAAATAAATTGGCATGCGAACATTTTAGATTTCATTACGTTTTTGGTCAGTTTTTTAAATTGATTTCCTTGATACTTAAAATTACTTTAAGATTAGGAACCTAGGGTATTTCATCGTCATGATCTGAAAAAGTATTTTGTTTTTTTTTTTCTGGAAATTGCATGTGTTTATAGTCGTATTCATGCTTTGGTTTGCTTTGGCCCCGAAACGGAACGGAAATGGAGCCATTTTGTGTATTGCTTGGAACGTGACTGAAACGCAATTTTCCGAGCTTAGTTTAATTTGCCTATATTAAGCCTGCGATCGACCGTTTTTCCGCCTCCGACCTAACTGCCCCGACCGTCCGACCGCGAGCCAGCAAGCAATAAAGAATTCTCTCAATTCGATTGTGCACACTTTTCAATATAGCTCATACGCAGCGTTGGCCGTGTGGGAATCGTCTCGCTGTTTGATTTTTAGTATCGAGTATCTCGGGCAACCAGACCAGGCTAACGATTGACATGGGCCATGTCGTGGAATTTGTTCAGCTATTTGGCCCTGCTGGCTGCTGCCCGCCTGTGTTAATCCCTTTAATGGACTATTAAGCGTTTTTTACGGCCAGGACAGGCCCGTTCTAGGAGCCGCTCCGAGACGGATGCTGTTGCTGCTTTATGGTCTCGGCGAGTTTACGATAATCTCATCATTTGATGTTGCGGCACGTTCCACCGCTCATTTTATGCGCTCTCGCATATTTGCATTGCGTGTAGAGAGAGGGAGAGAGAGAGATTGAAGCCTTTTCCAGCGTTTCCCCAGTTTTCATGTTTGGGTTCAGCTCTGTGTTTGGCATTTCTGAAATTTGTCAACTGGCGCTTGTAATGAATTGATTGTCACAGCGGGAGGCAAATTTTCTTTGAATTTGATATCCCCAAATAGGTTGTGCCTGCGGGTGTGTGTGTGTGGGTGTGTGTCGCTTTGATTGACATGTGAATAGAGCAAGCCACAGCCACTTTCAGTTAGCCGGCCAATTAGGAGCGCTTTTTGCCTTTGTGTCTGACTAACAAAGCCAAGCACAAAGCCAACACCAACTCCCCTTGCTCCGTGCCCAGCCCAACCCCTCCACCCCGCACACATTCCCCACAGGCTAGTGGCAGTCCGACTTCGACTTGGACATGCTCTCGTGGACATGGCGTGTCAGTCACGCAGTTTTTTAGACGGCCGTCGTTAATGCCAACGACCACGGCACAGACAGTCCGCACTCTCTGGCCCTGACTCTGGCTGGCTTCTGGTCTCTTTGCCCTGCTGTGGTCGGCGACCTGGGCCAGTGCCTTGGCATGGACGCTTCTCGGGGGCGTGGCATGCAGTGTGACTTTGTTGCGTGATTACCTTAATTGATGGGCATTTCCGTTGAGCAAATGAAGCCACTCAATTAACACCTTTCAGCAGGATAAAAGTCGCACGTCCGCTGAAGCAACAGCTAAACCATCTCACACACACGCACACACACACGCATGCATTTAACTAGATTTTGGTGTCATTTGTTAAATAAAACCAGTTTTTTATTGCCTCCATTTTTATGTAAAATCTGTCTACAATCTTTCAATTTCATGAGTTGTATTTTATAAATTTTCAAATTTTCCACCAAATTATTTTTCAAAATCAAAGTTTAACACTTAATTATCAACCTACATTTTTTAGATAGTTCTACAACGTTAAGTTTCAGATTTTGTAGGCCTCCGATATCCATAATTGAACAACAAAGAACGGTTTCACTGTACATCAGTAATTAAAGTTATGCCACACACTGCTGTTCGCTTTGTTGCAAACTTAAGCGCACTTTGCAAATTGGTTAATAACAAAGAGGCAAGAAAAACCAAAATACCTTTTAACGAGAAACCAAAACACGAAACAAAACTTTGCACTTTTTACAAAGTGTTTTCATTTTGTGCCCGGCTCCTGCGTTTGCCTTTCTTTTTTTAAATTGTTTTCTCTTTTTTTTTTTTTATTTTTTCGATGTTAACAAAATTATAAAACTTGAGCAGTTTTTCGCAGACCCCCGCATCACTTCAGGTGTAAAAAGTTGTTGCATGAACTTTTGGCCCGCGCTCACATCCCCTAACCTGCCGTTGCCATAGTCAAGTGTTGCATTCAATTTTTCAATTAAAAATGTTTCAAGCTGAAGCTGGGGCTGGGGCAACGCAGCACGAGCAGCAGCAGAAGCAGCAGGAGATCAGCTTCAATAAATGCTATAAGTTGGCAAATTGCAGCAAATTAGTGACAATGAACTGAGAAACAGAACCCACAGATGGGAGCCTACAAACAGATTACGAAAAGCCAATAAAGACGGCAGAGCACGGAACAAACTCGTTGCAGTCGTCAACGGACTACCGGGCAAAAAATCGTAATCACAACAGAGCAAAATTGTTTTGGATGTCAGCCAACTGACCTACCATATTCTTACTCTGAGATAATTTCCTGTCATTATTTTGTGGTCTTCCGCAGTCGAACGTAAAAATTGCGACTCAAAGGTTTATTTCCAGCAAAACCGAACAAACTGCCCAACGCGACGGACACACAGACAGTCGGACGGACAGAGGGCGAGACGGACGGTCAGACGTTCAGCTGGCACAGATTACAGCTCCGCAACTGGATCAAAGGGAGGGGGGGTCAGTCAGTTGGTCGAAAAATTGACTGCATTGCCCACGGGTCAACAAATAAATTGGCTGCCCGGTTGGACAGTCGCTGGGCTTGGTCGGCCCAATGTTGATTTTGAGGTCATCGCTGATATTGCGGATGTGAATCCTTTTTGATTGCATTGGCCCAAACTGAAATTGCACTGCCAACTGCCAACTGCCGACTGCCGACTGCCACTGCCACTGCCACTGCCACAGCCAGTTGCAACTGTCGCTGACTGGCGGCCACTGGCCACTGGCCACTGGTCGGTCGGACAGACCCATCAGACACGAGACAGATGGTCGACAACGACTATGGCGTATTAATTGTGGTTTTGCCTGTCGAAAATTGGCATTTTAAGTGCGGCTTGGTGTCATTCCACTGCAGTAAAACAATAAAAAAGTCCTTGCCTCAAATATTTATAACAAATACATATATAACACAGACAGACAGTCTGACCTACACATAGACAACGGAGAGTGAGACATACTCAACTGCAGACTATTAAATAATAATGGACATTCAAATTATAGCCTTTACATGGACTCTGATTGCAGAAGTATTACTAATGCTTGGTCAGCATGCCCTATCTTGGACTGTATTTTATGTAGAATCTATGTTCAACCTGCTGGAATAATAAGCGCTAATACGATTTGCTTTTGCCAATTACTCACTTTTTGTTATTTTATAATGTAAAGAGGTAAAACGTAATGAGGGTTGAACTAATAAATCGGTAAGTAGGTCAAACTTTTCTACAATGTCATTGTGAAAATTAAACTTGCTGATAATTTAAAAAATGTAAAGATTTCAGGTGGAGATTGGTACAGTAGGAAAGTGATTTTAGTGATTACAGTATTCCAAATGGGAAAATGTTCTGCTAATTTCATTAGAAGACAAAGTAAACTGTTTTAGGCGGAATATATTAGGTTAGTTTTTTTTTGTATTATGAAAAGGACAACAAAATAAAATAAATTAAAATATTTCAAAATAATAAACATTATTATATTTTACTATACGAATGTAAGAGCTATTATAAATAGGTTTACTTCAACAACTCACATCTTAGGATATACAAAAACAGCCCACGTGTCTGCGGCAGCTAGCATGAATTGCCAGAATTTCTGAATACATGCATACGTTTATATTGAATTTGATAATCAACAGCATTGCAATTGCATGTGTATTGTTTTTTGGCTGAGTCTATGTGCTGCTATTTCAATTGATTTTTTTTTCAGTAGTGATCAGTTGCAAGTACCGTGGTATGTTACGAGTCCGAGTCCCATCGAGGGAACTTTTTTTTTTTTTAATTTATTTTTAATTTATTTGTCTTACAACCAGAGCAAACGTGCGAGTAGCGCGAGCTGCATTTGGTGTTAGTAGAAGGAGGTTCAGGGCATCCCCTAGGCGGGAACTCCCGACTCTAGCCTCTTACTTGTCAAGCTTGAGTCCTTGTATTTACTTGTTAAGATCAACCGATTTTGAGAGGTATTTGTTTTTAACTGGCCTCAATTATCAGCTTTCTTTTCTAATAATTTGGGTTAGCCATAAAATGAATATTCAAGTTCATAACAATTTATGTGTCAGGTACAATATTCATATTTTTAATACTTCACAAAAGGTTGAACAGTTGATTCCATCTCACACATTATTGGATTCGAATCGAATGATTTACCCCTGATATGCTGATGGCAAACAGTTGCAATATGAGTTCCTCAACAGTGAGAGGAATACTGAAATATACACGCACACATACACGCACACGTACACACACACAGATACGAGTGGGTTCATCGTCGAATATTTCACGAATTGAGCTGTCATGCAAATGTGCCATTTCTGTTTTTGAAGTTGACAGCGTCAAAATTGCTGGATACATCGGCATGGAAAGGCTTTGAGGGGTTGGCCATAGAAGGGGAGCGTGAATGTGGCAATGGGTTTTTTGGTTGTGGAGATTGATTTGTCATGGTTGCGCTGCGCTGCGCTGCGTTGCGCTTTTTCTGACTCATTGTTGTACGGATGTTGCCGCAATTGTCAGTTGCATCAATCATTACCACATGACAGTGACTGGAACGAGCCATAGATGAGTTGCATGCCCCAGCATGGAGCTACAAACTGCGTGGTGTGGCAAATGTGTGTGTGTAGGTGTGTGTGTAGCTATTGAGACCGTAAATACGCTAATAACTCAACTGTCCGGGCGAACAGCTGAAAGCATAAGAAATGGCAAAAGTTTTATTGAAAGTGCCACACAATTTGTTTGTATATTAAAATTATCATATAATTCTGAAAAAGTTTTCTTGAAAATGAGCTCAAGCCCCCCATTATGGGCCACTCGCCCTCTGTTCACTTCTGTCTGGCTCCTTCTGCTTGACTTTTGCCTTTTCGGGGGGCCTTCGCCTTCGTGTCGGCCGCCCCGATGGCATTTGAATTACATTTGTGTAATTTTGCGGAAAAGAAACTTTTTTATTTGCTAATTTTGTTAAATTAGAACAGAAAATAAAAGAGAATTGTAAATGACTTTATGAAATGCACCCAAAAGTATCTATAACAGACACGAAGCTTGCGGCAAAAATAATTACAGGGACACATGCAATTTGCAATTCTCTTTAGTTAGGCAAGAACAAAGTGGGATCATAATATGCTATGACATAATGAAAATTGAGTTAATGTTCTTTTTATAATGCTTGTCAAATAGAATTTGTTGGCCCGAGTTCTAGAAATAGCAGAAAATATTTAACTTTAAGTATAACAGCAGCAAACAGCAGCCAAATGAACAGAAGCAAAGACAATCGACAGAGTAAGAGCTAAAATATGGAATATTAAGTTTACATGGTCAATGAAATTAACCATATTCTAAGTCTTAACTTGCTTCTAAGGCCTTTAATTAAGTATAGGTAGTGCTTATCGAGGAATTTCAATAAAGCCCATACTACAATAGTTATAACTTGTTAAATTTGAATAGTTTGAACTTCTGTCAGATTTAAGATTTAATAAATGCCGTTCTATTTGGCCATCTAACCATCTAATCTGTTATTATTTATTTTCTGTTTATTTAATTCCATTTTTGGTATAAGGAAGCACAAGGAAGCACAAGGAAGCACAACACATTATTATTTTTTTTTTGTATATTTCAATATAGTTTCGATACGCGTGACATTGCCTGCGATATTCAGAAAATATAAATGGATGCAGGGTATACAAATGTAATTACTCGAGTGGAAGTGAGAAAAGTCTGAGTAAAAATGGTAAGACGAGCTTGAAGGTGCTTTTATTTACATTCAAAGTATATACATCTCTGACTTTTGTGATTTACTGCTTTGGGGGCTTAAGCGATGTTCAGCATGGTCGTGGATGTCTTTTAACCTTTGCCGTTGACCTTACAGGTTTCCAGGCGAACTATCTTTAAGAAACAGATTCCGTTAACAAATGATTACTATTAATAGCTATTTTTATGCTTCTTTGTTTTTTCCAATCACTTGTCAGCTTTCTGTCCAAAATTCATCTACTCAGAGCTTCCAGTATACATTTGGTCAGGCCATAAGCGGATTTATCTTATGGCTTCGCACTCTCCATATGAGGTTTTCTATGTTCTACCCATAAATAGTCAATGGCCAAGTGGACAATTTGTGTGCGGGGGAGCATTTACCCCACAATTTGCGGTGGCGAATTTAATTGCAATTAACTAAATACCCACAAACTGTACTTTGCTGGAGCACAATGAATATGTATTCCATTAAATCAACATTAATTTATATAATGTATTGTGCCCCAACTATTGTTATGGGTTTCTTTTTTCTTCTCAGCTCCCATGTAAATGACGTGGAGTGGACTTTTGTTATTCTCCGTGTATATACCCTCTAGCCAAAAAGTGTGTGTGAAAAGGAAGGCATGACTATTTGTATGTTAATTGTATTTAATAAGCAACGAATGAATTGAACACATCTAGGAAACTTTAAGATCTTGAACGGAAAAGATGATTGAATAAAAAGCTTCACCTTTGGTTGACTATTCATTTTCTTTCAATAAACTCCGAGATCAATGTAAGCAAACAAAACTATGTAAAACACTAATTACTATAACACAGGGTGTCTGCTTGTCGATTATTCTAGCCTTAAGCTTTCTTGTATTGTTTTTTTTTCTTCCTTTTTGTCGGCTTTCAGTTGTGCGTAAATTGTAATAAACACATGTACGGCAACTAATACATTGGCATATGGTGGGGCCTTCGAATAATTGATATTGATGGTTGTAATCTTACTTAATCCCTAATTACAAACAAATGAATACATTCGAAATGTGCGTGTGGAGGTATTTCTACCCACACACAAACACAAGCACAAACACATTTGCTTGTGCATATTTAAATGGGGCATCGCACTCATTTCATATAAAGCAAATATTATGCTGAAATAATTCTTATATCAAATACCGAAGGCAACATGCGCAGAAGTTCAGCGACCCACACACTTTTATAAATTGCTAAAAACTCTCCCGTATGCCTTTCTCTGCTGCCCCTCGTCAGAACACAAGTCGCAGAGGCGAATGAATATAATTTCCTAATTAGTCCGATTGCAACGAATACTCAGGAATGTCGTGTGTGCGACAGAGTTAATGATGATGCTGTCTATCCATTAATTAGTCACTGGCATCGGCTTTTGCTCTAATTGAACAAACATTGGCTATGAATAATTAAATAAGCCGGAGTGTTCAAATTAATACGACACTTCGAGAAATTCCCCTGGATCAGAGCATACAAAATACATAATTCGTACAAGTATCTAAGTGGGAACTTGCTTTAATTCAAGTTCAGATTACATTCATCAATTGTAAGCGGCCTTTGTAAAGAAGATGCATGTTACTTTTCTCTGTTAGTAAGTGTTTCTCACCTCGAGCTTGGAAGAAGAGTATCGTTTATATTGTATGATAGTTCTGATAACTCGTTATTAGATAAATATTCCAATATTGAGCAGCAATCGGGCCAACTGTTGCTGTCTCTTGTCTATTGAAGCAGCTCACAAAGCTTCTTGAAAGATGTGAGAAACCATCCCCTTTAATTGGATATCTAATTGCCGAAAATAAAAACCTATTATTTTAGTGTTGGCGAAAAACACTACGATAAAAGAAGGTTTTTATACCAGTAATTTTCCTTTTCTTCCAAACCTCACATAAACGTAGAAGAAAACCCATTTTAGTAATTAAGTTGTGAAATCCACTCTTTAGCCAATATAAGGCCTTATCGGCTTTAAATGTTGCAAAATGTCGTTTGTTGTGCAGAAGCATCGATTAATTTGTTGCCAGTGATTTCGATAGACGATGGTTTGTACTAACGGTAGTATCGTTGAATTATTGATTCCGAATATAAAGAATTGGGTCTTAAAAACTCGCTTATTCAAATTTATACATTAAAGGTTTCGAAAATATAACAATGCTTTTTGTGATTTATTTATGATACTTATGATAATACTGACAAGTTTGACAAGTTCTCATCAGGGCAAATTCGACACCTGTGTCCTGTCTACATATCTAGATGAATATGGGAGCCTCAATCTATATATGGAGCTGCCGGACACTTGCCGATAAAAAGGTGCTAATCGTTTATGATAAAGTATTAGAATCAAGTTCTCAATATTCTATACACTTGTCAAACCAAAAAGTGAGAGGAAAGGTCCCGGCTCTGTCGTGGAGGGTGTGCTGGGGGGTCATCAATAAAACAATCAATATACTGACAGCAGACAATCCCCTCGGTCAAATAGACAAGCGGTCGCCAATGGGGCCATTCATAAATTGACACATTATCAAAATTTATGGAAGCGGCGGCGCAGATACAAAGGCGTGATATGAGATACATTCCAAAAGGGGTGGCCATAGGGGCTGTGGGTGGCTGCAAACAAATAACAGTAGAAAATTAATGATGCGACACATTGCAACAACAGCAGCAGAAGCAGCAGCAGTAGATATGGCAAAAACAATGGCCAGCAACAGAAGCAACAGTTGCTAAACAAAAACAAAAAGAAAACAGAAAGAAAAGGCAATAAACGGTTGCGGCAGGGGGTGGCACAACGGAAGCAACCCCCCGGCGGGCAACACATTGAGGGATGTCGAGCCACGGTTCAACGTGTGGCCTGGCAAGTGCTCGAAAAAGAAAATATATATGTACACATACATATAACGCCCGCTTGGGCATATGGGCATCTGGGCATCCGGTGCGTCATAGCACAGTCTCTGACCGCCGGAAGGGGGATGCTGGCCTGGGCAACGGGTGGTGGCTTTTTCTTATTTTTATGGAGGGTGGTGAGAGAACGAATTTTGCGCGTCAAGTGTTGTGATTTCTTGCGACGTCGTTTGCTGATGTTTTTATTAAATTTTGGGCACAAATTTTTTAATAAACTGGCATTCGGTAATGAAACGCAACGGCAAAACAGTAGCAACCCCTAAAGAGGCTGAGAACAAACCCACCTCCCCGTCTGGGGTGGTATAGCGAAACGCCCCAGCAATTGCGCCTGATGGAAATTATTTGTTTTGGCTTTGTTGTGGTCCAAGGGATGGTTATCGCTGTTTGATGTATTCATTCAGACTGTGTGAGTGTGTGTGTGGGTGTGTGGATTGGGGCAAAAGTTTTGTGGGTATAAATTTCAACTTGCTGCAAATAATTGCGACGTGAGCGGCACAAGTCACCAGAAGTCACTTTGGCAGACGGATGACGTGATGCGGCGTGACCCGCGTGCGGGGAGGAAGTGCAGGGTACTGCAAAAAGGTATACCGCTGTGTGGGTAAGCGGGTGGGAAGGGCGGAAGGGGTTCGGATGCCGTGTGAAATGTCACTTCAATTGCGAGTCTACAAATGTTGTTCACCTTTTTACACGTAGAGAGCATCAACGTCAACAACTTTTTAACAATGAAGGGCTGTTGCAGCGGGGTTATGCGGAATCGGGAGCGGGAGCGGGATCGGGCAGAGGGGCCGGTGGTCCCAGACAATGGTTTACTTATTCATGCTGCAAAGTTGTAGATGGCTGCGAGGAGCCGAGAATGCCAACAACTTCCGCAAAAATCATCCTTAGACGCCGCTGTTTGACATTTCGGCCTGAATTATTTATACGCTGCACTCTGGCAGGTTTCAACTCTACGTCTGTATTTCGACCATCCTCTCTCTCTCTCTCTCTCTCACACACACACACCCTTTCTCCTATTGTATTTGTTGCAGTGCACTAAAAAATGCCCTGGGAATCGATGTTAAAAGTAAACTTTTTTCTAGTTTAGTTTTCATTTTGCATTTGCCTTTGTTCAGCATCGTTTTTTATCCTGTTTTATTTTTTTTCGGGATGGTTTCTCTTTTATTTAATCAACAACTGACATCGCTACTGTTGTTGTCCGCTCGTGTGACAGTCCCCCTGGCGGGTTTGCCCCCGCCTCGGACTTTTCAATGCTAGTGACAGTTGCACAACCGTTGAGCACATAATCCCCGCTGGCCGAATCGTAAAAGCTCCGCAGATTCACATGCACATTATACGTAGATTTGTCGCATTTATATATATATTTATGTACATATATATAAATCCTACATATATGCATTTGGCAGGCGTTCGGAATCAGTGTGCTCAGGTTTGAAAGCGATTTGGGAACTGGGAGCGGAGCTTTGAATTGGGATCTACTCTTGGTCCACACTAAGTCCACATTCGCTGTGATTCGGCGTTGACAAGCGAAAATCCTTGAGGTCTTAAGGACACTTAAGCAAAGTGCATTTTGCCAACTAGTTTCACAGTTCATTTCAATTGCTCTCGTTGACGTAAATAATTACTTGTGCGACTTTCAACTTTGAATATGAAAAATACATTAAATGGGCCTGAAGTAAGAATCAAGAGTAGATTCTTCCTGATAATATATATGAAATAGATGATTATAATACAATAAATATAAGTTTCAATTAAAAGTACAAACATTCACAATTTCTTTGCTGTTGCTAAAGCAGAATTTGCAAACATTTTACCTCCATTGCCCCGGTATTTCTTGGTCGCCTTCAAACCTTAATCAAATTAAATAACAAAATATAAAGTTCTTTATATTATCCACTCTCATTTTAGCAAGTACTCCGACTTTTAATTGAGCTTTATGTATTCATTTCTTGTGCTCGTCTACTGCAGGCATTGTGCTCAGGTTCATCAGCGCAAATGAACTCGGGCAACTCAACAGCTAGAAACTCCCCGTGGGTACAGGTCCTTAAAGCTCTCATCCCTAGCGTAATTAGTTGGCAAAATGTTAGAGTACTCGAAAATGTACGTAAATTGTTTAATTGTTGCGCAAAAGGAACTGAATAATCTGCTCAAATTTCATTCATTACTTGTCTTCGCATTGGCTTCTTTTGTTTTTTACTCCAGAGCATCCAACCCCTTAGCTCTGGCCTGGGCTTGGCGGTTCTCTTGTGCATGCTGAGAGTCGGCGTCATAGAAGCCACTTCATTTGCATAAATGAATTCTGCAAATTTTGAGTAGCACTCGACGTGCTCCACGCCCCCCGCAGCACTTGGCCACAATCTCAAATGTATTGCAATTGCCAGTTCCCTATTTTCCCACAACCTATCTGTATATCTGTCGGATGCATGTGCAGTGGCTGCTGTTGCTCTACTCATCTTGTGCTTATCCATAAACCGCAATTCAATGCGTAGGCCAAACAAATTGATATGAAAGGCAGCGTTTCCTCCTTTTGTTCTCATCTGCTCTCGACTCGACTCGACTCAACTTGAGTTTGGTTACGAGTGGCTCGCATCACGCATACGCACTGTTGTGCGGCTGCTGTTTGGGCTTTCTATTTAATTAACATGTGAACTTCGGATCGTATGCGTATTCAATGTTGCCATTCAAGTGTACAGTGCTCTCCAGCTTCATTTCGCCCCTTCTCTGCATTTTTTATGTGCTCTTACTGCGCTGCCACTTGCTATTCAGAATTCACAATTTGCGAAAGACAGCAAAAGTCCATTGAAATTCTCCTTGCATGGGATCAGTCCTTTTAAATTAATCCACAATTTGTCTCGATACGATTCGACTGCATTAATCAACTGTGTCATGCGCTTTATTACTACGTAAATATTTTTAACTATTTTCAACTCGGACTATTTTCAGTTACCCCACGTGGCAACACCTTTCGCATGGCCGCGGGATACCCAACTTTTATCATTATGATGCGCAAATGGGCCAAACTTTGCGTCATGTACCGCAGCGTAAATTAGTTACGTTCTAAGCGATTTAGTTTTGTTGATTAAACTTTTTGCATAAACGTTTTGACCGTGCCCGGGGCTGCACCCATAAATAAATAAATATCCAACATTTTCCATGTTTTAAAATAACACTCATACGACGAGTTTAACGCGAATTTTGAATAAGCTTTAACTATTTAATTATTGAAAAAGTCTTATTGCCTTATGTGTCTAATGCCAGGTGCATTCAGAGATTTGGCCTTGGGGGACAACTAAGTCTAGACAAAATTTGGGTAAGAAAATGCACAATTTCCCAAGCCAATTAACTTCAGTTAATTTGATACCATATGCAGCTGAGCTCATATCTAGTCAGCTACAATCCATTGTTGGCCTTAATTGGTGCTGATTCAGGAGCCTTTTTAATAACGCTTCGCTGGAGAAAAATTACATATTTGTGTGGAAACCGCGAGGCTTACCTCAAGCAAAGTTTCGCAGCAATTAAACATTAATTACGAAACCTCAAAGAGGCACATTAGTGGCCGCTGTTGCAACGAGGAAACGAGCAAAGGACTCCAAGCCCAAACCTGAACCGAGTTAACTGCAGAGGCGCCTCGAATTATGCTACATAATATAAGCACGAGTTTGAGTGCCGGCATGAGCATGGGTATGAGTATGAGTATAAGCACGTGTACGAGTACCCAGTATTATATTATTCGGGTGTGTGTGTGTGGCTGTGTGTGGCACTCGTCGGTGCAGCGGCAAACTAATTACGCGCCTCTTTAAGAAATTAAATGCATTTGGGCCTTGTCAACATGCAACACCAACTGGCAACACCAACAACCGACCGAACGACCGACAACAACAAGCAAGGAGCGCTCCTTTTGCCAATTTGAGTGCACACTCAGCGACTGGGTGAGGACATAATTGCCACTTGGCAGTGGTCCTTGAGGAATGTTTCTTTGGTGTGCTGAAAAATCAAAAGAGTTGACTCGCAATTAGGAGGACCTTCACACAGAGCGAACGCGAATGAACGCATCAACGAAAGCATTTAATTTATTTATTTATTTTTTTTAATGTTTCTCTTTTCTTTTTTTGGTCACAACGCAAGTTGAGGCCATTAAATAATTAAGACAATAACGCTGAAAATTCAACCTGAAGACAATTATTTCAATTATTTCTCGGGCTGCAAGTTCTAAATAAAACATAGAGTATACTGGGGCTAACTGAGAAGTATTTGACCTAAGTCAGAATATTAACTATTATACTGTTTTGTATTCCAAAGATTGCTAAGAGCTATCTGTATTAATCAAGTGAATTGCAGCTTAAATAAAAACTTTTTTTTTTTGTTATTTAATTAAGTGAAATTCACCAAATTGAATTTAATAAATTGCCTAATCTAAATACTAATTATTCATATAAATAAGAGTCCATTCGGCGTTTTGCTGGCTTAATTGAAATTTTTCAGCCAGCCCTCGCATATCATATGGGAAACGGACATATGCAGAGGAGTATTTGTGATTGTTTAGAATTTTGAGCGGAAAAGTACAATTTGGAAAATTACATTTAAATAATTGAAATAACAAATGTTTTGCCTGTAGACAATTTTGACAACGTTTTATGTGTCTAACGAGGTCGCTCAATTTGATGAGATCCAAGGCCCGATGAATTATGCATGCAAAAAACAAAACTAACTGCGGGCGGACAGCGCAGGGACGGGGATAAAGCAGCAACCATCCATTCACAAGGACTCACACACACACACACACACACACACACACATACACACTGAGAAATGTAAGTGCCACATGTTTGTACTTGTTTTGACATAAAGCAGGGACCGGGGCAGGGCGCGGAGTGAGCCGTTTCGGCTGTCTTAGGTGGCTTTAAACATATGTACGTTTAATATAGCACCCAGGACACACAATGCTTTGGCATTTGCTGTGCCAGCTGTGGGTAATTTGTAAACGTCAAAAGGCAAACATCGTGTCGTCCTGCCTGCTGCCTGCTACCGACTGCCGGGTGCCGGGTGCCGGGTGCCGACTGCCTCCTGGCTGACTGCCTGCTGCCATGTCAGGAGATCAGAATGAATTCGCACGTGCCCAGAATATGGAGCAGTTGTAGATGCTTCTTTCATTTTAAATACAATTTATTGTGCATGCCAGCCAAAAACTAAAACTAAACGAACCGAGCACTGAGAGCACTAGAGCCTCACATAATCCACATTTGCGTCGTGGCCTTTTAATATTTCATGTGGCCTGCTTTTGACCTCAACTACACATGAATTGGTAGCACAAATAAGTATGTTTATTAATAAAATGGGCCACAAAAAATAGAAAAGCCCAAAACGCTTCAGTCCAACTATTAGATACCCTGTACAAGTTTCGTTGAGTACAGAAAAGAACTTGATTAATAAGATCTTCTACAACAATTTTAAGAAGAATTTTAAAAACTGTGAAGGAGCTACTTAAGATTGTTTTTATAGTTTCAAGGTAATCAATCAAATGAGCTTCCCATAAACATACACATATGTTACAAATACCTGACATTCGTAGCCTTACAAGCGCTGAGATCAAATAATCGAGTATATAGTCGATTCGAATGTTGTTGCTCAAGTTGGCTTTTAGCATTTATTTATCCATTTTTATGTACCCGGTTTTATGATTGCAAAACTATGCGTCATACAAACTGCTTGGGGCCTTGATATAAATGCCCAAAAAAAAAGAAGAGGAGTGACATTTGTTGAAAGGCATTTGTGCAAAAACTATTCCCCATATTATTGGCCCACTTCTCAGCTTCGATGTCTGCGCTGCTGTCAGTTGGCTCACGTTCCGTACGTGTTCAATTTTAATATTACGATGCATTCGCCTATGCCTCAAATTCATAATTTACTGCTCCAAATGTGCGCCATCAAAAGCCTAGCAAATTGACATATGAAAAATATTGGCATTTAACCGAACGTCTGCCATGAGTTTGTAAAGCTCTTAAAGTGCTTTCAGTATTATAAAGTAATAACATAATTCATAATGTAGAAGATTTTGTGATTTTGTCTGTGGTCGATGTAGGATAACAGCTTTTTGAACGTATGTAGATGAAAATCGAAGAAGCAGGAAGAAGCATCTGCTACCCCATATAACATCCGCTATAATATGTCGATCTTTAAAGTTCTGGATATATATTCTTCTGTATTCTACACAGCATGTGTTTGTCCATTTTTGACATTGCCTCTCATGCACATAGAATCCCTAAAGGCTTTTAGTGTATAGTTCAAAGATTATTAAAGCTATACAAATCAAACTTAGTATATAGATTCTGTTCTCCCAACCTAATATCCCCAAACTTAATATAGTTTTAACAGTAAGACAGTTTGCATTGGCAGCTTGTGTCCTTTATTAGCTTATATACACATATCTCTGTAACAACACATTTTCATAATGTAACGCCCTTAGGAAGCCGGGCAAGAGGAATAGGTTAATCTTAAATTTTGATGGCATTAAACTCTATGAATATGCTGTATCACAAGCACCGTCAGGTTGCCGGATATTAACTGGGCCTCGTGGCACATGCAAATGAAATACAGTGCAAACATAATCGCAACTGCGGCGTTGACATTAGGTTAATAGCAGATGCAAGCACATAAACATCGTATTACAACAGTCCCAGCTACACACACACACTCGCACACACGCGTAGAATCAAAACACGCAGCAGCAGACATCATCTAAATGCATTTGCTCCCCAAAGATGTGGGTGTGTGAGGATGTGGATTCTCTCGCCTGCCGCACATTTGTCCATTGTTTGCTCTAGGTGCATTTTGTCAAGTGTCTGGGGTGTTAGGATGAGGTCTCCTGCAGCTGGCACACTTGGCACGTTCGCCTTTGTGAGCCCGGCTGCCTGTTTGGCAACATGTACAGACGAGTGGCCACTTGAAGATAACTTCTGTCGCCCCAGCAATTGTGGCCCGCAGCCAGCCAGAGTGCCGTGCCGTGCCTATGCGAGTTTACCATAACCTGTCCCTGCTCCTTTCCCTGACCCTGCCACAGCCACAGCGCCTAAACAACAACAATGTTTGCCACTTGAACTGCGTAATCGCGCCTTTGTAGAATGCTTCAAGTTAGTGCTTAAAATTTGCATTTTTAATGAAACGGCAACACAAATAACCCTAATTGCTATATAAAGTCGATCAATTTATGCATACAAGCCCAACTTTAAATGGACGCCTGACAGCAGGCAAACTACACGTAAATTGGTTTCCCTTGTTGCGTAATTAAATTTGTATTTTATGTGGCCCAGCGACAAATGAGCCCATAAAGCTGGCTAAAACAGAAACAGACGCCGAAGAAGAAGCAGAAGTAGAAGCCAACGCACGGACTCATCGTGAAATAAAAATGTTATGTCACGTCATTTGCCAGGGGCCAAGGGCGAAAGTGATTAAAACTTAGACGCAGTGCAGCAAAAATTAATAAAGTTAAGTGTCAGGCGACATAAAAATGCCAATCGATGGTCATTGCCCATAAGACAACACATGGCCCAAAGTCCGCCCTCTGGGAGCGGCATTCAAATGGACTCCAGCGACTCGACCAACCATTTCCTATCTGACAGCGGTGGCAATTTGTTTATCACGTTTGACGAACATAAATATTGAATTTATTAATTAAAGAAATGACGCCAACGACAACGGCTGACATCGAATCCGACGAAAAAAATTTTGATGAAAATAAAAACATTGTTTCATATTTAAAATGTAATCCAGAAGACTACAACTAGCTCGACAATGAGATACCCCGTACAAATATATTATCTAACATGTTACAAATATAGTTACATATTTTAGTCTCTCAATAAAAGTAGTTGCCCAACAGTAAAGTCTATTTCACTTTATAAAAATCGATCTTAAGCATGTTTGCTTGAAAGTCTTAAACTTTTTCATTTATTGCTAGATTTTAACAATAAACCGCTTATTCGAAGCGTATAAAATAAATCATAACAATATTTTTAGGAAAAATATCCAAAAATTTGTTTCGTTTTCTTGTAAATCTATTGTATTCATCTATTGGCGGCCCCAAAACTACCTAAGCAATTCGGCTTTACCAAAAGTGTTGAGAAAAAATGTAATTCTGCTGCATAGTGTAATTGTAATTGATTGGGCTATGGGGTGTTTTTAACATTATTTTAGCTTTGATTGATTTTAGAGGTTTTTTATATCATTTACATTTCGCAGCACTTTCGAAAAACAAAATTGTAAATCATTTATTAGTTCATATTCTTTTTTAAAATAAGTCTTTTCGGAAGTTGGCTTCCTTGCTGAGAAACATTAAGGAAACATAATTATTAATTGACCTGATTGACCGTTTTCTTATAGCGACCTTCTCAAAGCTTTAAGAGATTGGATTGACTTATCCTCTTTTTGTAATCACAGAGCAAAGCTAGGGGAGAAAATATTTGTATCATTTGCGTTTGGGTTTCTGTAGATGTTTTATATGCCACCAAAAAATGGGAAAGTTGTCAAACAGGCAAAGGACCAACTTCGTCTTAGCCAATAATTTAATTAAGTCATTCTATCATTCATTAGTGTTTTTCTAGATGACACTTGAACGCCCTTTTTGTGTTTTTCCTTGACTTTTTTTTGGTATACTTTTGGCAGTTTACCTGCCTCTAGCAGAACTTAGTATCAAGAGCCGTGCTTATATTTTACTACAATGTAGTTTGCTTGCTTTTCATTTGTATTTACTCGCCAGAAATCACTTTCATAGCTCATCACCGCAAAACCAAAATGAAGCCTCAGCCGCCACGCGCCGGAGAACAACATTATAAATACTTATGGGCAAGGTCGAAAGTCAGCTTCTCATGCTTGTTGGGGCCCACTTTGTGGGAGGGCAGCTGATGGCGGCGATGACTGACAACTTAATTGTATTGCTGGACAAACAAGTTCCCATTTTGGGGGCCGCTTAACGAGCAGGTTAAAGTCGCGGCCAACTTTCAACGAGCCGCATCCAATGCCAATGACAACACCATTAATAATTCAATTTGTTGTGTGTTGGTAAAGGAACTTGGCTCGAAGCGCCCACGTTTTGTTGGCCGCGTTGAGTTGTTGTTGTCTCAATATTTGCCAATTACTTTCAGTTTCGCTTAGTTGGCGGCAGGTGTACGGCGGCCCCTTAGCCCGACACTTACTGGTAAGCGATATCCTTAATCTATTTAACCTGCATGTCAGTCCGGGTCTCAAGGTCTGGAAGTCAGCCTGCCAGCGGCAGTCACAATCTAAATTACCTTAGCTTCTGCACCACCGCAGGATGTGTCGCATATCCTGTAGCTCATGAACACCAGGGTTGGGGTAACTGAAACTGAAGTATCGTTTTAATAAGCGTTTCGCATGTCTTTCACTTGTTTTCCCTTTTTGGTTAATGGGCCACAAGTTGGCCATTGTAAAGTTGCCAGCAGTGCCGACATTATGCTAACTGCTTCCCATTCTGGCCCATAAGATGTTAACCCCGAACCTTTTTATCCAGGAAATGACCGTTCAAACGACTGTTCCTTACCCCACATGCTGTTTAACTGCTTATGTGTGTGTGTGTGTGTATTTAATGTTTTTCGAGTATGTGCTTATATTCTAAGGAGCAATATGTTGTCTCCCATGATATTTCATTGTATTCATGAAGTGGAACGGCTACATGAATGCATGTTTAGTGACTTATCATATTATTTGGGTCTGATCTCTTGAATAGCTGCTTAGAATTTGAATAGCTCCTTGAGTTTTGAGTTGTAATAAAAGGAGCAGAGCAACTGCGAATAGTACTCCAGGTGAACATTATTATAACCAATAGATCGGAACTAAAACGATTGAATATATAAATATTTGTTTCTTCTTTAGAGATACAAATTAAAAAGAGGTATTCATCAAGTTTCTATTCAAGGAAAATAAAAAAATAGTTGAAACTAGTATATTTAGTTTTTTTTTTTTTTTTGATCTTATCAATTGAATTATACAATAATTATGGGTCCTGTTCATATAAGAATGTATGTACCTCCTCCTGTGGGAGGTGGTCGCTACTGCCCCTTTTACATTTTAGACATTATACACCTTTTACATTCAGTTACCAGCTGACAGCATGAAGTTTAAAAAGTAAAAATATTGTTCATGTATCATACATACAATGCATATTATACGTACTAAGATTTTCAACTGGCTTAAGCGCATACACAGCTGCTAATTTCTTGAGTAGATTGTAGGACATTTGCAAACTGGCTTGTGTTGCATTTGATGTACTTAATTGGATAATTGAATAGAGGCAGATAATCATTTTGCTTGTAATCGATTTACTCATTAAGTTCGATGCAAGCTGTCCACCTTTAACTCTAATTCTCAACTAGTTTAGGCGCTTGCACAGTTTTGCTTTTACTTTGTGTATTTTGGGAGAGGGGCAAGCTGAAGTGGACAATTGAATAGTGTTAGGTAACCGTATATTTGCAGTTGTTTGACTAATTAAATTCAATAAAAGTTGTCAAACATAACCCCAATTTGCACGTATGCCATTTGTCTGGTATTTTCGCACTGGTTTCTTGACTATTCACAAATATTACGGACTCTGCTCCTCCTCGTCCCTTAATAGATGCTTGGTATTTATGCGTTGCTAAGTGGCCAGCAATTTCAAGTATTTCATGTTGTTGTTGTTGTTGTTGTTGTTGGGGCATTCACGTGTCAATCAAATGCTAAAAGCATCGACTTAACGGCATCACGTTGCATTTGTATTGGGCTAAGTGGCCATTTATTTGTGTGGGCAAAAACTTCAAGAAATGCGCTTTAATGTGTGTGTTTGTGTGTGCGTGTGTGTGTACAACTCAATCTGTCTGCGGGGAAAGGGGCTGGACTGGTTGGCTGGGGTAATGCGTTGGGCAATTTGTAAATGTAACTGGCAGATAGAAATCCGCTGAGAATGCGTTCATTTCCGACAGGCGGCAGAGGCACATAATCAAAATTAAAATAAGAATCTCATCGCTCAGGCGCAGACACAAGGACACCGCACAGGGCAGGGGCTAGTAGGGAGGGGGGTGCGATGACTGCCGGGCTGCAGATACATTCTAACAGATATGACACACAGAACAAACGAGCCAAACAAATTACACTTTTTTCTACTTTATTGCCGGCAATTTATTCGCTGGCTAAATTGAAATACTCGTACACACACAATTTACCTGCAGACGTCATGGCAGCGTTTGGCGGCCGCGTTGTCCTTGCCACAGGACTCTGCTCAGCCATTGACTCTGGGGTCGGACTTAGCGAAACGTTCACGTTCGCCAGCCGACAGTGACATCATCTGATGGAGCAGACAAAAGTCATTCCGGGTCAACATTTCATAAGCCGCAACTACATTTACTGGCCAGTGCCAGAAGCTAGATATTAGCCTTTGATGATATGCTTAGTAAGACCAGAGCAAATTCAGGCTAGGCCAGAGTGCTTGACTGGGTGATATTCTGTGCCACGACTTAACATCTGATTACTATGAAAGTGGCAGGAGAGCTAAAAAATATAGATACAGAATCTTATAGCGCTATAGTCAGTGCTTCAGACCCAAGAAATTTAGTCGATGCCGCGGTCAACTCCCTGACTTTTGCTTCGCTTGCTAAACCTGGTTATCCTCGCTTAAGAACTCATTTTCTAGTTGAAACCGTCAAACATTTACATTTAAACTCTCAATTCTACTGAAAATATTGCAATCCAAAATTTTTGTTTACCCAATTTGGTTAGATGAACGGATGACGGTCAAAGTTGTACATGCTTTGAGGCTGAGCCTTCCTTAAAATTTCTATATTTTGTTTGGATTTGCCTTTTTTTTGGTTAACTGTTTTGTTTATAGTGCAATCCGAGTCGCCTACTTTTTTATGCGACTTGAAGCCTTGCTTATACTACCTGTTATGCTGTGTATAGGGTATAACAAAGTTTGCTAAATCAAGTTCCCGCTGAGTATTCTCCTTTTTTATGCGGCTTGCTGCATTGCTTATACTACCCGTTATGCTGTGTATAGGGTATAACGAAGTTTGCTAAATCAAGTTCCCGCTGTGTCTGGGAATAGAGCTGGCGAAGTTCTGATTTTAATTTAGATAAAGTGTGCTATGGAAATCAGCAGCAATGGCATTTGGCATACCTCCACTTGGTTTATCCAAGCTCACATCAGTAGCACAAAACTAAACACTCTATAAACACACAAATCCTAGAGGGTGGGGGCCCAGGTAAAGCTGTAAATAGCGCGCTTTCATGTAGATAATTAATCACTGGGCACTGCTAACAATTTTCTGCGAGTTATTTGCAACCGCTTTTTGCATTTTGCTATCCGTGAAAAGTTTCGCTCGCTTTGGGCTTGGGTTTCGGATTTGCGTTAGCTTCGTGCTGGAGTTTGAGTTGGGGCTTGGGGCTTGCGGCTTGTTTTGTGGCCAATCTAAATGCATTTTATGCAAATTTATTTCTGATCTTATCGCACAATTTTCAAGTTCTCAGCCGTGGCGGGGGCATTGTGTAGTTTTCAATTTATTGCTTAAGCTTTCGTGGCAGGCGCGGAAATGAAATCAATTATCCGCCCTGTTGGCCATTCGATGCACGAAAGGAAATCGAAATTATACGAATTAACTGAATGCTATTAAACATTTCACCCGACTCCGGGCAATATGAGCTTAAGCTTTACCTACGGAAAATTAATATATTGGTATCCCTTCGTTCGATTTGATTTAGCCGTGCTAATCTATCGGGATGTTTACGTATCTGTTAACGAGAGCCAGAATGTTATAAATTTAACTGCATTTTATATTCGTGAAATTATTATTATTATTTTATTGTATTCCACATATTAGGTTGAATAGTAAACGAAAAGCTTTCGAATCGCTTTAACTGTTTGGTATATTTAAATACATGTACACAATTTAAAAACGTTGGGAAGGGGTTAACTTTTGGCCCGGGAAATGGCGGCTAACACCTGACAGCATATACGCTTTGTGAATGTGCATATTATATACAATCGGGTATTTACAATTCTTAGTGCTTATTGCTGCCTCCTTCCTCTATGCATTTTGATAAGCAATCGATTCTAACTACTAGAAGATGAAAATTGGCAACGAAAACTATTTGAACATTGCGCACACATGCATAACTAAGCTGGAACTGAAGTGGAATGGAGTGGGCAGGCTGTGGACTGGAGTGGAGTGAGTGTGTTGGAGTGGTGCTCGTGCATAAGGACGTGGCAGTTGCAAATGGCAAAATATTTAAATGTAACTCAATTTGGAACGCAATATTGCGCTGGAAACCACTGCAATAAGGATGCAGGACAACAGCAAGGAGTAGACAGCAAGTGTGCCCTTCTCCATAATAACAAGATATTTTTATTTGATTTATTTATAAGTGCAATTTGTGCACATTTCTTTTGCAACGCTGCCAGTCCCCAATGCCTTTTGAGCTGTGATACACACACATGCATGTACACACATATACGAATATAAGGGTTGGTCCTGCGACTGCAGGGAAATGCAATGTTTTATTGACGACCGGCAATTCAATTTGCAAAGTCTGTAATGTATTCTGATGTCAATATGCAAGCAAAAATACTAATCAATAATCAATTGAATTCAATTGAAAAGAGTCTAAGGTTCATTCCTAATATAATGAGTAATATAACACTACGCACAACCACAAAATATGTACACAATCAAATATAGGATTTAAGATATTAAAAACATATGAGCTTAACAAAAACTTTTAAATGTTCAACAACTTAAAGTTAGCGTAGAGAACTTATGAAAAGAGAACACATGGTGGAAATAACAAAGATGAAGATTCTAATTATTATGTGTGTGGCAGAAGAACGTATACTTAATATCCGGTGTATTTGAATAAGAATAATGTTATACAAAAAAATATGATTTTAGACCAATAACGGTGACAAATCAATTAATAAATAATAATTAGGATTTCAGACTATTAATATTATTAGAACTAAAATCAAGTAGAAATCGGACAATGAATATTAAAATAATCAAAATAGTTAAACTCGGAGTAAATTGAAAATATCTTTTATGTTAATATTTGTCTTAAACGCATACCCTTTAAATTAACCTGACAGTCAGTTGTAAATTCAGCATATCCAGATGATACTTGGCTTATCTATGCACACACCTTTAGAAAAATGCTAACCGTTTGGGGCTGCTCGAAACGGTGTGAATAAACGCAAGAGAAATATTAATGCGGACACCTTATCAAAAATGGCAGCAATCAGCACGCTCAGTTAGCACCTCATTATAGGCTCAAAGGCAGGAAGGGTGCAGGCAGCCAAATCCATTGCTGACCAGCCCATACACCCATACACCCATACACACACACACGCACACATGTTCAGCGTGGCAGCAAAAAACATTTCGCCTTCTGCGGCCAGCCCAGTGGCTCTTGCTGTAGCCGTCGAAGCGGGTATGCTACACGCCCGTCAAAGCCAAGTGGCGTGTCAATTGGCCATTAACATGGGGTCCTGCCCGATAAATATAAACACACAGCGAGCAGCTCTTCAGGCAGGCCTTGCCCTGATTGATGCTGAAAGTGTGAAGCCAGTTATCCCACCTGTCTAAGTATGCTCGTATTTTCTGGTATTGCCTGGCGGTCAGTTTGAAAAATATATTTCAACTTAAGGGTTGGCTGTCGTGTTGTCAGGGGAATTGCTGCAAGTTAGCATCCCAAGCGTGATACGAAAAATTTTAATTAAAAAATTAAATGCGGCAACACTTGGAAATTTGTAAGAAAATGCTCATTAAAAGTTTTCACCTGGTGAGATGCTCAAAAGCGCAAATCTCGACACTAATTTTCTTTTTCATGTAATTATGTGCAGCAGCAAAAAAATAGAGAACAAACTTGCAATGCAACTAGAATGCATTACTAGCAAATACCCTGTGCGCATAACTTTAGATAGATTGTAATATGCTAACATATATTTTAAATCGTATATTTTGCTGATTATCACATAGTGATAGATTCCAAATAAAGTAAACCCATTTAATAAATGAAAACGTATAAATAAATATTTAAGATAATAATAAATTCAAAATATAAATATAATAAATATAACGGAAAAGGTAAATCTTTTCATTATTTTTTTAATTAATTACTTCGACTTTCCTTAGTTCCCTTTCTTGGATTCGAACTGTCATTCTTTGATAAACCAGAAGAATCTCTGGCATAGTTAGGCAACGAGAATAAAGAAAATTTTTAAATATTTTTACGCAATTATTATGGTGTTTCACTGGAAGGTGAGCCCTTATGCTCCCTCAAGATTGTCACCCAACGGGAATGTGGCAACGAAAGATATGTATATAATATGTGCCAAGGAGGTACTTGTTTTTTTTACGTCCCTTACATACCAATCTTCAAGATACCCTCTTCGCCTATACACTTACAGGGTATTGAAACCTTGCTCTTGTGCTGCATGCAATTGTTTTTTCAGCGCCTTACACCCAATTTTCTTTACACACTTGTGTTGTGGCAAGCCAGGCAGGGACTGTTAGCACAAAATATTTTCACTCTTGACACGACTTGTGAGTTGGCCGTGCGTTGAGTTGATCTAAAGCTCAATTAACTTTTAGTTAACTTTTCGTAAGCCTAGAGAACTAAAATTGAGTCCAAATTTAATAAAAAAAATAACAACAGACTAGTACATTTATAAATATGGCTGATTATACAAACATCTTCAGATGCCGCCGAATGGTTGTCGTATTGGAGACAACCCTGCCTGCTTGTCGAGGAAGCCGAAACCACACCCAACTGGAAGAATCATACCACAGCTGGATGTAATGTGTGTGTTACTAGACATACATTTTAATAAATCTTCATACTGATAAACTGTGAGCAATTGACGTTTTATGGGCGAGATTGGGTTCAAGCAGATCTGCTGCTATTATGTCGTGTTATGTGCAACCAGGTCCCAATGGAGCTGGGTGGGCGGGATTTCGGATGGGACAGTCGGAGAACTGCAGGCTAAATCAAAATTGTCTGTTCGGTGTCAGTTTAATTGCAAACGTAAATTGGATGCTGCCATTTACAACGTTTTCATTTGCTACGAATGCTCCGGCTCCAGCTCCAATGTTGGCCCTGACAGACATTTCTGGCAGTTGCTTCGAGTCCTGTGCACGACCAGGACGCCGACCCATCCACACACACACAAAATGCGAACGTTGCACAAATCTGAGTTGTGTTAATTGGACTCATTTTAGAAAAGTTGGAATTGTCTATTTCGGATTGGCAGCTCGGACGTTTGACAGGCTGTAAAATGGATTGCAACCAGAAAATCCTGGCTAAAGGAAAAGTCCTCATTTATTACAATACACACACTCTCTCTTTGAAAAGATTCAGAATATAATTATATGCAAAAATTAATTATAAGCAGACTCGTCGGGCTCCTCCTCGTCGTCAATTGCCTTATTCTCGTTATTGCTCTGATCCTTAATTGATTGTATTGTATGCCAGTCATAAACACCATCATTCACATATTTGAGGCGATTGAATAAATCGCTGAAGCTACGCCGCAGGCCAAGATAGTTCGGTTGTTTCTCGAATCTAATATTGCGACAATAGATCAGGTACGAGGCGAACTCATCCGGAAAGCCTTTGCAAAGCTCCTCCGGCTTGATCGACTGTTTCTTCTCGGCCAACATCTCGTACTTCTGATGTTTCGGCCCCGATAGGCCCTGCCAGGGCAAGCTGCCGCGCAGAAAGTATATGAGCACATAGCCCAGAGCCTCCATATCATCGCGACGGGCTAGCTCAAAGCCCAGGAGTGCGTTGATCGAGGCGTAGCGCGCGGTGCCCGTCATCCTATTGCCCCACTTGAAGGGTATATGCTCGTTCAGTGCGGAGTCGTAGTATCTTTTGGCCAGACCGAAGTCAATGATGTACAATTGATTGTTATAGTTCCCGACGCCCATCGCAAAGTTATCGGGCTTGATGTCGCGATGCAGAAAGCTCTTCTGATGCACAAACTCAATCCGTTCGATCATCTGGAATGCCAGCATGAGCACCGTCTTCAGTGAGAAGCGGCGCGAACAGTAGTTGAACAGATCCTCCAGCGATGGGCCGAGCAGCTCCATGACCATCACATTGTATTTGGGCTCAGTAAAAAAATCATACACACGCGGTATCCCAATGCCCGAAAGCAGAAATTTATATAGCTTGAACTCAAAAAGTAGCTGAGGATGATTCGCCCCAGTGTGCTCCAGTTTGAGTGCTACGCGCCGGCCATCGGTCTCGTCCTCGGCCACGAAGATGTCGCCAAAGGTGCCGTTGCCAATTTTGTTGATGATGCGGTATTGGCGTATATAAACGACATCCTCGCTCCCATTACTAGTCGGCTGGCCAAACATGGTAAGTGGAAGTGGGGCAGCGATTTGTCCAATTTGCACGCTTTTTGTTTGTTTCTCTTTGCTGCTCAACAGAGTTGCAGCTGCTTTCTCTATCGTTTCCGTTTGTTTCCCAAAATTATCGATTGTTTTTATCGTCAGTATTTATCGTATCGTTGCGTTTGCAGGCGTTCTCACTGTCAACGTTTTCACTATGCCGCTGCATTTCGACGTTATGCGTTCCAGCCACGAGAGACGTATACAGCAACTGGAGCAGGAGGTTCTTGATTGTTGCCGAGAACTTAATAAGCTAAAGAAGGAGAAACAATTTCTGGAGAATCAAGATCAGTTCATCAACTATGTGAAGACGGAGACGCATTTAATCTGGAAATTCGACATGAGCGAGTTTCCAGTGAAAAACATCAAACTGGAGCTTAAGAATAGATGCGTCAAACTGCAAGCCTATCGCAAGCAAAAGGGTCAGTTTATGGAGGTCTACAGAAAGTTCCTGTTACCAGACATTGTTGAAATCGATCTGAGCGCTAAAATGGCCATCAATGGTATTCTGACCATACAGGCTCCATTAAGGGCGACAGGTGACTAAACTGCAGTCAAATTTTGGATTATATATTTCTCACCTACCTCAGCCAAAAATGGGGATGATTATTTTCTAATAAATCTTTTGCTATACTTTTGTAAAGGACAATTGCTTTGGGTCTCCAAGTTATTCGTATCATTGCCATGGCTCAGATCATAGCGGTGCCCAGCATTTCAGGCCGGGTTCCGCACGGCAGCATGGGTTGCCATGTGGTGGGCACATGGGGTATGTCTGGGCCTCTGGAACGCATGGGAACAAACTTATTTGCGGCGTTGGCTGCTGAAATTGTAGTTGAGCATTCAATTTTTGCTCGCTCCTCAAGGCATCCAGAAGTTCTTTCTTCAGTTCCTCCACATATGATGGACGGCAATCGCAATTCGCATTCTGATCACTGCTCAGCTTCGGACAGCACAAATTTCCGCATGCTTCTTGATTTTTCCACAGGGGATTTGCAGTGCAGAGCAATTCTACCTTGTTATGGCATGGTGCAGTTGCTGGTCGAGCATTTAGAGTGCACTGGGCAACCGATTTACACGGTTGTAGTTCGTTTAAACATTTGCAGCAACACGACTCTTCCGCTTGACAGGCGTTGACACATTGGCCTGCTCCGGCTCCGCACTCCACAGGTCTGCCCCTATATAGTGTGCTTTCCAGACAAGCAGCAGAACTATCACAGATATTTCTTTTGCATGGCTGATTTGGCTCAATTATGTTAAAAGATATGGTACTGGCTTTCTTACATCCAGTCTTCGGTTGCTCGCATCTGGATGTGGAAAGTATAGGTTTTGGCGTTATTATGCTCTTTATGCAGGTAGTGCTGGTTTTAGGAGTCATAAGTTTTGATTGATTGCAGCGCACGCTCATAAAGTCATTTTCCGTACAAGCGATACTAGTACGGCTTAAACAAGGCGAATGTGGAATTGACTCCGACACGGTAACTCTACAGTTGCTTCTAGAGTTACAGGGCAATGGGGGTCTTGACATGCTTAAGTTACACTTGCTTCCCGAACACACGGGGTTGCATGCAGAGTTCGTTTTAATGGCACAAGTCGAAGGTACCTTGTGGCAAGAGAAGGCGCAGTTGGGCTGTTCCGATAATGAAGGCTTCTTACATGACGATATTATTCCACTGGGACAAGGTAATTTTGGAAGGGAGCAGCAAGGCTTCGGCATCTCCGATACTGCAACGCAACTGTTGATTCTTGAAGCCAACTGGCATCTTGTTCCACTATGGGATTTCGACTCCAACTGGCATTTGTCTGCACTCGACTCCAACTGGCATTTTGCTACACTGCTTGTTTTGCAAACGGGTTCGACCAATGTGGTTGTGATTTTGGGCGGTTCGACCAAGTTTCCGCTGGTGGTGCAAATAGTTAGGCGTAAATTGATTGTACTAGGCACAGTAGGAGTTTCCTTTTTGGAGCAAATAGAGGAACAAGATTTCCGTGCGTCAACCTTCGGGAAGCAACAAGGTGTAGGTTCCTCAGCATTATTTGGGCAGCTATAAGTGCAGCATCCAATATTCTTGTCTGCATTGTTATTGGCACAGCAACAACGGATTGGGGCAACATCCTTGTCGGCAGATACACAAGAGTTGGGTGCTTCAACACATGCTGCTTTTTGGAGAAAAACAGCACCTTGACACGATGGCTCGTCCAAATTTCTGCAATATTCACTGCAGCATTTAGAAACTCCCCTGTTTTCACACTCAAACTTAGAGTTATTTACCTTCGGAAGATAATTGGTGCATGACATGCAGGACAGTTCGTCACCACATCTCTTCAGGCATCTGTTTTTGTATACCGTTGGGTAAGCGGCGCATCTTGTTTTCCGGATCGATGTACCGCAATAGCTGGGTTTTATGGGGCAGTTTGGATACCGCCCACACCTTACGCCACATGATATGCTGCTGAAGGAGTTGCAGCAATCAATGCAGGGTTTACTATGCATACGGTTCAAATTGCAGACTGAAGCCTCACCCGGGCAACAGTATCGCAGATTGGGCCTTCGGCAACATTTTATCCGAGACTTGCATTTCGACCGTTTGAAAAATCCAGAGACCTTTTGCTTAAGCGACTTCTGGTTGCATTTTCGAGGCACATCACAAAACTGGGAATGACTGGGCCGAGTTAAGGGATTATAGCCATGGCACGACTTCTGACAGCTACTTGGCGGCCAAGGCTCTATGTATGTTTTGACCGGCCGTTGTGGGTAGGTCATGCTGTAGATATCACAACCCGAGTCTGAGCAGTTAGGCTCCGGCTCATATTCAAAGCTTGAAATATATTTTCGCTTCATTCTCTTATAGGGAATTTCAACAGCCGAAGCACGAGAGCATAATTCGTATTCTGGATATCCATATCTTTGTTTGGGCATTGCTGCACATTTCCTTGCTTTTTTTAATATGTTATATGGTATCTCACAATCATTAGGGAAAAAATCAACAGATTTCCTTCGAACGGGTGGAAATCTATACAACTCAGGATCATCATAACAATCATAATCATACTCATAATTATTATACCTATTAGGCTTTCGGTAATAGTATTTTCCAGCGTTTGGAATTGCTGCATTGTGATAAAAGTCCCACTCTGAACCGTACTGTACTGGTGAATACATTGGCTCAGGATTATAGTAGTTATAAGCTGCCACATAATTAGGATCGGTATAACCAGAAGCTTGCCTCTTTTCTTTGTAAGGAGCTTTGTTCAATAGCTTGTTATGAGTATACTCATTATGTCCAGAGGGATTCAATTTGTATGATTTATCAGTCACTTTTGTCGGAAAGTCGCAGTTGTAAAAAGCATTGTAAAAGTTATTGTTTCCTTCATAGTACTTTTCGTGTCGCACCTTCCTTGAATGATCCCTTTCCCGAGTGCGCTCTCTATTATACCCAAGATCGGAGAATGGTTCCTTTAACGTTTCTTGTTCTAGCTCTCGTTTAGGTTTTCTATGAGTCCGTTCTTTGAATGGCTTGTAACTTGGAGGATTGTAATTTTTTTCATACGAGTTCAAGTTTAATCGGCTTGGGCATTCGTAAGACTCCATGAGGTTTCGCCGGTGCGGTAATTGACGTGTACCTTTATTAGTGTGCTTTGGACAACGCTCAGGCTTGTAGGGTGGTTCCCTTAGACTTTTTTTATCTTGTTTATAGCTAAGGTGATCAAAACTCATAGTCGACCTCCTACGTGTTGCATTTAACCGTCTACAATATTTGTCGAACCCACTCAAAAAACTACGACTTTCGGCAAAAAATTTGTTTGGCACCGCAAAAGACATCGAACTATCCTTATTGTATTTATCTTCTACAGCTCCAAATAGACCTCCGCCTGGGTTTCGCCCTAAAATGCAATCTATGATGAATGAAGTGTCCAAGCTGTGAAATACATCTGAATTAACTCACCATTTTGATCTGGTGTAACGACCTTGTTGAAATTATTGTTGTGATTTTGTACAACCTCCGAGATGCCAATACTAAAGCACATGGATATTCGTTTCAATTGGTCCTCGTCTTCCTCCTCCTCCGAGTGCATGAAGCGCAAACTGCTTCGCGTTTCCATTTTAGCCCATAAAATAAAGAGAACCGCACAACCTCATGGGTCCACCAGCCCAAGCTTTTCTAACATTAACTAACAATTTTTGCGCACATTTGTTTTTCGTGCTAATATGCTTAGAGTCCTCATAATATTTATCGACATATCGATATGTTTCATTCCATCGTCCCACATGAACTACAACTTGCAAATCGGTTTGCTCAGTTTAAAGAGTTACGCCATCTTAGGTAAGCGCTGGCTTATATGTTTGTACAGATGTTTCTTAGATTAGATTTCACTTTCAGTGCAACTGCCATGCCGGTTATATCTCGTGCGACACAAACGGAGCCCGCGGATCGTCTGGCAGCTATACAATTGCGCTTGAAAGAACTGAAAAGCGCCTTGCCGGAATACACCGACTTGACAGCGAATCGTGTAGTTAAGTTTTTGCCAAAACCCATACCTGAACGAAAAAGGCTGCACAGCAAAAAAGAAAGATCAACAATCTTTATTGGCCCCAACCTGACCAGAGTCGATCGGGCCGCCTATCAGCGTATAAATTGGGACTGTTACTCACTGGCCACGCGGGCCCTGTTGGACGCAGTCTTTGACAAGCAGACACTGGCCACAAGGAATATTTCGGGCATAAAGCTGGGCTCAATGGGCCGCATGAGGTCCACGGATTATATACTGGATCCGCTGAAGGTCAGCGATATTGTGCAGCTGGTGCAGCACAAGTGCAAGGTCAGCGAAACCGTCATACGAAAAATTATCAGTATCAAATGCTCGGACACAGCCAATACGAAGCGCTTTAAAAATATTATATAGAATATCACAATGGATAGTTCTGTAAAAGTAAAGATTAAAATATTGTTTGGTTCTCATCTGCGGCTTTGTGCTGGCGTTTAATTGCAGCGAAAATTATTTTATAATTATTGAAAAAGCAACAACAAAGAGATCGGACGTCATTAATATTTCAAGAGTCCTAGAAAATATGCTCTTAATTGCGGAAATATATTTCCATTTCAAAAATAGATGTGATAATTATACAGAAATGCGCGCATTTCCATCACATTAAAATCTCAAACAATAGAGACAGTAAAATGCAGCGCCCGAATAATGAAAAACCAAAACCCAATGCCGAATGCCTGAAAGCGTGTTCAAGTGCGGAAAAGCTGAAAATTACTGTGAAATGAAAGTGCTTTTTAAGTACCCTCCCCCTGCACTTTTTTTCAGAACGAGCCACTCGCTGCCACCCCCGGCAACGAATGCAGTTTCGCGACAGGCGGCAATCGCAATTGCCACAGGCGACGAACATTACGATAGAGCTGGGTGGGATTATCTAGCTTAAATTGTAAGCCTTATGTGCAATCAACTTGGTTTTTATTCAACCCATCAGGTGTAGCCATACTCAAATTGATATTAATCCATCTTATTAAAGTTCATATTGTGTAAATATATTAGACTTATCGAAAACGCTCTCGTTCCTATACTGTGCCGGATCAAGGCATATTTTTCATGTTTTAAGAATATTGTACATTAAACAGAGTATATTAACCAGAAACAATATTTAAGTCTGGGCAAATAATAATAATATATAAATACCTTTTTTTGAAGCTCGTCAAATTTATTCCCAGACAAATAGTAAACTGATTTTCATTTGTGAATAGTTTTAAGCTCAAGTAGTTTTTGTTTAAGCCATCAACTAATTCCGACCATCATATCGTATTCACTTTTCCTCATATCCAGTTAATTTTATATATTTATATTTTTTAACATTAATATCCAAGCAAAATGGAAACAGTCCTGGGATTAAAGGGAAAGGATTTTGTCATGCTTGCTTCCGACACAATGCTGGCAAAATCTATATTTTTTTTAAAGGACAGTAAGTATACCTTACCTGGTTGCAGGGTGCTGAGCAGCTAAGAAGCGGTTGTTCCTTGCAGACAATACAAAAATACGCCCCATTTCGAGCAACAGCATGATGGCGGTTGTTGGCAATAACGGCGACACCTTGCACTTTGCCGATTTCATAGCAACAAATATTTCACTCTATGAAATCAGAAATGGCTACGACATGGACACGCCAACAGTTGTTCACTTCACACGCAACCATATCCTTGACAATATACGTAACAAAGTAAGCTCTCAGGTTGCCATGCTGCTGGCAGGCTATGATTCCGAGTTCGGACCGAGCTTGTGTTTTATAGATGCCCAAGGTACCACTATGCCACTCAACTATTCCGGGCATGGACTGGGCCATCCGATATGCACCAGCATCTTTCATATGATGTGGAAACCAGATCTGACTTTCCAAGAGGGAGTCGACATAGTTCGCAGGTGTGTCGTGGAGATTCAAAACCGATTGGTCATCAATCTGCGCAACTTTGATGTCTTTGTTGTCGACAAGGACGGAGTCCGCAAGCTGCCGCCATTCTGTCCAATACCAATAGGTGCTCCTATGCCTCTACTTACTACTTTAGTAATAGGCAATCAGCAAGTGCCAACGTCTGTTTCGAAACCAGAAATAAAAGAAAGTTCAGTTTAAACTTGCTTTAAAGACTGCCCTAAAAAGTCTGTCAAATTGATTGAGCGCCACCTCTATCTAGAAGTCGGTACCATTTAATTTTAGCTGAACTGTGCCATATGGAATTAATTTCACAATTAAATTATATATATATATATAGTCAACGGCAACCACAATATATATATATATATATATATATATATATATATATATATATATATATATATATATCTTTGATTTCATTTCACCGCAGATCAAATACTCTTAAATATGTGACAGTTTTCAATACGATATTCTTCTACTTTTAAATTTGCATTTCCGCGAGCTTCTGGCGTGCCCTTCTCCGTTCTTAAAAAGAGTTATGCTCTACGTAAATCCTTTAAAACATTGGAAGACCCAGAAAGTTGATCATACTGTGTCCGACCCGTTTATTGTGAATTGCTCACTGATCGAAACATTTGTTTATATTTTCAAGTGCCAAAACGTTAATAGAACCCATTCGACCCCGGTAGTCCGATTTATTTATTCTTACGAACCAAACAATAAATCAATTTTGTTTTAATTAAATCAGTCATCAAACTTAGTTGGATTAAAAAAAAAAAACTTTTCATGCAGACTTATCTCCAAGAAATTGGAATTATCTAACCATAATTAGCAGATGCCCGTCTTGGGTAGATAATAAATGTAGCCCGAATCTTTATAAAAATATTTATGGGGTGCAATATTTTCAGTAGATCGGGCAATTATAAATTAAATATTGAACTGTTTTATAAAAATGATAGAGAAAAATCTGGTTGAAACCGTAAGCTAAACTGCCGACAAATTGTTTCTGCTAATGGGCCTAAAGTGAAAGTAACCTCTGGAAGCGTGCGGGTTACAAAACTGTAATACCCTCTGGCAGGGTATAAGAAGGCTTTTCGCAATTAAACGTCGCTTTGATGTCGATAATTGCGCGAATTGCCCTTAAATGCTGTCCACGCAGATGTCCAGGTATAAAAGCCGCCAGTTTGGTTCCCATTGGTTTTAGATTTGGCTCAAAAGGACAGCGCACAAGTTATGTCAGTCAACGGCAACAAACGGAGCGTCTACTTTGGCATTATTTGGTGGGCGTGGCGATTGTTAGGCGCAGTTGAGCTGAATGCCAGAAATCTTGGCAGCTATCGTTTCTGGAGAGCCGTGGCCTTAAATGCTATCGTCACAGCAGCTTTCCCAGTGATGCTTATTTTGACAACGCTTAGCTTTGAGCTGCCGCTGGATAATCTGATGAACTTTAACATTTCGCTCACTTCGGTGGCCACCTCTGTGAAGTTCCTGATCTATGTCAAGCAGCTGAGGAAGATTCCGGAGATTGAGCGGCTGTTGACTAAATTGGACACACGCGTGACCACAAACGAGCAGCGTGCCGAACATGCAACGACAAGCCGAATGTTGAGCATTATATCCAAATTGTATACATTGAGTTATGTTGCGATTGGCATTAACTCGAATGTATCCGTTTTTTTTCGCGAGCAACGCTCTTTGCCCTTTCCGGCCTGGTTTCCATTGGACTGGACCAATTCGCTGACCAATTACTTCATTGCCCTGATGCATCAGTTTCTCGCGATATTCATGCAAATCCTGCAGAACTTTGTAGATGATTTATTTCCGCCTTTGGTGCTTATTCTCATTGCTGGTCACTGCGATCAGCTCGTCCTGCGCCTCTCAGCTATTGGCTACGACCAAAGTGATCGGCGCAGCAACGAGCAGAAGCTCATCAAATGCATTCGGGATCATCAGATGATCTGTAGGTAAGTCGCTCAATTGTTGATTACTGAAGCAGTTGTACATTTTTCCGCTTACTGGCAGGCTGCACCTGCTCGCCATGGAGATCATCTCGTGGCCATTACTGGTCCAATTCATTGTGATTTCCATTGATGTGGGCGCCGCCTTGTGCGCCCTGCTCTTCTATGTGGAGAGCATGCAGGAGCGTCTATACTATGCGTCCTTTATTTTTGCGCTGGCCCTGCAAATTTTTCCTGTTTGCTATTATGGCACCCTGGTGGAATATTCATTTGGACGCTTGCACTATGCGGCATACAGCAGCAACTGGGTCGACCAGAGCATTACCTACCGAAAGAATCTGATTATCTTTGCAGAGCGAACACAGAAGCTGCCAAATCAACGTGCCGGCAACTTTATACCAATTGCGCTAACCACTTTTCTAGCCAACTGTAAGGCGGCCTATTCCTTCTGTACTCTGATCGCAGACAACGGGACCGATAAATAGGAGCTATTAATTACATTAAATAAATATCAAAGCTTTTCAAAAACGTTTTAGATGTTCCGAATGATTAATTTCAGCATACAATCTTATGTTGCTACTTTAAAGTTTACGAGCAATAAATAAATGTTAAATAAGCTTCATAATATTTATATGGGACCCAATCAATGTTAAGTGTTTGCATATAAAAGCAGAATATTTTAAAATGAGTTTTATTTTAAACTCTATTATTCTCCTTTTCCCTTACTTTCTCCCTTATTCTTCCTTTTTGTCTTTCTCTCTATCTCTCTCTCTCTCTCTCTCTCTCTCTCTGTCTCTCTCTCTCTGTCTCTCTCTCTCTGTCTTTCTCTCAGTGTCTCTATTGACCAACTGCCATTAAATTTAAATTATGTCGAAAGTTCACACTTAATCCCAAAAAAACCCATCTGTTAACATCGAATTCATTTGAATCTTTTATGAGATTAGCCGTATCGAGTTATCAATATGATTTCATTCACATTTACGGATTAAATTTGTAGTTAAACTATTTTCTTTTTTTGGAGGCAAATATCAAAATTAACCTTCAGGATGGCAATGGAAACGATTTTGGGCATAAAGGGTTCGGATTTTGCGATGCTTGCTTGTGATACAATGCAGGCAAAGTCTGTGATCTTTATGAAAGATGGTAAATCAAAAGCACTCTCAACACATATATATATGAATCTGGGATATTTTAAAATCATGTTTAAACAGATCAGTCAAAAATTCATCGCCTCTCCGAGTTCTCAATGCTGGCCGCGGTGGGTGATGGCGGAGACACACTACAGTTTACTGATTATATAGCCAAGCACTTGCAACTATATAAGATATCCAATAACTATCATTTGACTCCACGCGGCACAGCGCACTTCACGCGCAAGAATCTGGCGGACTATATAAGAACAAATACCAGATACCAGGTATCGATGCTAATGGCTGGCTACGATGTCATCGAGGGACCCGATCTGCATTATATAGACTCGTATGGCGCCGGAATGCCTATTAATCATGCTGGCCACGGCCTGGGCAGCCTGTTCTGCGGCAGCATCTTCCAGCGGTATTGGACAGAGGGGCTTAAACCGACACAGGCCTACGATATATTGAAAATGTGCGTGGCCGAGATCCAGAAGCGTTTGATCATCAATTTGCGCAACTTTGATGTGTTCGTTGTGGACAGGAATGGGACCCGTCAGCTGGAATCGATCAATCCTTCCTCCTTTGACGCTGATATGTTATGTCTTTCGCTCTCAGCTAGTATTCAAAATTTAGGCAAAAAGTCTTTAAGATAGATCTAAGTATGGATGATATATGCAAACATCACCTTTGCAAGTTTTAATGGCTTAAGCTAAACGCTGTGGAGATTAGTTGATGTCTTAAGTTGTATGAGAAAAGCGTGAGTATCAGACAATCAAAATGCCACTGGAAACTATAAAAAGTCTTTGTTAGGCCGTCTACCATCTATCAACTAGAAAGAGCCCAAGGTCAGTAAGTGCTTTTGCAGGAAGATGGAAACGCATTTCCAAAGCTCCGGGCAGCTGAAAAACGCAACTTTTTTATGTATTTAGAACCCCAATAAGCCATCCCAAATGGTGGACAAGTATGAAACGAAAACTGCACTGAGTCTTTCCAAGGGTAAGGTATGGCGTCCCCAATTTTATTGGGCATCTGCCGCTTATCTCAATCAATTTGGTACCTCTACAGTATCTGGATACTGTTGCCCAGCAAGGCAGAATTTCTGCGGACTGCACTGCTATCTTACACAATAATAGCCGTATTCTCCCCAGTTATTTTCTTTTAATTTTAGCCATAACTTTTCGGCCCACTCGGGGAAAAAAATCTGAACTTACGCTCAGAAAACCTAGCCCCTTAGCATATTTCATCAATCACTCAATCAGTTTGTCAGTCATACAGCTAGCGCAAGCAGTATCAAATTACATATGCTGATAATAATATTAAGTCATTCAGGTATATATAAATGTTATTATAATAGACCCATGTCTAATATATATATGCGTATTATGTATGTATATGCATATCTGAATGTCTAGCACATTAAATGCTGCTTAGCTTTTATCGATTAAAACTTTTAATGGTTAGAGATAAAACCTCGGGGATTAGTTAGATAGAGGGGGCATTGTGATATAACAGAACATTCTATGGTTGGCTGCGTTCATGTATTAGCATATGTGGCCTGCCTGCCTGCCAGTATGAGGATTTGTTTGTGCAACAATGGGTAAAGTTGCACATAGAGCAATACACACACACAAACATACATGATGTGACACATGGCAACGTCAACTATTGCAAATCGGAAGCAGAAAAGCCAACATGTCTCTATTTCCCCATTTGAACACAGCAGTCAGTCATGCAGTCGGACGGACAGACGGCAAAACTCATAAAAATGTGCACAGCTTGCAACAAAATGCAGTTGCAAGGAACGTCTGCGTGTGGCACTGTTGTTGCCAGCTATCGAGTATGGGTGTGTGTGGGTGGTGTGGGGCCAGGAATTGGCCGTCAGCGATTTTTATTTGTTTGCAGCCGACGTTGCCATCACTAATTGGCCGCACATGCCAAAGTGTCACTCGGCGAGATGTGTTGCTCGCCTGAAGTGAGTCGCTGTGTGGAGTGGAAACACGAAAGACCGATGAAAATGAACAAAAAAAAAATGGAATGCAAATAAAGTAAGAGTTGGATAGATTTACAACAAATCTGTAAATCAGCGAGTTATATCAATCCAATGTACGTAATCAAGAAAAAAATACATTATTCGCGCATGAAATCCCAAATGATTTAAGCATACATTTGGTGATTACATAATATAATTGAATAACTATTGGAAATTAATATTTAATGAATGAATTACATACATATTTAATTGACAGAAATTGAACGAACTGTCAAACATTTTCGCGTGCATAACCCTTTATACGACTATGTGTAACTATAATTGCACTTCACATATTGTTATTATTATTATTAATAATATTAATATTAATGATATAATAACAATATAATAAATGAATAGAGATAATTTTCTTTTATATTACTCATACGACACGGCTTCCCAATTAAAATCCTTTCGAGATAAAATGCAAAAGTATCTAAGAACGTTGTTAACAAGTAGAATTAAACAATTATTATTCACATTTTTCCAAATGATAAAGTTTAATTTGTAAACAAAAAACGATTCATCCAATTGTTTTCCACACAGTTTACAATTTTTCGGGTGAACTTTTTCACGAATCCCTTCTATTCACGCTTGCATCACCTAAGGTAACTAACAATCAATCAGTCAGTCAATCAGTCCGTCAATCCATTAGACAGGAGTACTCACATAGGCTGAAAAATCAATTGTAATATGGTGTATGCTTTCTGAAAAAGAGGTAAACTTCGTTGATTCATACTCAGGAACAGACCTACATATTTAGGCTTAAGCACCTGCTTACAATGTAAACAAATTTCAACTCGAGTCACTTGAGGTACTTCTGTTAAATTAATGCGTTTCTCGCACCTTCTGAAGAATACTTGTGTACAAGGCAAAAACTTTTGGTTTCTTCTTGAACTAAGCGCTTAGATAATGCGCTTGTAAGTCCTCCCAACCACCTCACAAACACCCCTCATGGCACCCCCTTTTTTATGCACGGCATTCGCAGGCACGACATGCCAGAAATTTGTGACGTTTAAGGACGCAACTTGGAGGCAGCGACTTCTTGACAGGACATTAACTTGCACATGGATAAGTTGAAGTGGAAGACAGTGCGAACTGTCTAACTGTTTTGTGTCTTTATGTGTGTGCGAGTGTGTGTGTTTGTGCGTGTATGTGTGCCATATGACTGCTCTGATGATGATTCATGATGATGATCTTTGTCTTTGCCATTGCTTGCAGTTTTTGCCTTGGCCATTTTCGTTGTCATTTTTCACTCGCAAATGTTCTGTGTGGTGGGCAGTGAGGGGTTCGGCTGTGGAATGTATTCTACGACTGATAGCAATGTCTGCGTTCCGACCTGCCCGCCGGCCGCCTTTTTCGACAGCCTATTAGTTTTTATTATTTGTTGCAATTAGTTTTCGGCCTCGACAGGGCCCTCGTCTGTTGTGCACGGCCCGACGCGGCTTATGACACTTTTGTGCGCATTTTTCAACGGAATGAGCGTCATCTGTTGCCGCTGGGCTGCTGTTTTTCTCGCTGCCATTGACAAAAGCCAAACAACAGCAACAGCAACAAGAACAACGACAATAAGTGCGAGCCGTCTGATATCTATGATAAATTATGGCCAAAAGTCAAAGTCATCAATCAGCGGACCATGTTTTATTTGCCTCGCCCGTGGCCATTTGCCATTTGTGTAGTATGCACAACGTTTGACTGACGGAGCCACGCCCACGCCCACGCCCACACGCACGCTAACGCCACGGCCTACGCCAAGGTTTCTGTTAAGGAGGGAAGACATTGTACATCTGCTAGCCAAAAGGATTAAATATAAATCACCAGTGCGTTGTGTAGCTCAGGTGTCGCACATTTCGATTTAATTTTCATTAAAATTCAGGCATTAAATATGCAAAAGGTAAACTGCGGCAACCGACCGCTTTGGGCCCCCACCGCATCGACCTGACCGAAGCCCATTAAAATTCCTTAAAGACCAGGCCAGAACACGGCTTGGCACGACTCCTTTTCATTTTCGAGTGCTTATTAATATTGCAAAGCACCAGAGCCAGGATTTGCGGACATTATGATGCGGTGAATGCGAATTTATGCGACTCGTTGCCCAACCTCTTCACGTCCAACCCTGCTGGCTGCAGCTATAAAATTCTCTCGCCCAGCTTTTGCCTTTTTAATTATGCATTTTTATCTGGCAACAGTTGCCGAGTGGGCCAAGCAAAGCCATTTTGGCAGCTATTTTTGCCACTTAGCTATATCAACGGCACATCTATTGCATTAACAACTCTTCACTGCTGTCCCACATGGCGTATGCGCAATTTATGAATCGAGCTCTCAGCGCATTGCATTGATCAGCTCTGAACAGCCCTCGAGTTGAGTGAGCGTCCTCGTCAGTGCTTGGCACTTGTGCAATGCCCCCCCCTCAGCCACATTCTGTTCACCACGAGTGCCCCTCTCTGCAAGAGGGCAGACACGGTAGCTGCCGCCTGTCAAGTTGTAGACGAAAAATCCTTGACATGCATTGATGCTGTCAACCGCAGATGTCTGGCACTCACAATTAGTATCATTTGGGTTTGAAATTAGTTCCATTTTAGGAATTTTTAAGCAGATGATAATTGAATGACCCTTAATCAGAAATCTGGATAAAGAGTGTATCAATGAGACAATATTATATACTGAATGGTATGTGCTCTATTTTCATCTTCTTCTTTTTCTTTAGTTTATAGATTCAATCTTCCATTCTTCCCCTCCGTATATCTAAGTATAACCCTTTCAGCTTTGTATTATCTCGCAAACAGTGTAAGAACTTGAGCTAAAACCTGCTTGCCCCATCCCCTGGACACGTACTTGAATCAAGCTTAAAATGAATTGAAACCTTTTTACCTCAACACCTACGCAATTTACCTTCACCGTGCCACCCCGTGGTCCCTCCTGGCCGCTGGCGCATGTTTTAGATATGCAATGCGGATGCCTTTGGGAAATTAACGGCACATTTTAAGAGCACCGTCAACGCTCGCTTAAATGTCTTTCATTGTGGCAAGACTTCAGGGAGTGTTGCGCAATCAGCAAAATTTGCACACTTTTAAGGTGTGTTTCGTCAACTGTAGATTGAGAATAGGGAACTAGGTGAGAAGGTAGAGAAACCTGCAGAAAAGTAGAACGAAAGCTTAACAAATATTTGGGGATTCAATTACATTTTGACACATTGGTTCTCAACCTAAATCATTTGGCTTTTAACGAAATTGGAGAATAGAAATTAAACAAATCTGCAAATCAAGAAATAAAGTGTTAGTAATAATAATTTTAAAAGTGAGGACAGTCGCCGCCAGATAAACTGTCCAAGTCACCTTGGCAACTCAACAGTCAAGATTCGGGTTCGAATTATTAGGCAAGTTTTTGAATGTAGGTTTGCTTTTGCCGCAGATCAGTGCTATTTTAAAGCATACTCACTTAATTATAGTTTAAAATGAATTAAATATCTAATCAAATGCAGCTTGATCTTATGCTTAGCAATAGCTTAACGAGTAAAAGCTGAAATAAAATCCTGAAATGATCCTGCGAAGCGTCCTCGCCAGAACTGATGTACAAGGTTCGGACTATCTTAGGTGGATTCATTGTATTTTTAGTAAATACTTTCTAAACTGCACCAAAGTGAAATGCTGTTCTGCTTTTTATCTTAAACTCAAGTTAAATATCGTCTTTTAAGCTCAGGGTAGAAAAATATTCTGCATGTTTTCAGTCAATTCGAGCTAGCTGTTCTGCAACTAATATTGCCCTCTATGACTAAGGATTCAAAGTTTACACTCTTTAAAGTATTTTATTATATAGAGCTACGATTTTTAATCGAATTTATACTATTAAATGGCACACAAAATTCGCGGTATACCTTCACAGCACTTAAATCTGTCATGTAAATGTGAAGTTGAAAATTACATCATGTTACGCCCGGTCAGAGCCGATAAACAGCCTATAAATCACTCACTTTGATCTCATCGATATTTTCCCAGTACAACAATTTTATTTCGTTGCATTTTGGTGCGCATAAATCAAGTTGCATGTGGAGTACTGCGCGGGGTGCGCAACCCAATCACCCGACTTGCAACAATGCCAGCTTTAAATACCAACGACGGCATAATTTATGATGGTACGCAGATTCCACAGAGTCGCATCGACCGGAGACAGATGTGACATCAACAATGAACACGACCTCTGGGCGCGAATGGAGTGTCGAATTTTGATAAAGGCTGCCGGAATTCGAAAACATCTTTCAAAAGTTGAATTATAGGGTAAGTAATATTAGGGATGGAGCTGCAGCTCTAGGAAGGAACATTTCGGCGCATATATTGGAACACTTTTAAAAAGTTGGCAGCCCTTAAAATACAACGTTATCAACGGGGATTTGAAACACCTCAAATTGGTGTTCCTATGAAAAGTACAATAAATATGTAGATATATTTATCAGAGCATACATAATATAAAACCTCTTTAATTAACCCCATTCATTGGTTTTAACAACATGGCTAAGTTCTTTTGACAAATCTTCTTGAATGTAACAGAATCAAAACATAAAATTGGTATGACTATAAAAAATATAGTAATTACTTGCTTCAAGCTATACCCATCGGGATTAACAATTACACGCTTCAATCTTGTAAGCAAGTTGGCAGCTCTCCCATTGACAGGATCACATATATTTGTGTACATGGAATATTCTATGTGCTCGTAGTCTTGTGTGCGAGTGTGGGTGAGCTGAAATATAGAAAAAGTTGCAGTTGAACTTTTCAGCATTTGTCAGAGAGTCAGAGGATTTGTTTGCCTTTGGGGGCTGGCCAAAGCCAACAATTTTACTGGCTGGTCCGCTCCTTCCGTCGTAGTATTGTATTTGTTTGTTTATTTTACGTTCGCCCCACTATTTGTTTTCTTTCCAATTTTGTAATTTCAAACTTTTTCTATTGATTTCTTGGCACGCATGAACACCTTCAGCAACAACGCCGATGACGACAGCAATTGCTATTACGAGTCCTGCGGATGCATGCGAACGGATGTGGATGCGGGTGATTCGAAGACAGCAAGTTGCAAAGTTCTTAGAGTACAGGGGGGCCAAGAGACGAGCACTCAATTTAAGTTGTGGGCGAATGGGATTGCCTTGTAGCTGCAGCTGCAGCTGCAGCTCCTTCGTCTTGACCATGCGTGGAAATGCACAATTTAAAGAAAACAAAACAAAAAAAAGAAGCTAGAAAGATAGAGAGAAACTTTCTAATGCACTTAACACTCTATTTCGCAGCCAAAAACTGTCAGCGGCACTTTTCCACATTTATAATTGTGTCAATCGGATGGAAACTTGTCCCTGCCCTCTACACCTATGTGAACCTTTATATTTTCCACAGAAATTCTTAAATAATTCACATGAAGCGCACACAATATATCTCACCTCAAGCGAAAATCTTCAATAAATAAAAGCATGACGGTCAAGTGCCTTACAGGATCATCTCTGGCGGATTGTGCTGGGTATATATAATATATATATGTAATATAATATGATTAGATCCTTTTGTTTTTTGTTAGTTTTCATGAGTACAATAATAACGAAATAAAGTCTAAAAAATTCCTTTTATTGTACATACTTTTTTTAATACACTGTCTATACTATTTCCCTGTGGTATATAGAAAAAATATTACTTCATTCAAGATACTTTATGCTTGACAAAAATTATATTTTAGTAATTTGAAGCACTTTTCTCATCCAAGCTAAAAGCTTACCTACAAAACAGTTGAGTATTAATATTCTAATGTTTAGCTCGCAGCGCGACTCGGTGCAACTTTAATGCTCAGCGAGTGTTCATCAAATATTCCAACAAATTATAAAAGCAAAAGTCGCAGCACAAAACGATTACATGACTCGAACCCCCAGTGGAAATCAGCCACAGAGGGCAGCCAACCAACTGCGGAGTAATTCCTCGAAATGCACGTCTCCCCGCCTAATGGCGATTAGGTAAATGAAAACATTGCGTGCTGGCGACATTTTATATGCGAGTGCTTGTCGGGCACAGGGCGCCGCTTTATTTGCTATATTTCATGCCTGCCTGCACTTATCTCCAATTGTTCATCACACCCACCCGGCAGAGGCACCCATTGGGTCAACTGCGTCTGCGATTGGAACTGGGACTGGGATTGGGACTGGGATTAAAACCGAAACTGTGGGGCTGGCCAAATGTCATTTCAGTTGGCAGCAAGCTTCGTTTCAACTTTACGTCCTAATTACTCGCACAACACAAAAACGCCACTTCAATTTGAATTAAAATGAGTGGGCAACACCACGAGGCTAGCAGACCATGGGATTTACCCATCGCCCATGGTGGGTCACAGCTGGCGCCACAGTTTTTAATTACCGCCTACACAAAATTACCGCTGCAGTCCGACCACGAAAAAATCTATTAATTGCCGACTGTGTGGGGCATCGCTTGTAATGGTTTATAATCGATTTAAGCAGCGCCATTATGGGGCCCCTTTCTAAATTGCATTTTCGACTGTGACAAATGGGATTTATGTTGTACAACTTTTTAGATTGTTAGGACAGCGGACTATGAAGTTATGCCTCATCTAAATATTACTTATGTAGACAGGGGGCAAAAAGTTCCTTGGACTTAAATAAAAATGAATATGGGGCGATTACATAGATGTGTAGAAATTTGATCGAGCTTAATTAAACTGCCACTTGCCATTTATTTTAAGTCCCTAGACAAAGAAAGTGTTTCCTCCGTCTATTTATTTATTTTCAAAGAAAGGTTTTTGTTCCTTCTTCGATTTTCAATCGATTTTTAATTGAAACTGTACAAAAATGTTTTCCATCACACTGAATATTCACAATTTTTAGCACTTCTGCCTCAGATTTAGTATGTAATATTGGAATAATTGATTGATTACATGAGAATCAATCGATATTCGGCCGCATTGGTTTACCCGTTGGATTGCGGTTCGCTCCCTTTTCAAAGTGAACTTCCAATTAGAAGCTGTTGCATGTAGCAGTTGACCATCAAAATCAGTCTAGTATAAGAGACATATTCCTTTCTCTCAGTCCTCCCCCTCTGTTGTCGTTCCTTTGTCACCATGTGCACCACCATCATGGATGGACTGAGGTTAGCTCGTTATTGTTGCCACTGGCTTCGCCGTCAATTGCAGCTGACTGCACCACAAAATTCAACGCAATTTGTAAAATGAAATCGATTCAATTGATTGTTGACTTCGCCAAACACACACACATAAACACACACACATACACACAGACAGATGCACACACACACATGTGGCATTGTGTGTCCCTTATAAAGCAATGGATGCCATCCTGCAGGAAGCAAGTGCCAGCTACGGTGACAGGTGTCTGAGGGGTGAATGTGTTCAATGTTGTTGTCCTTTGCCGGCCTTTATTCAGTGTGTGTGATTGTGTTTGTGTATGTGTGTGTGTGTTTTGCACTTTGCTTGATTAAATTTCAATATTTACTAAAATGTCGCTGAACTCTTTTTGACAGCTCTGTAAATTTCATAACCAGAATGGACATAAAATATGGTCAACAGTGTGTAAATTTGAACATGACAAGGACATAAAAGGACATAAGTGAAATGAAGAGAAGCCATTCGATTTTTTTCCCAATCACAATTTGCTATAGTTTGTGAAGTGTTTACAAGAGTTTTATTAAAGCGCAGTCTCAGATCAAAGTATACATGCAGTTAATCAGATTTAAATGGAATTTTCGTTTTTCAGAAAATATTTATAAATATTTTCATTTGTCGATAAATATTATTGATGGCTTTTGGAGATATCACTTATGGGCAGGAACGTGATGAATATTGCTAGGCTTCGAATATTGATATGTATTACCGAAAATAAACTCATGCAATTTAAATATATTTATTTAAGATGAGATCCTGCTACTTTTCTCAAAACACATGCATACATATTATATTAGGTTCTTTAAAAACGTTGATTTTACTATCACAATTGACAACTAATATTTAAATTCACACTTTTGTCGCTTTAGTTTGGTGACTCTCAAAAATACAAATATTTTGTGTGTCTGATAACAACTTGTTGCTTTGAGCAGATAATATTATTAAACATGGATCCTATTGCAGATAGGTAAGTTGTATATTTAAGAATTCGGAGCTGGACCCTACTAATCGTATATCAGTGTGTGTCCTGATAACGATAATGAAAAGCTTGGCGCTGTTCGCGATAATAATAATGCCGAGGAAACAATAGCTCTTTGTTTAGAAATAAATGAGGTGCCGAGTAGTATCAACGACGAAGATCAAAATGAAAAGATTAAAGGCTTAATCAGGATTGAGTTGCATGAGGAATTGGATTTTCCAGGACATGCAAAGCTTGGAGAGTTGACTCAGTTTGAGTTCCATGAGGAATTGGATTATCCAAGTCGTATCCAAGAAGCTCAAAATGAAAATATTGAGGATTTGGTACAATTTGAATTGCATGAAGAGTTTGATTATCCAAGTCGTATCAAAGATAAAGATCACGATGAAAAGATTAGAAAGTTGATCCAGATTGAGTTCAACGAAAATCCGTATGATATAAAAAAAAAGGCACAAGATGAAAGTATGAAAGATTTGGTTAATGATGACAGCCCTTGGTACGAAGAGGAGGAACCAGTCTATAAATTTGGCAACTCGAAGCAAGTAGAATCAGAGTATATTGACTTAGACTGGGACTTTAGTTTTGGTAATACCAAAAGTGATGACGATATAATTGGTGATTTTGTCAAAATTGACTTTCCCAAGGCAGAAGATGGAAGCGTGAGCGGTATCTACAGCGGCGATGTTGATTTATCCAAAATGGAAAAACTTTTCGAGACATCGGAGATACTTTCCTTGAAAGAAACTCTTGAGCAAAACGGCTTTGAAGATGCGCACGAAAATCCTATATGCTCTGATAGCCAATATGTTGAGGTTAGTTCCTGCGTTGACAATGAAACACCCATAATACCCGACTTTGAAATTGATTATGATAACATTTATGAGAACATCGCGAACGCGAGCAAAATTGAAAAGCACCTGCAGCTGCTCTATAGACCCTTCACCTGCCTCGTAGACGTCAGCTGCCGTTTCAGCCTGTACGAGCTGGCGATTCTGTTGGATGAGGCCCGCTACGAGCCCGCCCATCATCCGGCATTGTTTGTCCGCCTACGTAATCCTAGTGCCGAGATAAAGATATACTCTGGCGGCAAAATAACCTCCATGGCCTTGACAGCAGTTTCCGCGCGCACAGCTCTGCTAAAGGTTATCCACATGGTCGAGGAGCTTGACTACAAGGCGGACATCACGCACTTTAGTAAGAATAATGTGCATGCCTCTTTCTGTCTGCCCTTCAAAATCGACCTGGAAATGCTGAGCGAATTGCATAGCGAACACATTTCAGGTAATCGTGATGTGCGACCCTTCATCACCTACAAAATCGATGGCACCGCAATAAGATTCGCAGTGTTCGCCAATGGCTATGTGCTCGTCCTGCACTCCAAGCAGCACAGCGAGACTCGAGCGGCCATAGCTGGCTTCCTGCCGATCTTGGCGCAGTTTCAGAACGGTTACTTAACTCCCTCCGAGAAGTACGGCACCCTAAGTGGCGATATCTCGTTTAAGCTGCTGTGGGAACGCAAGCTCGAGGAGGATAAGGAGGGTGTTTTACTCTATTCTTAAGGGCTGCTTTTCTACAGTATTTCTTTGTTGTTCTTGTATTTTTTTTTTCAAAAATGCTGTGAACATTTGTCATAAACCAAACTTGTGTAGTACGTGCACTGTTTACACTCTGAAGTTTGGGGCCCACTCGCCAACTTGTTTAAATACGTGATTTATTTACCATCCAGCTGCTGCTGCGACTGCGACTTCTACTGCAACTGCGATTGCTGCGGGGCCATCACTTTACTGGCGGTTGGTCCTGGTAACTGAATATAGGGCTATGCACAACTCGAAAGCCACGCCAAAGTTGCCAAACACAACCAGCAACACACAGCACACACACACAAACACACAAGCACACTCACACCTCCACAAATAGAAGAACAACATACAAATTGCAACAGAAGTTGCCGCAGAAGTTGCAACAACTGTAGCTGCAACAGGCGCATACATAAATAACGCAACACTCTGCGCAACACAATAAGTTGAAAAAGATGTCACATTATGCGGGCACAAAACTTGCTCCAAATACGTTTTAGACGTGCTAAAAGCACCTACTATTCGTAGATAACTGGCAAGGAGTCGTGGGCACTGCGCTTATTTTGATTTTAGAGATCTTATCTTAGTCGGAATCGAGACTATTAAGCGACATGTTGGAGCGCTTAGGCATTTAAGCTATGAGTGTTTCTTAGTTTAGGTTTGTGGGATAGCTTTCGATTGAGCTAATATCACGGAGATTTTTAATTGATGAGATAGTACACAAGATCCCAGAAAAGGAGTTCTGGTCTTACCAAGAGCTGGTCGCCTTTTATCGATTTTGTTATGACTGCTTCTGCAATATGGGGTATATAGGGTAGTCTGGCAGCGTGTCAAGAAGTAAAGCATTATCATTATTTATAAAATGGGGCACATATGGGGAGCATACTTATGCTTAATTGTTTATAAAACAATAAAAATGTATTGACTGTCGCTCTGTTTGTCTGACTGTCTCATCCATGTCAGCTGCATTTCAATTTGGCGATAAATTCCTGCGATTACCTCCCGAACCGTCCAAAACTATGATTTAACTATTTGAAGAACGCCGTAGTCCAGTTGGAAGACTTTGTTGTACCACAATTACCTCAGACTTAAAACTTTAAATTTGTTCGCGCATCCAAACTGCAATTTTGAAGATATTGTATATTTGGTCATCTGACTAATCAAAAATCAAACAATCAAAGTATTAGCATTTGCATTAGTTGAGCCCACAAATGTTGCTCTACATTTATGTAGCTAATCTAAGATTATGTAATCAACATTAATGAGTTAATAATCATCTGCGTAATAAAATAAATATCGAAATCAAACCGCTGATTAGCAAAAACATTTATTTATTTATGCATTTTTCTCTATCGCATAATGCGCAGTTCTTTATTGCGCATAACAAACATAAATAAATTGTAGATAAGTTTCCATTTGAAAATGTTCAACAATTGCATGTAATGCGGTCCGTTTTGGTATTAGTTTTTGGTCATTAAATGTTGGCAAGTTGCCAAGTTGCCGACAGTCCGACCGTCCGACCGTCCGACTGTCCGACTGTCCGACCATCGACGCCCATTTTAGTCGCATCATTTGGCGCCAGGCGTTCAAATAGAAATTGCAAAAAATAAAATTATTCTAGCATATCGGTTAAGCATTGCTGAACACGTACGATATTATGGCACATACGAGTAGGAAAAACGAGAAAAAATGTATATATAATTCCCTGACAGCAATTTTGCACAGAGAGCAAACAATGCATTGGGGCATGCCCCATATGCTGTTTCTGTTTCAAATGGCCTTTATAATGTTAAAAGGGACAAATTAAAACAAGAAGCAAGATATACGAGCATGTGACATGCTGAAATTAAAATAATTGCGTCTGTTATACCATCCGATTCTATTCTAAACAAGTGGGAATCTTTTAGGCGGACTACACTGGCTGCACAATACTCTGCTTATGCAGATTGTAATGCATACAATTTTGATTGCAGCTGTTTATCTCCGAATTCTTCACACGATGAAAACTGACTTTCAAACTGACTTTAAAGGAGATCTTAGAGTACAAGATCATAAAATAAGAGATAAGCTGAGGTTATATTAGGTAAGTTTTTGAAGCCATTCGACCCGCAGATATATTTTAATATTATTATGTATGTATCGGTTGGAAAACAATTTATTTTTTATGGCATCCGATCGAAAGAAACAAAATTGAAATTAGAATCTACCTTCTTTGAAGTAGATTTCACGAAATGCAGATAAAGGATCTTCAAAACATTTTTAAATAAATTGTAAAGATAGTTTTGGCGACCTTTCCATGATATAATTATATATTTGGCTGATTCGAGGTCCCCGAATTATAAATAATATAAAACTAAATGAAGTAAGTTATATAAATATAACCAAATAAAATATAGTAAATAATAACATTAAAAATGTTGACATTCAGCAGAAGTAAATGAGACGGTATCCATTAAGAACTTCATATATTAGAAAAGAGACAAATGGATTTTGTCTTAATGTTTAATAAAATAAAGATTACTTTATGAGATGAGACAGAAAAGTTTGGAATAAATTAGTTCAACTTATTGTTTATTCCATTTTCATATGAACTAACAATATGAACATTTGGCATGCGGTGTCACGTTTCAGATGACTGAACGATACTTGAAAGCAAGTGCGTAATATGAAAGGAGCATGTTGTTCATACTAGCTGCTGCTGCTTGATATGTTTAGCACACATGTACACATACATATACACATACATATACTGAATGTATAGCATACATATGGGGGCTGATTTGTGTAGAAGAGCTGTGACCAGGGCCGAAACGCCAAAAAGCTGCTTCAATTTAATTTGACTTTGATCGCCAGCTGACGCAGTTGGTGTCATCCCCATGTCATGTACTCGTCCTCCGGCTCGCATATATGGAAATCTGCCATATTATATGGGAGCTTGTCGCATTTTGTTTATGGATATGCTCGCAGCATCCGCGCAAGCTGTGCGCAAATTACAAAACGACTCAAATATCGTATTCAGAACATTTTGTAATTTCAATCAATGAAATTTATGAAAATTGTTTAACAGTTGAATGTTTATCACAATATTTTTTATGTTCTTTTGCAACGTTCTTTTTCAATCAGTTTTTTAGGCACTTAAATGTAATACTCTTTTACACTTGAGTTAGTTTATGTTAAATTTCATTTTTATAGCATTGCGTTTATGAACTAAGACAGTAGGAAATCTTTTTTTGCCCCATCAAGATTATTGTTGCTCTTGTGTGTGTTGTGTTTTTTTTTTTTTGTTTTTCATCTACTCTGCGAGTCTTTAAAATGTAAATACATAAACACAAAGTTGTGTATCTCATGTCGAATGTGGGTTGTGTTTTATTGCCAAAAGTGCTGCGAAGTAGCTGAAAACTTCATAAATCACAAAAGTTTGTTTGGCCATGAAAAGGCTTAAGGGTTTATCAAAATGAAAATTTATTGGTGCTCAAATACTTGGAATTTTAGATTTATGTATTTTCGTTTCCCTTGTCACTGGCCGTAGGAAATACGCATAACATCGATATCTCGTAACATAAAAACGAGCAACAAACTCGAAAAGAGATTTGCTCGAAACGAAGCAGAAACAAAACCCAGCTCTGCGTAATTTCCATCACAATATTAATACAATTCTCTCCTTATCGTAACAGTAGAAAATTGCTGTTAATTTCAATTTACGAGAGAGTTTCAGAAATGCTTCGATGCAATGCAGGCCAATTTGGCCAGGTAAACGATACCGATTACACGTATTCATTACAATTGAATCCGATTGGGCGTCAGTTATGCTGCAGCAACACAAATACAAGCAACTAAGTATGCATTTTTTGTTAGATTTGAAGTTGTTTCCGTTGCTGTATCATGTGCACATTAAAACTAACTAGAAAAGGGGTATGATAGAAAGAAACTTAGGTCGACCTCATCTCGATTATTTCTAGCCACACATTCGGAAAGAGGATCTCGGATACCAAACATAGATAAGGTTTGTTTCGGGTAAGAAGTTTTCTGCTAAAAAGTGGAATCGCTTCCAAACTATTTAAAACTCAATGCCAATTCTTCTCGAAACAGCTTGTTCTCTTATCTATAAACAAATCAAGTGAATGGAATGAAAGGTGTATTGATTTTCCGAGTATTCTGTATTGGTAACCAAAACCATCCAAAATCTATTTGACCGTAATAACGCCAGAGATTTCCGTGTCAGACCTTACTACAGCGTATCTCCTAGTCGAGCACTCGACTATAGCTGTTATACTCTCACTTGCTTTTAGCATCATTTTTCAAAGCGACTGCGTTTCCTGCAGCATTCTGTTGCCAAGTGAAGCAGCTGGCATTAATTTTCATTTAAATTCCGCTTGTTAAATATGCAAAACTCTCTTTGTGGTCCAGTTGGGCAGCACGGAACCCGCAGCCCAGGCACCAGCACATTTTCTCACCAATCTCTGACAGATGCCTGTTAACGAACCAGTTGCCCTTGCGAGTTATTATTAAAATTGCAATGCTCCGTTCTCCACACCTTGGCTGAGTGTGTGACGTAAAATCTTTGTGGCTTCTCACAAAATTGCAATTGCGAACAATTTCTTTTTGTGTCTTTGTAGATGTTTGTGGCCACAGTCTGTGATAAAGTATTTATGGAAATCTTAATGAAATGATAAGAGTCTCGCATTAAGCAAGCTCCTCATAAAACTGTATATTTCCGGGCACATCGGATTGCATGTAAATCGAAATTGTGAGCGACAGAACTTTCACAAACTATTTTTCCATAAATTATACCCATTGATAATTGTTATAGAGTGTAACCGACTTAGCAATCGGCTTCAAATTCAATACAAATATCTTTGGGGAAAATTCATTGCACAAGTATTTCATATAGCTTGTAACCCCCCCCCCCCCCCCCCCCCCCTCCCAATCCAACGGTCATATGAGCGAAGTTTCGGGTGAGAGACAGATGTATAAAGTAATATTATAAAAAATGTACCGCGCAAAGCCGGGTAAAAGTGAAATATTTTATATGCATTTGAGCACATATGTAAGCTAGGCTATGATCTGGTAAAGGGTAACTTCTAGTTGCTACTTGGGCATTAATTATGAATAAATACTTATTCGCAACTCCAAGCAACTAGTATATAAGTATTTGAGAATTATGCATTTTGAGCGCAATTATAAATGCAGTGGGTGACTTGGGTGTCGACCACAGGAGCTGTGGCAACAACAGTTCAACCTAATCTTCAAAGCAACCACAACCCTTTTTAGTTGCCATCCAAGTAGAGAAAAAAGTGGATAATTTTTAGCTTTGAACGCAAAGTCCCCCGCTGGCTAGAATACATAATTCATAAACCGGCAGTCATTTGAACTGCGCCCACAATGTTTCTCCGCAGAGCAAGGGAGCGTTAGACAAGGACAGATGGATACAGATACAGTGTACGAAAGGGTTAGAGCCAACTTTGACGGTTCAACTTTTTAATCGGATTCCACAGCTCGATTGCCACCACATCAGCAGCCACCATCGGCACTTTCTCAGCGGTTTGCTAAGAAATTTTGACAAAAAGTGCTTCGGGCCACGAAGTTTGCCTATTCCCACAATTTGAAATGGAGAAATTTTGTACTATTTATCCCAGCCCTGAGATGCGAACAGAATTATCTTATGCATGTAAATCAGAAATTAGCTGAGAGTATATTTTGTGCAAGAAAATGCACTTACTACTTAGAAGGCATTTGATGCCAGCATTTTAGCCTGACATTTTTACAGAGTGCTGCAGAAAAAAAAAAATAAAAAATTACAATTGCAGTGCATTAACTTGAAATGATACCAGAGTGCAACAGCAAATTGAGCTTCTAATTTCAAATGTCAATTATTTGAATACCCTTGTGAAGGTCATAATATTTCTATTACGAATTTTGTAACTCATATATATATTCTTGAACGGTGTCAACAGCCGGGTTCTATACAAACGGGTCCTTCAATTTGAAAGCTACTTATCATTACAAAGCTTTGCATTTCAGTTTTAGGCAGAAGCTATGTCAGAATCGACCTGATCAGATCACTTTATCATGTGGCTGACATAAGATATAGCTCGTTTGAAGTCAACAAACGCCATATATGTCTACTTCTACAAATCAAAGTACTATATCTTTTTGGCTGTAAATACATCTATACTAGTGTATTTAGTTTTCGTTTTTTCTTGTCGGTATTTCACTTGGCTATTGGCGATTGACAAACGCATTTACCCTGTCATGCAACTTAATTGTTTATATGATTTATTGGCTTACTAAAAGCCCGATTAAACATGTTTAGGTCTTAAAGTGTATTTCAGCTGTAGCACAGTGTGGATTGAAAGTTCTTGAGTTGCGGCATGCATTCGCTGGAATGTGTAACCGCGCGCTGCCTGTTGGGCATCTACTGGTGGATGGGTCTGGTGCCCCTGCCGCTGAGCTCCCAGCTTTTGTGGTTGCTGCTCGCTTTGCTTGTACGTTGCATTTGGCTTGGCTACTATCTGATGATGCTGTGGATTGGTGTCTCGTATTTATGGAATGATAAAGGACTGAGCATCAGCTACATCAGTGGAACGGCTCTTTTCATAGGCTACTCATTGCTAGGACTGCTAATACAGGTAGAGAGCGCACTGAAGCATCGAACCTACGCGCGCTTGGACATTTTGCGAGTTCAGTTGCGACTGCGGATGCAGCGTCTGGGTATGTCGCGGGGCTGTAGCAGAGCCTGGCGCCTGCTACTGCTGCTGGCCACGCAGATCGGCAGCGATGCGGCCAGGACCTGGGCGAATGCACATTATAGCATATCGCCCGTACACATTATCTCCTTGCCCCAGAAGTGGCTGTTGCGCCTACGCTACGTCCAGCTGCTGTGGCAGGTGATGGAGCTGAACCAGCGTGCTCGCCAACTGCGCCACTCGCTCCTCGGCCTGGCCGCTGGAAATGACCTCTGGCAGCCGTACGGCTCGCAGGAATGGCAGCAGCTGCAGACGCTGCGACTAAGCTATGACCGCATCTACGAGTGCTACGAGGCCTTCAGCGACTGCTACGGCTGGGGCATGCTGGGGCTGCAGATGATGTGCGGCCTGGAGTTCGTGTCGAATGCCTACTGGATAATCACGGAGGCCTACATAACGCAGCGGGTCTACATGCTTATCTACAATGGTAACAGCTGCTTTGCCATGGGCACACTCATCGTAGCGCTCTTCTGGTATGGCGACGCAAGTGCCAATAATGTGAGTATAAGCTACAGCTCGAGATCATAGATGATCACGCTATATAAAAAAAACTACAACCTCCCACCTTTAAGCCCGCACTCCTCAAAGCATTTATTATCTTCGACCCTATTGTTCCCTATTGATCTGTAAGGAAAACAAAAAACACGATTTAATACCCTTTTAGACCCAGCCTTTTAATAAGTCTTATAGTACTTTGCTCGTATCTACGAAGCACAGGAAAAATACTTAATGCCGAATACAAGAGCCTACGTTTCCTATGGCAGCTTTATGATATAGTGTTCCGGTCCAGCTGGTTCTGACATATGTACTGCGTGCAAGAGAAAGAAGCACTTCTGCATAGTTTCATCACGATACCTCATAAACTGAGAGACTAGTTCGCATGAAAACAGACAGACGGGCAGACGGACATGGCTATATCGACTCGACTGTTGAAACTAATCAAGAATATATATACGTCATGGGGTAGGAGATGTATATTGTAGGGTCTAACAAGTTCGCCACAAGCCACAGTTAGGGTATTAAGAAACACGTTTTAAAGAAGTAAAAGCTGTCCTGTTGAGCCACCTAATTGATCCGATAACTTCTAAGAGAAAGGAAAAAACCTGAAATTACTCCAATAATTATGACAGTGATGAATTGGTGGACTTATGACCTGTGAGCATGACAGACACAACAGAAGCTGACTCCTTCTGTATGGTCTTGGCACCCAGTTAACAGTAGACATGCAGCTCTTGAGCGGATCGGTGTTGGCGAAGGAACTCTTTCACTTTGTGCTGTGTTTATTTGGAGTGCTATGGAATGCGCGGCTGCATCGGCTGCAGTTCGTGCCCCTTGGACTTTGGCTCTGCTGGTTTGTCGTGATTTGGTTAGGTGCTGCAAGAAATATGACACTATTTCCGAATTGCAAACTCGAGTGTCTGATCGCATTTTCGATGTTTGTCACGGTGACCATAGCACATGGCATCATTTTGCTGAACACCTTTCTGCAGCGTCGCACACATCGCCAGCTCGAACTGCGCTTGGATGTTTCCCGTTTGGAAGTACAGAACCAGCGACATGTGTTGCTGCGCGTATCTGGCGTCGTTGTGCCCTTTCTGGTGATTCAGACTCTGATCGTCTGGTCCAAGATAGGTCTCGCGTCGCAGTGGTATACGCCAATCTTTTGGTTTTCCTCGCCCAGTGACTGGGGTGTGCAGCTGAAGATGATTGCGTTTCTTGCGGACGTCTTGTTGGCCAATGAGCGCGTTCTCTGTGTGCAGCAGAGCCTGAAGCAGCTGGCTAGACAGCCCAACCACGGCAGACAGTCGCCGAATGTGGTGTCAGTGATCAGATTTAAGGAAATGTACCGAGAACTACATCAATTGTTTGTGCAGCTTAATTTCGCTTATGGCGGCAGTTTGCTTATCATTTTCATAGTATTATTTTTCAACTTTCTGTTCAACTCCTTTTGGCTAGTTAGACACACACTGACCCGGCTTAAGAGACCAGTCTATATATACATACATCTGGGCAGTTTACTCAACCTGGGACTGCTGCTCTCTGCGACCTGTTGGCACTGCCAGCAAAGCTTTAATCATGTGAGGCATAATCCTACATTTGATTTTATTTAATGTCCTAAAATTCTATTTTTATAGAGTCGCCAGATCGGCTGCTTGATACCCAAGCTAGTGAACCCTATGGGCAGCAAGCGCTACAACGATTTGGTCAGCGAGTTCCTGTTGCAGGCTTTGCATCAACGCTTTGTCGTGACGGCAAAGGACTTTTTCAGCCTCAATTTGCACCTGCTGAGCAGTGTCAGTTAAACACTTAACCTTTTTTTGGGGAATAATAAGGTTGTCCCTTGTCTTCTTGCAGATGTTTGCCGCTGTGGTTACTTATCTGGTCATTCTCATACAGTTTATGTTTGCCGAGAAAAGCTCCCAGGCTACACCCAGGCCGGAGAAAATGACAACCATTGACTAACAAGCTGTTGTGAAATCCGTATAAGAATATAAGAATAGGTCACAACTAAAAATGATCTCAATACACAAACTTGTTCTTTAAAATTAACTACACATATACATAAATAATATTCAGATTTCAAAATATATATTCCCTGCTTTATACACTTTTTCAAGCTTATTCTATGTGATTTATGTGTTTAGAGGATAAAAAGGACATGCGAAGAAAGTCAGAGCGAGCTATTATTAGCATGTAGTATGCTATTGTTTTTCAAATAAGAAACTTTAATCAAGTGTACTAAGCAGTGCTACTGCTCAAAAAAAAAATATATATATATATATAGATATACTCCATCTGTCTTACTCGAGAATTCAATCCTGAGTACCCTAGTTTAATTGCAATAAAAAATAAAGCATCACAGATGTGCTTCAGGGCTTTTAATCTTACAATTCCCAACCACGTTTAACATAGACTCATTGGCATGGTTTGGCTCAAGCCGCAAAGATTGTTAAGACAAAGATGCTTCCTATATCACCGCAACAGCTCAGGTCAGCTCTTTGTTTTAATTTTTTTTACATTTCTGTGAACTGCAGTAGACACTGATGGGAAGGAGTTAAAGATAGCGCATCTGCTGCCGTAGCCCAACAACCACATGTGCCTTAATTATTTATGCCGCCCACAGAGCGTTTTTTGGGCTTGGGCGTCTCGAGTGCCCACATGGAACTTAGACTACATCAAGTTTAGTTATTCTTAAGCAGACAAAACTACTTCACGCATATTAAACTGGCATTTCACAGGCTGAAAAACTTTTTCTAATATGCAAATTCATGCCGAATCCTTGTGCATGCCACAGAAAGGATAAAGTGGCGCCAGCAGCAGGGGCACATCCTTGAATTAACACGTGCGAGCTCGCATTAATTTGTAAACTGCTCGGGGGACCTACACCAACCTAGTGCTATGTTGCCTGTGTTTTATCAGTTCAGAGATACTAAGAGATTGAGAGACAGAGCGAGAGAGCGAGTGAGAGAGAAAGAGAGGTGGAGAGCCGGGGAAAGAGCTTGGGAATTTAGTTTTTGTCGTTAGCTATGCAAATGCCGAGACATGTAAATATTATTTACCACATGGCCAGATGCTCGAAATGTAACTGTGCCGCCGCTTCTCGTCTTAATTAACATAGAACAACTAAAACACTCGATTTATAAATATGTATGAGCCCCAAGGATTAGTGCACTAAACTATTTTTATATGCTGATCATGTTGAAGAGGTACAAAAGTTGATATGCGCATGCAATGGGCAGAAGACGGCTCTCAGTTGGAGTCTATAATAGAGTCTAGACCAACTCTGTGGACTAAATAAAAATAGGGAGCTGCGCGAGATCTCGAAGAGACTCGTCTAAGGGCATAGAAAGCAGCATGACTATCTTAGAAGCTCCTGCTTGATTCAATAGCTTGACCACTCAGCCAACTTATTTAACAGTTATAGCCAAAAAAATAATGTCTTCTACCAAAACCAGGCAACCATTGCACTGCTTGTCAAATTTGTATTGTTTTGCAAGTCATTGCAGGCTGTCAAAGTGCAAGCATTATATTAAAGAACGTACAGAGCGTAGTTGCGAGGTGGACTTTCTCTTTCTATCGAGTCGGAATTATCTGTGCTAGAAGCAGCATGAATCCCAGCTTTGAAGAAATGTGGAATGGTTCCGGCTCCGTAAGTTGTTTTGAATCTGTGCTTATCGCTTGAGCTCTATCCTATTCGAGACATTCTAACAGCCGACGGGCAATGAGCTGGATGGCGACATATTCGCATCGATGCAACCTTATCGAGTGCCCCTTGCGACAGCCGCGGGCAGCGATGCGCAAATGGCGATGGCCTACAGGAAGGCGCACGCGTGGAACGTTTACGAGGCTACATACGAAATGGAGATGATTAGCACAAAGACCATTTGCAGGAAGTGCCTGTTGCACGTGAAGGTCTGTCGCACATATGGCCACAACCTGAAAAAGTACGAGACAGACCTGCAGATGGCCAATACAGCTGAAAGCTGCAGAAGCAGAGACAAGAATTAAAGGGTATTCAAAGAACACAATTCCTCTTATAATATACAAACTACAATTCTTTATTTATACGAATTAAACTACAAATAGTTCCTAAATCATCTTGGGCTGATTGGGCAACCGTACGCGTGCCATTTTGCTGGGCGGTGCGCCATTCTCTGCCAGACTGCTGCCCTCCGTTTCGGCCAGCACCTGCTTCAGCTCGGCATTGGCGCCCACCTGGCAGTTGCGCCACGGCGGCAGCAAGAGGCTCGTGGTGGCCGAGGGGGCGGAGAGCGGCTGCACAATGGGTTTGGCCAGCAACAGTGGACCGAACTGGAAGTCGTCGGTCTTCTCCATTTTGGCAATACGTAAGTCCTTGACATCTATAAAGGTTTTGTTGTTCAGATTGGCAAAGCGACGCGCCTCGACTAATTGATTCCTGGCCATGGCTGGGGCAAATCATGTTCAAAAGGAAGATGTTATCGTATAAATTGGCTTCTTACTGTATGATAAATCCAGTAGATAACGACGTGCATCTGGCTCGGCCTGAGCACCATAGCATTGCAGCACGTTGTCTATAAAGTTCAGATCGAATCTGAGATTCAAATTAGCCTCAGTTAACTTGTATTTAGAGTCCATGTGCAAAACTGTAGCAGGAACAACTTTGACAGGCTGCAAACTCTGCTAGGCACTGTGTTCGAAAGTAATCGATAAGCAGAAGCGTTACCCAACACTGAACCGCACTGTGGCAAACAGTTTTACAGCACTCTCAACTCTCAGTCTTTTTCAAAATATCTGCCCGTTGCAAAAGCTAGATAAGTTTTTGCGGAGTTAAGAGTTAAAGCTAATTGCTTTTTAGAGTGAACGAATTATTGGCCAATCCAACTTTCTGGACTAATAAAAAGTTGCGTGCATGTATGAATATTTGATTCATTTTACAAAGCATTCAACTTTTTTGATGAATTTTCAATTTGAAGAGGCTTTTGTCTACGAACACCCGAACGCAACGATGAGGCGAATCATTTGGCAAAACTTTTTAAATATTCATAAAATTCCAGCAGACAACTTTCCAAATTTAATTAGTCAAATGAACGAAACGTTCAGCTAACTTCAGCTCAGATTATGCAGACAATAGAGTTTAGCCCTGGGGCTTCGAGATTTACTACTTATTTAGCATGGGACTCAGCTCAATTTAAAGTTTGGAATAGATTTGTAATTAATGCAAAACAAAGCAACTAGCTTACATGTGAGAAGGCGTGCACTTTTCCGATTGCACTGTAAACTGTATGGCAACAAAAAAACGGCTACCTATGGCAAGCCGAAGTTTAAATACCCTTATAAACTTGCTTCTATAAAAAAAACTTTATTCCCCATCGATTGTTCCCAAAGGAAGGTTATAATAAAGTAGTTCGATTCGATAGACATGCAAGGCAAATAGAAAGGCACGTTTTTTCTGAGTTTGGTGACGTTAAGAAAAATATTTTCCATGGAAAAACGATATTTTCTCTGACTGTTTATATGGCGGCTATAGTGTACAGTTGTTCAATCTAGTCGGTTCCGGGATATGAACTGCCTGAAACAGACAGATGGACTTATGCTTATGGATTTAAAACATAGAGACTAGCTTGCATAAAAACTGACAGACGGACAGAAGAACTTGTCTATATGCACTCGGCTGTTGATATTGATCAAGAATATATACAGTTTATGGGGTCGGCTATATCTTTTTTCATGTATAACCAAAATATGTTCTTCAAGAGCATAGCAGCAGGATAGAAAGACATTAATATAGGGGAGCTGGATGCTTAATATATAATTAGCTTTTGTAGTACTATTTTATGTATCTCATAAAGGGAAAAATAAAATAAGTTTCGTTTATACAAAAGACACATCTTTTAATCATTTAATCATTAAAAACCCTTAACTTATTTCAGAAGTAAATTCAATTTGAAAATTAAAGCCAATTGAGCACAGCTTACATATATAGAGAGAAAAAGGGTATCTCCCAGTAACATACTCTGTACCAGCGCATTATTACATCTTTATATTTACGTTCTATGCTCGTACGTATGCCATATAAGCCCGTTTGGGTTTATGGCCGGCAATCTATTGCCATTTGTAGGCTGGCAAATACGTTTTTGCGCCTCGTTCTGCCCATTTGCCATTTACGTTGGCCGCAATGTGCGCAGGCGAAATCGAAGTTTTATGCTAATTTCTGCAACAGCACACAAGCACACACACACACCTACACACACACCTACACACAAACACACACACATGACAGAGCGTCCATCTTGTTGCTCTTTGCAGCATTCCATTTCCCACTGACTGAAAGGACCTTATCTGTTTGTCGGACGCCTGTCAACACAAGGCATTACAAGGCAATTACGAATTTGTTTATGGCACTGAAATCTGAATTTTCTGCGGCTGTGCCGAGCTTAACCAAAGATCTCAACGATTTACTGAAAAACAAGCTATACCCACCTTTATCTAGTTGTTCAACGCGTTTCATTTTAATTTGCCACTTAACTAGGAATTCACCTAAAAATAAAATACAAGAAAACAATTCAATTTGTGTACTTTATTTATATTTTTGGTAATCTGTTTAATAATATGTTGACTATTTTGGCCAGCATTGAACTGCAAGCTGTACAAACAGTGTTGGAAAACAAAACGATAAGCGCATTTTACTCAACACGGAGCCGCACTGTAAATTTCAATTTCCAGCACTGGCAAGTTAAACTTTCATAGTAAAAGCTGATTGGCTTGTAGAGCAGGAGAGAAGTTTAGGTGTTCGTTTTTTTTAGAAAAGTCCTAAATAATTGGTATGAAATTTGCTCACTATTCGAGTTGCCAACTTGAAATTTAGAAAGCTTATTAACATAGACACTCCACAAGGAAATCAGTTGAATTTTGTGCAATTGATTGGACAAGAATTTGAAAATAAGGAAGTCTATATATCTAGGGATTTGAGTGTCGAGCACACGTAGCCAATGTAATCAACAGCTGTAATCAAAGTCCACACATGCAGAGCCACAAATTACTGCACACAAGTCAAGCCTTATAAATTGTACACTCCATCCATAATAATCCTCTTCCACTCAACCACCTAGAACGCTGTCCCAAGTGCCCAAAGGGGAGAGCGGAGGCGGGGCGAGAAAGAAAAAAGTGCGTCACTTAAAAGTTTTGCACTCACTTGACCAGAAACTTTTATTTTCTGTTAGGAAATTTCCCACGGGTGCCCAAGCCAGTAACAAAATGTACGTAGTACAACGAATAAAAGTTTTCGTGTCCACAAATTGAAAATATTTCACAGTCATATTTAATTTTAGTAGAGCTGCGACGTCACAAATCTCAGAGGTAATCAAACAGATTGAGAGCCGCATTTTGTTCAATTTCATTTGGCGCAAAGTCCTCAGCTACATACAAATCCATATGTACACATATATATATATTTGTGTATGTACTACATACATATATTTAATTAGACTCGTAAGTGATCGCCTGGTCGTGGACTTGGTTTATATTTCAGCCTTCTTGACTTTGTCGTCTGCAAATTGAACGCAGCACAATAAAAATGTCAAACTACGTACACAACTTTGCGGACAAAAAAGGACAAGCAATGGCGCTGCAGGCATTCATGACTGACTAGAATATACCCTCTACTTAGCAAAATTACAATCAAAGAATACACATATTTTTTTTATAGAATTTTTCTAATAATATTAAACAAATATATAATTAAATAAAGTAATATGTAAAATAGAAAAAGTAAACACTTTAACTAACTATATCAACAGCAGATGTGTGATTACACAATTTTTGTGGATTTTATATAAGGTATTTTTATTAAAATCCTTAATTCTTTTGAAAGTTTGTAAATTAATAAATTAAATTTCCTTTAATGTCTCTTGTGTTTTTATCAAATTCTTAGGAAATAAAAGCTGTGGTGAGATAAGCTCGAACCAGAAAATAGGCTAGTCTCGAATTCTTATTTGAAACAATAAGAATATTATTAAAATTGTCAAGCCCAAACTTCTTAATTTTCTGATCAATATAAGGTTCAAGCAATTTACCCAAATATCGTTATTACAAATTTTTCAATGTTTTTAAATTGGGGAAATGTAGAAAAAAGCAACAAAACAATAACAAAAGCAATAACAAAAAATTGAGTTTCTTCCAATTCCACTAACTTTTACAAGCCAATCCAACCCATTTGAGCAAATCCCCAAAGTGCAGGGTATTGAAAAAAGGAAGTAATGAGCACATAGAGAAAGCAAAACTAAATAAATAATTCAGTATAAAATGTCAGGAGCATCAGAAGCGTTCATCATGGTGACTAACAAGGAGAGTGTGGAAGGGAATCGGCGTGGACTCCACTCCACTCCACTCTACTCCACGGCTCGGCCAAGGACCAAGGAGCGTGGAGCGAGGAGCGAGGGAACGTCTCACAATTTCAGCGGAAATGGGATGACAGCGACAAGGACGTAGTGGAGGCGGCAGATGCATTCAAGGAAGCAATTGTATTGTCTGACTGCTGTTTTCCACTTTACTTTGCCACGCCTTGCAGCCCTCTGCACCCTCGCTGCGCCGCCCCCCCGCCTTCGACCCGGCGCGCTGTGTGTAACTTGTTGACGTTGATAGTTGTACGTGCCGAAGGTGAATGGCATCTGTGGACGCGAAATTGAATTCGTGCCTGGCAAGTTTCACACACAACTGAATTGAGTCACAGCGACAAGGCGTCAGGAGATGTCCTGGCAGGTGCTACTCCCTACCGTTGGCTAGTGTCCCAGTGCCTGCTGCCTGCCGACTGGTGCCTGTTCCTGGCTCTGGCTCTGGCTTTACCCGCTGACTTCGATATTTTGTCGCATTACGTTGACAATTTAGATGTTTGTCAGCGCGCATTCTCGCAGGATTCAATTTCGAAAATGCAGCCCGGAAAATTTGCAATGCGTGCGAAGTGCAAGCGCTCCCCGCTGTCAAACAGAAATGCGCGCAGACAAAAATCATTCGACTAGCGCTCAAGGCCCCCTCTCCCACGTGAAGGGAGGGTGAGTGGAGAGGGGGGGGGGTGTCCGCGTCGTACTTCCCAGTCATTCATTAGAAACCATAATGTGCCACACAGTGTGCCCAACAAAATCTGCCATGTACCAAATAAAAATTGCAACACTTTTTATTTTGTTCTACTCGAAAACTGTCACACGCCAAGCCAAGCGCAAGGGTTGCGCCACGCCCCCCGCCCCCGCCCTCCGCGCGACCCGCATCTAAGCCCTAAACCCTTGGAAATTGTAATGTGAATGTCGCTGGCAGCGCAAACCCAACTGGCATTTCATTGTTGTGCTTTTTTCACTACATTCTATTTTATATAATGTGTCTCGAATGTGTGTGTGTGTGTGTGCGGGGGGGTGTGGGGGTGTGTGTGTGCGTTCTATCAAAGCGCAGGAAACACGTGCGGGTAAAACATTTTTCAAGCTTTTAGCGCTGCATACAAATCAACCCCAAAAAACAAAACAAGCCCATGGAGCGGGTGCCAGGGAGGAGGCTAGGGAGGCGGGGCTAAAATCCCATTCACAATAATTTGTTGAACTTCATAAGAGCCCAAAAGGGCTGGGATGATAAGAAGCTTTCCTACTCAGCAATCTGTTGCGTTATGATTACTCTGAACTCGCTCATCTGAGAGATTCACAAAATGTGATAACAGTAATCACCGGAGTCGAGGCAGGTGAACGACAAATCACGTTGATGCACTGCATCAAGCTAATGGATGGCAACTTCGAGGGCAAAGCCAAACAAATCATGACCTGCGACTAGTTTAGCAGAGCGCAAATAAAGACTCCGGCTTTAAACAAGACCCAAGCAAAACTCAATTAATCCAATTGAATCCAATTTAGTTTCGCTATTATCTTGCAAAATGTTCCCATAATTGAAATTAGCAAAAGTAGAGTTACGAAATACCCTGTATCCAGCTTTGAACTCGTCTCTGCAGAGGAAGTGTTCGTTCTGCCCTCACCTACACGCTATGGAAAATGGATTCTTGGGTAACTTCGGTGCTTAAAGTCCAACTTTTATCAGATTCTCAGAGATCAAATATGATATCCAAATGAATGTATATTCGATATCATATTTTGAATATTTTTTTTTTTTGTTTATATCAATAAATATTAGCTTATATAAAGAGTTAAAAGAGTTGCTTACATACTTTACAGGGGTGTACGGCGGTCTAGCAATAGCAGATTTGATTTACAGTTAACTATGTTAACTATGTTAACTATGACATTATGTTCGCTCTCGAGGTAAGACAGTCGGCTTTCACTGTTAAAAAACAGAATTATAGCAAGAGGGGTGAGTTTTAACAGCATATGTAAGCATTAACATAACAGCGGATAAAATTTAGCAGCACTATTTTCAATGTGCACTTTTAACTATGAGGTCAAGCTCCACTTTTATTTACTCTGAAATTTATTAATGAGCAATATATCTTGAAGTTTTAAATGCCTGGCATTTGCAAGGTTTAGTTATTTAATTTGTAAGGTTTATTGGGCTTTGCCCCAGTTCTACCCCAGCAAGAAAACAAAAATTGTTCAGAGCCAACGCAACGCCAAACTGTTGCTCCTTTTAACAGAGCTGCGTATTCACCACGATAACAGCAGACGAGAGAGCAGACGCTTGCGCACAATTTCCGCACGAGCTGCTGTTACAGCGAGTGGGTGAGAGGCGTACTCTCTCTCTCTCTCTCGCTCTCTGCTTATTGGCGGTTGTTATGGGCAGTGTTGAGGCCGATGCGCGTCGGCTACTCGTTACAGCTGTCGCTGCTGCTACTTATGCTCTCGTCGGCAGCATTACCGCCGCCGCCGCTGCCGCCTCTGCTGCTGCCGCTACTGTTGCTGTTGCAGCTGCCGCTGCTGAGCCACACTCAGTCTGCTTGTTACATTTGAATCGCATGGTGGACTCGGTCTGCTTCGTGTCTCGTGTGGGCCGGCAAACTGAGATTTTCGAAATACGAGTTTTGTGCACGTGTGTGGCAATTACGAATCACCCGAACACCCACCCCGCTACCCTTTGACCAACTATCATTCATAGCCATATTCCATTTGCCCGCATTTCCCCGCCGCAATGTCCAAGCGGACGTCGTGTTGAAAGCGCCCAATGTAAATATGTGCACACATGCAGCCACATAAATTAAATGCATTTAAATCCGCAAAAGATTCAAACTAAAGTCAAAATACTACAACAATTACGGCACAATATTCCCCAGCACAAAACACTCGCGTACACACACACACACACAAGCACGCACACACACATATAAATATATATAGTGTGCTATTACAGGGAAATGTGCTGTGGCGACATCTGTTGGACGACGTGTGTGTGAATTCCAATTTCCGCTCGAAGCGCAGACTTAAAGCAACCTTCATCCGGTTTTTTCAGTTTTTTTTTTGTTTTTGTGTTTTGCTCTGTTTTGCGTTTCAATTGCGTCATTTTTAATTAAGTTGTTCTTTTTGCGTAAATCCTAACCATTTTGCGGCTATTTTTGGAGATTTTTTAAAAGCGCCTAATCACAGAGTTAAACTAGGTAAGTGTTTTATTATAGATATAAGATAAAATAAGATCTCTTTGGCTTTTGGATTATGTCAAAAAATCAATTTGTAAAAATGTCACTTAATTTAATTTTAAATTTTTTAACTAAATACTTATGGGTACTCTTGCTTCTTAGTAAAAATATATATATATATATTTCGATTCAAATTAACTTTAAATAAATTCGAACTTTGCCAATAAATGTTGCCTAGTTTTCGGCGTTCGACTTGCACGTATTGAATACTTTACTGCATTAACGAACGGGTGACTTCTGCTGTGCACACCTGAGGTACTTTGTGTTTTATATATCGACAAGCTCAGAAACTCTCTTTCGAAAAGTAATAAATGGTATCAATAACAATTATTATGATAAACAGCTGCATGGCTCTGCGGCCAGCATTGTCTGGTTATAGTTAAAGCTAAGCCCAGTTATTTATCGCAGCGATAAACTAAACGAAATTTCAATTTCCTTCTCAAAATATCCATAGAAATGGCTATTGAAACGAAAAGCTAAGCCCCGTGCCGCTTTCAAGATAAACAACAGCAGATACAGCATTAAAATGGCAACTTTAACCTTGGCCAGTGGTCAGTGGCGGTGGGGATGGGGGATGGCGGGATGGCGGGATGGCGGGATGGGGTCATGGAGCATGCAACCGCATCAAGGCCACAGCCGTCATTGCACAAACACGGCCCCTTTACGGCATGTACTGGCACGCCCAGTGTTTGTTATTTGTTATTTTTACTGTACACATGACAATAACGCCGCCGGCTGCCGATGCTGTAGCCGGGCAGGGAAAAGTCGTTGCAGGATGCAGGCGCCCGGGCTGGGAGCAGCGCCCAGACCAGAGCCGTGCACTGGCCAAAGAGTAGTCGGCTTGTGGCAAGTGCAATAGTTTTGAGTGGACGGGGCAACTTTTTCCATTATGAATGGTGCGGTTGCGCTTTTGCCCCATTCATTATTTACGAGTTTCGAGTGCAAACTTGTTTCGCCAGCAAACAAGTGGCGGCCAGAGAATTAGAAGCGCCGCTCGACCGCTTAAAAAGAACGAATGCCGCTACGAGACGGCACTTCAAAGCAGCACTCTGCAGCTTGTTCTGCGCTCTGCGCTCTGCGGCTAAGTGCTAAAGTTTTCTGCCATAAACCAAGACAAAAGCAAACGCCCACATTGAGCTAAGAAATCGCAAGAAACACGAAAAAAAAAATCAAATAACAAACTAAATGAACAAATCCAGAATCTACAATCGTTATGCGTGCTGTTCAGCCTTTTGTTGCCCTTGCAGAGAGTCTTACAATTTTGTCAGTATTAGTAAATAAGTAAATTAATTCTTGTGTAACAACTTTTCAGTTCTTCAAGATATCTTGATTAAGCTTAGGCTCCATGCACAACTTCGAACCTTGTATATAGTTTTGTATGGAAAAAACTGCTTTTTTTGCAGTCTTTGCATCTTACACGAGAGCGAAATCCTATATCATCAGCTCCAGATCTAACAATTACGAACTGCACAATTCTGCACACATATGTACAAGAAGGAAAGGGTATTTCATCTGCGGAGTGACGTGCTCTCTTGTTTTTATTGTTTTTTTTTTTTTGTTTTCTGAATTATGTATTGATAAAATGGTTTCAAAGTTTTCAGGCTTGAAACGAACGAGCGCATTTATGCGTGTGCATAATTTTCAAAATCACTTGTGAAACAAAGTCGCAAGTTTTTCGGCACACACCACCACACCCCCACTCCCACACACATATACACGCACACACACCCATCAGAGTTTAGGCTGTTGAAGGAAGCACCCACCAGCCCCGCCGCCATCAGGACACAACTTCTCGTGCATGCAGCACATTCTCTGACATTGATAAATGATTTTCCTTCACCCCACATAAAGTTGGCGCATAAGAAAACCGAAACAGTCGCAGCAACGCTGCATTCTTGGGCAACAGCGGGGCAATGAGGGACTGGCTGGGGTGGGTATGGGGGATGCAGGGGTTTTGGTTATACCGGATGCATTCATGGCTAGAAAATTGTTGTTGTTCACTAAACCGTGAACTCTGTGGCTCACTGTGAATTTGCCTAGCCGACCGAAATTATCAGCAGCAGCAGCAGCAACAGCAGCACACTCGACGTCTGTTGACAATCTCGGAAGAAAAACTGTGGAAATCATAAATAAAATATAGATACGACTACTTCGCACAGACGCTCCAAATGTAATTATGCTCGCTGCAACCGAAAAAGAGCGAGAGAGAGGGAGACAGAGAGGAGGAAAAAAGAAGAATGTACTTCAACACAATTCATTCACTTAAAAGTCGTTGGGAAACTAAGTTCGTCCAAGCGAATGCAAATGAAAAACCGCAACGCATGCTCAAGTCGAGTTTTCCACAGTCGCCAAGTTTCGAGTTTTCCTTTAGGCCAACATGTAATTAGAGCCCAAGCAATGCGCGCACTTGCCAAAAATGTTGTGGGCGCAGCGCTTTGATGTACACACACACACACACACAATTGTATATAGGTCTATATACACATATATATAGGTGGTTCGCAGTATGAATACAGCTGTGGGAGACTGTGCAACAGTCAGCAGCTGGCCGGACCACAAAAGTTCAAGTTTGCTCAACTCCGAGGACGACGCTGCTTGTCTGGCGCTGAAGTCCTTGGAGTGGCTCTTGCCTGCCGCAGGACCAACTTGTCTGTGTATGTGTGTGTGTGTGTGTGCGTAAATTGGACGAATGTGCCGTTATGTGTCGATGTGTTGACATCCAAGTGCACAAAAACTGCAGAACTTTATTTGATGTCGTTGAGGACCGACTCCGCAGACCGGAGACCGGGATCCAAGCCCATGCCCATGCCCATGCTCCAGCCATTGGAGTGCGGTCACAACAGACCATAAGAAAGTTATGCAATTGGTTTCTATGCTATTCCTATTCTCTGAAGATATTTTAAAAAGTTACTCACAAACAATTCTAGCCAAACAAGATAGCGGCTAACAATTTCTGCTTTACTTAAAACATTTTTTTAAGCAATTACTAGTAATTACGAAAGCGATCCTTATGCGAAATGTAACACTATAATAGGAGCAAAAAGACAGTTTCTTAAAATTCTAATCATCTTATAAATCTTTAACATTTCGATTAGTTTACAGAAAACAAGCTTCAGGTCAATTTTAATATTTCTAAATTAAAATTCTTCAGAACTTCAGAATTCAGAACAGATTAATCTTGTACTAAAATCGAAATAGCTTGGAGCTCCAACTCCAACTCCTGGGAAATATCACCCGCAACACTCGTTATAAACCGAAAAACGGTTGGATGAAGGTTTTTTACTTACCACCTGATTGGCTTCAAGAACCTTTTCAAAGAAGTTTTGTCAAAATTAATCTAATGGGTGTTTCGCAGTTTATGGGAATCTATACCTCCTATGTGAAACCGGCCAAGCTTTTTCGGTAGTTTCAAAGAATTTTGGGCAAGGTGAATATGTATCCCTTTTTGTACATACATGTATACATGTTTGTTTTGTACATATGCAAACACGCACGGATGCATGTGTGCACGCATGCATGCATGCATACATGCATACATACATACATCCATACATACACACATACAAACGAACATACATACATATGTACATACTTACATATGTACATACATACATACATACATACATACATACATACATACATACATACATACATACATGCATACATACGTACATACATACATACATACATACATACATACATACATACATACATACAAAAAAATCACCAAAAAAAAACACCAAAAAAAATACTACACTACTAACTAAGCATGAAAAGTTGCAGAGCCTACTAGAATTCTTGAGAATCGAGGAGTAGAGCACTTGGTAGAATTTTGTTTTATTTAAATTTGCTGCACAGCGACAAATATGCTCGGACTGCACTTGGTATTAGAAAATTAACATTCATGCGTACATATGTATATGCATAAATGCATACACACATGCATGCATACACTAACACACACACACGCATATACATACACTCACACATATATATATATATATATGCACTTGAACAAAATACCTGTATTATTATATACTTTGTTCCAGATATTTGTGGTGTATTGAGTTGATGAGGTAGGTCGCAGGGGTCTACCCTATTGAGGCGCCTCACTCTGATGGGAATTAATAATTTAGAGTATATTCAACTTACATATAAATCTGTTTTTGTAATAATCTAAAAATTTAAATATTAGAACAGATTTATATGCAATGCTGTACTTTTTTGCAATGCTAGATAAACATCAGGCCATCAGACTAAAGTTAATTCCTGCTGGAAAAACAAAGCATTTTTTTATACTTGCGAACACGCAATTGAACACGAGTTTATTGCATAACAATTAAAATGCAATTTTTGAAGGCACCTTTTGGGAGTGTGGAAAGCGGAACTCCAACTTCGGGCCTGTTGACATTCGAAAGGAGAAGCAAAAGTCATAAAGTGGCATACTTGCAATATGAAAATGTTGCATAAATTGAAAATTATAATTATTTATGGTACGCCGTGTCGTATAGAAAACGTCAATGCGAGACGTGGGCTATGCAGTCGGTCAGGCAGCAGGTTGTTTGGCGAGCTCTTAAATATAAAACATTTAACGCTCGCCTTTGTTGACGCCTCAACTCGACTCCACTCGACTCATACGCTTCATTTGCGGGGAATGAATAAAGATGCCCCTTGCCTCCTGCCTTCTGCCTCCTGCCGCCTGCCGCAGTTTCCATTCATGGGTTGCATTGTGAGTTTTTCCATCATTTTGTGTTTTTGTTTTTTTCTTTTTCCATTCAAATAAGTAATGAAGTTCTCTTTTCAGCCTGTCTGTTTGTGTGGCAGAGATCGCTGTTGCTTTGTTGTTGCTTTTATTGGATTTTATATTTTTATCGATGCACGTTAAATTTTATTGCAATTGTTATGCGCACATCTTTGCTGCATCGTGGTTTTTATATTTAATAAATTTAAATCACTTTATATGCGAGTTTTATGTGCGTTAATAATGCGCCACACATCAGGCGCGCGGGCGAGCCGTAGCGGGAAAGCGGAAATGCGTTTTAACTTTTTCTCATTCACAATGAACCAAAATGGCGCCAGAGGGTGAACAAAGGGGAGAGCCAGTTGAATTTATTTGTTTCTGGCTTATATCAACTAACAAACTTTATGGCCACGTTAATGGTCTGCCAAAATTTAAAGTATTTTTCGAAACGATAATGCTTATGCGTTCGTTTTATGATTTTGCAGCGGGTAAGATGTGGGAACATAATATATATTTTTTGTCGGGAACTGTGTCTTCAAAGAATTCATGAAGTAGTTAAATATATTTTTTGTCATTTTTTAAATTTATAGCAAGAACTATTTAGTTTTCTAAGTAAAATTCAAAATTCAAATTCAAAACTCCCATAAGTTAGTAATGTAATATAATAAAACAAGTCGCATGGCTTTTGAGTAATTATGGAATATACTGCTTCTCTTTTAAGCTCTTGTTAATTTCTCAACATTTTTGAATTATGCAAAGAGAAGGTTAGGAGAAGCAAGTAAAGAGCTATTCTTTTTTTAATATTTATAGTAGCATATTTTAAATAAGAATCTAGGAAAATGACAAAAAAAACCTAAAATAATTGATATAAAATTAGTTTTAATTGTTCATTTCATTGCTAGACTTCAATCATTCCCAAAATTACTTTATCGAGTACTATTCATCCATTCAGCTAGTCTTCATTTAACATTTTAAGTGATTGTCGCTTGCCTTATATAAATTATTTTCTCCCAATGGCCCAGTCTCAACATTAATTTCCCCTGCCTATTGGGCAGGGGCACCCGCCCTCCAATTCAGTGTAAATTATAAATGCCTTGAACAGCGAACCGCGGCGTGCTGCTGATATTTCAGTATTTTATGCCATATTTCATCTTCAGAAATAATGATGCTAAAAATGAAAATAATAGGTACATATTGATGAAATTTAATATGATGAGAAAAGCTCAATTTGCGAAATGCCAGCGCAGGAGAAAAGCAAAGCGTAAAACAACAACAACAATAACAAAACCAACATCAAATACAACAACAACAACAACAGCGACAACAACAAGAACGTGCAAGTAAAAACGTTTTTGTTATTTCGCATCAAATTTCCAATTAAACAAAAATTCTAATTTATTTTTCGTTCCACTTTCGTGTTTGTTGCTGTTTGCCCCCCCTCCGCTGTTCTGTTGTCGATGTATGTGTGTGTGTGTGTGTGTGTGTGTGTGTGTGTGTGTGTGTGTGTACATCGCATCTAATACTATTATATAGTAAATTATTTCGAGGTAATTATTTGCTGAGAAGTTGATATTTGATGCCAGCAACATTACGTGTGGCAGCATACCCAGTGTTAATAATATTAATATTTGAGTACCGACAGAAGGATAACAGACAGATAATGTGGATAGTTTATATATAATAATATTATTACCTTATATTTAATATATAAAATAAATACATATAGTGTACATGAATGTGTGAATATTTATAACGCATGTGGGAATCAACATCTTTCGATAGTTCGTGAACGACAGACAAAGGTTAAAGAAAAATTAAAAACATTAAACTTAAGTGTGATGAACTTTCAAATAGGCATTGTTGCCGGAACTCGTGCTTATTTTCAACAATATCTAAATAATTATCATTTTAAATATAAGGATTAAGAATGTGTATTTTAAATATTATCTATATCTTTATCAGATATCTGCATCTATATCTGTTATTATTTTATAATATTTAATGGAATATACTATAAATATTTCATTCCTAAATAATTACCCAATCAATATTATTATAGATGAAATGTTGAGTAAAAATAATAAAAACTAAGAAAAAAAATAATAATTTGAAAAATGTATCTTTTATATTTGCTTTCAGTATTATCACTGCTTTTTTGATGAAAGGATTTAAGTAAATTACAAGAGCTTGATACAGGGTGTGACCTAGTCAATCCCTTTATTATGTTATATTTATTTGTTTAAACAAACAACTATTTTGTTTCTTTTGTGTCTGATGCTAATTTATATATTTAGAGTTGATTGCAATGCCATTAATTAATCGTTAAGCCACTTTGAGCTATGTGCATAGATACTTTTAATATATATTTTTATATTTTATACAAACAAAAATTCATTTTTAATTTTCCAGCTAATATTTGTTTAGTTTGCTGTGCACGTAATTGAAATTGAGGCCTAATTAGTGAAGGCTTTCGCCTCATTTGGCCAACAAAGCGTTGTGCCTGTGAGGCGTGTGTGTGTGTGTGCTTGCATATGTGTCGATGTGCGTTTGTATTGGGCTCGTGTTTCTGCATCTATTGGCTGTCTATTGTGCGCTTTGGTGTTGTTTCTGCTTTTGTCAGGATGTCAACCGCCGAAATGCGTGCGCCTGACAGTTGGGTACGCCAAATGGCAGCGCATTTGTATCTGTATCTGTATCTATATCTGTATCTCTATCTCTATGTACGTATATGTATATGTATCTGTGACTGTGTATGTGTATGTGTTTGAGTCTATTATGTGAAAATACGCATGTGGCCTGTGGTGGCATATAAATGTCGTATTCAATAATACAAGAGACAAACGCACACATTTTAAAATCGACTTATATTCACACACACACACAATAGCACACACACAGAAACGCACACAAACGCACACAAGCTAAACACATGTATATAGAGGAAAATCAGTTGGCCAAAAGCCCAAGAGTTGAGCGCGTGTCACGCACACTTATCCCTACTCCACAGTCAGATATAAAAAATCAGCCCACCAATTTCTATGCGCATTTTTCTATTATTTATTATTTTATCGAGAAGCCTTCTGGGCGCAGCGGTGTATGGTGGAGCGGACGGAACAAACACGTTGACAGCTGCCATTGATTTCGCTAGGAGACGCTGAAAATTAGCCACGTTTCCATTTTATTTGCATGCTGCATAAAAATAATACTGTGCGTTCATATGCGATATACCATATTAATAATACATTTGTATGGCGCATAAATTGCGCATACGCCACTTGTGACGCCCAGAGGGAACAGCTGCAAATTTCTAAGTAAATTGGATTGCGTGTTCCGGAATTAACTAGAAGTGCAGGACAAAATTCGTAAGATTGTGATTCAATCAACAAATTTAACCTACGATATAAAGGCAGACATGATAATAGTGGGCCGTAGGACATTTTGAGTGCTATGGATATTATTATCGAAAGCTTTTCAAAAATATCAAAAACTTTTAGTATCGCATTCAGCTGTTACTTGGAGCTATCCGAGTAAAGATCTTTCTTGTACCTCTTACCACTTTTTATACCCTGTATAAGGGTATATTGTTTTTGTGCAAAATCCAAATGTATATATGTAACAGGCAAAAGGAAGCATCTCCGACCCCATAAAGTATATATATTCTTGATCAGCATCAATAGCCGAGTCGATCTAGCCATGTCCGTCTGTCTGTCCGTCCGTCCGTCCGTCCGTCCGTATGTATGAACGCAAGGATCTCAGAACCTATAAGAGCTAGAGACAAATTTTAGATGTAGATGCTTCTAGTTCCCGCGCAGATCGAGTTTGTTTCCGATAGTCGATAACTTACTCCGTTTCCAAGCAATCAATAAAAAGCGATATCGATATCCTGTTTTTTGGGCAATTTTGGTAAATAATAAGAGCTAGAGTCACCTAACTTGACATATAGCTTCTAAAATAGAATATATATATGCATTTTATGTTGGAAGAAGAGGATTCAGGGTATCACCTAGTCGGGAGCTCCCGAATAGAACCTCTTACTTGTTCTTATTGTATTTTAATATTCACAAACAAAATATAACAATCTAATTTGATTTGCAGTTCTATAAATATATATATATATAGCTTTACAAAGCCAATGCTATGAATTTCGTTCTCGCATTGAATTTATAAAATCGCTTTTTGTTTGCCGATTTGAATGAAAAGCTCCCAGTCTCGTTGTACTGTTCTTTCTGTACTTATTTATTTTGTTGTATTTTAAGCTGCCGTACCTATGAGTTATTTGTCTGCCCACCTGTTGGCGAAAGTCAAATTCTTTGCTTTGATTTATACACAAGTATGATGCAAGAAGTATGTAATACGCATTTTGCATTCCTGCTCTTTTCATACAAATATATATAATTACTTGCGAATCAGAAAATCATTCGTAGGGCTTTAATGATGGGACTGTGGCCAACAATAAGTAACTTATATTGCCAGTTACTTCTTTGTACCTTAATAATAAAATACCAAACAATGTAATATAAATTGAAAAATATTTAATTCTTTTTTTCAGCTCGTAAATGTTTGATGAACGGAGGGAATGAAAAAATAAACCCAACTATCGGAAAATATAAAGTGAAATTTAATTAAGCCTCAAAAGAATTCGCTTGATTAAAATGGTTGGCACGAAGTAAAGTGCCTGCTGCAAGCAAAACAAAACAAAACAAAAAAAAAAAATAATATTTATCATACTTGTATGCAGTGCGAGGCATGAAAAGTCATAAAAATTTCATAACTATGTGAAAACTATGGGAAAATGCATTAATAAAATCATGTGTAAATATGGCAACAAATTGGATGAAACTGAAAACTGAGCAGCGCTGTCACAACTGCAGCTCCAGAAGCCGAAAACTAAGGTAGGATAAATCTGAAAACACTTGAGAGTGCACTCTTATATATATATATATATATATTTATGTATATACGTACGATCTGTATATACAATATTTTGATACAATTAAATTAAGTGCGACGTGCGAGAGGGCTGCAAATTTAATAAGAGCAAAAAGCTTTTCTACACATTCAAAATATTTGGACAAGTTTTTCAATAATGCAATAAAGTTGCCAATGGCCCCAAGGAGCTGGGCAACGACGACAAGGACACTGTTGATGAAACAAAAATATTGCCCACAATTTGTTAGCAACTCGCCATCGACTTTGGACCCGCCATTTGCGGCCACTTGTTTATCTTCCGGGTAGAGCCCAGAGCAAGCAAGTCGGCCGAGGGTGGGAGAGGTGTGTATGGGCGACTTTTCAATAGACCAAACGACGGACAGTCCGCAGCGCATAAACAAATAATAAAAGTAAAAGAGAGCCAAGGCCCGCGACCCTGGCAACGACCTTTGTAGCTAGCTCATTTATCAATGCACGGCACGAAGAAAGCCAAACGCCCGCGGCTCCAAGCACTCCCTTTCCTCGACAAAGCGAAAACAAGTGCCCGGAACGCATGCTTCTAAAGACAGTCAAATCTGAGCGATGGCCGACAAAACAAAAAATAAAAAAACAACAAAAAAAACAACAAATTAAAGTTGTACTAAGCATTTTAAGGCGCCGCCCAACAACAAATCGAGTCAATCAACAGTGACAAAAAAAATAAAAGGAACTGGCCACAAGCATCTGATTGAGAGGGTGGGCGCATGGTGGGGTAGGTTGTGGGGGGAGGTGGGGATGGCAATTTTTACAAGATTTACCTGACCGGCATAAGTAATCAGGCTACCAAATGGCGCTCCAATCGAATTCTAAACTGTCGTCCAAAAGCGATTTGGACACAATGGTCCAAGCCCAGACTGAAAAATCCAAAAAAAAAAAAAGTGAAGCAAAGGCAAAGGCAAAACGTCATCAATCGGAGCAGACGTATTAAAAAATACATATGTGGGTTGTTCCAGAAATCAATTTTTTCCTTGTTTCGACCAGTTTTTTACACTTGACACTTGACATTGACTCACGTCAAGGTTGGTAAAATTGCGTTATACATACAGCGGAGTTTAAATAAATCTAGATAAGATACCAGCTAAGAAATTACTAAATCTACATTTTTTGAATGAGTTTAATTGTATTAAACAGCGTCTGAGGTTCTGTAAAACTTTTATGCACAAATGCTGCTGACCAGCCCCGAACGCGTGAGAGGGCTTTTTAATTTTGGGAACACATGCGATGTCATCAATGAAATCGATCGCATGTCGTTGCACCCCCCATTCCGCCCCCTCTCACTCTCTCTGGCACCTTTTACTGGCAGGGAGCAGCAACTCATTAAAAAGCATTAAACGCCAGGAGCGGAAGTCATTGGACTATCAGACGGAGACACGCTTCCGCTTTGCGCTTCAGTACAGCTCGTCGCAGATTTACGGGCGAAAGTGCGTAAAACGTGGCCAACAGCAACAACAACAACAAGCAGCTGGAGCAGCAGCCGATTGTGTCCTTGAGTTTTTTTGTTTTTCTCTTTTTCCTTAGCTTTTCTGTTTTCTTTCTTTCTTTTATTTTTTGGTACAAAGATTGTCACCGGGCCAATTGCAGGGAACGACAACTTCAAATGATTTATCGCCAGATAGTTGAGTTCAAAAGCGAAACGCAAAGGAGCGAAGGCAACTTTGCTGGGCGCACAAATATTTATTTATAAAATTGTTATCCTTGCCAGCGACGAGGCCAGACTCCTTTAATACACCTCCCCCCCAACCACCCACTACAGTGTCTGGGCTTTGTTTTGCTACAGCTTTTGCCACCATTCTTCGATGGGGGAGTCCGTGCCGCGTGCCTTGCTCATTGCCAGGCATTCGCTCATTTTCAAATCGGATTTTATCAACTGAATGCCATTCTTGTGCAAATATCTTATCTCTCGCTGGCGCACAGGATAATGGCAACTTTTTCTCAGCCCTCCATCCTCTATCCTCCATTCTCTCCCGCCTGCCATCTCCATCCGCACCTCAATTCTCACTCTGCTCTCCTCCGTCCGCTCTCATTGTTCCGCTGAGCGGAGCTGAGCTCAGTTCAGCCTCATCTTGGCTCGGTTCATACAGCTTTGTATGGCTTTGGAATTATTTTGAAAGCGGAAATTGATTTTCCTTTCTTATTGTGCACGACTTTTGTGTTGCTTTGCTGATTTCTTTCTTACATTTTTTTCATTTGCTTCCCCTCCCCTCCCTTCCTTAAAGCTGCCCACTTACCCTATCGGCGCACTGGCCTTACATACATATAAATAAACACATTAATTTATAGGGTATCTATTGGTGCGATCTGAGCTTGTCTAAACTTGGCGACTTCTTAATTATCCATTTAATTATAATTATACCAACAATATAATATCTGAACCGCTTCGATTCGCTTCTTGGACTATCTATAGCGCACATTTCATAAGCGCACAACAAATATCAACATTGATTTTAATGGATTTCATAGAAAAGGCACGAGTTTTCAATGTTAATTTTCCAAATTGAAGTCTTTCTATTTTATAGGCTCTGCCTGTCTCATACATTTGAACAAAATCAGCATACCCTCGTTGCCTTTATTATTACCCTTAAGATCACATATACATTAAATCAACATTTAAATTTTAAACTCTGGCAGGGCATCAGACATAAGCACTGACAAATTAATAAACTCTGGCTCTGCATTTATTCATTCACAGATAGATTCCGCTTAAAGGATGTTGCCTATGTAATATACCTTCAATAAATAATAGAAAATGTATATATGTATATTCCAAGGCCCAAGCGTATTTCACCTTTAAAGTAAAGAGAAATCGGTCATGTGATCTGACCCACTTTATGCGCATTCATTTTCGCAGCTCCCGCTCGTTAGAGCTCCTGGGCCTAGGCCCCGCCTCCGCTCTAAAGGGCACCACGTCGGCTTCTCTGGGTCGAGGTCGGGGTCGGTGCAGGGTCCTGTTCACTTGCGTCTGACATTATGAATGATCAGCATAAATTTCGCGGACTCTCACGAATTGCAGCTGCTGCTGCCGTTGGGCAAGAGCAAAAAAAAAGGAGACACAGGCGCGGACTATGTAGATAACTAGGAGAGCACAAACTGAAGGACGGCTCAGAAATTCATTTCATTTCATTTCCTTTGTACGTGAGTGAAATTTTTTATACAATTTCTTGTCTAATAATTCTTTCAGTTCTTGCTAGCTGATTACGCACCACTTGAACTGCCAAATACAAGAGTGTTAAGAACTACAATGTCTAGGCGGAGTACAAATAATTTAATATGTAACAATTAAGTGTGTAGAAACATGAAATCAAATTATATTATTCATTAAATTTAACCCCTATATTCATATAGAACACACCACATTTGTTTGAACGCGTTACTTTAACCCTTTTTCGAAAATTTGTCTGAAAAGGAAGACGCATAGCAGAGCAAATTGTTGTGCCAGTTGAATGCCTTGTCGAATAATTCAGCAACAAACTGGCAATGAAGACAGCAAGCAAATGCCAAAAACTAAATTCAGTTTACATAATATGGCTCATAAAATATTTTTCGCCCTCGACCTCTCTGGCCCAGGCCAACAGAGAGGGGAAGACAGCCCTTGGCGGCAAACTAGGCCACACTTCAATGCGCCTTGAAACACAGCTTAAGCATAAACAATAAAGAAAAGCGACGAACTTGAAGGAAATAAAAGTTGAAACTCGAAATATTTACATATGAAACAAAACCTCTCGCCCACTCGACACGAACAGCCAAAATTGTGGCGGAACATTTTGGTTTTGGGCGGGGTAAAAGTGCCTGGAAATTGGATACAAGCAAGCGGTCTGAGGGGGGAAGAGACAGCAGACTAAACAGCACTAAATTAATTCTGCACAATTTGCATTAAAATATGCAAATAAAAAAGTGAAAGAAGCAACGAAAAAAAAACACACCCAAGTAAACCCCACTCTGCCCCAAAAAGCAGGCAACGTTCAAGCCAAAAACTAAACCCACACACACAGCCACAGCCAGAGACAGCGCCAAAGCCAAAGCCAAAGGCAGAGCCAGAGACATATTCCCAGCCGTAAGCGTTAAGCATATGTGTGCTCGAGTGCCTGGCAGACAATGGATTGGGGCTCCTGGAGCCTTTTAAATTTCAAGTGTGCCCCGTTACGGCTTTAATGTGGAAAGAACCCACAGGAGGTTTGTGGCAGGCTATCGGCTCCGGTTAGCTGGCATTTCGATTATGAAAGTGCTGCCCCTCCGAATCGAGTGCCGCCCGCTGCCAGCCACAGCCCAATGCATGTGCAACAACAACAACAACACGAACAACAATGAGAATATTATGCCCAGGGGCAACAACAGAAATTCAGCTGGCTGCAAATTTGATTGTTACTAAAGCTGCCGCTCCGCCAAGAAAACGAAGCTCCAACAGAAACAACCACACGGCGAGGGCGGTGGCGAGGGCGGGTAGCAGGGGGAGTGGCCATTGGCGTCGGCCTCCATTGAAGCATGAAACTTTAGCGCACTTGCAACAGTTTTTTTCATTTTTTTTCCCCCTCACGTGGGGCATTTGAGTTGCGGCATGTAATATGTAACGCTTTGCAGGCAAATGAAGTCAACTTTTCTCTATTTTGTTAAAGATTAGGTTTGTTTTTATCATAAGCATATTGCATGACTATTTCATATTGATTGGAAGAGATTCGAGGAAAGGAGAAATTTATCTATACATTTTTTTATTTTTTATTTTTTAATTTTATTCATATGTGGAAGTTGCCAATGAATGCATACAAGACTTGTATAATAGCACAGAGAGAATTATTTTCAGTTAACCGGGCAGTTAAAGCTCTGAAACCTAAATTATAAATTATTTAAGAAAGCAAATTAAGAATTTGCAAAAAGATGTGTTAATTCATACAAGTTTTTAATGATATATAAACTAATGTCACGATTAATGCTTACCGAAAATCAGATATTCTCTCAGTAAGCATATATTATATATGTACTTGCATCTATATCCGATTAATTGTTTATTATCCATACCATATCCATTGCAATTGGTTTATATTTCTTGCTCTAATTATGCCTTGAACTTTGAATATATTAACAACATGTCAGCCAGGGTATTTAGTTTTCGGACCTATAAAATTATTTTTCCTTCTTATATTTGTTTTTCTATTTCTTCACTTGCTTTTCCTGTTCGCCTTTTTCCAGTGCTCCCTCTCCAAAAATATGTTAGCTGCGACTTTAGTAATCTGCTTCGACTGGGACAGTAGTATGTGTGGGTGCGTATGTCTACGTATCCGCACATCCGAGCATATCCTTACACTTACACACAAATACACACACACAACCGAGTGGCAATGCTGAAAATGCGTGCACATTGCACAGCGAAGTGGCGCATGAAAAAACGGGAAGCTAAACTTCTTTGTGCAATACGCACCGAAAAAAAAGTGATTCGAGCAGGGAAAAAGCGAGCTAAATGCGAATTTTCAGTTACTTTGTGGAAATGGCTTATAACTAAGATATGTGTTCTCCAAGCTAAGCAACTAAGCTCTACAATTTATGAAAACAATGGCGAAAAAAGTGTTTCAAAGTTCCAATTTGATGTCGGGAGCAGAAAAAATCTTGAAATGCAAAATGAAGAGAAGTAACAAGCTCAAGGAACACACAAGTTCTTCTTTAATAACAATCAAATTTCGTTAAGCCGTTTGTCAAAAAAATGAGTTTAAAAAAAATCTATAAAATAAAACAATAAAATTATCATATAAAAACCCAACAACAAAAATTTCAAGTTTTCTTTTTATAAATTGGGTAACGATTCAAAATCTTAACTCTTTTAGACTAACCGACCTTTCCAATTGTAGTATATTTATGTGTCGAGGAATCTTTGATATAAATCTTGCAGAAACAATCAGAGAAAACATTGAAAAATTCTTGGAATTGATTTTATTTGCCTCCCTTAAAATAGTTTTCTTTTCATTCGTTCCTTTAAGAAATCAGATACATAATCAGAAAGTTGGTTCTTGAATTTCAACCAAATTTTATAGATTAGACAAATTGTGTAAATATAAACAATATTAAATATTTTTCTAACAAAGCCAAGAAAAAATCGATACAGATAATTAATGTCTGCTTTATAATAAAAACATAATTTTTGTTGAATAAATTAAAGAAGCTGAGAACATATGTTTTTCCATATCCCCTTTCGCACAAACCTTCTCGTCGACCTCCCACCATCTTTGCTATATGTAAACATTATCTATCCCCTTTCGCCTAAGCCTTCTTGTACTCCTCCCACCATATGTGCTTTATCTAAACATTATCGTAAGCGTAGCTATTGCTAGAATCTACTCAAAACAGTTCCATGCGCCATAAAACAAGCAAGCATTGTGCCCTTTATAGGCCGTTTAATAACATTCGTGTACACTACTTAGAGTAAATATATTGGCGAGAATGCGAAGGCAATGCACCCATTAGGCCAACCGGTAAATGAGCATTGAAACAATTCATAAAACTAGCCAAAAAGGCAATTTTATTTGCAACAGCCACGCGTAAGTGGACGCCACATGGAATGAGACCTAATCCCGACCCTAGAGGCACTTAGAGGCGCCAAAGTAATGGGCGCGCCGGCCGGCCCATGGTGAAAACGTGTTTACGCTTTTATTATGTAAAAGAAGTCAGGCAGGAGCCGCCATAAAAGGCAGGCAATTCCAGCTGCAACTCCAGCACCCAGCTCAACTCCCAACTCCAGACCACACAAATCTGCGCCGGACACTCACACGCGCCGTAATGTATGCAAAGTAATTGTGCGCATTAAATGTTCTTTTCTGTTCTGTTCTGTTCTGTTTAGTTCTGTTGCCTTGTAGTATACCCTGTAGATATTATGGGTGCAAAGCGTGTAGCATAATTGTATATTTAACATTGCTTCTTTAGTTCGGATCACAGTTCTAATCAACGCCTATCCTTAAGGCTCTGCTGTGAACCTCAGTTTTGGGTTCGTAACATTTTTTTTAATACAACTTTACACTTGTTTATAAACTTAATGAGGCAAATTAACATCATTTATTAAAATGGTTAAATAGCGAATGTTTTTGTGTATTTCACATGTAGAAGAAAACATCTCTTCCCATAAAGTGTATATGTTTTAGTCCGTCCCCGTGAGCACGTTTATCTAGCAACTAAATACAATAGAGATTTGAAATTGAAATATACCCTATATTATATTGCCCTGTACCATTTCCGATCGGGTGGACCAAGAGAAAGATTCCCTTGAAGCAAGTATAGAAGAAAGCTGGAATGTCAAGGTGACTCGGCGCTGATGTCAGAATATTTCCTAGTAGCACTCTCACTTCTTTGAAAGAATATGATTCGATGCAGGTTTCGGTTCCGTTCTACTGAACAAAGGCTAAGATAGGTATCATAATTTGCAATCCGTGCTAAAACCGGCTTGATGGTTTGATATTAATATATTTTTTATATTTTCATTGATTTCAAAGCAATCGGATAAACGATAAAGAGAACAACAGTAGCATTTATCTCCGTACAGAGTATCACCAATTCCATCATATCTAACTCGGTTTTTAAGTAACACTTCAGGCTTGCGGTTTTTTCTTTTCCAACAAGAAACAATTAAGAAAAACAGAAAATGAGCCGCGTATCATAAAAATGAAAATTATGCAAATGCAAATTTTAAGCCAGCAAAATGCCAAACAATATGAGAGAATTTACAAAAATTTGGTGTGTGAGAAAAAGAAAACAGTGCAGAAGACTTGGCGGTGTTTTGCTTTTGCTATTGTTTGCACTTATTTCCCTATTCAGAGTATGCAAATCCCATAAAAACTCATTTTGAGCCAATTGGGCGCATTGTTGTTGCTCTTGCTGCTGTTGTTGCCTTTTTTGTTGCTTGCTGCTGTTGCTGTTGCTGTTGCTGTTGCTGCTGCTGCTGTTACTTGCAACCGAGCTGAAAATCAACATTGAAACTGACGACGTCGTCGTCGACGCCGCGCTCGTCCTGCTGCAGCAACACTTCCCATTAATTAACTAAAAATTTGTTTGGTCTTTGTTGTTGCCAGTTAAATGGAAAATGAAAATGAAAACGGAAACGAGCACAACACGAATTCATTCATTTGTAAAAATTGTTCTGCGCTGCAATCAACAAAACAAATGTAACTGCAACTGCTACTAGAAAACGCACACACACACATACACTCGCACACACACATTGTTAATACAACTGCAGGGCAATGGATGGCTGCCACAGATCCGAAATCCATATAGACCCGCGCCATGCTGTTACACTCTTCCATTAGCATTGCCATATGTAGTGTTGGTTTTTAATTTTATAGCCAAACAACAAAATGCTTACAGCTTTCAGAGTGAGCTCTACATTTTTATTGCAAATCGATTCTCAGCCCTGAATCTGCTCTTGAACTTCTGGTCTACATAGATATATGCACGAGTAATGTATACGGGCAAACAATATGGCATAATCCCAGTTCAATTTGTGGCTTTGCAATTTAAGAAAAACATAACCACATTTGAAATGTGGTCTAACCGAAAGGCCATTAACCCGTTGAACTATTGCAATTTTAATCCCTGGGATTGATTATGGCTAAAGTCAAGTTTGGAGGGGCTTTACATACAAATTGAATAAAAAGATTGCTTAAATTCAACTATCAAATCGACAACTGCAATCTATTTTATGTTTTCATTTCATTTCAAAATCAAATGTTCTTAGTTAACGGTTTTTACCAACAGAAGGATTGTCCTACGTTGGGCGCCAATGCTATGCAGCTTAGCTAAAAAGTAAATTTGTATTATAATTCGCTTAGACATAAGCTTAAAAAAAAAAAAAACATTTCAATAAATTTATAGAGATATATTTTAATAAAAATTATATATTAATTTCAATCCCCAGTATCTCATAAGAAAATTAATTTCACTGCCCTACAGCCTTCTGAATTTCATACTTTTTGCGCAAACTTAACATAATTGAAATTAATATATAATATATAAATATCAATCAATATCATTCGCAGGGCGAATCTAGGCTAAAAATTTGTTAAAAGGAATTTTTAGAGATGAAAAGAGATGATAGCACAAAAATTTGCTTAAATACGTTTTATTCCTTTAAGCCGAGTCGATTGATTGTATTTTCTGTTAAGGCTTTCACTTAACGAAATGCTTTCTTTTCATTACCAGAATCTGACTACCTTGCTGACTTCTGACTGGCTCACGTTGGGCGCCAATGAGTCAAAAAAACATATTTTCTCGTTAAGACTTGCATTAGACTGTCTGACCAAATGTTTCTGATTATTTAATACCTTTTGGTTTCATAGCTTGAACATTGTAACATCATGGCTAAACCCAAAAATTAAACTCTGACTGACTTTTCAAGTGCTCCAATAAGGTAATATTTTTAGCACTGCACCAAGCCAAGCCATGGTCTTAAGCCAACTAAGCCAGCAACTTGCCACAACAGCCAGCAACAGCGGCAGCAGGAACAACAGCCATGTTGTAAGTAAGCAGGCAACTATTTTCGAAGAAATACCCGTACAAATTTTCACAATTAATATGCACTTCCTGTGCAGACGACTTGCAACCATTTTCTGAGTGCAGCCAAGCAACAAAAGTTGCACCAACAACAACAAACAATGCAGTTTATGTGTGTGTGGGTGGTAAGCGTGGGTCTGTGCCCCCTCGCCCGATGGGCTGACATTCTTCAGGGCACACACACACACATGCCCACAACAGCCCACAGCCCACACTCTATTCACATGTGAGTTCATTGCTGCCATTAATGAATACGTGTGCAGCAATAAAGCCATTTTTTATGTGCAAGAGTCACGTGAGAAACTATTTAGTACAGTTAAGTCACATGATGGGGCTGAAAGTGGGCGGGCCTGAAGACGCAGGCGAAGACGAGTCCGGTGCAACTTTGTGCCTGGCACAGTCAAAAGAAAGCCAACTTTATTTTTACATAAATACTGCACACACACATGAGTGTGTATGTATGTGTGTGTGTTAGCCAAAAATGGAATCACAGCTAAAAAGTGAAAATATTTTTACCACATACACAGATAAAAACTAGAGGCATTTTGTGAGCTAGCTGAATTAATTTTTTGGCGTTTATCAACGAGCCAAATTGAAATCGTGTTTGGTCGGAAAACATTTAAGCATGTGTGTGAGTGTGTGTGTGTGTGTGTGAGTGTGCGTGTGTGTGTGGCATCCCTAACCCAGTTTTTTGGCAAAATTGATGTGAGCACTCGGAACAACTTTACTTGCCATGTTTAGAAGGCGTATGCCGCTGGCCGAGTGTTAAATAAAATGCATAGTACTTGCTCGGGAGAAAGTTTTTGCTAGCAGCGACTTTTGACAGGCGGTAGCAAATTTTCCTAACTTTTCTTTATACACTCTTTTCTTTTTGCTAGCAGCATATCAACTAATTGATTTGCAAGTGGAACGCCAGCATTTTGTGCTACTTGAAAAAGCCTTTCGGTATGCACTAGTGCAAAATAATAAATATTTAATTAGCAAAATTGAAATTGGTTTTTATTGAGTAAAAAATAGTTTTGCCAATAAATTAGCAAGTCTTCCATCAGCACAAGCATGTTCAACTTTAATTAACATTATCATTGGAATTGTATATAAATTTACAATTTTACACACTGCCCAAAATAACTTAAATGATTTTTTTTTTCTGTTAACAACGAGGATTTGAATATTTTTTAGATTAAGTACTCGTATAGTCTATAATAATAGACATGAAAACAATTTGAAATCAATTTGTTGTGGTACATCTTAAAGCTGAAATATCACATTTAAAACAATACCACTTTCATATTTTTGAGCTTCAGTGCAAAATACTTGAATTGAGTTAATTTCATTTCCTGTCGTTGTTATTCAACAATGTTTGACCGTATATAGGCCTTTATTGCAATTCGTGCATTTATACTTTATGTATGGTATCCATTCCAATTACCCATGAATTTCATATTGCTCGGCCGAATGAAATGTGGAGTGTGTGATTTCAATTACTCGTATATTTGCCTCAATAATATAATGAAAAGTAAATGCAACTCTGAAAGCGAAATGCGCGCCCTGTGTCATTCCACTTGTAATTGCGTAATAGGGCTGGAATGCTTTAAAGCCGCTCGCTGTTAACAGGCGACATGATGAGGAAAGCGAAATGCACGTTGGTAAAACATGAAATAAAATAACATGTTATTGCACTTTTCCTTAACTGAATGAAACGCACTTCGACGTGAGCTTTCATCCTTTATTTTACAAAGCACCCCTCCCGCCCCCAGCATGCGCACAGATGACAATTGCCAGGCGCGCTGATAAAGTCGGCGCATTTGTGGTTCCCTTTCTCGCACGGACATCGTGTCGTCCGCCCTTTTTGCACAGATTCACAAGAAATGCAATTTAAAACCACAAAAATAATTAAAAAACTTTACGCGTCCATTATGCAGAATCCGATTTACATACATATACTCGTGTACATATAGTACAGTGAAGCTTTAACTGATAAAATCAAAGGCAAGTCTGTTGGACTTAACGTGCCTGCAGCCTGCTGCCCTCTGCCTGCTGCCTGCTGCCCTTCGCCCCGCGGTTAATGAAATTGTCTCGTCTCGACTGCGGCTATCCGCTGACATATCAGTTGATGGTGTGGCAACACTGTCCCTCCGCCATCTTTGTGTCTGTGATGTGTCTGCAGCTACCTGATGGACTTTGATGCAAGCTTTCGTTCTCAGTTGCTTTTTGTTTTTTTTTTGTTTCTTATATTTTTATTTTCAAAGCGCAAAAGCCAAAAAGTTTACGCAACATCTCGCGAGACTAAGCAAAGTCAAAAGCGTCAAGTACTTTCAGTAGCTCCCGCTCACAATCACTTTTTCGCTCTCTCCCTCCCTCTCTATGTCACTCTCTTTTACTCAGTCTCCCTCATTTACCGCATGTCTATCGCTCTTTGTCATTGCAGTTGCTTCATCCGTTGCGCTTTAGGTGCGACTTTCTCCTTCTTTAATGGACATCTGCGGTGTACAGTGTTGAGCGAGGGGTGAGCGAGGGGTGCACAGTGCTCAAAGTTTTTGCTCTTAGGCTCTTGGACTTGCGAGCGACGCTCGTAAAAAACATTTGCGCAATGTCAACAAATTTGCGCGCTTATTAGATTTTCGTGGTTGCACACAATTTCGCCAACTAAGACCGCCACAGAAAGATAAAGTGCAGCAGTGGCAGCGGCAGCGGCCCAGCAAAAATATGAATAAAATAGCGAAAACTTTCAGAAATGAAAGTGCATGCTGCGTTCTGGCTTCGGTTGACCAGCAGCAACGCCCCCAACTCTCCCTCGGGCATTCGCACGCCCTTTGCCCACAATTCTAACGGCATACTCGCCGTCTCGGTCACGGTCGCCGCTTCTGCTAATGAGTTTTGTTGTCAGTTCTTGCTGGCCCATGCACAAATTGGGCAACGGCTGCTGCGACCTACTCTCCCTTGCTCTTTGCCTTTGCTTTCGGTTTTTCTCTGCGCTGCGTTTTACATGAATTGCATGAGAAATTTTGCACACAATTTATGTGTGTGTATATGTATGTGTGTTTGGTTATGTGTGAGTGAGTGTGTGGTAAGTTAATATTTGCTGCATAAATTCCATTGCTTTGGAATTTGCTGCGCTTCGTTTCGTCCCTTTGCACCATTGTCGTGGTCTTCGTTTTTTGTTGTGCAGAAATTATGAAAATGCAGGCATACACACACACACACACACACACACACACACAGATTTCTAGCCCCTTCCAATAACAACAAGAAGCAGCAGCTTCATGAATGCTTGGTCACTCGGCACCCCGCTTACAGCCGTAACACAACAACAACAGCATGGCATGGTCACTCTAGAAATGGCAGCACCCACACAACAACCCAATATTAATTATTTTCTGCATTTTAAGCTCTGCATTTTTGCGTTTGCAGTTTAAAATGATTTTATAGTTAATTTGCTTACAGCGCAAACATTTTTGAATGCAAAAGTACAATTTTCATTAAGCCAAACGCAAACGAGACATACGCAAGAATTTGTCTAGCTTCGTGCAAAAAATGTACGCCAGAATTCTTGCTGTTCCAATCAAGATAGTTACAATAGTTGTGCGTATGAGTACTCACCTGGGTTGCCAGGCAAGATAACAATTAAAACACCAAATAAAACAATTTATAACTGAAACACAAACAAGAGCAGATTTTAGTTTAGGACAACCAGCAGCAATTACTATCGATAACACTTGCGCGCCTTAAGCAACATATCGATATTGTAAGCACCTATCGTAAGCAATTGACCGTTGCTGTAACCTGTACATTTTGAAAATGTGTAAGAAAAAGGCTATTATGGTTTGTGCAAACGTAAGTAACAGGATAAATTATGGCACATTTGCTCCCAGCTCAGCATCAATAGTCTAACTGCCAGAAAGTATGAGAACTACAATTTCAATTTTGTTGAGCTGAGGTAAGACAAACAAAAGGGTATACAGGGCATTCGCCAATCTAATGAATAATCCCAATAGCCCACAAGCCACTCAAACAGAGCGAAAACACGCGAAAAGCCGTCAACGGTTCAAAAATGTTTCAATACAAACAAAAGCAGCCAAACGCGACCAAAAACTGCAAACAAAAATATTGAAAATTATCCGCTTATATCGTAACCGCTACAGCCATATCGCTCTGGGCCAGACCGACCCAGTGAATACTCTACATGGGTGGGTGTGTGTATCGCAAAACAAACACAAATGCGACAAGTGCACACAAATATGGCACTGAATTGTTTTTCACGCCAACAAAAACTATTCAAATGCAATAGGTCTGAAATGGCCAGCAACTGGGCGAACGACAGTTTCAAATTTCATTTCACACATTTGCGCTGCGATCCGGTTTCTCGTGGCTCTCGGAAAGCTCAGCCTCAACCCCAGCCCCAACTCCAACCCTGACACACCCTGCCCCACCCTGTGGCAAGCCCTGTCACTGTCATTTTTATGTCTGCCAAATGCAAACATGGAATTCGATGAGCTGCATTTTGAATTTACATTGTAAATTTGTGAGTGATTTTTAGTGTTTTTGCGCCGCGACCCCTTAAATGGGTTGACATTTGTGTGTGGAAGCAAATGGAGCTAATGACTTGTAAAAAACTCACATAAAAAATAAAAAACAGGAGTACTCTGGTCGGCAGTGGCCGACTAGGAGATGCCCTTAACCAACCGCCAAGCTGCCGTTTAAGCATTCGAATTTCTCATAATCTTTTGTCTATTTGCCTTAACTTCACTTTATGTGAAGTAAAATGTGAAACATCCAAGAATATACATAGCAAATTGTATGTCTATAACTCCTATAATCTCCGAGATATGCCTTAGAAATCATGTTTCAAAATCGATATTTATCGATTTTATAAACAAAAAGACACATATTGATATATGGTATGGTATCTAACGTATTTTTCAAATTCCGGGACTAACTTTTAGATTTTCCGAGCTCGATTCGTATATCAAGACGGAAATGGCCGAGTCGACTCAGATTGATAAAATATTAAGTACATATACTGTGTGGTCTGAGATGCCTCCTTCTGCCTGCATAAGACCAGGTGATCTTTTCTTAACAATTCTCAATGGTTACAGGGTGTATAAAAAAGGTGATAACAGAAATATATTTTCATTTATTTACTTATAAAATTTTAGCTTTCAGCATTTTTCTTTGTTTTCTCTTGGAATTAGCTATGAACATATTTAAATAATTTGGTGTGTGTGTGTGTGCGTGTGTGTGTGTGTGTTTGCATAACGGCTCTTGTCATTTAAATAACCGACTAATAAGTTTCCTGTGCTCCGGGCGCTGCATTTCGACAGTTATGAGAATAAACCGGATATGCTTGCTCATATAGAAAACTTTGGTGTTCATATATATGAAAATTAAAGTTTGGCTTCAACGCCAGCGCAAAAATGCAACAGTAACAACTACAGCAATCACAACAACAGCGGCAGCAGTAAAGAATCAACATTGTTGAGCAAAGTTATTGCTCATCTGGAATATTTAAGAGTGCCTTGGTATGCCTTCTGGAATTCATTTTCCCACAGCAACTTGAAATTGATGTCGCCGCTGCTACACTCCGCAACATGGGGCCTATTGGCGGCTCTATGTCGAAAGAGTATGGGCATTATGAAAGCGATTGCCTTTTGGGTGAAGCGCGGCTGGGAGGACAGAAGTACGTACACATAGCCTACGTGAAAAATGGCCAATTTAATGGAGGAGTTGCGTATTTGGTATGTCAGATATGGGCGTGTTTCTGGATTGTATAAGCAATCCTCATGATATTCCCTATGAAGCTGCTCTAGGTGAATGCTAAATGGCATACAGAATGTCGCATTGACCACATTAAACTTGGGATTCTGAAACACGGGCGAGTAGCCCAGGTGCTCCATGGTGCCAATAAAGCGATGTATGCCCAGGGCGGCGCTGTCGTACGAGTAGCCCTGGCAGCAGATGTTTCCATTATCGTAAAGCCTTAAGCTGCATATTGGACTCGAGAGCCGTATGAGCAGAGCCGAGTGCTTATCCGGCTCATAGCGCGTGTCCGACAGAAAACAGTCCAACTCGGAGAGTTTGAACTCGCAGTTGGTTTTCACGAAGCACGTGAAGGGACTGAAACGAAACCTTTTGAACACACGCCTTGCATATGAATCGGTCGGCTGTGACTTACCGATATAGCATGTTCAAATAGCGCTCTACAGCGCTTAGTTTTGATATATCCTCATAGATGCTGAGCACATCGAAGTCGGACATAACCGGCTGCGTCTGCTGCTTATTGTCGTTGTTGGTCTGTTGCTCTGGATCGCTGCTTATTGGACCTGATTCCGTCTTGTGCTTTGCCTCTTTGTCTCTCTTCTTTAACTTTTTAGAACCATCTCGGTGCGTTTTTGAACGTTTCTTATCTTTTTTTGCCTTTTTGACTCTTTTATGGTCTTTATGCTTCATTTATATTTGTTCTTTTCGCCACGTTTCTTCTGAAAATCATACTAAATATATAAAACGAGCTACTTTTTCTTATTGTTAATTACGTTCGGAATGCACTTACATCAAATTAATTTCGGACAATTCGTTTATCTTGTGTTCTTTACAGTGTGCCCAGCTTTTATGTAGAGCCCATGTTTGCTGCCCTGAAACTTAGTATTTATTCAAACAGCTAAACGATATATCGTATACCACATTGTTTAACATGATTATGTTTACAGAATTTAATCATTGTGTTTTAATCATTATGATGTTTTTAGGATTTCATTATGTATTTGATGTACTTTGATACATCAACTTATTAGTCGGCTTGGGCCACTATATCAAATACTTTCTATAGAAATTATTGGTAGAAAACTAAGTTGTTTATTTAACTGCGAAAAAGCGTAAAACCAACCCAAAAACGGATTAACCATTTTTATAACTGAAGGAGGAATAATTGGTCGAAATTATTATTTTACCAAATTTAGCAATTACTTGCCGAACTAGTCTTTTTATAAATATACGAAACCTTACTCAACAGATCTGTATAGGGCTCTCATTGGAACAATCATTCGGAGTGCTCTGCCAAGGAAAGCCGAACTTTCTTGTTTTTATTTCAATGTAAATGAAACTCTTATTTCTATGAAAATGGTAACGGACTTGGAAATTTTATAATCTGCACATTAATCGCTCATTCAGCTAAAAACTTTGAAAAACTAACCGGCAAAGCAAACAATCAAAATATCATTTAAATTCAAATCGCAGAAATTGCATAATTGAAACGCCATTGAAGTCTATTAATAACTTTATTATGCAGCCAACGAAATGTAAACACGCACACATAGACAAACGGGCACACACAAGCACACCGCACACACACACACACACACAGACACACTAGCACAGAGCACTCATATTTCCAGGGTCGATGGTAGGTGGGTGGGCTTTTGGGCGGTGCAGATGGCTGACGTTAGCTCATCAAACCCGAAAAACCACTTTGCTCAACTCTTTTCAAAGTGCATACATCATCAACGCTAAGCCAAAACAAAAAAGTGTGGTGCAAAAGCATGCTGGTTGATTGTGGTGGAGGTGGTGCTGCTGTTGCTTGGTGGTGCTGGCAGCTGGCAGCGGGCGATGAAAACTTTTGTGCAATGTTGATTTTTCCGCAAGAATCGGTCGGACGTCGAGACGTTCGAGGGTCGTGGCTCCATAGGGAGCAGGGCGGAGCAGATACCGCAGGCACTTTATAAAAAAACCCGCAGCTCAGGCAAAAGTCTTTCAATAATAAAAATATTGAGGTACAGGAACAACCACAATAACAGCGAAATATTGAGTGAAAGTGCACAGTTGGGCGGAGAATAATAAGAGCATGTAATAGGTAAGACAGAAAGTTAAATGCAACCTATAAAGAAAAGAGTTCAACTTCATACTTGTGTCTATCCAGGTATTTAATTAATATGTTAAATAGCAAATATGCAAAACTAAAACTAACTTGGATTCTTCATTATCCAACTAGTCCGGTTCATAATTGAATTGCCATGAATTCTTTATCGACCGTGTAACTTTTTTAATAGAAAACTAAAATGTTAGACTTGCCTTTAAGCTGTTAAGCCTTTAATCTGGCCAACCCCCTTGATGTTGCCCCGTTCGGCTCTGACGCTAATGTTGATGATGACAAACAAAACAATGGAATCAAAGCGTTTTAATGGCTTTTGTGTGTAAAATGAATGAATGCGGCAACGTTTCCTGCTTTCATTCCAGCGTCATTTGCTTTGTGCCACCAAAAAGTACAGGCCCAAATCTCCCGCCGCCCCACACAGTACGCCTGCAACCCACATTAGCTTATATAAGTTAAAGGGGCAAGCAGTTGTTGTTGTTGTTGTAGGTGTAGGTGTGTGTGTGGGTGCACACACTCATAGGTAGAAACAGTTACATGCGCTAATCGATAAAGGGGCCAGCTGAGCCGACCCACGCATACCCTCACCCTCACTCACACTCACACCTCCGACCCCCCATAAGGATGCTGCATGTGGCTACAAGTACAATCTCAGTGCCATTTCATTATTGGTTTTTTCTTACAACTGGCAAAGCAAGTTACGAACTTGCCACAACGTAGCTGCCACCCGTATGTGTGTGTGTGTGTGCCTGTGTGTGTGCGCTTGTAAGAGTGACAATTAAATGAACATGTATGTATGCGTGTGCACAAGAGTCTGCTCGACTCAGATATGCATTGAAAGTCTTAGATTTCATCTGACGTCAGTTTCAGTTTACCAACTCAGGCAAACCAAACGTCACAATTATGATTTTCATTTACGACTTAAACAAACGCATATTTCATTAAAATGACATTTTCTTCTATTGTTCAAATCACAATTTTTTTAAATTTAGATCCACAAGACAGCAGTTTTGTTAGCCCTGCGGTATGTTTACCAGAAATTTTGACTAACTGACGGCAGCAGAAACATGTTCGATTAAGATTTTACTTTTAAAACTATGTCGAATAGTTCCAAATATAAATCGACTGTTAGATACTAATGTATAAGTTCGATATAATATGAAAGAAAGTAACTTAATAAATATACTTAACAACACATATTCTATAATAATTAATAATAATAATATAATATATAATACATAATATGTTATGATGCTTATCATAATAACGATAATATAATTATAATAATAATAATAAAATTAATAATTAAAATACTTAATAGTTATATTAAATAGATTTAGAAATAAGTCTGTACTCACTGCCAACTCTTTTCGAAATGGCACAACAAGTGGTTCCCATTTTGTGCGCCGCTTCAGCATAAACAGCGCAATCTTCCAATGCTGGCAATATTTTATTTATTTATTTAGCTTGAAAATAATATGTTTTGGTGTGGCGCCGAGTCGACATTTGAGCTCAAGCTGAGCGCATGAAATGAAACCAATTTGGAGGGCAGTTCGACTCACTCCCTTTTGCTTTCAGTGTAGGCTTGTGGCCGACTGCAGCGCTATTTATAAGTCTAATCAAGTCGAAACAGTCATGCTCTACACTGTTATGAGAACTTAAAGGAACTCAGCTAGCTGACTCAGTAATAAACTTAATATTAACTTGTGTTTTAAGTATAACATTATTTGATTAAAGCTAAAAATATATTAAATATCTCAATTATATTCTTCACATTACAAATATTAATATTATTGTTACAATACAAGAACTTTTGAATGAAATTCTTCTAAGTATATTGGAACAGGATAAATGTGAATACTGATTTCCAAAAATATAACAGGAAACTGAAGGGAATACAAATTGTAGCTTTGACAAACTTATTTAACATTATACATTCAGTAGAATTTTTCACAAAGAAAATGAGGTCTAGAATTTACTCTACTTCATACACTTGAGTGTTTACCCTTCACTCAATCCACAAAAATTGTTTATTTATCTTGGATTTTTTGAATGCCGTCGCATTAAAATTTTTAGTTACGCGCAGTCAAATCGAAGCCAATGTCAAACAGTCAGCTAATTAGACGATCAAGGGTCGTGCCCATGTCAATGCACGCCCCGAAACTCATTAGGAAGGAGGCATTGCGATTGTGGAAGGGGAAGCCGAAAAATCAATAGCTCTATTATTGTGGCACAAAGTGACGCGAGTGGACGCATTGATTGACAGCCCAATTGAGGTTCCTGACTTCTTTAACTTTTGGGGCCAACGACCGCTTTAGCCCCAGTCGAGCCATTGTGGAATTCTGATGTGTGCTAATAATAATATTCCAGTCATTGCGGAGCGAAAACAACAGCAACAGGAATGACAGCCCCATTTCGGACAACCCTTAAGACATTAAATATTTGCCGGAGCTCACACTTGAGTGTGGCATGCGGCTTCCGTTTGAATTTTTTATTGATTGAACTGTTTAATGTCAATTGCTGTGCAAATACTAATCAAACGCTTGGTTTACGCAATTAAGAGGCAAACACGGTCCAAAACGCCCACGCCCACGCCCCCCTCCCCCACCAGCACACACACACACACATACTTTGCCACGCCCAGATAGTGGCATGTAACGGGTCTTAATTAGCATTTACATTGCGTGCAACACAGTGCAATAGAGGACATAAAATAAACGCCCAGCACGAATGTGGCACCTCCCGCACCCCCGCCCCGACCCACAACCCCTTCTCCATCTTCAATTTTGGGCTAGCAAACGTCATGGTTAAAACCCATCTGAAACATCGGTCAAAAACCCGGGCAAACGGCACAACAATGCCAAAGTCTGAAACGGATATCCAACGTAGTTTGAAGCCGGCCCATTAAAAAGTCTCGTCAGTGAGTACTTCAACCCCATCCCCCTTTCCCCCTCACTCCCTCCCCCACAACAGTTATTTCCAACTTTATTGCGAGTTGAGTTTTTTTTAAATGTTTGCTATTGAACTTTCAAAGGGCTGAGCTCTGAACTCGGTTTGAACATGACATAACAAAAGCCTGGTGAGAAAAGTTAACGAATATTTTATTTATGCATATTTTTTTTCATTTATTTGTTTGATACTTGGTTCAATGGCCCAACGATGGTTTATTAAAAGTTTCACGCCAACCGTATTGCGGCGTGTATTCGTTATAAAAAGGAATTGATTCAATTAACAATAAATAGATTTTATAAATGAGCATAAATTGCGTACGAAATCTGCATTTGATTTATTTTTTATTAAATAACACAATATGCTTCATTTAGATTGAACAATTTTAACAGCTTTCTAGTTAATAATTTAAAGGAGAGTATTTTAATGCTCTCAAATTGGATACTTTTATCGAATTAGACAATCAATAATTGTGCTAATTTCTCGCTCCTGAGTCTATATAAATATATTAATGCTCGATGCAAACTAAATAGGTATCTAAAATAAAGGCTGCAAGGCGAACTTATGCTCCTTGTCATAATTAGCTTTAGCCGGCAGTCCATAATAATTTTGTAGCCTCACAAGCTGACAAAATGCCAGACTCTGGCGCCAAGAAAAACGTCTGTTCTAATAATCTTTCTAGAAAAAACCCCAAACTGAATTGCTTTCGAGTGTTTTAAAACGATTCCCATTGCACTTATATGCTACTTACTTTGGACAACATACACACACATGCACAAACACCCTGGGAAAGACATGATATCCGTTTGTGCTCATTCAAATCGCATGTAAAAACTATGTAGCGTACTTTTTGGCACAGCCCGAGGAGTCAGCACTTGGACTGGTTCCAGCAACAGCAGTAGAAGCAGCTGCGGCGGCGGCGGCACCACCAAAAATAGCAATATAAAACGTGGAATGCTTTTGGGCGCTTCAAGGCACAGGAAGCGGCGGAAGCACATAGCGCTGAAATAAAGTGTTGCATACTGTTTGGCGCAACAATAATAAAATATCGCATATTTTGCGGCTGCACAAAATTATAACAGCGCTTTTTATGGGCCCCCTGCCACAGTGCTTCACTTGACTGAGTTGTTTTCAAGCCGCGAGCTAATCTGCTGCATCTTTAACAAGATTTTTACCACCAGCTTATCTCGCATTTGCGCTGAAATCGACATTTTTTATAGCTAGAAACCAGTTGAAAATGAGTTCGGAATCTTTTAAAGGAAGAAATGGGGCTAATCAACAATAACTATTATTATCGATAGGCGCATCATTTAATGGTTTCGATAGTCGATATTTTAAGGAGTCAATTTGTTTCTTTGTTAAGTCATTTAAAGTTCAAATTTATCGATGTTCAGAATAATCGATCAGACCGATAGTTTCTTCTCTCCCGATAAGGTTTACTATCGATACAGTCATACCGATAATTTTCCAGGACTTTCAGCTAACGATTAAAATGTAAATGTCTAGAATATTGTGCGCTTTATTATTACCCATTTTTCTTTCCCTACTTGCTTATGCTGTTCACTGTGCCCTCTGTTTCCAATTTCAAAGCAGAAAACTTTAATGGCAACCAACGCTCTCCCGCCAGCTTCATTTTATATTTGATATTTTATTACATTACATTTCCCTGGCTTATTACATTTTGGCTTTTAAGCTGTTGACACAACTTGATTTCCGCAATCGTTTCGCTGCTCCCACGAACCCCCGCGCGCCACACCCTGGCCGTGACTGGTCAGCAGTGCCCGAGTGCAGTTTCGGGGTCCTCCTCAGGTTCAGTCCTTAGTTTAGTCGAGTTGTGGAGTCTATTCGCTGTTTTGTGTCACCATCGAGGGCCACCCACGTCGTTTTGTTTTAGCTTTACGTTGCCTGCTTCTTTGCTGTTTTGTTCTGTTTGGTCTGTTTTTGTGTGCTTCCACTTTTGGGAGTTGGAGCTGCCCAGCTTGTCTGCCTGCTGCTTTTTGTGCTGACGCCTGACCCAGAAAACAGAATTGTGTCTAATGGGTTTTTGTTATGTTTTTTGACATTTTGGGAATAATGTTTCCGGTTCCGGTTTAAGGTGTGCTGTGCGCCTGTGTTCCAAGGCACTGTATGCGACAATTTCCGCCCACTTGGCCCCCACGTTGGGCGCCAGAAATAAGGTCAACATGCTCTTTAGCTGATTTAATAAAACAAAAGTCTGCAAGTCACCGAAAGCCAAAAAGTCTAAAGTTTCTGCTTAACTTAGAAATACTTGCAAAGACACCTATATATAGTATAGTATAAATTGCTGTCGCTGTGCGCGGCTTCTGCGCGCTATCAACATCAAAGATGGTAACATTTTGATACTTTCAGCTAATTTCAGTGCGCCGTAAACATGACAACGTAATTATTTTTTTCTGTCATCTGCCTTCGCCTCTGAGGGATGCTCCACAGTTAGTGCCGCACGATAAGAAAGGCCCCGCCAATGGGTGGGTGACTATACTGTGATTAATGGCACAGGGCACAAGCGACATTTGCATACGAAATTGAAAGCAAATATTTGCAGTGATACAAAAAAAAAACAAGTAGCAATGCTCTAGTCGGATGTGCACGACTAGCCGATACCCTGAACCTCGCGTCGAGCATACTTTGAAGACACCAGCCACCTTCTTCGGTACTAGTCCGATCCTTATGCAATTTTATTTTTATCCAAATTCCGGCGTGAAAAGGTGGAGTTATAATATAAAAAATATAAAATGTTTTGAATCTATATAAACTATACTATAGCCAAGTCTTTAAATTAATCGATATCGATGTGAAATTGAGATATCGATTAAAAAAGAGAAAAAATCGAAGATGATATAAATAAAAAATTTGAGATCTCTAACTTTTGTAGTTCTCGAGTTCGACGTATTCTCACAGCTGAACAGTCAGATAGACATGGCAAGATCGATTCGCCTTCCTGATCAATAATATATGTATATATTCAGAGGATTCGGAGATCCGGAATACACCCTTTTTCCACATTTTCAATTAGTTCAGGGTATTAAAAATAAAATGTGAAGCCAAGCACACAGCGTTGCGCTAATTGCACTTTGACTTCTCAACCGTATACATGCCAATGAATTTGCGACATTGTGTATACAGTACAGTACGGTGTAGACACATGATCAAGGACGCACACATGTGCTGGGATTGGGGCTGGTAGTTGGTCTGTTTGACTGTCTGTGTGACTGTCTGTGTGTCAGTGTCCTTTTATGTCTGGCTTGACAAAATTAGCAAAGTGATCCACAGCACGGTGTCAGTCTCAAGGCCTCTTCATGTCGCCCAGATGCTTGTTTTCGGGCGCCATTTGATGAATACCTTCATTTATTTTTATTGCGTCTCAGTCTATTTATGACAAGCTAAATTAATTTCACGGCTAAAGGTTAAAGGTGGAATATTCTATAGAAATTCCGAGCAAGCACCTGTTAATTTTGGGCTACCAGTTCTTCAATTTGTTAGCCTTTCCAAACATAAAGAAAAATCAATATCAATACCTAAATGAAATCCACACCGAGATTAAAGAGCCATTTTAAAGCTGCAAATGGAACATTGGCGTAGGCTGGAATCCCACGAGTCTAAGGCTTGAAATAATGCTCTCATTTCAAATGCGCATATTTCGGCTCGATGAAAGACTAAACACAATTTATGAGATTTGCATAAACGAAGTAAAATGTTATTTGTATAAATGGGTTCGGGGGCAACATAATATTTTAAGTACTTTGAGACTTATTTCGGTTTTGAAAAATTTATAAATATGCATTAGCTTATAAAAGGTACTTGATTTATCGACGGAATGAATTCATCAGGAGTGGCATGGAAAAACATTTTTTTCTGAATTTTCCCATGAATAAAAACTAAGAGAGCTCTAGCTAGGGGATACCCTGAAACTTCTTCTACCAACACCACATGCAGCTTTCGCTGGGCGGTGGCTGTAGCTATAAAATGAAAGATGCTTGATCTGTATACTCATACAAGATGCTTAAGAAGCTACATTCCAAATTTGGTGACTCGAAATTAGTTTTACTTTATAATGCAGACTGCTATTATAATAGATTGTCAGTTCGTATAGGCTCAAGTCCCTTGGGCAAGTCCAGAGGCCCATGCGCAGCAAAAACCATCAAAAGAAATTACGAATCAGCAGTTCAGGCATTTATGAACTTCAGCCTGTAACTAAACTAAAATTACGTATATTTACGTGGCCCCAGATATTTATGCATATACCCTGTATTTATTTTTAGTACATGGCAGCGAAATATTATCGTTATTAGAACTCATTAGCAGCATCATTTCAGCTATAGATATAAAGGGAAGGGCAGATAAGTGGGTGGATGTGAAAGCGAAACGATATACAATCTATTTGAATAGGTTGAGGCTTGAGTGTTGGTATGTGTGTATGTGAATGTGTGTGTGTGTGTGTGTGTGTGTGTGTGTGTGTGTGGGCGCCTGGAGTGCTGATATGAGCCCAGACAGAGGAGCCATGAGTATTGAATGTGAGCTAATTTGCCTGAACGCTTGGGGCGCTCAAGTAAACTGAAATGCGTTATTATGTTTGCCGAACAGCCGGTACTTATCATTGGGAATTCTAGATGGTTATAGTATTTGGGATAACGAATATATATATATATAGCGGGGGTCTTGGAATGCTGGCCTAGCTCAATTGGATCATATCATTTCGATCAAAACAATTCACTTAATTTGCGCAAAGTGAAAGGGAAATAAAAATAAAACAAACAATAAGTTGGAAAACTAAGAAAAAGAAAAGTTTCACCTGCAGCAGCGGAAAGCCAAACAGAATGACAGCAACATTCGCAACGAGACGCCGCGCAGTGGAATGGCGACCATTGTCATTTGCAAACGGTGCGACTTAATTTCTGTGCTGGCGCGTGCACATGCCGTGAGATGGTCGGGAGCGGGATGATAATGGGTAAGGGGGGTGGAGGGCAGGACATTCGTGTCTTTTGGGGCGTGTACATGTGAAAATGCCTGCCGGAAATCGTCTGCATTGTGCGAGATAACAATTTTCATGCAATGACCGAGACGACCCAGCCAGCTAACCAATGCTCCACCCAACTACCTACCGCACTCATTACTTGTAATGGCGCTTGATGGTGATGATGACAACTACAGCAACAACAACATGAGCAACAACAACAGCAACAGGAGCAACAACAATGGTGTCCAGCACAAAAACAAGCAACTGAAGCGGAACCGGGCAGCGGATTGCATTTCAAGTGGCATTTCTGGATTCTGCATTCAGTTGTCCACCGAAGCCGATAGCCATGCACCATGCTAGGCCAGGCGATTCGAAATGTACTCGTAACGTTTAATTTCCGTCACACAGAGAGAGAGAGCGAGGGAGACAGAGAGAAAGTGGGAGAGAGAGAGAGAGAGCAATGCATACAACACACAACATGTCTGCGGCTAATATAAAACGAAGAATGCCATGAGGTACGACGAACAGCGCATTATGTGCAATGGCGATGACGATGGCGATGAGGATGAGTATGGGGATGGGGATGGGGATGGGCTTGGGGACTGAGGATGACAACAGTTCACCAGATCCAGTGCCATGTCCTAGTCCGGTCGTATCCGCATTCGCATCAATTACATAACATTCGAACAATAATCGTTATGAACGTGCGTTACGGTTTGTTTGAACTCAACAGTTTTTGATTGCTGATTTGTTCCCGTTATGGCGACACGTTTATCCAGACCAGAAATATATATTGTTATATCCATTACACGTTAGAAACTAGCAGCATTTCTATTGGGAACATTTGTGGACGCAGGAATGTTGCTCATTGCTATTGCATTTCGATCAAATTCGTTGTTAAAATTGATTCCAAAAGCGAACCAATTTCGAAATTGTTATCAGAAAAGTGTGTTAGCTTTTGACATTGTTGGTAATTACAATTTTTTTGCACCCAAATAAATAAATATATAATTAGAAACTAATACGCAAAAAATTAAATTAATTGTCTTGAATTATTTAGAATTAATTATAAAAATTTTAAGATTTTTTAATATACTTCAGAGCGAGTTAATATGTCAGTTAGAGTTAATGGAGTTTCCTAAAAAAAAATGAATTTCCATAATTTGATTAGAGTACTTTGAAATATTATTCAAAAGTCTTTATCGAAGTTGTTTGAAAAGCGTAAATTTGAAGTGAGATTTCAGATTTTCATATTTATAGACTAATAGAGAGTAATTTAATGATATTGAAAAATCTAGAACTTCTAGGCTAGAAGAGAAACCAGGCATACAAAATTCGTTCTGATTTCATTATGACAAAGTAATCTGACAGGAATATTGGGCGACTAGAGACTTTTTAAAGATATTACAATTTTAAGCTCCATGACTTTTTTACCTTTAAGAATTGTAGCAAAAAACAAATAAAGAGAAACCCAAAAAAAGTGAATGCCAGCTGGAGATGGGCATAAAAGCTTTGCCTTCGCCAGGTGGGATTATGTGCTTTGTTGTCGAGCCTTTGAGAATTAATTTGAGCATATATTTTATGACACTCAACTTTAATATTTGTGGACATATTTTCTTCATTTGTCTGACTGTCTACTTTTGTTTTGTTTCGGCTCGCTCTCTTTGCAGCATGGAGGCCACCGACTACGCAGGACTTGCCGGCTGCACGATGCTCGCCTTTGTTCTATACTTAAACACATTAAACGCCGGATTTGTCTACGATGACAGGTAAGAGAAATTTAACCGAATTAAAAATTCCATATGTCAGCAAGTTGACGAAGGTAAATGGGACTCCAGTTTACCACGTCTGGGTCTCAGCCTGAACGACAATTCTGGCCGACTGGATGAGTGGTTGGTCTCTGGGTGGTGCAGAATGCTTATGATTAATTGGGCCGCCAAGTGCCGCCGTTCGTTTGATAAAAATCACAATAATAAATTTTCGGTTTGCCTAATTGTAAAACTGGCAACGAGCTGCCAGCTTATCGCTGTATATATTTTCTTCCATTGTCAAAATCAGACGATGGCTGCTGGCAAGCAAATTAAAAACAAAAATTGTTGATTTATGTTGTCGTTTTGCTGGCAGTCACTGTACAAAATTGGTCTGAACTTGTTCTTAGGCTCATTCTGTTCGCTCACCTAGCATTGAAATGCTGCTAACGCAAACCCAAACCCAAAACCAAGCGCAAACGCAAACGAAATTACCCATAAATATCAAAAGTCATGTACAATGGACAGGAATTTCCCCCGAGGACGAGCACTTGGACCACTAGCAGCAGCAGCATCAGCACCAGCAACAGTCAGGCGGCAGCCACAGTTCACAGTCTGTACACCGCCGGACACGGAGTGACCCCTACCCCAATACCTCCACCCTATGCCATTTCCATTCCCATTGCCATAGACGAAGTCAACCGCTGCGTTTCTGGACGCCAAGTGACGCCACAACTACAAAAACGAGCAAACAATTGTACTGTGTACAGCCAAATGGAGGGGGGCTGGGGACAGGGCTTACGAGGGGCTCGTAGCATAAATGGGAAGTTATGCACAAAGTGCTCAGCCAAAAGCTTCAGTTGTAGCTCGTTATTTTGTGCAGTTTCTCCTGACTCTATACCCTGTACCACAAAATGGATCCAAGGTGGCATGCTAGTGCCAAAGAAATCTCCTATGCCAGTTAGAGTCAGATATAAAATCTTAGCAATATAATAGGCTCCTAATGGGCATTGTTTTTATTATCATAATAAGCACCACCTGGTTAAATGACCTCAGCAAATATAGAATCCTAAGCTAAAACTTTCCGCATATTAACATATTAGATAGAACAGCTCCAGAAGCAAACAAAAACTTTAGAAAGTGCTTACTGTATACCCGGCTTTGCCCATACCATGTGACTTTTTAAAATTACGAGACAAAAGTTTTCCAGCCATGGAAGCTTAGATTTTTCAGATGAACTTTATACATAAAATTCCACAGGTGCGGGTGGATTTTCTAAAAACGGTGAAACAAATATGTATTCATAATTCATGATAATTCACTTATACAACCCGTTGTTCCCATGAATTTTCACAAAGATCTTTGTAAGCAATTCTCAACCCGATTGGATGGTTATTAAAAAAGTTGCATGCAACCGTTTGCCACTTAATTTTTCATAGTCGCAGCTGAAAATTTTCACTAAGAACTTCAGCTATGCAATTTTAGATATGCATTTAGATAAATTATTACCTATATACAGTATCATCTAGTCAATAATATTGTAGCGCTTACTTTGTTGTTCCTTTTTTTTTTGGCTTCGCCAGAAAACAAGCACAAAACTTACAGACAGACTCAAATAATAAACGCAACTTATATAACTCAGCTCCACCTTAGCCCCAATCCCTTACAGCTACTACCCCTACTAGCTGAACAAGGCGTCCCTTTCGGGGACAAAAAGTTCTTGGCGAGTTTATGTTTTTTGCCCAATAGCGGATGCTCCTGTGGTCACTTTCACGCAGCTGCCAACACCACTGGCAGTGCCTACCTATGCAGCTCCTGTTGCTGTTGTTGTTGTCGTGGTTGTTGTTGTTATTTTTGTTGTTGTTGTGGTCACACACACAGAACATGGCCACAGTTGCCACATGAGCACAAGTTATTATTGTCAAGCCAAGCCAAACAAAACATGATTTATTAAATGGCAGCATTCCCTTCAATTTGTTTCCTATCAACTGGAAAAAGAGCAATGGCCAATGCTTATACAGAGCCGGTGGCAAAATTGTTGTGGGGGTTTGGGTGTTTGGGTGTTGTGGTGGGGGAGGGGGAGGGGGAGGGGTTGTGTGGCGTAGCGATCCATAAACATTTTTCACGTGTGTTGTGAATTGTTTCATGTTTCGTCGTTTTTACCATTTTGTATATACTCACAGGATATCACATTTTATAGGTATGGGTATAATATGTATGCTGTTGTACAATAGTTGCCGAGATATGAGTTTTTAAAAAGTTTCGCATGATATATTTCGGATACAAATCACAAATAAAACGAGTTATGTTCAAAGTTACGGGCCATATATCGTATAGTGCTAATAAATCCATTTAATTAAGTGTTTCTGATGATAGGATAAGCAGAGATTATAAGTATATATAAATTTAATGGAAACATAGGAAAGCTTTTAACTGCAAAGAATTATTTAGTAGCAATAGTAAAGCTTCACATTATTTAAAAAGTTTTCACTATCTTCTATTAAGCTGACGTATCTTAGTTAAAAAGCATTAAACATGTTTTTAAAGCTCTTTATTACATAGCCTTAAGTTTTAAATCATATTAAAGCTTGAGTCTTATAACATTGTATATTTTCCATGTTCGGGAATAATATTTCAAGCTAAATCAACTAAATTTTTTAAACTGTTTTCTAGTAAGTGCTTCACTTTAGATATGTTAACAATTTTAGAGAGCTTTCATGTGCTTTTCAAGTTATTTTGCTTAGAATAACTTAGAATACATTTTACGCATGCTGTATGCGGCTTTATTAAAAATCGTTTTTGTAATATTTATTTTTTTATAATAATGCCCAAAGCAGAATTAAATCTTTAATGCTCTCAAATTGTGCCCATAAAGCTTAGTTGGCCAACAGGTAGACAATGCTTATCATCATACCGCCGAAGTAATTCTCCTGTCTGTTTCAAAGAGCTTTCATGGCAGATTTTAAATAGGTTTGCCTACGGTCAAGCGTTTCACACCTCACAACTTGATATATTTGCCTTTTCGTAAAAATAAAGGTAGTATGGAAAAAACAAGAACAACAACGCAGCTACAAAATGTTACCAAAGAGCCAATCTGCAGTCTTACAATAATTTATGTGCCATATTAAAAGGACAGCGACAACAAACGCCCAGCAACAAAAAAGTATAGAGCCAACGTTACGTATACGTAATTTTTTGATGGCCACACGCCCGTAAGGCTCCAAGCGCACTTCCACTTCCACCTCTGCAGAGTAGCAACGGCATTTTGTGCTTCTTTTTTATAGAAAATCGAAAATTTTCACTTTACATAAGCAGAAGCAGCTCCACAAAACATACAAGTGTTTGTGGGTAGCCATAACGCCGGCGTGCCAGGTAAGGGCAGCAAAAGAAGGTGATAAAAAAATGGGAGGGCAGCGGAAGAGTGGGTTAGGTAGGGGGAGCCAGTTGAGTATGGTATGTTCACATTGGGTGTCCTCCTCGCTGCTGATGCTATGATATATTGTCTTCAACAAAAGCCAACCACAGTTCTGTGAGTGCGTGCGTGTTTGTGAGTGTGTGTAGGCAAGGCTCCAGAGCACAGTGGAACGATTTCCTTATTGAAATTCCCAAATTATTGAATATTTTTTCTAAAAGCGGAACCTTCCCTATATGCGAGTTTCAGACTTGCATCTATAAAGCAGATCCTTTAATAAGTTTAACACGAAAACAACTAAATTAAACGAGATGTTTGTACGAATACGTCAACAAAAGTAGTGAAAATCATGCTTATAGGAACAAAGCCAGTTATCGATAACTTACAACAAAAATCGAATTAAATTAAATGACAGTAGTCGACATCAGTAAGTTAAGTAAGACAGAAACGACGATAAAAGCAAAAGAATAAGTGTATTTTATTCAATATCGATAGAGCTAATCGACAGCAGTAATCGATAACCTGCAATCGATAGATATACGTAAGAGATAACAACTGAAAATAAATTAAATTTTTTAATCGTACCCATTTCATTGCACTCTGCTTACATATCGATAGCATTTATCGATAACCACAAAATAAAAATTATTAGTATTGGCTTAACCAATAGTTTGAAGCCTCGTTAGCCAGAAAATATATATTTTATACACTTCAGATCGTTGCTTGTTTCTGTCTACTGAGTCCACTGTCTCAGCCTGTGCCTTGTGGCTCAGGCTACGGCTCCAGCCTTGGCATAGCAGCTCCTGCTGTCTACTGGCTCCAGTGCCGGCTCCAGCGTCGGCTCTCGACTGCGAGTGAAAAGCGAACGATAACGGCAGCTACTACATGCCACACTTGTAAGCTGCTTCAAGCTTGGCATTTTTGTTGCTGCTGTTGCTGTTGTTGCTGCTGCTGCTAACAAAGTGCCCACCAATGTTGCCTGCTGCTGGTGGTGTTGATGTTTTCGTTGTTGTGCCCCCCCCCCCCCCCTGCCGCTTCCCCTGCACCTGTCCTGAGAGTATTGCTATTCATTCACTAGTTACGATGATAAAGCACAAAAAAGGCACTGCGGAAATTCTGCTGATGAGACGATAATGTTGACGCTGACGTTGGGCGACAAGTTTCAGTGTCGTCAAGGCAAGCTAGCTCCTCCCTCCCCGCTCACCGCTCCCCACTCCCCACTCCATAGCCGCCCATTGACTTGTGCGTTGCGTAGCCAGAAATTAAGCCGAAAGGCAGCACACACAGCATGGGGCATACAATGTCCCCCCGGCAGCTCTTCAAGGTATGCAGCCCGAAATGCTTTTCAATATTCGCCATCGTTTGGCTCCTCTGCTTGAAATCCTTGCAAATGAGGCGTAGCTAAATTTTGTTATGCGTTGGCATAGCGAGAGCAAGAGAAATGCAAAAATTGAAACTGCAAACCTAACACACACACACACACACACATGCACGCTGTGGCAGCTACTCCAGCTCCATGTTCAGTTTTTCTTGAGCTTTGTGCGCTTCCGATAAGAATTTGTTTGCTCTCAACAACATTTTTGTGGCTGCTTTGCGCAGAATAAAATGCCAATTGAAATTGAAGTGTGGATGAGTGGCCCAAGTGATGGCTGCTGGTGCTGCTGCTGCCCCACCAATAACTTAACCGCGTCTCGCCGTCGAATTTGCCAACCCAATTTGTGGCATATACTTCACCCGCCCGCCGCCACCCCGCACTTGAGAATCCGTTTTTATGCCACCATTCATGCATATGAAAAGTTGCATGCAACACAAACACATAAATGCCATAAAAGAATTGACGCCATGCAAACCTTTTACAATATATACTCATGGTATTTCCGGCCAGCTGCTAAATAAAATATTCGTATTAAAATTGAAAAATGCATTTATACAAATATATATATATACATATACATATGTATGTATATATATATGAAATGCTTTAGAAATTACAAAAATATTTTGGTTTTGCATATGAAGTGCTTTTATTATTTTTTGCCTTCTTTTATTTATATTTTTTGTTTTTTTATTTATGGTTTGAAAACAGATTCGTCCCTTTTATAGCCTGCAGCTAGGCAAAAATAAAGCCATTTGGTTGTGTTAACTTTTGAGCTCGTATGCCAAAAACCTAAAACTACAGCCCGCGGGGCAGTTAAGACCAAAGTAAACACAAATTACTTTCGTGTGAGGCCCTCTCCGTGTGTGCATATGTGTGTGTGTGTGTGTGTCTGTGCGTGTCAGTTATCTATGGTATATTAACAGAGCTTAAAGCATGAAACAAAAATGTGTGCACATTTTAATTAGGAACACAAAGAATTCTGTTTTTTTTTTTTTAACAAGATTTGTAATGTTAACATACCTTGCCATTTGTTAAAGTTTACTTTATATAAACACCTAATTATGTTCACATTATCCTTAACCTTTTGTAAACTAAATGTTAATAATGTGCAACGTCTCAGCAATAAGCGGTCAACTTTGTTCTAAAATGCATTCACATTATGGAAAAGAAACACAGAATTTCATTTCGTAAATAAGCTTATTATTTTCACATAGCTTTCCATTTTTTAAAGTTTACGCTAGATAAAAACTAAAATTATATTCATATTATAATTTTTTTAATGAGCATTAACAATGTGTACAAAATGTACTTAAAGCACTTTGACAAGCAGGCAACCTCTCAGCGATAAGCTCGCAAAGCCGTTTTAACATTTGAAAAATCTCCGTGTTAAGTAACTTTTTATTAACATTTCGACTACAAATATTTTTCTGGTAAGTTGACCAAATAAACAGCAGGAGGCTCGACTCGCGGCTCGATATTTCTCCAGCTTACAAAATTATTGTTTTAAGCGTTAACCAGCTTGTTGTTAGCTCACAAAGTTGGCAACATTTTCATTTGAGAAAATTGTAAGAATCTTCGTTTGCTTATTTGTTTTTTCTTTTTTTTTTAATTAAATGTTAAGCAAATGTTAATTTATACTTCACTGTTAACGCGTATTTTGCTCTGTTATCTATGCTATGTTGTTGTTTGTTTTATTAATTAACACTGTTGAGTTCTGCATTACGTTTTTATGTCTTTATAGAGGAGGATACTTCTCAGACTATGGGGACGGATATACTGTGTATACTTATATCCTGGATACTTATCAACAGTCCGTTCGTTCGTATGATTCTCTCTCCGTCTCCCTCTCTAGATCACTCTATAAAATATATAATTATATTCTTGATCAGTATCAACAGTCCGCCCGTTCGTCTCTCTCTCTCTCTATCTCTCTCCCCGAGTCAGAGGAGTATATCTTATAGCTGCCATACCATCATAAATACATAATACTTATTTTAAAAGGCCTCTCGTAAGAAAATCAATCACAATGTCGGCCCTTGTTATCTTACTTTTGTTTAATACTTGCTACACTCTTTTTTTTATGCAATAACTTTATTTGTTTGCCTTTTATCGTTGAAGCCTTGGCTGTGTAGGAAGTGAGGGAAAGTTAATTAATGGCATTTGCTGGATAACGTTGAAAACTAATTATGCATAAAATAGCTAAGGTATTATTGCAAACCTACTATAAATTTCAAACTGTGCAACAATAACAACAAAACAGCACCGAGAACAACAGCAGCAATGGCCTGGAACTGGGCCCCAGTGCGGGTGGGTGAGGGCGTTGGCGGAGAGCGGACAGATGTGCGGATCTGGGGCAGACTGGAGACTCTGGAAATCGATTAGAACAACAAGCAAAGGTACAACGGTGAGGCAATTACCAAAGAACCGTTGACTTTGCCAGTGACAATAGACTGTGCAGATGTGTGTGTAAGTGTGTGTATGTGTATGGCACAACAAATACAATAATAACAACAACAGCCACAACAACAACAATAACAACGACACCAAGTGCGCTAACAAATCGGCAATTAATCAAGGTACGAAAAGGGGGCTAGAGGAGTCCTGTCGCTCGGCACTTTAACAATATTTATGCCGAGCACAAAAGCAAAAGGACAATAAAATAAGCAAAGGCACAGCCTTTGAATTTGAGTAGCTCAAGTTGCATGTGGCAGGCAAGCCGATCCGAGCTGTGCCCAATAGAGTGGAGCAGAGTGGAGTCGTGTCGAGTCAAGCGGCGAGTTAAGTTTGGCAGCAGGCAGTAGGCGGCAGGCCGCAGGGCCTGGCCAGGGCGGGCAATTAATCATTTTAATTAATAGGACAGGTGTGCCACAGGTTGTTGTCGGGCCCAGGTAATGCGAGCTCATTTCTTTTGCTCTATCTTTCTCTCCTTCTCTCTCTTGCAGGCGGGCCATCTTGGGCAATGCGGATGTAACTGGAGCCGGGCCGCTGGCTCAGCTGCTGCAAAATGATTACTGGGGCACACCGCTGACGGACAGCGGCTCCCATGGCTCCTGGCGTCCGTTGTGCGTGCTGAGCTTTCGTCTCAACTTCCTGCTGGGCAGCGGTGCTGCCTTTTCCTTCCATCTGATCAACCTGCTGTTGCACGGCCTGGCCACCGCTCTAGTCGTGCTCGTGGCACGCACGCTGTTGCCCACACGTGCCGGCGTTTGGGCCGCCAGCGTTCTCTTTGCCGCCCATCCCATTCATACGGAGGCCGTTGCAAGCATTGTGGGTCGGGCGGATTTGAGCGCCTGCGTCTGCAGCCTGTTCGCCTACTTGACCTATCGCCGCCACATGCTACTCAGGGATTGGCGCTCACTGGCAGTTACACTGCTTGCGGCTTTGGCCGCGCTGCTATGCAAGGAGACGGCCATTACGACGCTGCTGCTATGCGGACTTTGCGACGTGCTGTGCGGTCTGGGACTGAAACACGCCGGAGATGACAAGGTGAGTGGCAGCTTGAGCCCTTTATAGTTAGCAGGAGTGTGGACCACGAACTGTGCCAATGATATTCAGCTAAAGCAAGAAGCACTTGAGAATTATAACTGAGCTGCTCTCAAAAACATAAATTTGCTTCGTAGCTCACTTATTGGTTAATTAGTTTTACTTTGTTTTATAGTTCTTTAGGTGAAATAAGTCTAATTGTGATTACCAAATACTTAATTTACTGGAATTACTTAACTAATTAATTTGTTGAATACTTCAGTATTCTTCTAAACTTACAAGTATACTGCCTACTTCTCATTATACCTATCTATCTATCTATTTTCTTATTATCTTTTCATTTTATAATTCTTAATTTCAGGGACGTCTTGTTTTGTTTACTATGTTATTACTTAATTAATTATAATTACTTTAGAATGATTTGAGTAATATTTGAGAATTCTTTGAAAATTAAAAGGAAAATGTTTATCACCTTATTATCTGTTTTATCCTTTTGCTTTCTAATTCCAGCATCGTCTGCGCTCTCTGTCCATTTTAAGCACAGCTCTGCTCTGCGCCGTGTATTGTCGCCTTAGCATTGTGCCACGCCCCACTGTTGCCTTTTCAGCCGCTGACAATCCAACCGCCCACGAGTCCTGCTGGTGGACACGCACACTCTCCTTTCTGTACCTGCCCGTGGTGAACCTAAAGCTGCTGCTCTGGCCACAATACCTGAGCTTCGACTGGGGCATGGAGGCCATACCGCGCATCAGGACGCTGTGGGATGCGCGCAACATGCTCAGCGCTGGCTTTTATGCCACCTTGCTGGCCGTGAGCTGCAAGTGTATACGATTGCGCTGCGGTGCCAGCAGCTCCTCCACGGACTATGCAGCTGTGGCAAGCATTTCGCTGCCTCTGCTCCAGCGTCTGGGCGGCAACAGCTGCCAGGCGTGGCATGGACTCGTTTGCGGCTGCCATCATCAGCTGAAGCAGCAGCGATCACCGCAGCAGTCAAGTGCCTCAATTATAGGTACAAGCTCATCTGCCTGCTGTCTCTTCCCAGGCAGCGCGATATCCGCATCGGAGCCTGTACTTGTCATTTGCATTAGCTTTTTGGTGCTGCCGTTTCTGCCCGCCTGCAATTTGTTCTTCCACGTGGGCTTTGTGCTCGCCGAGCGTCTGCTGTACCTGCCCAGCGTGGGCTTCTGCCTGCTTCTTGGCCTTGGCTTTGGCAAGCTATGGCAGCGTCTAAACGGCTCTGCCCACAGACTGTTGCTGCTATTCTGCCTTGGTCTGCTGCTGGTCACCTTTGGCCTGCGCACCGTGCAACGCAACCGCGATTGGCATAATGAGGAGCAGCTTTTCCGGAGCGCTGTGACCATCAATCCACCCAAAGGTAAGTGCCGAACACGAAACATTGCCAAAATATTGTCAAACATGGCAATAATATTCCCAAAACCAGCTTTAAAAGCCTTAACCCGAACAGCTTTGAGAGCTTTTAGCTTAATAAATTGTATGTAATTCTATTCTATTCTGAAATATCTAAATTGAGCGTTAAAAGCTTTAAACATAAAATAAATATTATATTCTTTAAGAAATTTCTATTTTTAATTCTCTTAAACTTTGAAATATCGAAAAAAGCTGCGAAAGCTTTAATCAGAAGTGTTTTGATTTAAAAGCTGTAATAATACGACTTCTGAAGACTTTAAGCAAATACTTAAAGCCCGCCCAATTTGAAGGAAGAGCTTAAAGCTTTGAGTTGGATGAATTGTTTGTACTTAACACAATTGCTTATTAAAGCATTGGATTTATTAATTACTGAGCTTTCAATTTAATCCACTTAAAGCTCAGCTGACTCTCAGTGGCATTGTATTAAACTAGTTCTACTCTCTTTTGCAGCGCTTGGCAATCTGGGCAGTGTCTTGAGCAGCCAGGGACGCTACGAGGAGGCCAAGTTAGCACTACAGTCGGCCATTGCATACCGGCCAAATATGGCAGATGCGCACTTTAATCTGTAAGTAAACGAAGCTTAGCACGTCCAACTCATCATCTCTATGCAGATTGAGGCGAAATTCGCACCTGCATTGCAATTTTGCCAGTTCGGCGTTTTTTTCTGCGGCTGCCAAACATGCAACCTGAATCCTCAAAATGGATGTCAGTTTTTGCGCGCTGCCTTTTGAAAATTCAAAAGCTCAAAGTGAATGGCTGGAGCGACCTTGGGGCAGTTAAGGGGCTGCTAGGAGCTGAAGTGCTGGCGAGGAAAGGCTCGGTCGCCGTGGTCTGAGGCACGCCAAATGCCAGCTGCTTCTGTCCTGTTTGCCACTTGGCAAAAACGTTTGGACAACATCTAAGAAGTTGTACAAAAAAGAGCGCTGCCCCAAACCGCTGCGCGCATACAAATCATCTGGGCGTACGGGTTGGTTTGGAGCGGAAAGCGGGAGGAATGGGCAACGGTATGGGTATGGATGCAGGACGGACAAGGGCACATGTTCTGCATCTTTTGGATGGCAATTTGCATGCACTCGACAACCATCAACAGCAAACAGTTGCCCGCTGGCTCTTCTACCTATACATATTTTTTTTTTGCGCAACTTCCCTTTGGCCCCACCCATTAACTTGCCTAGCCCCTAAGCGCTACAAGCAGAGGCTTTCAACGGGTATTGCGCTGTAATCCCCTGCAGAAACGAATGTGTGCCATTAATTAGGTCATGCATTGCAGCCGCGGGGGATATGCATCCCATGCTGTCTAATCTCAGTTGCCATACAAGTGCTCACACATTAAAGTTTGGGGAATAACACAAAAATGATGTCAAACTTCGCAAATAATGCGCCAACATTGGCTGTCATCTTCACTAGGGCAATCATAGCGTAGGGTACCAGGCATGATAGTTAAATTGCTGGGGAAAACTTTCCAGTGCTTGATCTTTTGTGTTTCGTGCTGTCCCTTTTGTTATTACACCGATCGGCTTCAAACTCTTAATATAGCACTTTTATTTGTCGTGTCCTAGCTGCTAGTGTATAGGATGGAGATCATGAACATATATATATATATGTTTAGTTATAAGTTTCGCACAAGTGAGAAATTCAAGGAAATAGTACATCCAAAACTTAAACAAAAATACCTGATGACGGACAGCGCCGGTTAACTACGTATTCCATTATACAATCGTTTGAAATTCAAATGTCTGCATTACTGAGCCTTGGGTCGGGGTTAGTAAATATTTGAATTCTGACCCAATCTTCAGCTAAAACTCGCCCCCAGCAGAATACTCTATATAAAAGCATACGCTAGGAAAGTTGTATTTTAATAACTGGGCTGCAAGCAGATGCTAACTTGGGCCAGACCTTAGGCTCTCATCGTTGGACTCAACTGCAAGTCTGATAAAGAGTAAGAAAGGAAGTATGTTATAGTAAAAAGGGAATTAAGACGATATCAAATATGGCCTACAATGAAATAAAATGAAACATTATCAGCACCTTCAACTTGTGACGTACACAAACTGGTTGTTTTCCAACAATTGTTAAACAGTTTTCACTGCGTGCCAATTGGCCAGTGAAATGGAGGACACAGGAATGCGGCTTATAGCATTTGCTGGTAATAGCTGTGCTCGTTGCAAGCTCTATTGGCATTTATGCACTGTGTTGCAGTTGATGCAACAATGCAGCGAGAAAATACGAGTTAAACTGCTGATGCATTACGTCGGCATCCGCTGGACGCTCAGTGGTTGGCACTGCGACTGCGACTGCAGCTGCCGCTTTGGCTTTTAAGGCCAATGACACTTGCACTTACCCACGCCGTCCCATTCCCGCTTTCCTGCCGCCATGGCAAAGAGGAAATGTATTCGCGCTGCGGCGACCGCCCGTAAAGCTGAGCTGCCTTCCAGTTCCCATTGGGATCAGTGGCAGCGCAAACATGCGCCAACATGCCAACGCATTACCCCTGGCCGCACCCAGCCTCTTGTGTTCAACGACCGCACCTCCTGCTTGGCATATGAGCGCGAGTGTCCTTTTGAATATGCAGCAACGTCATTTTCAGATCTTCACCCCTACAGTCCCTCAGTCCTACCGTCCTGCAGTTCTGCACAGCCAAGCGACCAATGCTCATACGCCCCGTTGTCATTGTCATGATTGCTGTTGTTGTTGTCGCCCCTCTTATTGTTGATTATTGTGTTTGACATAATAGGCTTTACGCTCCAAAAAAAAGAGAAGAGAAGAGAAGCGAAGAGAAGAAAGGAAAGAAAAGTATATAAAAGAAGCGGCAAACGAAGGACAGAAACGCTTTCGCTTTGCTTCTTTGGCAAATTGTAGGCAAATCCCTTTTCGTTCGTTTGCCAACTTTCCTCCAACTTGCCGCCCCTCAGCGACAAAAATGCAAACTGAGCTGCCGACAGCTGTTCGCCCAATACAAATAATTGCGCACGACTCCCGGTTGGGCACCCGGTGTGCGGAACCGCAGCAGCTGCTCAGCTGGGCCAACTACCTTGCGCCGCATAAAGGAGTCTGTAATCATGCGAGTATAGTACATAATTCCCCCTGCCCCGCCAGTTGCCAAATTGCCTTCATTTAGAAACAGAGCGTAAAAGCTGCATGAGAAAGCGCCAGAGACAGAACCGAAAATAAGAAACTAGAAAACTCAACCTGGATTCGACGATGCGTAATTACACGGAGCGCAAAAAGATGAACAGTCCCGAAAAAATAGTGTGCTCTAGTTGGGACTGTGTCTGACTTGCCGATACTCTATTCGCGGAGGCGAGCTGCCATGCTTCCCACTATGCACATAAACATCAAAGACACACGCATATATACACATACACACACAAATAAACGTAAGTACGCACACCTCACGATTCGCACTTTACAAATCAGCTGTGCGCATTCTTATCTTAGTGCCACGCTTATAGAAATTCATACTCAAATAACTGCGATCTTTAGAAGCCGATTGGTATGTAATTTTCAGGTAATTCAGTAATTTTCAGATTACGTATAAATATTACGATTTAGAAAAGTAAAGGGCAACAAGGAATCGTACGAAAATAAAGTAAATCTCTTAATTTGTATATACTACAAGAGAGCCTAAATACAAAACATGCTGTATCTCACTCTAAACATCGTCGATTTATGCTTAGTAGAGAAGTTACAAAATCTCTACACTTTGATATTATTATTAGTTTTAAAATTAATCAGATAAAAAAAAAACGTTAAGAGCGATTGCTGCCTAAGCAAATATAGATATAATAATAAAGTTATAATAATAAAGTGCGGAAAAAAGTTAGCATAAGTAAGTGTAGAATATATTTCCAACCAGTTGACATTTTGGAATTTCAAATAAAGTCAACGACATAAAAGCAAAGCGCGAACTTCATAACTGCTAAGGCTTCAAGTTATTAACTTGGCTCAAAGCGATACCCGATCCGCAGTTGCTGTTGCTGCTTTTCCTGCTGCGGCTGCTGCTGCTGCTTTCCCGGCTGTCATAGCACTATCCAGAAGTCGGCAAGTCCAACTAAAGCTAAAGCATTTTAACGACGGTGAAAGTTTAAGACGCTTTTCTCTCGCATTTTCCTCGTCTGCGCCTTTTACTCAATGTTGGCAGTTGCCTTTGCAGCTTATCGGAAAGTTGCCTGATTGAATTTTTCTACACCCGCCGCCCACTTGCATTATGCAGCCCAGGCGAAAGAGGACAAGGCAGCGAGCGGGGTGGCTTTGCCGGCTGCTGCTGCTACTAATCTCAAAGTCAAGTTGGGTCGCATTTCCATAAACACTTCATATGACGGCGTCGTTGAGCACCTTAAAGCTGCCAAGTAATAAAAAGCAAGCGCCTCAGAATGTCACATTTCCGGCGTCTAATCGAAAATCAATGTCAATAGCAAACCCCTCCTTTCCCCCCCCCCCCCCCCCCCCCCCCCCTGCGGCAGCCAACATGCAACGTGGATAAGCAGCTGTTTGTACATTATTTACTCGTAAAGCCATCAATAGTCGTACAACGAAACACACCCCGCCTGTAATCCCGCACTCTACTTGCAACCTGCGGCTGCGAAATTTTCAGATGCTTTTACCTTGTGCCACGTGTCCATGAGGCGCACGTCGTGTCTGCGGGTCTTCAGCCCCAGTGCCAGTCAACTGTCATGGATTTATTGTGCTGGATGCTGCTGTGATTTTTAGCTGTAGCATGCCACATCAAAGCTGGGGCAGCTGGGGAGAGGGAGCAGTACTACAAGTAACAGGCAACCAAACACCAAAACCGAAAAATCACTGAGCTGTATAATTCGATTTCTGTTTTTCACTCTTTTTCCACCCCTTCCCCTTCTTACACTAGCTCTTGTTTGCTTACCTGCCAAAAAGAGTGAAAGAGAGAGAAAGAGAGAGAGAGAGAGAGAGAGAGAGAGAATGAGGGTGAGTGAGGGAGAGAGATTGGGTCGAGACAACATTGAAAATGGTATAAAACAACATTTTCGGTTTTCTATATTGTGGAATAGTATAGAATAGAAAAGTCGCACTCAATATTCAGTTGAGCAAATCCATCCGTTGTTCGCTTGCATTTCGCATGCATTCACTTGGCTCGTTTCGCATTGCTTCCCACTTGTCTATCCATTCGCATTGGCATTCCGAGTTGCGAATGGGACCTGCCCTGGCGGAATGGAACGGGCGGCTGGCCAGGTTCTAAAATTTGTGGGCAACGGGAGACTTTACATGGAATCTCAATGGGTTGTTGCACTACGATAAACAAAATTTAAGCAAATAAAAAAAAATACAATTGTAGCTACTGCATATCGAGGGCTGCTCGAAAACTTGTACTTTGACTTTAAAGAAGAGTTGAGTGCGACAAAAGTAATAATAATAATACCAATAATAATAATAATAATAATAAAAATAATAATAATAATAAGAATAATACCAATAAAAAAAATAATAATAATAATTATAATAATAACAATAATAATAAGAATATTACCAATAAAAAAGATAATAATAATAATAAAAATAATCATCATCATCATCATATTAATGATATTATATTATTATAATAAAATAATTATTAAATAAAAATAATAATAAAGTTATAATTAAAAAAATATTATATTAACAATTAATAATAATTAACAGCTAAGAAAATATTCTCAATTATCAATTGCCATATTTAGAAATGCACATTAAAATATGCAAATTTTTAAATAGCCCTCGTGTTGATTTTATGGACTTCTTGTCGCAACTCAACACAAATTTTAGAACGCGTCGTTTGTTTGAATAACTTATTTTTGTTGTTGTTACTGTTGCTGTTGTTTTCTGTCTTTGTTGTTTTGGTGAAGCTGTTGTGCAATCTGTGCTCGGGTTTATTTTGCACTGTTTTGTTACGTTCTAGCTGCAAATAAAATGCATCCTTTATTTAAAAGCACTTATTCATGCATATACGAACTCTTTGTTTATATTAAAAACCCAGACCAAGATTGCCATGAATATCCATTCCCATTGATATTTGTTTACCCAATGTGCAAGCACAGATCCGCCGCCCAGTAGACATTTTTGAAGCATCCATGCCCCCCTCCCCCCACCTCACGGAGTGTGTTCAGTTAATTAAATGAAGCCAGCGACGTGGCGAGACCGAATAAAAAATATAAAAACAGAATACTAAGTGAGCGCCCAGTGAAAATACTTGAAGGTCAACATTTTGAAGTATTTGAGCGAGCGCTGCAATTAGAGCAACAAAACCCCAGAGAAACCCCACAGAAACCGCTGCAAAACACTGCAAAAGTTAATTTACTCTGGCACTCCGGCACACTATTAGACCTGGGTAGGGTCCAATCTCGGGGCTAAGTAACTGCCTGCTTCTATTTTTTTTTTCTGCTATCCACTTTTGCATTTCTAACAAGTTTTGCCTTATGGTTTCTTTATGTAAGAAAAAAATAACACAAGTCGGCAAAGAAGCAGATGAACAGTTGTAGATAAAAAAACCTTTGGAATGTGTTTATACGCACAGCTGCTTCAATTTCTATAATAAAATAATATAAGCTAAAGGCACCATATGTTAGGACTAAAATTAGCTATTAAATAATCCCTTCAGTTGTCTAGTCGCATAATCCGATTTTTTGAAGTACCCGATTTGCATTCTTTCAAATGGAATTTACGTCGAAAGCAACCTTAATTATTTAGCTTTTAAGCTGAAAACTAAAATTAAGGAACTGCAAATCTTAGCCAGCTTAAAATCCGAATAATAATTTGAATACACTATTTTGTGGATTTATACTAGCAGAATACTCGCTTGGCAGCTTGCAATTTTTGATATGCAATATTTTGTTGCACACTTTCAGGGGCATCGTGCATCAACAGCAGCAAAACTACAGCTCCGCTCTGCCCTACTACCGCCGGGCCATAGAGTTGCGCCCACAGCTGGCGCTGGCGTATCTGAATCTGGCCACATCTCTGTTGGCCTGGGACAAGGAACGACACGAGGAGGCCGGCGCGATGCTGCTGGCGGGCGCCAGGCTGCCGGGGCATGGGGTGCGCGATCGCAACGCCCACGAGGAAGCGCGATACAGCGCCTACCTTCAATTAAGTGCGCTGCATCGCTCGCGGGGCAGACACCAACACGCTCTGGAGGTGCTTAACGAGGCGCTGGCAACGTTGCCCATTGACAGGCGGAGACAGCGAGCGGTGCTGCATCAACGCCTGGCGGCAGTGCATGTCGAGCTGGAGCAGTGGCAGGATGCCGAGGAGCAACAGCGATTGGCGCTGCATCTGCAGCCCGAGGAGGGTGTGGCATATGTGTCTTACGGCCAGGCGCTGGCCAGAAATGTAAGTGTGAAAGCTTGTTGTCAGCTCGTTCCTCTTTCTTTACCCCTGTCGGAAATTTTGCAGTGCAGTCGCTATGCGGAAGCGGAACTGTGGTTCAAACGCGCTGTGGAACTGTCACCCTTGGAGCCCAGCACGCATCACCATTACGGTAAGATGAAACAACACTTTGTGGTTACGTACACATATCCTTACATGCTGCTCCTTTTTGCTTCCTTCGCCAGCTGACTTCCTGGAGCAGCAGCAGCGCCCGCAAGAGGCGCTTGGGTATCGACTGCGTGCCGCTGCCCTGGCGCCTCACAATTATGCCCTGCAGTCAGCCGTCGCTGATGCACTGCGTCTGCTCAATCGCCTTGTCGAGGCGGAGTTGTGGTATCGTCAGGCAGCTGCACTGCATCCGCAGGCGGCGCACGCACACGCCAATCTAGGCGCTATTCTGCAAATGCGCGGCCAACGGCAGCAGGCGGTGGAGTGTTACCGCAGGGCGCTGCAACTGCAACCGGGGCATGCCACAAGTCGCGCTAATCTGGCCAAAATGAATGTCAACATCGATGCGAGCACGTAGCAGCGGCTCAAGCCGAGGCTCTATAAGTACTAGTTATTATCGGTAATACTTCAGATTTGCCAATCAATGAGAAAGGACAAGAACTAAAAGGGAAACATACAAACATAAGAACATACGATAGATAGACTATTAATTATATATATCTAACTAAACATGAATTTTATCCATTATAAGCAACGATTAAATATAAACATATAATATATTTTACAAGACTTGTTTGAGTTTGTAAATCAAGATTGAACCAAAAATAGGTAAGTACGAGAGTAGACAATAAATACATCTATACAGCTGCAGTTAAAATACGAGAAAGCACACAATTCATTTTGGTGGGAAATTTTAGCCTTTGTCTATATAAGATATTTGAGGATAACATTCTCACATGATTTTTAACAAGAATAATGTTACCAGATTTAGTGCCATTTGGTGTAGAGAATTGAACTAGAGGCCAAACCATGAACAAAAAGCCAAACCTTTTGAAAATCGGATGAGATTTGACCAAGTTATGGGGGTGGGAAGTTTTGACCTATGTCTATATAGGATATTTGAGGGTACCATTTTGACATGAATTTTGACCAAAAATAATGTTGCCAGATTTGGATGCAGAATTGATCTAGAGGCCAAACCATGAACAAAAAGGCAAACCTTTTGAAAATCGGATGAGATTTGACCAAGTTATGGGGTGGAAAGTTTTGACCTATGTCTATATAGGATATTTGAGGGTACCATTTTGACATGAATTTTGACCAAAAATAATGTTGCCAGATTTGGATGCAGAATTGATCTAGAGGCCAAACCATGAACAAAAAGGCAAACCTTTTGAAAATCGGATGAGATTTGACCAAGTTATGGGGTAGAAAGTTTTGACCTATGTCTATATAGGATATTTGAGGGTATAATCTTCACATGAATTTCGACCAAAAATAATGTTGCCAGATTTGGATGCAGAATTGATCTAGAGGCCAAACCATGAACATAAAGCCAAACCTTTTGAAAATCGGATGAGATTTGACCAAGTTATGGGGGTGGGAAGTTTAGACCTATGTCTATATAGGATATTTGAGGGTATCATTTTGACATGAATTTTGACCAAAAATAATGTTGCCAGATTTGGATGCAGAATTGATCTAGAGGCCAAACCATGAACAAAAAGGCAAACCTTTTGAAAATCGGATGAGATTTGACCAAGTTATGGGGTGGAAAGTTTTGACCTATGTCTATATAGGATATTTGAGGGTACCATTTTGACATGAATTTTGACCAAAAATAATGTTGCCAGATTTGGATGCAGAATTGATCTAGAGGCCAAACCATGAACAAACAGGCAAACCTTTTGAAAATCGGATGAGATTTGACCAAGTTATGGGGTGGAAAGTTTTGACCTATGTCTATATAGGATATTTGAGGGTACCATTTTGACATGAATTTTGACCAAAAATAATGTTGCCAGATTTGGATGCAGAATTGATCTAGAGGCCAAACCATGAACAAAAAGGCAAACCTTTTGAAAATCGGATGAGATTTGACCAAGTTATGGGGTGGAAAGTTTTGACCTATGTCTATATAGGATATTTGAGGGTACCATTTTGACATGAATTTTGACCAAAAATAATGTTGCCAGATTTGGATGCAGAATTGATCTAGAGGCCAAACCATGAACAAAAAGGCAAACCTTTTGAAAATCGGATGAGATTTGACCAAGTTATGGGGTAGAAAGTTTTGACCTATGTCTATATAGGATATTTGAGGGTATAATCTTCACATGAATTTCGACCAAAAATAATGTTGCCAGATTTGGATGCAGAATTGATCTAGAGGCCAAACCATGAACATAAAGCCTTTTGAAAATCGGATGAGATTTGACCAAGTTATGGGGGTGGGAAGTTTAGACCTATGTCTATATAGGATATTTGAGGGTATCATTTTGACATGAATTTTGACCAAAAATAATGTTGCCAGATTTGGATGCAGAATTGATATAGAGGCCAAAACATGAACATAAGGCCAAACCTAATGAAAATCGGTTGGCATTTGACCAAGTTATGGGGGGGGGGGGGAATTTTGACCTATCTATATAGGATATTTGAGGGTACCATTTTGACATGAATTTTGACCAAAAATATTGTTCCCAGATTTGGATGCAGAATTGATCTAGAGGCCAAACCATGAAGAAAAAGCCAAACCTTTTGAAAATCGGATGAGATTTGACCAAGTTATGGGGGTGGAAAGTTTTGACCTATGTCTATATAGGATATTTGAGGGTACCATTTTGACATGAATTTTGACCAAAAATAATGTTGTCAGATTTGGATGCAGAATTGATCTAGAGGCCAAACCATGAGCAAAAAGCCAATCCTTTTGAAAATCGGTTGAGTTTTGACCGAGTTATGGGGGTGGGAAATATTGACCTATGTCTATATAGGATATTTGAGGGTATCATTTTGACATGAATTTTGACCAAAAATAATGTTGCCAGATTTGGATGCAGAATTGATCTAGAGGCCAAACCATGAACAAAAAGCCAAACCTTTTGAAAATCGGATGAGATTTGACCAAGTTATGGGGTGGAAAGTTTTGACCTATGTCTATATAGGATATTTGAGGGTACCATTTTGACATGAATTTTGACCAAAAATAATGTTGCCAGATTTGGATGCAGAATTGATCTAGAGGCCAAACCATGAACAAAAAGCCAATCCTTTTGAAAATCGGTTGAGTTTTGACCGAGTTATGGGGGTGGGAAATATTGACCTATGTCTATATAGGATATTTGAGGGTATAATTTTCACATGAATTTTGACCAAAAATAATGTTGCCAGATTTGGATGCAGAATTGATCTAGAGGCCAAACCATGAACAAAAAGCCAAACCTTTTGAAAATCGGATGAGATTTGACCAAGTTATGGGGATGGGAAGTTTTGACCTATGTCTATATAGGATATTTGAGGGTATAATTTTCACATGAATTTCGACCAAAAATAATGTTGCCAGATTTGGATGCAGAATTGATTTAGAGGCCAAAACATGAACATAAGGCCAAACCTAATGAAAATCGGTTGGCATTTGACCAAGTTATGGGGTGTGGGAAGTTTTGACCTATGTCTATATAGGATATTTGAGGGTATAATTTTCACATGAATTTCGACCAAAAATAATGTTGCCAGATTTGGATGCAGAATTGATATAGAGGCCAAAACATGAACATAAGGCCAAACCTAATGAAAATCGGTTGGCATTTGACCAAGTTATGGGGGGGGGAAATTTTGACCTATGTCTATATAGGATATTTGAGGGTACCATTTTGACATGAATTTTGACCAAAAATAATGTTGCCAGAATTGGATGCAGAATTGATCTAGAGGCCAAACCATGAACAAAAAGCCAAACCTTTTGAAAATCGGATGAGATTTGACCAAGTTATGGGGGTGGGAAGTTTTGACCTATGTCTATATAGGATATTTGAGGGTATAATTTTCACATGAATTTCGACCAAAAATAATGTTGCCAGATTTGGATGCAGAATTGATAAAGAGGCCAAAACATGAACATAAGGCCAAACCTAATGAAAATCGGTTGGCATTTGACCAAGTTATGGGGGTGTGAAGTTTTGACCTATGTCTATATAGGATATTTGAGGGTATCATTTTGACATGAATTTTGACCAAAAATAATGTTGCCAGATTTGAATGCAGAATTGATCTAGAGGTCAAACCATGAACAAAAAGCCAAACCTTTTGAAAATCGGATGAGATTTGACCAAGTTATGGGGGTGGGAAGTTTTGACCTATGTCTATATAGGATATTTGAGAGCATAATTTTCACATGAATTTCGACCAAAAATAATGTTGCCAGATTTGGATGCAGAATTGATATAGAGGCCAAAACATGAACATAAGGCCAAACCTAATGAAAATCGGTTGGCATTTGACCAAGTTATGGGGGGGGAAATTTTGACCTATGTCTATATAGGATATTTGAGGTTACCATTTTGACCAAAAATAATGTTGCCACGTTTGGATGCAGAATTGATCTAGAGGCCAAACCATGAACAAAAAGCCAAACCTTTTGAAAATCGGATGAGATTTGACCAAGCTATGGGGGTGGGAAATTTTGACCTACGTCTATATAGGATATTTGAGAGTACCATTTTGACATGAATTTTGACCAAAAATAATGTTACCAGATTTGGATGCAGAATTGATCTAGAGGCCAAACCATGAACAAAAAGCCAAACCATTTGAAAATCGGTTGAGTTTTGACCGAGTTATGGGGGTGGGAAATATTGAACTATGTCTATATAGGATATTTGAGGGTATCATTTTGAAATGAATTTTGACCAAAAATAATGTTACCAGATTTGGATGCAGAATTGATCTAGAGGCCAAACCATGAACAAAAAGCCAAACTATTTGAAAATCGGATGAGATTTGACCAAGTTATGGGGGTGGGAAATATTGACCTATGTCTATATAGGATATTTGAGGGTATCATTTTGACATGAATTTTGACCAAAAATAATGTTACCAGATTTGGATGCAGAATTGATCTAGAGGCCAAACCATGAACAAAAAGCCAAACCATTTGAAAATCGGATGAGATTTGACCAAGTTATGGGGGGGGGAATTTTGACCTATGTCTATATAGGATATTTGAGGGTATCATTTTGACATGAATTTTGACCAAAAATAATGTTACCAGATTTGGATGCAGAATTGATCTAGAGGCCAAACCATGAACAAAAAGCCAAACCATTTGAAAATCGGATGAGATTTGACCAAGTTATGGGGGGGGAATTTTGACCTATGTCTATATAGGATATTTGAGGGTACCATTTTGACATGAATTTTGACCAAAAATAATGTTGCCAGATTTGGATGCAGAATTGATCTAGAGGCCAAAACATGAACAAAAAGCCAAACCTTTTGAAAATCGGATGAGATTTGACCAAGTTATGGGGGTGGGAAATTTTGACCTATGTCTATATAGGATATTTGAGGGTACCATTTTGACATGAATTTTGACCAAAAATAATGTTGCCAGATTTGGATGCAGAATTCATCTAGAGGCCAAACCATGAACAAAAAGCCAAACCTTTTGAAAATCTGATGAGATTTGACCAAGTTATGGGGGTGGGAAGTTTTGACCTATGTCTATATAGGATATTTGAGGATAGGATATAGGATATTTGATATCATTTTGACATGAATTTTGACCAAAAATAATGTTGCCAGATTTGAATGCAGAATTGATATAGAGGCCAAAACATGAGCAAAAAGCCAATCCTTTTGAAAATCGGTTGAGTTTTGACCGAGTTATGGGGGTGGGAAATATTGACCTATGTCTATATAGGATATTTGAGGGTATCATTTTGAAATGAATTTTGACCAAAAATAATGTTACCAGATTTGGATGCAGAATTGATCTAGAGGCCAAACCATGAACAAAAAGCCAAACTATTTGAAAATCGGATGAGATTTGACCAAGTTATGGGGGTGGGAAATATTGACCTATGTCTATATAGGATATTTGAGGGTATCATTTTGACATGAATTTTGACCAAAAATAATGTTACCAGATTTGGATGCAGAATTGATCTAGAGGCCAAACCATGAACAAAAAGCCAAACCATTTGAAAATCGGATGAGTTTTGACCAAGTTATGGGGGGGGGGAATTTTGACCTATGTCTATATAGGATATTTGAGGGTACCATTTTGACATGAATTTTGACCAAAAATAATGTTGCCAGATTTGGATGCAGAATTGATCTAGAGGCCAAACCATGAACAAAAAGCCAAACCTTTTGAAAATCGGATGAGATTTGACCAAGTTATGAGGGTGGGAAATTTTGACCTATGTCTATATAGGATATTTGAGGGTATCATTTTGACATGAATTTTGACCAAAAATAATGTTGCCAGATTTGAATGCAGAATTGATCTAGAGGCCAAAACATGAGCAAAAAGCCAATCCTTTTGAAAATCGGTTGAGTTTTGACCGAGTTATGGGGGTGGGAAATATTGACCTATGTCTATATAGGATATTTGAGGGTATCATTTTGACATGAATTTTGACCAAAAATAATGTTACCAGATTTGGATGCAGAATTGATCTAGAGGCCAAACCATGAACAAAAAGCCAAACCTTTTGAAAATCGGATGAGATTTGACCAAGTTATGGGGGTACCATTTTGACATGAATTTTGACCAAAAATAATGTTGCCAGATTTGGATGCAGAATTGATCTAGAGGCCAAAACATGAACAAAAAGCCAAACCTTTTGAAAATCGGATGAGATTTGACCAAGTTATGGGGGTGGGAAATTTTGACCTATGTCATGAATTT